>NC_137772.1:138448826-139648826 GCF_963455305.1 Plecotus auritus | reverse complement strand
TGCAATCATCCTATATAATAAAACCTTAATATGCAAATCGACCAAACGGCAGAACCACTGGCGGAACCGGTCACTATAATGCACAATGACCACCAGGGGGCAGATGCTCAATGCAGGAGCTGCCCCCAGCCCTCAGACCCAGACTGGCGGCAGTGATGGGGGGCAGAGCTGGCAAGTCGGAGGCACCAGGCTAGCCAAGGCGGGTGCCAGCGGGGGCCCCCTGATCGCCCCGCAGATCGTCCCTGATCACCTGTTAGGCCTACGGACCCTACCTGTGCATGAATTCCATGCATCGGGCCTCTAGTATTACATAAATGTCAATTTTTCTCTTTCAGAGGCAAAATATTCAAGTCATTTACTCTGAAGGAAGAGATACTTGTATTCTGAAGGCAGCATTACTCATTACATATTCTTTTAAAGATTATTCCGAATGTTGATATTTGTGTTATTGCTATATTACAAATGGGCCTAAGAAGCTCATCTTTTATCCCTGCAGTGAAGTATGTAATCTGGCACAAGGAAGGCACTTAAATGTTTGCTACCTGAACAAAATTACTATTTTACTATAATGCTAGAAAAAACATGCAAGCTCAGCCAGTGTGGCTTAGTGGTTGAGCATTGATCTCTTTACTAGGAGGTCATGGTTCAAGATTCCTGTCTGGGTTGCAGGCTTGAGCCCCAGTGGGAGGACGTGCAGGAGGCAGCCGATGAATAATTCTCTTTCATCATTGATGTTTCTATCTCCTTCTCCTTCTCCCTTCCCCTCTGAAATCATAAAGATCCATTTTTAAAAAAGGAAAAGCATGCAAGTATGAAATTTGTACCCTCCCCAACAATGCTGTTACATATCTTACAAGTAATGAAGTGCTTTTACTATCCAGAAAAGTGGCCCCCACAACCAAGTTCATGATCTTCAAAATATTTCCTATGACTCAACCATTAGTTACCACTATAATAAAAGAGGTAAGAAAAGGGTCCTTGTCAGGCTGCCTCAGAATTCATTACAATCCTGGTGGTAGATGTGCTGTTTGCTGTGTATCTTTTGGGGAAAGATGCTGCTTTTACCTAACTTAAAGCCCTAATTTGACAGGATTTACTTTTAGGTATAATTATTTCAAAACAAATGATAAAAGGTTCTTGGAAAAATTAAGTTACTTAAAGAATACTTAACGAATCTATTTAGGCCAGAGAATTGTTTTTAAAACCTCAGAAATGTATTGTCATCCAAATGGTTCCTCACTGTAGGGAGGGGTTTAATTAGTAGAAAGGGCAGCTGAACCCAGGTGCTTGAATGTGTCTAACACAGTGGTCGGCAAACTCATTAGTCAACAGAGCCAGATATCAACAGTACAGCGACTGTAATTTCTTTTGAGAGCCAAATTTTTTAAACTTAAACTTCTTCTAACGCAACTTCTTCAAAATAGACTCGCCCAGGCCATGGTATTTTGTGGAAGAGCCACACTCAAGGGGCCAAAGAGCCGCATGTGGCTCGCGAGCCGTGGTCTGCCGACCACTGGCACATATAAAACACAAATCCAAGCTGAGGTGGGCACTGAAAGTGCAGGAATGAAGAGCCCCCAGCCTCCTCTCTCCCTCTGCAGGAGCTCTTAGGAGTGCAGATTAAAAGGGCTAAAACCAATTTTTTCAATTTACTCTCAATAATAAATATTTCCTGAATTCACCTTGGATACACAAAAACCATATAAAAGTATTTGCAGAAGAATTACAGACACCATTTATACCGCTGATGGTTGGCAGATTTACTGGTGATATATTTTGGTTGACTGTGTGGCAGCATCAGAAATAACTGCATATGACTTGGAATACTCAGTTTTAAAAATTACAATGTTCTCCTAGAATGGGCCTAAAAAAACAATCATTTACTATATTTCAATTTTTAAAATAAGAAAAGTGTTTCTAATGTTGCTGTTTTTGTTGTGGATATTATTTACAATAAATAAAAGTGTAATATGCAAATCGATTGAACGGCGGAACGACCGTCCAGATGACCTTCCGGACGAAGCCCGGGCTGCGAGGGCAACTGAGGCAGCCGGGGCTGTGAGGGCCTCTCACGAATTTCGTGCATCAGGCCTCTAGTTTACAATAAAAGGATAACAAAGTGGCATGCAAAGTTGGGGAATATAGTCTTCTCTTAATGAAGACACCACTTTAACTAAGGGTATAAGAATTGCAAATAGATGCAGCATATTCGTTTTCTAGCTATTGCCACATTCGCACAAAGCAAGACAAAACTTTGTGGCTCCCACATTCTTACAAGCTAATTACCCTTCTCAATTCACATTTTTTAAAACAACTGTAGTAATTCCAAGATTTACAAAGCAGCCATTTGTTATTATTACAGATCAAAAACAAAAGAAAAAGTGTGCTTTTTTTAGTTTCAAATCATGTTCTCTCCTTAGAAGAAAACTTTAGGAACTAGTATCCATTATGAATTTTAAAAATGTTCAGAAGTCACTCTCTCTGAAAAACAAAACAACCGCCAAAAGTAAACCAATCATTGCGCTACTCTGAAAAGTTATTTCACAATGTTGAATAGTAACAACTATGTCAAAATAAATTTGGCATAAATTTTTAAAATTTAAGCAAATAACTCTAGAGAAATTATTTGCAACTTATTCTCCAAGGGCTCCTTATTCACATATTTATAGACATTGTGGTAGTCAATATGCTAGGTACCCATCAAAATGCAGTACTTTGTATAACCAGTAGAGCCGGGAAAGCAACACAGGACTAACACGACCTTTTCTTTATCATTGCCAAGTAATACTGAATACGGACCCTGCAGGATATTAAACACCACCTTGTACTTTTCAAGGGTCCAGGGCCCAGCTTTTGTGGCACTAGGTAGAGCCCAGCTGTTTTGATTGATTTACCACAGGACATGGGAGTCAAAGATTATATTCTCCCCAAGTCTTTCTAGCACACTAATGAACATTTTAAGGGATAGTTTCCAACTGAAATTAATTCTCCCCCTACTCACTAATGGTAATATCTGATTTACTGTACTTTCCATGGAAGAACACAAGACTAAGCTCAGAATGAAACTTAAGCTTTACCCATTTTAAGATTGAAAATGCCACAGAACAAATGTACACTCTCTGCATCCTCCTCTACTATCTTCAAAGGACAACTGTACTGGAAGTAATACTACTTACACTTCCTTGAAAATACATGAACCGGTTCCTTCACCCTTTCTGCACTAGCTCCTGGTACCAAATTGCACCAGGGTTCATTTTTCTCCTCTAGAGTATCAGAAAATCAGATGTGGCTATTCATTCACCAGTAGTAGACTGTCAATTATATTATAGCCCATTCTGTTCATTGTTTTTCCCTCAAAAACCTGAAGGAAAATATAAAAGACACAATTTTCAAATGGCACAAGTAGGGAGAGATAACATATACCAGATTGGGCATATGAATGAGAGTGACTTCTGAACATTTTTAAAATTCATAATGGATACTAGTTCCTAAAGTTTGTCTCAATGAAGGAGACAAAAAAACCCCACAAAAACACAAAACAAGATGAAATTTTATAAATACTAAAACCTGCATAAAGATGTCTTAAGGGGGTTAGTCATATATAAGTACAAAACAGAGAAATCTTCAAAAAAGAATAATTTAGGGTTTTAGTTCCCTGCAAATTTAACCTAAGCCTGCCTGAATTAATATTACATCAAATAAGCAGAGAAGGAAGGCAGCTGTGGGTCTTCAAAATTTCCTGAAGAAACTAATTAAGGAAAAGCATTATTTGTCTGAATAGGTCTTTGATACTGGGAAAACCTGGCCAGTTTTAGAAGCTCCTGATTATATAATCATGCGGAAGGGGGCAGGGAGGTTGAGAGCAAGACTGAAAGCACCAAAAAAGAGCTGCCTTTTTGTGTGTGTCAATGGCTAAGGCAACTTCAAGGTGAAGTCATTTCTACAGAAATCTAAATTCATGTGCTCTTACGGAAAAGCACAAAAATCATTTTCCTGTTTAAAAACAACAACAAACCAAAAACCATTCTCCTCTTTTTTTGGCAATCAAACAAGGGTACAGATAAATGCAATGCTTTACTTCTAATTATCAAGAGCAAACCATAAACATTTTATAGACAATTTTCTCAGTTATAGTTACAGAGACACTATTAAGTTTAAGCTGAAATGTTCTTGCTTTGAAAAACATCGCTCCCACAACCATCATGGATCAGGGATAGTAAAGGGCGTGTAAGAGGTATCACCATGTACATTTCCAAGCTCAGCTGAATTAGCCTTTATATTCCACAGAAAGAAGTGGAGTTGGGTGGGGTTATTACACCATTGTTCATATTTTATCAATAATGAAAGCTATTATAATTGAAATAAAATCATACAGACTGCCAAAAACTTCCATTTATTCCTCAACATGAGTGTCTACTGTGTGTGAGGCAATATTTTAGGAAGCCAGAACTCAGTGGCAAACATGATCGTGTTCCTGCCCAAATGAACCTTGAATTCACTAATTATCAGTCTCTTCCATCTATTTTCTAAGAATGATAAATACCTGAAAGAAGGATAGTGTGCAAGGGAAGGGCACTATTTTAGTGACTATGAAGAGTATTTGAGTCTCCTCAACAATGACAAGGAAGCATCCTCAAGAAGATAGGGAGGAAGAGCATTCCTGGTGGAGGGAACAGGAAGAACCTGAGGTAAGAACAAGGCTGAAATGTCTCAAAAGGACAGAAAAGAGCACAGTGTACATGGCAGAGAACAGTAAGGGATGAGTTGAAAGAGTTGGAAAGGACCAGACACTGTGAAGGCCCTATAGGCATGGCAAAGAGTTTGAATATTAATAACAATGTGATACTGTCTGATTTGTGCTTTATGATTATTCTGGCTTCTATGAAAAATGAATCAGAGTGGGAAAAGGAAATAAAACCGCATCTACTTTTTAAAAAAATATATATTTCTTTATTGATTTCAGAGAGGAAGGAAGGAGAGATAGAAATATCAATGATGAGAGAGAATCATTGATTGGCTGCCTCCTGCACACCCTCCACTGGGGATCGAGCCCGCAACCCAGGCATGTGCCCTTGGCCGGAATCGAACCTGGGACCCTTCAGTCCGCAGGCTGACGCTCTATCCACTGAGCCAAGCTGGCTAGGGCAACCGCATCTACTTTTGTCCCTTTTTCTTGTTAGGCAAGAAAATGAAAATCATAACATCTCCAAAACAGTGTAGGGAGTCAAGGACAGACACTGCATCAAGCAAAACTAATGACCTATCAACTGCCCGCCCCCCCCCCCCACAATGAAACAGTCTGTATAAAAGACTTTAAACACTGACCACATCGATGAATGATGATGATAAACAGAATGACTTGTGACCTAAAATAAAGGTGACTAACATAGTGCCTTAAAAACAAACAAAAACCCAAACTTCAAACCATAGTGATTCCACAATGGAAACCAATCCCTTCATGGAATATAGAAGGATTAAATGATGTGACTCTAAAAGTTTTTAAGGGTCTTTTTTTTTTTTTTTTTTTTTTTTTTTAAGTGGCCACCTGACCTCCATTCATGTTTTCTTCTAGTGGGTAGAGAAAGAAGGACTGGTCAGTAACATTCAGAGATGGCTCAATGACTAATGGGTCTGCTAATTAATTAAGCCTTATTCCTTTCTCACCTTTATACTGTTATTCATATTATTTATCCTTCCAAAAACATTTCTTTGCTCCTTAAATGAGCCTTATGCTCTAAAGCCTATTTAAAATTGGCTGGGGAATCAGAAGTGGCAAGGATGGGCATCCATACAGTAAGATTTCATGCATCTTCTCCAATACGTTTGGACAGTAAGATAACAGCTTTATGACTAAGAATACGGCCTCTGATCATGAAAAGTAGGAATCTATCTTGTGTCTCTGTCTTACTAACACAAATCAGGAATTGTGTTAAGAAGGAACTGAACTTGTATACTGCCAGAAAAGCTCAATATCAGCTGTGCAAAACGTCAAAATAAATTTGGCATAAATTTTTAAAATTTAAGCAAATAACTCTAGAGAAATTATTTGCAACTTATTCTCCAAGGGCTCCTTATTCACATATTTATAGACATTGTGGTAGTCAATATGCTAGGTACCCATCAAAATGCAGTACTTTGTGAAATCAGGTATTTTACAGGAATCATGAAGTTCTTCTGTTGAAGCTGCTAACTAGTGACACTTAACATTTATAATTCCCATTTATTTCATAGTTACTTACATGCTTCCTTGGCTTCTACTTAAAACCATACCTTGATTTATACTCCTGAGTAGATCCAAAATGCTTAAGGCATTAAAAACATTCCTTGTTTCATTCTCTCAGGAAAAGGTAAGCATTACACTTACTTTCAAGCCAAGTTCAGGAAAAGCATTTGAAGATGTTCTATGGCAGGAGTTAGCCAAAATCACCCAGACTGTTTTGTTAAAGCCTAAGACTAAGAATGAGTTTTTAAAAATAGTTTTAAAGCGTTAAGAAAAAAATGCAACAAAGACTATATACATGCTCAGGAAAGCCTAAAATAATTACTATCTGACCGTTTACAGAAAAAGTTTGCTGGTCTTTGGTCTGAGGCAAGCAGTTTCCCAAACCAGCTCTGTATCCAAATTATCTACACACACACACACACACACACACACACACACACACACACACACACACACATATATCACAGTCCTAGGCTTCACTCCATACCAATAGAATCAGAGTCTCCAGGGTTAGGATCTAAGAATCTTAATTTTAAAAGCTCCTCTGGAACTTCTGAATCAGGAAGGATAATGGTAGAAGCCTGAATCCCGATCTCTCTCTCTCCTAAAAATATAAAATCACAAAGATGCAAATAAAACCACACATGACCTCTGTTATGACTAGGAGCCAGAGTACCACAAACTTCAAATTACCTTTAAGTAGAGAAATAAACACCAAAATCCAACAGAGATCCCACTGCCTCTGTGAGGATGTGGGTACACAGCGCGGGAGAGATGCTTGAGACACTATGAAAAAGAGAAGAGGGGAGCAGATGACACAGACGAAGCACAGAGAAAAACCGCTCACAAAAAAAGGAAGTCCAACATCAGATCAGGTGTCAAATACTGAACACTGGAATTTGGTAGTTTACAACATCTGCTACACAGGAGGAGATTAGAAGGGAACAGCAAATGCTTGCAGGGGAAACACAGATCAATAGAGAAGGGAGGTACCCCTTGGAAATAGTGCAGTGAAGGAAAAATTAAGAATACTGCATAAATCAAAGAGAAAAAGAATCAAATTCCTGCCTAATTCCCTTCACTACTATCATCCATTAAAAAACAAAAACAAAAAAGCACTTTGCCATTTTGACAGGAGACATTTATCAGCTAAGAACTTTGTCCACTAAATGCCTAGGAAGAGGGGGTAGGGAAAATCAATCCAATTCCATAAAAGCTACTGGAGGAAGAAAACAGACAATGCAAATCACAACATTTCAGCTGAGAAACATTCTCCCCACAAGACAATGATAACACACACCAAAAACAATGAAAGATTAGAAATTATAAAGCAACACTTCAAATTGAATTGAATAACCTCAAGCAAGTATTTGGAGATAAAAACTACAACCAAAAATTCAAAAACTAAAAACAGAAGTAAATAAATATCCAGTAAGAAAGGCAATAGAAACTGATCAATCTCTGAGTCGGAATGAGAGAAAAAGAAGACAAAACCATTTGTGAAATTAAGAATAAATTAAAAAATGCTCAAGGGTGAGTGAACCTAAGTGAAAATTTAACAAGAGATTGAAGAAAGGCAAAAAAAAAAAAAAAAAAAAAATAGGAGAATGAAAATGAGATAAAGAATGGAGTAAAAAGGATCAGAAAAAAAGTCTGAAAAGTAACACATGCAAGAGAGATCCAGCATTGTATAACTGGAGTCCTTTAAGAAAACAATACAATGAAACTGAAATATTATTTAAAATTATAATTCAAGAAATCTTTCTAGAAATGAGAGAAAATCTAAACCACATTTGGTTCACTGTATACCTGGAAAATTTAACCTGGAACAATCTACTTCAAGATACATCTTAGTGAAGAACTTTTAAAAGTAATAAAACTAGACTTCAGAAGCAATACATACATACATACATACATACATATATATATATATATATATATATATATATATAAAAGACAACTGTGGAACGCATTTTCAAGAAAATTAAGAATGTGGGAGCAAAGCTTTCCTTCAAATATCAAGTGTATGGGGGGAAAACAGTTTTGAATATACAAGGACTCAAGAATACTACATACACATGCTGTTGCTAAAAACTTACAAGATACCCTTCAACCAAGAGATACCTGGAAAGCTTTAGTAAAGGACTAATGTGCGCATTCAATATATTTAAATTTAGAACTACGACAAAGCTGGAAACATAGTTAAAAGAACGGACTGTACATCTTATATATAACACCGACAGAAGAAAGAATGCACGATACCATAAATAAAATGATAAAAGAGGAAGTAACTATTTATGCAGAGGTAATTTCAAAAAACAGGTTGAAAACCTAGATGAAATGGTTAATTTCCTATCAGCTTACCAAAACTGACTATAGCAGAGATGAGGAAACGAAAAGTCACTAAAGAAAAACCTCCACAAAAGAACATCAGGTCCAGAGGGTTTCATGAAGGAATTCTATCAAACCTTTCAAGCCCCAACGCTACATAAATTGTTTCAGAGACTAGAAAGTAAAAGCTTTCAATTTCTTTTAAAGTAACTATAATATCAATATCTAAACCTAATAAAGACAGATTAAAATTCAGACCAATATTAATTTTGAATATTAATTCTAACGTTTTATTTAGGGTTTCTGTAAACAGATTTCCAATACCATGTTAAAAACAAACAAACAAAAAACAGAATGCCAGAGTGATATTTATACCAGGAACACAGATAGTCCAACATTAGAAAATTAGTAAATAGGAATGAATGAATACTTAACATGATAAATTATATGTATCTCAATCCTAAAGTCAGTATCTTTTTAAAAATATATATATTTTTACTGATTTCAGAGAAGAAGGGAGAAGGAGAGAGAGAAATTGAAACATCAATGATGAGAATTATTGATCTGCTGCCTCTTGCATGCTCCTTACTGGGGATCGACCCACAATCAGGGCATGTGCCCTGACCAGGAATCAAACCATGATCTCCTGGATCAACCACTGAGTCACACCGGCCAGGTCTAAAGTCAGTATCCTAATGGGAAATACAAAAGAGGCAGGTCAGAAACAAGAAAAGAATGTCCACCACATTCATTATTATTTAACATCATTCTAAAGCCAATGAATTAGACAAAAGAAAACAACTAGAGATGTAAGAACTGGAGAAAAGTAAAATAATCTCTATAGAAGACATTATAATATATCTCAAAAACCCTAGATTCCAGAACCAAAAGAATTAATGAAAACTAACTTGAAACAATTAAGTCATAAGTATTAAAATGAACATGCAAAAAACGATGGCCTTCATATACACAACTAATACCTAATTAGAAAATGTAATGGAAAACTCCATCACAATATCCATAAATAAGATTAAAAATACTTAGAAATAAACTTAAGAAATGTTTAAAATCTATGTAAGAAAATCCTGTAAACACTCTTGAAAGACAATAATGCAGACCTGAACAAAAAATGGAGAAAAGGTTCCGTGCTCATGATTAGGATATATCAACATCATTAAGAGGTCAGTTTTCTCTGAGGCAATTTATAAATTCATGCAATCCAAATAAGAACACGCTTTTTTTCTGGAACTAGACAAGTTAATATTTAAGTTTATATGGAAAACTAAACATACAAGAATAGCCAGGAAACCACAGCAAATGAAGAGCTATGATGGGAAGATCAGCCCTACCAAATATTAAAACATACTGGAAAGTCCCTATGAATAAAACACTGTGGTGCTGATATGTGAAAGACCAATGGACTAGAATAGAAAGTCTAGAAATAGACCCAACTACATATTGAAAGTAGCATATGATAATGGTAATAACTCAAAATACTTGAGAAGGAGGTTAAGCAAAGATAGGCTTTTTCATAAATTGTGTAAGGACAACTGAACTGTTATTTAGACATACATACAATTAGATCTATAAGATCTAAGACCACATAAGAATAAATTCCAAATGGATCAAAGTAATGAATATAAAAATTAAAAGAAAACTTAAGTAAATCTCCCTGTAACTAAAATGTAAGGAAAAGTTTTCTTACTATGACTTAAAATTCGGAGGCATTAAATAAGATTAATAAATTTGATCACAAAATTAAACTTCTACATGGTAAAATACAACATAAGCAAAGTCAATCTCTTACCCTTTGAGACAGCATGGAGGGACCTGGAGAGTATCATGCTAAGTGAAATAAATCAGTCAGAGAAAGACAAGTATCAAATGATCGCACTCCATATGTGGAATCTAAGTACTAGGTGTATCAGTTAATAATGCGAATTTTTTTCAATAGATGGAGTCACACATATGTTGATGTATATGAGATTTGATATGTATGCTATTTTGTTGTATTGACAGCAAGCTTCAAAACTTCATATGTCAAATTTGCTGAAGGTGTTAACATCATAGATATATTTTTTTAAATATATTTTATTGATTTTTTACAGAGAGGAAGGGAGAGGGATAGAGAGTTAGAAACATCGATGAGAGAGAAACATCGATCAGCTGCCTCCTGCACACCTCCTACTGGGGATGTGCACACAACCAAGGTACATGCCCTTGACTGGAATCGAACCTGGGACCCTTCAGTCTGCAGGCCGACGCTCCACCCACTGAGCCAAACCAGTCAGGGCATTTACGCTTAAAAATGTCGAATTTCGTGCCAAAAAAAGAGCATTTGTGGGAAGTTTTAATTCATTATTTTGAAGAAAAGTGCTGCTGAAAGTTATTATATACTTCAGGAAGCTTATGGTGAACACGCTCCATCTCAAGATACTTGTAAACGCTGGTTTAAATGCTTTAAAAGTGATGATTTCGATGTGAAAGACAAAGAACATCCAGGTCAACCGAAAAAGTTTGAAGACCAACAATTACAAGCATTATTGGTTGAAAATGTGTGTCAAACTCAAAAACAACTTGCAGAAAGATTAAACTTGCTCAGCAAACAATTTCCGATCGTTTACAAGCAATGGGAAAGATTTTAAAGGAAGGAAAATGGGTGCCACATCAACTGAACGAAAGACAAATGGAAAACCAAGAAGTTATCAGTAAAATGTTGCTTCAATGCACGAAAGAAAGTCTATTTTGCATCGAATTGTGACTGGCGATGAAAAGTGGGTTTATTTTGAGAATCCCAAACATACAAAATCATGGGTTGATCCAGGTCAACCATTGAAGCATAGTGGTCCCTCCTTTGGAAAAAATGCTGTTTGAAACTGCTGTTTGAACTACTCTGTTATTCTTAGTCTCTTATTCTGTAGGTCAACTTTGTTATTTTTAGACTGTAAAATAACTTTGTTTTTAGCTTGAATAATAGAAAAGATAAACTTAACTGTGTGACCTTGCAAGCTAGCCATCTAAAGGGGCTGACACACTGATACTGATAATAATTCCCATATTCTGCCAAAGTGTTAGTTCATCCAAGGTTACAGGTGTCTATATAGATATGTACTCAAAGTTACAAGTTATCTGTATAGATATGACAGGTTTTTGTTAGATATGATATATACTCAAGGTTACAAGCTGTCTTACACAAAGAACTAGAATATAAAAAGGAAATACTCCCTCCTGTGTTTGTTCAGAATTTGACAGAGGTAATCTGCTCTGAAACTGTGCACAATAAAGATGACTCCTAACTAATTGGCTGATTAAGGTGTCTTTCCAGCTTGCTGACTTGCGATACAACACCATCAACATTGACTGCAAGGCCAAATCGCTTCGGAAAGAAGACAATGCTCTTAATTGGTGGGATCAGGATGGTGTGGTGTATTATGAGCTTCTAAAACCAGGTGAAACCATTAATACTGATTGCTACCGACAACAAATAATCAATTTGAACCATGCTTTGATCGTGAAACAACCAGAATGGTCCAGAAGACACGGCAAAGTAATTTTGCTTCATGATGACTCACCATCACACACTTCAAAACCAGTGAAAGATATGTTAAAAAGATCTTGCCCAGGAAGTATTAACCCACCCGCTGTATTCACCAGACCTTGCTCCTTCAGATTACCACTTGCTCTGACTGATGGCACACGCACTTTCTTAGCAGCACTTCAAAACATACGAAGAAGTGGAAAATTGGGTCTCTGAATGGCTTGCCTCAAAACAAGAAAAGTTCTATTGGTATGGTATCCACAAATTACCTGAACGATGGGGGAAATGTGTAGCTAGCGATGGACATTACTTTGAATAAAGCACTTTTGATGTTTTTCTTGAAATTATTGTGTTTTCTTTGATTACAAAATCCACATTATTAACCAGTACAACTAGTAACAAAATAAACTGATGAACAGAGTGGATCCAGAGACACAAGCATGGAACAGAGTGTGGAATCTCAGAGGGAAGGCGGGGGAGAGTGGGTGGGAGGTAATCAATCAAAGACCTTGTATGCATATATGCATAACCCATGGACACAGACAGGGTGCTGAAGGCCTGGGAGAGGGGGGGGGCTGGAGGAGGTCAATGGGGGAAAAAGGGGACATATGTAATACTTTCAACAATAAATAATTATTTTTAAAAAGACATAAATAGCAAATATGGAAAAGTATTAGCAATATCACAGAAAAGAGGCTACTTCCCCTAATATATTGAAGAAAATTTTTAAATTGAAGAAACAGACAAAACATCCTATAGAGCCGAAACCGGTTTGGCTCAGTGGATAGAGCGTCGGCCTGCGGACTGAAAGGTCCCAGGTTCGATTCCGGTCAAGGGCATGTACCGTGGTTGCGGGCACATCCCCAGTGGGAGGTGTGCAGGAGGCAGCTGATCGATGTTTCTCTCTCATCGATGTTTCTAGCTCTCTATCCCTCTCCCTTCCTCTCTGTAAAATATCAATAAAATATATTTTTAAAAAATCCTATAGAAAAATGAGCAAAAGTCACAGACTATTCACAAAAATATAAAAATAGCCCTTAAAAGGGGGGAAATATATTCAATATAACTTATAAGAGAAAAGAAAATTAAAACTATGGTGAAATACCATCTCTGAACAACCACATTAACAAAAACCCAAAAGTTGGAAAATGTACTATTTATAGTGAGGCCTTGGGACAACAAATCAATTCATGAGCAATTTATGCAAAATGTTTGCGGCAGTTTTAAAACATAGTCATAAAGTTTTTGACACTACTCCCATGGAGAGGTGGGGTCTATGTCCCCAACCTTTAATCTGAGCAGACTTGTGACTGCTTCCCCCCATAGTGTCAGAGAATCAATATTAATGGAACTTCAAGCTAGGCTACAAAAGGTTGTATAGCTTCTGCCTGCTTGTCTTGAAATACTCATTCTCCTGAAGATCCCTCTAAGAACAGAGGTTGCCAATTCTGTGAAGAAGCCCAAGCTACACTGAGAGACCACCCTGGTTGACAGTCTGAACTGAGTCCCACGTTAGTCTTCTCAGTCCAGTCTGCCATACAGGGTGAGGCAAAAGTAGTCTTATATCTGTATGTGAAATGGAGTTTATTCTTATATTACTTATGAATTATTTTACATACAAACTGTAAACCTACTTTTGCCCCATCCTGTATAATTCTAGCTCCTAACTGTTGTCATTGTCACCTCCCAGCCATCTGAGACTTCCCAGTGGGAGCTGCAGACACTGTGAAGCAGAGACAAGCCATCCCACTGTCCCGTATGCAATTTTCTGATCTAGAATCTAAAACTGTAATTCAAGGATTGTTGAGCACAATTAAGTTTGGGGTGGTTTGTTAAGCAGCAATAGATAACCAGAATCTGGCATATCTCTACAGAAGGGAATCTGACAATAGCCAATAAAAACACTATTAATTTACTCTTCATCTCAGCAATCTCACTTCTAGGAATTTATTTTGAAGATATATCTTAACAGCATGAAAATACATATGCACAATGTTATTCATTGCAGCATCATTTATCACTTCAAAATTCTGTGCAAACAGAGGAGAGTGGTTGCACATTCAGCAGAACATCACACAGGTATTTTTTTTTAAAAAAAGAATGTTGACAATGTCTACAAGCCAATATAGAGGGATTTGCAGGATACATTAAGTAGGGAAACAAGCAGAATGCAAAACATACACTACTTTTTATGTAAGAAGGAAGAAACAAGAAAACTATACGTAAGTCAGTTCATTTGGGGGGAAAGAAACACAGAAAGAATAAACCAAAAAAACAAAACAAAACATAAGAAAACGGATGACTTGCAAAAGGAGCAGAGGTGGGAGGGGTGAATGGAAAGAACTGACAATTTCAAGTATACATTTTTTATGCGTAGTTTTTGGCTTTGGAAGCACACTAGTGTTCTACTTATTCAAAATATAAAATATAAAGAAAAAGGGTCAGGGAAAGGGGCTAAAACAGAATACAACATAAGTAAATGAACCCAACTGTATCTCAAATGAATAAAATGACCACTCTAAGGAGGAGGGAGAGAACCCAATGCAAGTTACTTTTAGACAAAGTATACTATGTTATACACACACACACACACACACACACACACACACACACACACACACACACACACAGAGAGAGAGAGAGAGACTGACTTAGTCTGGGGGTGGGGGGAGAAGGAGTATAAACAAACCTTAAACGTCTCTTAGTGCCTTTGTCTGTCATAGCGGCATGGATGTAGAAGTTCTCAAATATATCATGTACAGCACAGACCAGTGGTCAGCAAACTCATTAGTCAACAGAGCGGCAAACCGCGGCTCAGCCGCAGTTTGCCGACCACTGGAATAGACTAAGCAAAGAATTAAGTGTTCATGTTGGGAGCTACGGTTGTCTGTGGAAGTAGAGACAAAAAGGGAATGTGAGAAGGCTGGCCTGAAATGAAAGCTATCAGTATGAATTCAAATATATATTTATACATTTAAAACATGTATACACACATATACCAATAGCATACACATGTCTACATACTTCTTAAAATATCTCTAAGTTTCTCTAAGGAGGGAAACAGTGGTCATTTACCCATGACTATAAAATGAATTAGGACTGTTTCAAGACCCAGCTAAAATCAGCCACACCAAGAGAGGAGCATTTCTTAAAAGAAATGTTGGTTATTCTGGAGCACCTAATACAGATGTTCACTCACAAAAACTTAATCTTCTCTTAGTCCATTTGACATGAATTGAGGAAAGGGAACTTGGCTTTCTTCCTTCCCTTTCCCTCTTATCTGCTATCCCATATTAATTTAATGGGAACTCCCAGAACTCAGGCTAGTAGTACTAGTGACTTAGATTCAATTTTGGATTTTGTTGACCAATTGTTTATAGTTCTATTTCTATGAAAAAATGTTTCCAGTACTAAATCAACAAAAATGAACTTTCGGGGCACAACCCAATTTACTCATTGCTTACACTTTACCCAAATGGTCCATTTAAACTAGGTACACATTACATTCTGAGCTTCAGGCACCACTCTACCTAATTCATATTTTTCACTGTAGCCTCTGCCTTTGCCCTCTTCTGTTGGGACAAAGTCTTCCAATTCATAGATGCAATTTAATACAATGGTCCGGACATGTCTCACCAAGAGAGGGAAATACAGCAAAGATTTGAAGGATGTGAAAAGTATTCTGGGAATTAAATTCCTTAATGACAGTCTAGAGTCAATTTTTCCTCCCATTACAGACAACAGAAATGCTTGCTTTCAACCTCCTACCAAAATACCTCTTTAACTCATTTAACTGAGACTAAACGCAGCGGCCAGTAAGTAAAACCAGTATTTCTTCAACATTCCCACTACATCTGCGATTTCTCACTTTAGTCCATCTCACTACTTCCATCCCACATGAGAGAATTTCCCCTATTTCAGGGGCATAATTCACCAACTTCCCTCAATCAAAACAGAGAATATGACATCAGTGATTTTCCAAGTATGGTCCCCAGACGTAGCAGCATCAGCATACCTTGAAGCCTGTTAGAAATGCAAATTCTTAGGCCCACTCCAAACCTCTTCAATTAGAGCCTCTGTGGGTACGATTCAGCAATGTGTTTTAACAAGACTGCCAGGTGATTCCGTTGCATGCTCAAGCTTGAAAACCATTTTCTATTTGACTAAAATTATACTTTAGAGTGAATTTCTTTGCTTTCCTAGTTATAGAGACTGAGTTGTGGCTCCTCAAAATTCATAAATTGAAGCCCTAACTCCCAATGTGGCTGTCTTTGAATAGAGGGCTTTTTAAAGAAATAATTGGATTTAAATGAGGTCCTAAAGGTGAGATCCAATACAACTGGTGTCCTTATAAAAGGAAGAGACAACAGAGAGGAGCACAGAGAGGAAAGGCCATGCATGGACATAGCAAGGCAACCATCTACAAGCCAAGATGAAAGGCCTCAGGAGAAAAGAAAACCTCCCAACATCATGACTTTAGACTTTCAGCATCCATAATGGTAAGAAAATAATTTTCTGTTGTTTAAGCCATCCGGCCTGTGGTATTTTGTTATGGTGACCCTAGCAGACTAATGCATTCTCGTTTACCTCAAACAATATTTACTTTTAATGGTTTTTTCTCTCTAGGTATGAACTGCAAATACTGGCCACTGTGAAAAGAAAATTCTCTGAACTTTCCTTAAGCATCTGCAAAACTCGTTCTTCATTAATCTTTCACCCATTTTCGATGACAAAGGAAGGGTTATTTTATACCCCACTCCCCTGAGAAGATAAACCAGAAGTGTATCCTGATTAGCCTGTGAGAAATCTATTTTGAAGAAAAAATGGTACTGCTTACGATATCTACAAATACATCCTTAAATGTGACTGTGGGCTACTCTTTACCCTAAGCAAAGAATACACCACTTTCTCAAACTTTTATCCACTATTCTCCCCTAATACAAAAATGCCAGATAACTACTATGCTTTCGAGTGCACTCACTTTTACCTTAGTTCATAGTTAAGAACTTTTTTCTTTTATCCAATGTAATGGAGCACATCATTAAATCTTCCAAAAAAAAAATGTAAAAGGCCATTTTAGCAAAAATAGTGCTGCACTGAGTACATTCTTCATTAAAAAATATTAACATATTAGTATTAGCTGCCCTAGCTGGTTTGGCTCAATAGATAGAGTGTCAGCCTGAGGACTGAAGGGTCATGGGTTTGATTCCAGTCAAAGGGATATATCTGGTGTGTAGGCTCAATCCCCAGCCCTAGTAGGGGTGCATGCGGGAGGCAACCAATAAATCAATGTTTCTGTCTCTCCCCCTCCCTTCTACTCTCTCTAAAAATCAATGAAAATTCCTTGAGTGAGGTCTCTCTCTCTCTCTCACAAACACACATACACGTGTGTGCCAACCATATTCCTAAACAACCTAACCAGTCCAAGAGCACTCTGCAGACACGGGCCATTTCCACATGCTTCACAATGCTCATAGCAATGCATGGCCTATTTGGGTTCAATCTCAACATAAAACTACACGACTGGAAACAGTTTCAAACAGTTTCAAGTGTGTGGTGTGTGTGCACGTGTATGCACAGATTCATGTAACAAATTTAGATTAGCTAAATTGACAGTATGTACCACTGCAGTGGCCACATATATACTTAAGAGACAACAACTAGGTATTAATCCAAATAAAAATAGGATCCTGTCTCTACCATATATCCATAATTAATTTACCATAGCACCTTTATGGTGTTATTTGTATCTTCTATAAATAAAAATTACTAGCCTCTTTCAACTTACAACTCCAAGCTAATCACCTAGTCCTTTTCTTAAATAACTAGAAGCCCTGTACAAGACATTTGTGCACTGGGTGGGGGGAGGGAGGGGTCCCTCAGCCTGGCCTGCGTCCTCTCACAGTCCAGGACCCCTCGGGGGATGTCCGACTGCCAGCTTAGGCCTGTTCCCTACTCACCTCTAGTACTGGGGAGCGGGCCCAAGCTGGCAGTTGGACATCCCCCAAGGGGTCCTTAAGCACTACCGCGGAGGTGGGAAAGGCTCCCACCACCACCGCTGTGCTCGCCAGCTGTGAGCCCGGCTTCTGGCTGAACTGCGTTCCCCCTGTAGGAGCACAGTGACCACCAGGGGCAGCTCCTGCATTGAGCGTGTGCTCCCTAGGAGTCAGTGCACATCACAGCGACCGGTCGTTCTGCTGCTGGGTCGATTTGCACATTAGCCTTTTATTATATAGGATACTGACAATATAATTTTCTTATAAACTACCACACAAAATCCTTTTAAAAATAATATAAAACTAATTAACTAGAACATAACCTGAATTATTATTTAATTAAAAATTTCTGACTCCAAGTTAAAGAGGCAGTCAAGTTTATAAATGAGATCAGTTTTAAAAACACATTCCAAACATTATGGGAGAAATATAAAGATAGCTCATTCTTCTTACTATACATCATCTGATGAAGAATTGATGGGTAAGAATTATAATACTGAGGAACCTGACTAAAAAGAAACATTAAGTTTTATCCATACCCTCTATTTGCTAAAACAGAAAAATACTAATATAGTGGGTATAAGATCAACAGAGAATGAAATAAACGTTATTCACCCAGCAATTTTAGTTGCTAGATTTTACTAGTGACAATATTTGCTTTTAAAATGTTTACATCAAACCTATTACGCTTCACATATCTATTTCAAGAACACTGAAAGATGTCAAAATAAGGAGGCAAAACTCATAAATACATATAAGAGCATGCTCTCCATCAATTTTGAGATACGCAGAATGCTAAGGCAGATTTTGCTACTGTTATGAATCGTAATGTAAATATCTGTGTTTTCCGATGGTCTTAGGTGACCCTGCTAGCAGTTCTCCACCTGTGGGTCGCGACCCATAGGTGGAGAACCGCGGCTTTAGAGCCTAAAACCATCGGAAAACACAGATATTTACATTAAGATTCATTAACAGTAGCAAAATGACAGTTATGAAGTAGCAACAAAATTAATTTTATGGTTGGGGCTCACCACAACATGAGGTACTGTATTAAAGGGTCGCGGCATTAGAAAGGTTGAGAACCACTGAATTCTAATCCAAGAAGATGAGGCCTTTAGCCAAGGTCTGATTTTTACCTGTTCACTGCACCAAGGGGATGAATTTATAGCACTTTCTTTCATATAAACACAGAGGTCTCATCGGTGTTACTCTCTATCACAAAGGATAACTGAGTGAATTATAAAGGAACAATTAAAGCCTATCAGTTGCACAAATGTAGGTTATATAATAGCTGGAGACGCAAATGAATTTTTGCACAACTATACAACTGCAAAACAGGAGAGTGAGCTACAGAGATCAGGAGTCAGTTCTAGTTCTGGACTATGTGTTAATGAAACCATTTTATTCTAAAAGTCTTGCTCATTTAGCACCATTTACAATAAATGGAAAAACAATAAATTTCCATGTATACAGGACAAAATACCTGCTTTAATCAATCTTATCCCCAAATCTATACTTGGTGTAACATTAAGCTGGCACTCAAATATTTTGTTGAATGAATACTATTTCTGTCAAAGTTTAGGAAAGTTAAACACTGAACAGGGGAATGAGCACTAAGTTGAGAGTCAGGACTGAGTTTTCATTCTCACTGGCAGTGGTCGGCAAACTGCGGCTCGCGAGCCGTGGTTTGCAGCTCTGTTGACTAATGAGTTTGCCGACCACTGAGATTCTAGGGCAAGATGCAGTGTCCCTAGGTCTCAATTTTCTCGTCTATAAGAGAGATGGACCAATTTTATCTCTAAGATCTCCTAACTTTAAAGTTCTTTGTCTACCCTCAAAATGTTGCCCTCTTTTACTTATCCCAGTCCAAGCGCAAAACCATCAGTGTAACCATCTATGAATTTAGGGCTACTCAGATCTTCTGTATATGGTCTCCTCTACCAGAAAATACACAAAGAAGCCTTAAGTTGAGCCACTATTTAGATTCAGTATCAAGTTCTCTTTCATGATTCAGAACCTTGGTTCACTGTATTGACTTCAGTTGTTTCCATCCTAACCTCAAAACCTCCCTAACCTCCCCATCTTATTGTGATTGGCAATAAACTGATAAATGCTCTTCAAACTTTGTTTTCAATATTGCCATCCTTTTTAAAACCTATGTATGGTTTCACTTCCTGTTTTCCCATTTAGACAAAAGATTGACTCCATTACTAGCCCTCTCATCAGGTCCTCATAGGGCTGCCAAATAAATACAGGCCATTAAGTTAGATCTAAATTTCAGACAATTAAGGTTTTTTTTGTTTTGTTATTGTGTTGTTTTTGTGTGTGTGTGTGTGTGTGTGTGTGTGTGTGTGTTTTAAGTATAAGTATGTCCCATCCACTATTTGGGATACACTTTTATTCACTGTTTATCTGAAATTCAATTTAACTGGTTATTGTGTATTTTTTATTTGCTAAATCTGGAAATGCTGGTCTTGATTTCCTATTATATACTACCAGTTTTCAAAGAAATACAATTTTTAAAAGTAGTTTAAACACTAAGTATAATTTAATTTTTCTTTGATTCAGAAGGAAATTGTATTTTCTAACAGCTAAGCTTCACCTCACTCTGGTCTCCCAACCTACACATTTACAAAACACTGGAAATGAAATGTAAAATAGCCCCTACCATCTGCCCCCTGCCCCTCCTTGGCCCCAGATTAACAGAACTAATAACCTTCATCCTTGTAAGATGGAACTTAAAAACATCAAATTCCCAATTTGTAGATCAGAGGCTATCTTATTCTGAATGCTTATACTCAATATGGTTTCTTAATCCTCACCTATTTTTTAATTTGCTTTAATTAGTACATACATTCTTTTATCTTACCTAAATCATAAACCACTTAAGGAGATACTCCTCTTCATCTCCTATCCTTCCCCACATACACACAGTACACAAAATATTACATATACAGAAGTTTAACAAGTGTTTTCTAAATATTAAATGCCATTGTAAAGTTGTCATGGTCTACACTGAATTCATACTAATCCTATAACAAACCCAAATTTCACTTTTTGAAATAAACTCGTATCGACTGCTTGACTTTCTATAGATTAAGTATAAAATGTGCAGAAATCCCAGTGATGAACTTTCTGGATACTTGGAATATTACTAAAAAGTATTTACTGAGAATCTGTCCTAAATGCTGTTTACTATGCAGTATGACTATCCTATCTAATAAAAGAGTAATATGCAAACTGACCGTACCTCTGTAACACCCACAAGCCACGCCCACAAGCCAATCAGGAGCGAGTATGCAAATTAACCCAACCAAGATGGCTGCGGCCACGGAGCGAGCAGGAGGCTTGGGTTTCCCCAGCAATGGAGGAAGCCAAGCTTTCCGCACACCCTGGCAGGCCCAGGCTTCCACTCAAGGCTACAAAGTTTCAATTATAGAAGATAAATAAATCCCATCAAAAATGACTGCAGCCACAGAGCTGGAGAGAGCAGGAGGCCTGAGTTGCCCCTGACGATGGAGGAAGCCAAGTTTCCATAGCCCTGCCTTGGCCTCCGCTTAAGGCTACAAAGTTTCACTTATAGAAGATAAATAAATCCCAGATACCAAGGACTCCACTTGGGTCGCCGGGAAGCGTGGCCAGCCTGCAAACCACCACAGGCCCCTCACCCAGGCTGTCGCATGCCCCAAGGGAACCCCCACCCTGATCCAGGACACCCTTCAGGGCAAACCAGCTGGCCCCCACCCGTGCACCAGGCCTCCATCCTATCTAATAAAAGAATAATATGCAAATTGACCGTCACTCCAACACACAAGATGACTGCCCCATGTGGTCAAAGATGAATGCCCCCATGTGGACACAAGATGGCCACCTCAAGATGGCCAGCAGGGGAGGGCAGTTGGGAGGGACCAGGTCTGCAAGGGAGGGCAGTTGGGGGCAATCAAGCCTGCAGGGGAGGGCAGTTAGGGGTGAGCAGGCCGGCAGAGGAGGGATGTTGGGGGAGACCGGGCCTGCAGGGAAGGGCAGTTGCGGGGGGGGGGGGGGGGACCCAGGCCTGCAGGGGAGGGCAGTTAGGAGTGACCAGGCCTGCAGGGGAGGGCAGTTAGGGGTGACCAGGTCTGCAGGGGAAGGCAGTTAGGGGTGACCAGGCTGGCAGGGGAGCAGTTAGGCATCAATCAGGCTGGCAGGGGAGTGGTTAGGGGGTGATGAGGCTGGCAGGCAGAAGTGGTTAGCGGCAATCAGGAAGGCAGGCAGGCGAGCAGTTGGGAGCCAGCAGTCCTGGATTGTGAAAGAGATGTTCGACGGGCAGTCAGACATCCCTCGAGGGGTCCCAGATTGGAGAGGGTGCAGGCTGAGCCAAGGGACACACCCCCCCACCCCCGTGCATGAATTTTGTGCACCGAGCCTCTAGTCCTATATAATAAAAGGCTAATAGGCAAATAGTCGGAACAGCAGAACAACTGGTCACTATGATGTGCACTGACCACCAGGGGTGAGCGCTGCTCAGCCACAAGCCTCTGCAGCAGCGCTGAGGATTTCGACTGACAGCTTAGGCCCGCTCCCTGTGGGAGCGCACTGTGGGAAGCGGGCCTAAGTCATCAGACAGACATTCCCCTAGGGCAGTGGTAGGCAAACCACAGCTGAGCCGCGGTTTGCCACTCTGTTGACTAATGAGTTTGCTGACCACTGTCATATACTACCCTTACCTCTTTGCACACAATATGCCACAATTGCCTAATCCTCACAGCTTCCAACTACATGGTAACATTTAGTCTGGTCCAGTGGTCGGCAAACTCATTAGTCAACAGAGCGGCAAACGGCGGCTCGCAAGCTGTGGTTTGCCGACCACTGCCCTAGGGTTCCCAGACTGCGAGAGGGCACAGACCAGGCTGAGGGACACCCCACTCCCCCACCCGCACCCCCCCACCCCACCCCGAGTGCACAAATTTTGTGCACTGGGCCTCAGTAAAGTAATAACTGATACTCCAGATTATGTATCAGAACATATAAAGCCTAAAAGTGTTTATTTTTGCAAATTACGTTAGGTCATTCTAATAAGTCTGTCATTTCTGGAAACATCTTAAGCACTCCTACTTTGAAATTTTCTTCAGTGCTTCGTACTTTTAAAAAAATATCCTCAATGACAGCAAATCTTCACTTTTTTGAACATATATCATCAAGAGTAATTATGTAAGTAAGTTTCACTAATAAGTAGATGGCTTACACACTATATGTTATAGAGACATTGGTAAAAAAAAAAAAAAGTGATATTACATAAACTTTTTATCCCAGACAAGTGTCATGAAAGGCATTATTTTGTAACACAATCTTCTCAGTCAATTCAGAATGTCAACATCCTAGGCCCAAATTCAGAATGTCAATATCCTAGGCCCAACCTTGTGAGATGAATTCAACAGAATTAGGCTTTTAAAAAAATTAATAAACATGAGTTTTACAATTTATTATTTACCCCTTATTAGTTTTGACACAAGTGCTTTCTTGGATCTTGAGGGTTATATTTTTCTACTACAGACCTTACCTCCTCCCCATCATCACAAATATCACATTTCATTAAGAGTTACTATTTCCTCCTAAAGTCTCTAATAGTATAAATTCTCACTTTAAGATTAGGATAATATCAAGTTTTCAGTGTTTGGTATTTTAAATGTGTGGCACAATCTTCCCACAACCTAAGCAGAACTAGATTTAAATTTGGCTTTTTGCAGTCAATATTTAGAGTCAATAAGAATAAACCAAACCCCTAGCCTCTTACACTTTTTCCCTCAAATCGTAGGTGAATAGGCAAGCACTTCAAGAACATTTTAAATGCAAGAAAAGAGAGAGAAAAACAATTCTAGCTCTTGGCATCACTTTAACCTGCTGGTAACACATCAGAGACTCAATTGTGTACTACAGCAGAAAGAGCAATTGACTAGGGAGTTATAGAGAGCTAGACCCACCTCCCTCCTCCACCACCCAGCACTGGGGCAGAATTGACTTATCTCTATGTACAAAGAAGCCTTCATCTTATTTGCAGAGGTGCTATGCAGAATAAATAATAACTGTCACATGCAACATGCTTCTGACACAATTAGTCCTCTTCTAACTATTAAAAAAATCAGGTTCTTATCCTCATGACCTCAAATATTAAAGCCACTAAGCCAAATTCATTTTAACTAACACAATGATCTGAAGTCTGTGGCAGTCACTAGTGTAATACTCAAACTCTTCATGTTGAAAGCCCTTATTCTTAATATTCAGCAGAATCGGGTTATGAGATTTGTGCATTAAGCTGAAGCTTATCCCTATAAAGATGAAAATTTTATTTTAAATATTTTACACAAAAATCTTCCAACAACATACCACAAAATTAGCTTGGACAATTTTAAAAAGTCAAACAATTAAACCAGTAAGTAAATCACTTAGGATTACTACTCATTTTAAGACCCACAATACGCCAGGGTCCTGGGGATATAACTACCACCAACCTAGACCTCGCCCTTGAAAAACTTTCTCTCTAAGATGAGGGACTTGCAAACAGATAAATATAATAGGACAAATGGTATTTTAGACATACCGTATCTCCCTGGCTCAAATATACTGCAGGAATCATTCTTTCCACTTCCCCGCATTTTTAGCCCATAAAACGGAAAATTCCATCCTTTGTTCCATGTTGTTGATAGGAATTTGAATCCCTAATTTTTTCTTACAGAATCTTTCAAAAGTCTGTAATTAAGAAATAACACTGAAACCAAAAGCTAGTTTATACACAAATTGCCTGTCACATGCCAGGCAAAGCAATTAAAGGGAACAGAATTTGCCACCTCTGGGAAAATCACAGGATTTTCACACTAAAAAAGGGTAGTGTTTCCTTTTTATGCATTAGCACTTAGAGTTACTATTATGGTAAGGACAAAACAAACATTAAAAAGACAATTTTAAAAACTGAGTTTAAGCAACAGAAAATGTAAACAAAATCTACATACTTAACTAAGCTTCAAAGGTCAATTGTGTTAAGGAGGTTAAGATCAGAGAACGAAGGTTATAAAGCAGCATGTTATCATGCTGTCATTCCTAATCCCTGGCCAAAACGATTTAGATAACTTAAAACTCAGAAAGCTTTGGACTCAAAGAGATGTTCCTATGTTAAAGAAAGTGCCTATTAGATGGTTCTGTCAGTTAGTACAACTATTTATGTATATCTAATTTTAATTTTATGCCCCACAACTATTATTAAATGGATAACTTATTTTCTAACAATGTTTCAGAATCAAAGAAATGCTGACTTAACATAAAATGATGGCAACATACACAGAAATGACCCTGCCTAGGGAAACTGGGGAATGCCTCATTAAAGAACTGATTTTTAAAGTGTCTTGAAGGAAGAGCAGTATTTTGTAATGTGGGGAATTTAGGCAAGGGGAGTATGATATATAAAATATATAACAGCCCTGGCCAGTTTGGCTCAGTGGATAGTGTTGGCTTGTGGACCGTCAAGAGTCTCAGGTTTGAGTCTGGCCAAGGGCACGTACTTCAGTTGCAAGCTCCTCCGTAGCCCAGGCCCTGGATGGGACTCGTGCAGAATGCAACCAATGGATGTGTTTCTCTCACTTTGATATTTCTGTCTTTCCCTCCCTATTCCATTCTCGCTAAAAAGCAATGAAAAAATATACTCAGGTGAGGATTAAAATATCCTATATAATAAAAGCCCAATATGCTAAGTGTCCAGTCTACTGGTGGGCCGTTCAACCAATCAAAGCATAATATGCTAAGGCCACTCAACCAATCATTATGACGTGCACTGACCACCAGGGGGCAGATGCTCCGACCAGAAGGTTAGCTTGCTGCTGGGGTCTGGCTGATCAGGAATGAGCGAGATGGGCCGGACATGCCCTGGAGCCTTCCCGCAGTCTCTCTCTGGAGGGCCAACATCCCGTGTCCCGCCCGGGGAACCGATCATGAACCAGTGGGGTCCCTCGGCCTGGCCTGCACCCTCTCACAATCCGGAACCCCTTGGGGAATGTTGGAGAGCCAGTTTCGGCCTGATCTCACAGGCCAGGCTGAGGGACCCCACTGGTGCATGAATTCGTGCACTGGGCCTCTAGCATACATATATGCTAATAATGAGCAGGCTGGGCATATCTATAACATAGTGAGAACTCTGGGTAGGATTCGAGGTGATCACTATGACTGTAGAGATAGTGAAGCAGAGGGGACTTGGTGTCTAACTGGACACGCATGAACTAAGTAAGTGCCTGAGAGAAGCAGCTAACTTTCTGGAGAGCTTCAGAAAGCTTCATGAAGCAGTTTTCATGATAACTAGTTCAGATGAGGATATTCCACCTGGGAAGAGCAGCACAGAGCTACTGTTTTCAAGCCAAATTTTCCATTAAGTTTTGTACCGTAAATTCCTATTTTAGATTTTAAAAACCTCCTTTTTCATTGTTAGGATGTCAACTTTCAATTCTTTCTTGTAATACTTATGCTTATCTCTAAACAACCATTCCAGTTTCTCCAAATTTGGTCTCATCTGTGGAGTGCTGGGAAACCAGTTATCAAAATGCTATAGAAATGTATTTAAAATACTACTAAGCATAAAGTGGAGTGAGGCACTGAGAGTTTTGATGCATGCTTCTAAGAGGGCTTTTTCTGTCAATTTCCAGGTTCTTTACTTGTTTTACAATTTACATGATTCAGGAAACTAAGTAAGTAACAGCCTTAAGGCTAGGAGAGGAATTATCCTACAACTCTCCTCATTCTGCTACTCTCCTCTCTTTCATCCCTTCTCATTTCAGAGGTATTCCAGATGGCAATTAGTCCACTAAGCTGCATTCCACAATAAGACCATTATTCCTGATATCAACATTAGAGGAATGTCATGATAAGATATTTTGGGGCATTTTATCCTTTTACACCTACAACTTTTCTAATTAAGAGGCAATACTTGAGAGGAAAAACACACCTTTGGATATTTAAAAGGCATATATAGCCTTAGTCGGTTTGGCTCACTGGGTAGAGCCTCAGCCTGCGGACTGAAGGGTCATGGATTCAATTCCTGTCATGGACCTCGGTTGCAGGCTTGATCACCAACCCTGGTCAGGGCACGTGCAGGAGGCAACCAACTGATGCGCCTTTCTCACATGGATGTTTCTCTCTCTGTTTCTCCCCCTCCCTTCCACTCTCTCTAAAAATCAATGAATAAGTATGCTCGGGTAAGGATTAACGAGAAAATAAAATACATAAAAATTGATGTCTATCTACTAACTTAACAAAAAAAAGTCTCAGTCAATCAACTATATAATCTGTGCTACTCTCCCTCCCTATACATCCCACTTCTACAATTGTCATCTTCAAGTCCTCAATACAACTACAATTTTGTGACTTTGGATGATGACTCCCAACTTTTTGAGTACATTTGCAGCTTTAAGTTAAACGATAATCTTTCTAAACCTCCCTCCCCCAAACCCCTCAACATTTCTTCCTTTCAACTTCCTGTGGCACCTGCCTTATGGGGCTACCTAGTACTGCATATTGGAGGAACGTGGCCAAAGAATCTACTCAAAGGAGTTTTCTCTCCTTCACTAACGCAGCCTCTGCCTGGGGAAACATTCAAACTGAATCTACAGGCATACATCAAGAAAGAAGATAGTAGGGGCAAGTCCAAGATTATGACGCAACTCAGAACTCAAGCCTGGCTCTCTACCTTGGCTGTAGGTGAATATACAAGCAGAGCTCAGAGTAACTTAAAAAAAAAATCCTTCAAAATAATAGTGATAGGACAGACAACACTATCAGGAGACCATGATAGCTAAAACTACTGAGATTTTAAGGTTTGGCAGCTGACTCCAAAATGCCTTTCTTCTATGTTTAAGAATAGCTGGAAACAATGTATCCCTTTTCATTATAGGCGAGATCAAAGACCAGGAAGAGGACATGTGCACACACTTACATTGGTTCCTTGGAAGCATACAGCACCTGATGAATCACTGCACAAAAAAAGAAACTGAGAAGGAACTCTAGACACACTGACTGAGGCCGACTTGAAGCTCTGCATAACAGCCTCTCTTCTTGGCAGGTCACAATTGTTCCTGTCTAGCACAGTGATCACGGAAACAGTTTTTGAAGAAATATATTTATCCAAAAGCTTAAGTTTTCCACTCAAATTCTGAGGATTAATAGAAGTCGGATACAATGTCATAGGAAGTGTCTGCTAGGACACTTTCCTAAAACTTCAAAGTTTTATTTCATATACAATACAGAACCTTCACTCTTTTGGATTGCCTCCTAACATTTGTATTTAAAAGTTTATATGTTGAATTTTTGTAGAGTTGTCTCCTCTATAGAAAAGAAGATAGGTATATTAATCTGTAAAGAAGTATTTTAGAAAAGCTGTTTATCTATTCATTTTGAAATAAAAGTAACTTCCATTTCTAATGGCCTTCTTAGTATTATATTCCACTTAGTAAAGTCTACCCTATCCTTAAAAAGCAAGGATGGTAGAATTGTGTCAGAAAGATTTAAATTTATATAGCCTAGTTATAACAAAATATTTCTCATCTTCAATAGTATCATTCAGCTAAAGTTTTTTAAAAAAAGACAAAAATACCTAAAACATATTACAGTTTCTTAGGAGAGACGAAACAAGGGTTATGCTGGAGTCCAATGTAAGTAGATTCAAATTCAAGACTGGACACAAAATGCTCATTCAAGAGTCATTAAGAATCTCACAGGTATAAGGCATTGTGCCAGGGGCAAGCGACTGCAAGATTAA
The DNA here is from genome assembly GCF_963455305.1 of Plecotus auritus. Classification (NCBI taxonomy): domain Eukaryota; kingdom Metazoa; phylum Chordata; class Mammalia; order Chiroptera; family Vespertilionidae; genus Plecotus; species Plecotus auritus. The sequence continues at coordinate 139,619,967 of NC_137772.1, read as the reverse complement.
CAATCCCTGTTCTCAAACTGAACATCTCATGGAGGTGTCAAACACATAAACAATAACAAAATATGAATTTTTAAAAGTGCTATGATAATTTGAGAAAGTAACTAGCAGAGACCTAGAAATGAGTGGCATGAACTATACATATATCAGGAAAAGACAATCCCAAATACCTAACCAGCCTCACAGAAAGGAGGCTGGAAGAAAGTTTTAGCAAAAAGATAACAAACTACCCAATTCCTTAACCCAGTAATTTAAAAGGAAACAATAATAATGAAGATAAACATCTACAAATAAAGATGTTCACTGGAGGGTTATTTAACACGAGAAAAACTCAAAACCCAAACATCCAACAATAAGGGAATAGTGATGGGATGGAATATTGTATTCATTAAAATGATGTTGATGAAAAACATTTGAAGAAAATTATATAAAGCTTTTTTAATATAAAGCTTTCCTAAAGCACACATTTACACCCACATTATTTCAAGCATGGTACTAGGTGTACAAATTTTTTAAGAGACAAAAATAAATCAAAATGTTAGAGCTAACTAATTTTTCAGAGGAAGGATTATAAGTGATATTGTTTCATTTTTATGTTCTATATTTTCCAAACATTAAAAATCAGTATTATTACATTTTTTTGTTTTTGTTTTTGTTTTTTATATATTTTATTGATTTTAGAGTGGAAGGGAGAGGGAGAGAAATATCAATGATGAGAGAGAATCATTGATTGGCTACCTCCTGCACGCCCCCTACTGGGAATCAAGCCTGCAACCCAGGCATGTGCTCTTAGCTGGAATCGAACTTGGGACCCTTCAGTCTGCAGGCTGACACTCTATCCACTGAGCCAAACCAGCTAGGGCTGTTCATTTTAATTGGTAAAAAGATTATGTAAGTCACTGTTTTAGGAGTTCCCTTTAAAATCATTAATGATCCTTTTCATATTTTTCAGTGGAGAATATCTCTCCCCCAAATTCCACAGAACCCACTCATTTAAATAGACTAGTATTTTTAATTTGCTTAAAACAGTACTTAGCAGATAGAAAGTAGCTGCACAGGTATTAATTTTAAATTTTCAGTAATTTTAAATACCCTTTATCTGAGTATCTAGTGTATTTTAGAGGTAGTCTATTTTTCATGGCACCTGGCAAAAGAACATTTTTCCCCTTCTGCATTCTAACATCTTTTAAGAGATGATTGCTGTCTCCCTCTGAGATTCTGTTTCCTTCAGAGAAAGCAAGAGGAAGAAATTCAGTCAAATACCAAGTTCCTCAAAGGGAAGACAGGAAATTAATGATGGGGATGAGATTTTAAAATACAGTCAATTGTAAAGACACACCTACAAAAATATACTCAACAGATTTATTAGAGAGTCTCTTTTAAGTAAACATTTCATGGGATTAAACTCTTAACACTAAAAAGAATATACACTTATCCAGAAGAAATGGAGAAATAATATACCAGGCTCTTAGTAGAGAGAGAGGGCTATATGTAATTAGTTGGAAAATAATGTCTTCATGTGTTTTTATGAGCTGCTTCGGATGTGTAGAGTGGTGGTAGTAGTAAGGAACATCCCAAGGGAAACTGAAAAAAACCACAGATGGTAACCAACTGTTCCACATAAATAAAGGAATGATGAATTTGAACTTGCAAAGTGGAAGACAACTTAAGGAAGAAATCGAGGCTCTTAAGTTGTTTGTTGATTGTCTTTGCTAAAGTAGTTTTCAGTCAAGTCTGCACTACTCAGTTATACTTCTGTGAAAATGGTTTCTTTTATTCAAAGTAATACTGATTTCTGCAGAGAGATACAAAAACTGAGTGACAGGTGACATATCTGGGCTATCCACACATGTATTCATTTTTAGTTTTGACAAACTTACACATGCATAGTTTGTCTTTTTTAAATATCAGTTCTTTCAGTCCCCCTACTTAATTTTTGCCTCAGAGGCAATAGGTAGGCACCTTTCCTTTTAGTACCTAACTCCATCTCTATAAATAATACAATGTTCCTGCTTGCTTTTTCAGTTTGTTGTTTTATGTATATACTAGTGGCCTGGTGCATGAAATTCGTGCACATTAAAAGGGGATTAATTAGAGGAAATAATTCAATATTGCTATTTGCCCTTTCTCTATAATAGAAGTGTCAGAGATGAAAGAAGATTAGTAAAATGTATATGAAAACCTTCCTCCTGTCAGAGTCTGAGGCGCACCTCGGGACCCAGAGTCAAGTCCCTGCCCACCCACATGCGCCTCAAGATCACGTGAGATCCAGACCCGGCCGGCGACCCCCCCCCCCCCCCATTGGGCTAGATCCAGACCCAGCCAGTCCCATCCTTGTCAAGCCACACCGGGCAGGGGACGTAGCCTCAGGTCCCCTGGCCCGGCGCCAGGGGATGGGGGTGTGGCCTGAGGTCTCCCAGCCCAGACCAGGGTGCGTGCCTTGAGGTCCTCTGTCAAGCCCCACCAGGTGGGGGACATGGCCTGAGATCCCCTGTCAAGCCCTGCTGGGTGGAGGGCATGGCCTGAGGTCCCCCGTCAAACCCCGCCAGGTGGGGGGAGGGGACGCAGCCTGAGGTCCCCCCCACTGACACCGGGAGGGGGGCACAGCCTCAGGTCCCCCCCCCCCCCCATCAAGCCCCCTTGGGCAGCAGGCACGGCCTGAGTTCCCCTGAAACAGCACTGGGGGTGCACCTTGAGGACCCCCGTCAAGCCCTGCTGAGTGGGGAGCATGGCCTGAGGTCCCCTGTCAAGCCCTGCCGGGCGGGGGGTGCGGTCTGAGGACCCCGGCCTGGTGCTGGGGTGGGGGACGCGGGCCTGAAGTCCCCTGTCAAGCCTCACCTGGTGGGGGGCGCAGCCTGAGGTCCCCCGGCCTGGCGCTGGAACGGGGGGAGCAGCCTGACGTCCCCTAGCCCAGCACCAGGACGGGAAGTGCACCCTGAGGTCCCCTTAAAGCCCTGGCGGGCGGGGGATGCAGCCTGAGGTCCCGTCAAGCCCTGCCGGGTGGGGGATGCAGCCTGAGGTCCCCTAGCCCAGCACCAGGACGGGAAGCGCACCTTGAGGTACCCTGTCAAGCCCTGCCAGGTGGGGGGCGAGGCCTGAGATCCCCTGTCAAGCCCTGCCAGTGGGGGACATGGCCTGAGGTCCCCTGTCAAGCCCCACAGGGGCGGGGGAGGGCGTAGCCTCAGGTCCCTCCTGATTACTCGTTAAGGCTCCTTATGGGAACTTGGCCTCAGCTGTGGGTGCAGCCATTTTTGTGAAGGAGTGATGGTCAATTAGCATATTCCCTCATTATTAGATAGGATAGGGTATACACACTTTGAATGATTATAAAGTCAGTGTTTATTAACATACATTTCATTTTCAAAATTTTAAAAATTCTAGAGAAATTAATAAATTTTTTCTTGATACCAGTTTTCAAATTGATGACTGACCGTTCTGGTCCAGGCACTGCTGATGACGCAAAGCAATGAAATCACAAACATCATTTCGTTCAGTATTTGTGTGCCCTCAATTCATCAACTGTTGCTGGTTTTGTGCCACAGAATTTATCTTTTATATATCCCCATAATAAAGTCTAGTGGGTAAATTTTCTTTGTTCAAAGTTTAGTCTGGCTTCACGCATTATTTCAAATCAGTTAAACCTGAAAAGGAGTGAAAATTAAGTGAGTTACCAGCTGTCAAAGTGTGCAGTGGTCAGCAAACTCACTCTAGTCAACAGAGCAGCAAACTGCAGCCGCAGTTTGCCAACCACTGAAGTGTGTATACATGTTTTTGGGACACCTTGTACACAGTTTTCAATACCATTCTTACTCCCTCCCTCAGTACAAACACAAATGTTCCCCAAAGTACCGTTATGTAGAGTATATAAAGCAAGTACAACTCAATAATAAGACAAACACACCTAGTTAAAAAGGGACAGAGTACCTGAACAGACACTATATGTTACTGGAACCCAAAATGTCCATTAACTGATAAACGAATAAACAAATTGTGGTATACCTAGACAATGAAATCCTATCACCAATAACAAAGACTGAACATGTTACATATAAGTAACATGGATAAATTTCAAATAATTATGTTGAATCAAATTCAGACCAAAAAAAGAACACATACAATTCCAAGTACATAAAATTCTAGAAAATTCAAATTAACCTATAATCAATCATAGAAGCAGATTAGTGGTTCCCTGAGGAAAGAGCAAGGTGAGAGAGGGGAAGAGGGGAAGATTACAAAAAGGCACAAGAAAATTTTAGGGGGATGGTTGTGCTCATTAATTTGACTGTGGTGGCAGTTTCACCGCAGTATACATACATCAAAACTCAGGTTTTTCTCTTTAAATATCTGCAGTTTACTGTATCTCAGTCATGCCTTAATAAAACTATAAATACATAAATCTTCTTAAGAGTTCTGGATTCACATGTAGGGCTTTCTGACTATGGAGTTCACTGTAGGGTGACTGACAAGACATATTCTTTCTTTTTTAAAAAAATGATTTATTGGGGTTACATTGGTTAATAAAATTATATAGGTTTCACGTATACAATTCTACAGTACATCATCATCATTAGTATATTGTATTATGTGTTCACCATCCAAAATCTAGGCTCCCCTTCTTTTATCATTTATCCCGTTTATGTTCTTCTATCCCCTCCACCCTTTTTCCCTCTGCTAATCACCATACTGTTGTCTGTGTCTACAAGGTTTCTGTTTGATACTTTGCTTAATCCTTTCACCTATTTCACCCAACTCCCCCTTCCCCTCCCATCTAACAGCTGTCTGTTCTCTGTATCTATGAGTCCTGTTTCTATTTTATTTTTTCATTAGATTCCACGTATAAGTGAAACCATAAGATATTTGTCTTTCTCTGACTGGCTTATTTCACTTAGCATAATACCCTCTAGGTCCATCCATGCAGTCCCAAAAGGTAAGATTTTCTTTTTTATGGCTGAGTAGTATTCCATTGTATAAATGTACCACAGCTTTTTATCCACTTATCTACTGATGGGAACTAAATCTTCGCTACTATATAAATAGTGCTGCAACGAACACAAGGGTGCATAAAACATTTTCCTTACACAACCCCCTCACACAAGCACAGAGCCAATGTCAGACTCTCTAGCTCCTTTCCCTCAATCTGGTCAGAATTCTCAGAGAAGACAAACTCTGGCCAACATTCTGAAGTTCAGGAAGGGAAGAAGGCTGAGAATCTTAATATAAATATGTAAACTCTACTTCCTCTCACTTGAGGATACTTTTTGGCAGGGAGCAGAGTTAAATGCCAAGACTTTAATTAGAAATCTTAAATACATTTATTGAAAAGCTAAATTACCTTCACAGCAAACTACAAGATGAAATATCAAGGGATAACAAGATAAAGGAAAATATTGGAAGGCAAACCTGAAAGAACTGAATGGTGGAAAATTTGGGGTGGGGGTGGGGTGAAGAAGACCTACTATGTCCATACAATTTTTTTTAAGTCAACCTTCCAAGAAAGAATATTTAATAAAACTCCCTGACTTTATATTTTGTACTTTGGGGGGCAGTAACAAAAAAACCAAGTGATTTACCCAAGGTCATTTGGCCTTTTAAAGGTGAGGATTAAACTCAAATTTAAATCTGGAGAGAACGTAAGATTAAAAAAAACAAATACAGAGTAGAAACCAAAATCAGAAGTTTTAGGTACGGTGGCACACAGAATACCATAAAAATACATAGGCTCTGAGAAAGGTTGGCATTCCTAGCTAAAGGAATGCTGTGGCAAGAGGCCCAGAGGCAAAAGAGAATCAGGTAAGTTCCAGTGTTCAATTACATATATAATAAAAGGGAGTGTAAGGTCAAAGGCAGGTGAATTTAAACCTTATCGTAAATCCATCATACTTGCATTGAATGACTGACTGATGTTTGTTTTTCTGATACCTGACATCAGAGGGTTTGATGCTAGAGGATCTCCTTTTCCTGATGCGTCATCACCTTCCCACTTCACAGACTGACGTTCCTTGTTTTCAGCCCTCTTCCTATTAGCACTGGTGCCCTTTAACTCAGCAGTTCTCCACCACAGTATTAGTTGTCAGGAGTGTCCAAAGTAAGTATCTGAAGTTTGTGAGTCAGCATAAAGCATCACTCATTTGATTTGTGGCATGGACATAAGCAGAGAAAAAAAGGACAGAATTATAGCAAAGGAACTGAAAATCTTGCATAACTCTAGGTATCAGCAAGGTAGGATAGAGTATATGCTAATATCATCCTCATGTGTCCCAATAAGAAAATGTAAAAATTCAATAGGAAAAGATCAGTCCTAACCAATTTCACTTTAGCTGGTTCCACTGATTTCTGCCTTTACAGATTTCTTTTTATTTTTTCACTACCCAAAACACTGTACATCCCTCTTTTGATCAACAACTTTATTATGATTATTACTCCAATCTTAAAGAAAGAGCAAGATGTAGAATCCCATCTATAATACCCAACCAACAATTAAGTCTATAAAATTTAAAAGGATCGGAAGAACATTCAACAGGAGTGCACCTGTACAGTTTCAGCTGTGCTAATCACTGGAAAAATCATCTCTGGAGAGCAATCTTTTCAAGCATTGTTTTTTTTACAATAATGGCTTACATACTAAATACCAGTATAAACATTAATCACTTATATGTTTAAAATTACATATTAAACCTACATAAGTCATTAAATGTTTGAAATTACATGCGCATTCAATAAGAAGTGATAAAGACTAAAAAAAAAAAGAGAAAGAAATGATAAAAGCCTAGTACAGATTTTCCTTTCTGAATCTAAGGAAGGCAGTTAGAAAAAAAAAAAAAAACACATATCACTATGCTTTAAACTTTAGCAGAGACCACATACCTACACTTCTTACTGATGCCTGTAGTGATTCTGCACCAGGTCATAAGCTAAATAACAGTTAATCCTCAGTTCATGGAAAAAAAACTCTTAGAAAAAATTATAACCTGCAGCAAACAGAGATTTAAAAACTGAGCTCCATGATATTCCTATCAATGAAAAGCAATTACAAGAATATCATATTTTAAATTTTAAACCACAGTATATGATTCAAATTATGGTATTTTATGTACTGCAACGTGCTAATAGATTACATATCCAACAAACACATCTTTAGAACATCAATCCAGATGAAAGGAAAAGAGGTCACACGCCCAGTGAATAGTGAAAGTGTGCATTTTAAGATACAAATTTTAGCTATTACAATGCATATAATCAGAATAAATTCTAAAGCAGACAAATTAGTTACTACATTGAAATTCAGAAATGGAAAAGATTTCCTATACAGAAGCTAAATTCTATTATCCTAACAACATTCTATGAAATGTAGCTGTTCTCCAGAAGTAAAACAGGTTGTCCTATGAATACATCCGAGCAAAGTTAAAATTTCAAAGGTAAAAAGGGTTTAGAAAATCTCCAAGAAAAATTCCTTAATCTCTGCCAAAACCGGTTTGGCTCAGTGGATAGAGCGTCAGCCTGCGGACTGAAAGGTCCCAGGTTCGATTCCGGTCAAGGGCACGTAACTTGGTTGCGGGCACATCCCCAGTAGGAGGTGTGCAAGAGGCAGCTGATCGATGTTTCTCTCTCATCGATGTTTCTGACTATCTATCCCTCTTCCTTCCTCTCTGTAAAAAATCAATAAAATATATATTTAAAAAAATAAAATGAAATGCGACTGGAAACGTGTTTTCACAACTCAAGTATGATGAGCAATTTAAAAAAAAAAAAATTCCTTAATCTCATCTGCTTTACCTTAACAAATGCCTAAGTCCTAAAACAATATGGCAAAAAAATACCGATTCAACATACTGACCAAAACAAAAGGATATATAATAGACGGGAAGTGTATGGTCCAGATTACAAATGTAGAAAACTTCAGTAAAAAACAAAAAAAAATTAATCAGTAATGACAGAACGGTAAACTAATGCTGAGTTTTGAAGGATGGGAACATTTAGAGAGACAAAAAGAGGGAGGGTCCTATCAGGTGACAGGAAGAATACACATAAAGTCACAGCAAAGGGAATGAGCAGGATTGTATGTAGGACACTGCCAGACTATGTGACTGTCATGTAAGTGAGCAGTCAGCAGTACCATAGTACTGCAACACTGCTCTCAATTCCCAGGAAACATGATTCATACTGTGTTCTATGTGAGTAGTACCCCATGGAGGTGTACAAAGCGATGATCCTGGTTAGGTAATATATAAAAACATCAGGTGAGATGCTCAACTCAAAGAGATTCTGTGAAATAGATTTAGGTAGATTCAGTCCATATTAGCATATCAAAGGATGGGTGAAGTCCCAAATAAGAGAACTGCATAAACCAGCCTATCTTGGATTTTGGTTTTGCTCCCTCTCCCCATGAAACCCCTATTAATATTTTTTAGAACCAGTGTTCTAAAAAACACTTTAGAAAACACTGAGCTATTTTATAAAAAGCCTCCAGAGTCAAGTTGCATGTTGATAAAGAGAAAAATGAGGAACCACTGAAAGTTTTAGTGAAGAAATGACAGCAGAAAAGCCACAACAAAAAAATAAATTCTGACGCAAATATGAAAGGTAGACTAAAGCAGCAGATTTGAGAATTTTGAGAGTAAAAGATTGTTTGAAATTCTTGAGAGAAAACTCACTGAATTAATACAATGAACAATAAATCCACAGTTAATAATCAAGTTGTTTAAAAAGCATCTTTTAAACAATCAAATCCGTTTTAAGATTTACTTTTCAGAAAATAGTAACTTTTACTCCTAAATTTATCATGTCTTTATAGTAGTTATACCAGTTCACAGTTAAGCAGTATAATCTCAGATTTCACAGTGTAAGCAAGCACTAGTCCATTCAAAACTATCCTTATTCCTTCCCCCAGAGGCCCAAGTGACAGTAATATAACACAAAGCAGGTATCCAACATTTTGAGAAACCATATTGTTGGGAGGTATCTTACATAGAAATACCAAATAATATTCTTAATAAAGAGGTAACTAAAAACATTGCATACTGTTTAAAATAGGTCATACACTCCTAGAAAAATCTTAATTAAAAAAAGAGTTTAAAAGAACTTGGTGAAAACTTTACCCATAGTTTATCTGGATTCCACTGGCAGAAAGCTTTATTAGTTTAAATTCCTACAATCATCTGTAATTATAACCCATGATTCCTAAATATATCCTAAGGCATAGCCAACAAACCTAAGGTTTTGGAAAAAACAAAGCACAGTCTTGAGTTGAATTTGCTTTGAAATTAATTTCATTACAATATGTATTTTAAATATAGATGCAACTATTTACTATATTGTTATAAATGAAGCAAAAACAACTGCATTTTAAAACTGGTCTTAAATAGAAAGTAATCCATATGTGTATATACTAGTAGATAAAGCAGTTCAAAAAGTCAGATCAGTTTATAACAAATGGACCTTACAATAGATTGCTGAACTATAATCTTAAATTTACTATTTAAGTGAAATAGCAGTAACTTCTGTTTTAATTCACAGAATGGTAAATTATCAGTTAGTCTTATATCATTAATAGTCTTTAAAGACAAGTAGGTACTAAGCTGCAGTTTTGAAGGAACAGCTCCTTTTTAACTGAAATTAATAAGAATCACTACTTATTCACCAATTTATGTCCTTTTAGTTTGAAGGAAGCCAATGTCTTTTCTGCTAACAAAAAATAAGAGCTAGACTAGAGCATAAATACACAGTACTGTATTGACACAGCATGCATTATTTTTACAAAAATAAGCCCCCATGTTCATTCAAGTCACTTGGAAATGGCAGACACTGAGGCATGAAAACAAAAAGAGAATATTCTCTGTGTAGGACAGTGGTCGGCAAACTCATTAGTCAACAGAGCAGCTAACAGCGGCTCACGAGCCGCATTTTGCCAACCACTGGTCTAGGCGTTTACAGTGCTTAATAAGTAATTTAATATATAATCACAGGTGGACCTTCTGAAAGAAGACAATGCATACCTATAATGGAAATACTTTTAATTTATCAATTTTACAATTACCACAAAACCACCAAATCCATAAATCAAACCTGGCTATAATAGCCAAAACTTTGAAAACACTGATACTGTTATGTTCAAAGTCAAAAAAATCAATGATGTCCTTCTAATTTATAAAAACATCTCTACTACGTAAGTTTAACTTAGTTATAAATTCAACATCTATGTTTTTCAAAATGCAAACTACTAGGCCCCACCCCAAATATGCTGAATCAGAATTGCAGAGGCAATGCCAGGGAATCTGCACTTTCAATAACTCCCCCAGGTGATCTTCAGGCACACTGATGCTGGAGAACCACTACCTTCCCTGTTAGATTTATAATAAGGTTTTGGATTTCAAGAACTAAAATCTCCTAGCTTGAGAGCCTTTTAAACTAAATTTCATTCATAGATTAATATTTCAAAAAGATTTAGGTAATAAACATGTTTTGGAAAAAAACAAACAAGTACACAAAAAATTTATAGCAGGAATTAAAAGAAGAAACTTATAGGCCATTTTATTTTTAACTCAAGATTTAAGAGACACCTAAGTAATTTCATAGACCAACGGGTGTTTGAAAACAGAACTGCTATCTTAAAAATAATCCAATCTACAATATTAAAAGCACAGTATTTCAAATATGTTCAAATTTATTTACTCAGCTGTTAAGTAAATCAGGGCATGAACTGTTTACATTATATCAAATACAAGCAATGATTGAACTTATAAAGCTAAACCTAAACAAACCTGTTTATATTCTACTACAAAATTTACTCTGGTCAGAAACAGATTTTTCATAAACTCATATAACTTTAACAAACTTACATAAACATGTATAATGGAAAGAGCAATGGAGCAAAAACCTAGAAGCCACCTAAAGTAGTTCTGGGTAATCATCTGGAGGCTAGCTATATGACCTTAGGACCTAAATCATTTTACCTTCCAGGGCAGCGGCAGGGTTAGGGGGCAGGATGGTTCAACTGATTACTCATCTCAGGATCATATGTTGTGAGAATCAAATAAGATACTATGTAAATACATTCTTAAAACATTGTAAAGCAATTTATAAACCAAAGGCATTATCAAGAAAGCAAAATTTGAGAGGCACAGTCTTTAGTTGCCTGCTATAAAACAGAACATTACGGAAACAAAGAAAAACATAAAAACTGACCCTTCAGATTCAATTAGATATAGAATACTATTTGTATATTCTGTAAACTATAAATATAAAGCATAAGAAATCAATTCAGTTACCTGTCCTATGTTCCCATTTCTAACATCTACTGTTTAAAGATATAAATGATATTAGATAGACCATGAGTTGATAATTGTCACAATTGCTGTTTTCATTCTCTCTATATACTTCCATATATTTGACAATTTTCATAATAAATTTTAACAAGGCAATGTATATGTTTGTTTACAAAACATCTGAAAAGCTAAAAAAATCTCATTAAAAGTTATTTCTTTTTAAAAATTATTCCCAAAACTGTTTTATCATTTTCTTTCAATGTTCTCAGATTCTATAAATTCCATAGTAAGCTGCTCTCAGTACCCTTCTATAAATCATGACACCTACTAGAAAATAATTACTCTTTTTCAACTAGGTGAGTAAATATTCTTACCCAAACTGCAAAAATATAATTCTTAAGTTTTGGCTTCCTGATCTTTATTCCTTTTTTCTTTGTGGATTTTTTTCTTTTGCTCATTCATTACAAAATTCCAAAATTAAAAAGTGAAAACAACCAGTTTCAACTGCATGTATGTGTAAAAATATAACAGGAAATAAAAGAGCAAATAACTCCTTTTCTTTCTACTAGTAGTATTGAAAAAGACCAGTGTTAGTTGTAATTAGCCATCCCTCTTAAAACCTGTGGACCTATACAACTCTATTTATAAGGTAAGAGACTGTTTCATCCAAAATGAAATTAACATGTCTGTCAAAAAAATAAAATCCCCAAATCAAGGATTTTATCAAAGTGTGCATAACAATGTACAATTACTCTGCATATATCAAACTAATTGCTCAAATAATGTCCTTTAACCTGGGGCCATATTCTACAGATTGAAAAAGCATAAACCACCTTTCACCTCAAGCAGATTTGTTTAGCTTTAACTTAATAAAATTTACCTATAGCTCAATAGCTCATGTTTTATTATAGTTTGTAAAGGAGTCATAAGTGTTGAAACTTAAATGCAGATAGAAGGACAATAATAGCTTGTGGTTTATAATTAAAACTGTATTTGGTAATATCCACACATTAATTTATTCATTACTTGAGAGCTAATAAATCTGTTTCTTCTGTGTCTAAAGAGATAGTGTACCTTAATTATTTTTACTTGGGAGGGAGGGGGACAGAGCAAGTGGGCAGGGAAGGAAACTCATCAGTTTAACTGTCACTATACATTTGGTTTCTAAGCATTAAAAACTCCATTTTCTTTTATATATAATATATTTGAGAAGATACATAGAAACCACTTGTTCCAACATGGTCTTTAATAACTTTGCATATTAGTCCTGCTGCAAGTTCTTATTTGTATTATTTAAAAACAAGTAATTGTAAAACTCAGTAAAACCATGAAAGGCAAACTGTTGGAAGATGAATAATAAACAAAAAGAATTACTAGACCTTATTCAAGCAAGGTTAATAATTGTACATGTTTACTTTAGAATGTTAATAGCACACAAGCTAAAAAAAAAAATGGTAAGACCACTACGATGGTGGCAGGTACCCTTATTTGGTGTCAGTGCTAGGTGCCACTTACGATGCAGCTATTACTTTCCTTATTTCTTTTTCTAAGTGTCTAGATATCATTGCCTCTATTATTTTATCATAAGCATAAATCAAGTTTCTCTCCTCATCTCAGAATCCTACATTTAACCCCAAGCGTCAGTTTAAAAACCATGATTTCCCATATAGTTGCAGAAATCCCCCTAAAAGAGTCAAGAATTACAGGAAAATGAAGACAAAACCATCTTATACGTCTAAATGAGGATGCCAGTAATGACAACTGCAATAAAAATCAAGAAGGCGTACTCTGAATTTTCACCATTTTAATAAAACAAAATCATGAAATTTTAAATTAAAGGTGGCGCTCTGTCCTCAACTCACCCGATTGTGACTCACTTTTGCAGACTATATGGTAGGCAATAACACTTTTCAAAGATCTTAGCAGTTACACCCAAGCCAAAATCAGGACAGAGATTCACCCTTAATTACAGCAATTTAACTGTCTCACCCAAAGCAAGGTAGAAGCTAAAACATCCCCTCAAATCATGGCTAAATAAGCCCATTTCATATACTAGCTTTCAAAGGCTCCTTTAAAGAAAATGTTTCTATTTACTTCAAATTCGAACTCATCAGGTGGAAAAAGAAGAAAAAAAAAAAAGAGGGGGAGGGGGAGGACCCAGCAGAAAGGCCAAATACAAAAAGAGATTCCCCTCCAATCCTACTAATTCCCCCAATCCGTCTCTGCCACTCACAAGGATAAGGAGTCTGGGGAAGGCTAGCAGCAGGGCAAGCGGTGAAGGCCCTCCATTCACTCATGTGGGCCACCATCCAAAGGGTTACACACCCTCTGTTCAAGGAGAGCCTCATACAAAGCAGATCCTTACAAGTACTTCTTATTATAAAATACGCCCACGCTGTACAAGAGCGTTATTTTAAAGTAAGACTGTCCTCAGGTGGAGGAGGTTAAACACAACAAAGGCTTCCATGTTGAAAGGCAGACAGTCCAGATATAAGCATATACCTACACACGTATGAAAAAAAATCCATAAGTAATTTATCATGAACAGCAATCGATACCAACAGGAGCCATTAGATTATTAATAAACCCAGAAAAGTGGGCTACATAGCAGCTAAAGTGGCTGGCTGCTGCGATCTAACCCCAGGGAAAGGTAAAAATACGCCTGCGGAGGAGGGTCAAGACCTCCGCAGATTTAGAGACCCCTCCAGCCCACCTGAGCACCCCCTGCCCTGGACGCCAAGCCCGCTGCACCGCACAGGATGCGAGCACACTTTCCAGCACGGCGAGTCCCGCAGAAAACTGGTGAATGAAATGCGCACAGAGACCAACCTGGCTAGTGACCGCGGCGCAGAACCAGGGGTCGCTAACTAGCTTAGCCACAGGATTCTCCTCCAAGATGTAATACAGGGAGCATATCCCCAACCCCGCAACTGGAACCCGATTCGTTCTCACTGACCCTTTCTAAAAAGGGGGTGCAGGACGCAGGGTGCCCCCCCCCCAACTAAATCGAAAAAATGCGAATCGGAAGCAGCCGGAACATCCTGGGGAGGGAGGTTGGGGAAGACAGGAGACGCCGAGAGAAAGGCGAGACGAGACGGCTCTCCAACTCCCAGGGAATCGCCGTCGTGTGATACGAATCAGTCAACCAGCCCCACACAGGGGCTGGCGAGGGGTCCCCGTCGGAGACCCAGTGGAGCCGAAGCCGGGGATTAAAGGGGTGACCCTCTCGGGGCGCGGGGAGAGTGTGCCGGGCACCGCTGCCCTGAAGGTCACCACGCGCCGGGCGGGGGCGGCTGGCGACGGGATGAGCTACGGCTCTGCCGAGGCGGCTCGGAGGAGAGCGGCGAGTGTACACACGGAGCCCCACCGAGCCAGTCCCTCGGGCCCTGGGCGGGGACTCCCGGCCGGACCGCGCTAAGGCGCACTCCCAGGAACCCGCTCACCTTTACGATCTCCCGTGCGGGCGCGGCAGAAGACAACCTGCAAGAGGCCCCCCCGAACGCCCCCGCCAACTTCTCCCGGACCTGCTGAAGCCGCTGAGGGGCGCGGGGCACCCAACTGTCAGGACCCCCTCCGCGACTCCCCGACCCCCGTGTTCTGCCCTGCCTTCCCGCAGGTGACCTGCCCCAGCGGATGGCGGCCGCCACTCACCTCACCCGGCAGCAGGAACCATTTTCCAAAGGAGAAAAGGAAGGGGGGGCTGCAGGGGGTCGGGGGCTGGGTGAGGGACAGCAGGAAGCGCAGAGAACTGGGGCTCGGTCCTCAGCGAGTCCGCAGCCTGCTCGCAGGGCTTAGCGCGCCAAGCGGAGGTGCGGTTGCACCTCGGGGATGAGGCTGCGGAGTCGAGAGGCTCGGCGTCCACCAGCCGGGGCTCCCTACTCACGCTGCACAGTGAGGAGGCGGCAGAGCAGGAGGCGGCACCCGGCTCGGCCCCCGCCCAGAGCCCGGCAGCCGCCGAGTGGCCGCCCGGGTCCCCGCAGGACCCGCCTCCTCGGCTCCGCAAAGCCGCACACTGGGCGCGCCGCGCTCAGCACGGGTAGCTCCGCCAACCTCACGCCGCCATCCGCAAAGGCAGCGGCGGGCGGGGTGCAGACCCCCTCGGTGAGCACCGCAGCCCGACCCGCTAGGGGCGGGGCCCCCGGCCACTCGGCGGACGGCCGAGCACGCGGGGGCTGCGCGCAGCGTAGGGCTAGAGCCCCGTTTGCACCGGGTGGCCGGCAAGATCGTCGGAGTAGGCAGGGGGAGAGAACTCTCACCCGTTCCTGTCTGGTGCTCCCTTCTCTTCACACCCACACGCCTCCCGCTCCACGCTGGCGGCGCAGCTGCTCCCGCTGCCACTGCCGCCGCCGCCGCCGAAGCTCGCGCCGCCGCCGCTGCCGCCTCGGCTGGGCGCGGTCACGTGACGCGACCCGCGGGGAGCCTGGGGGCGGGCGGGCGCGCGCGCACGCGGCGGGAGCCGGGCTTGGACCGGGACTGGGAGCCCGGCGGCGCGGAGGGGGCGTTTAAGGGGAGGACCCAGCGAGCGCGCCCCCAGCTGGCGAGCGCGCGCCCGGCGATGAGAACTTGCCGCGCGGTCCGGAAAGGGTGCTGGAGTGCGGGGCGGGGGACCCACGCCTCCGCCCGGCCCTCCCTCTCTTCCTTCCCAGAGCGCCGGGACTCGCCGCTGCCCCCGCCCCCTGTCTCAAGCGCCTTGCCTCCTGCCGCCGCCTGCGATTGGCTGAGAGGGTCTGACGTCCGTGTTTCCATGACGTAGCGGGGCGGGGGGTGGCGCGGGCGGAGGGGGTGGCTGGGGCGTGCGGGGCGGTGACGACGTCAGTCACAGCTGCTGTGCCGGCGTGGGGTCGGGTCCTCCCGCGACTGTGGAGGCTGGAGAGCGCTGACTGCCGCAGGCGGAACCGGGCGCTTTCACCTGGGGCCCCGCCCGAGCCACCCTCGGCCCGCGCCCCTCCGGAGCCCAGGAGCAGGGCCGCGGGCGTGGGAGGGCGAGCGCTCCAGGGTATGGCAGGTTCAGACTGACCATTTGTCAGCGGATTTGAAAGGCTTCTCGCCGCTTCTCTTCACTCCCTACCGGACTCGTTGCCTGTCTCGGGCCGTGACGCACACGCCGGACAACCCAAGTGCCTCCCAAGTCGTTTCCTTCTGGGAGAGGAGAGCCCAGCCTCCCTACGAGTGCCGGACGCCCCTTCTCCGTTCCTTAGGGTCGGCCTCGCAACCTGGGATCCCTCTTCAGCGCCCAAAGGGTTAACCGGCGTACGCGGTGCCAGCAGGCCCCTCAGGACCCGCTCTTAAAATCCCCGCGTCTTCGTTTGGGTTTGCTTTTTCTACCGATGCCAAACTGTTGGCTCTTATAGTTCACTTGTACCGTCTTTACCCATCACCCTTCTTTCGTGTGGGGAAAAGACAAAAAACACCGGGTAACACGCGGAATTTAGATGCTAAAAGGTAGTATGCTTTGCCCAACCTTCAAGAGATTTTGCAAGTTAACCAGAACCATCCATCGTGACATCTACTTTAAAAATAAAATGGTTTTCCTTTCTACACACAGATACACAGATATGTAAAGATTAGTGTCTTACCTAAGACACTGCGCTCCATCTTCCTTTAATCGGCTCTATTTGAACTAACCGTCGCGGCTCATTCAGAGACCTTGTCAGAATTGTTTTCAGTACCACTTACCAGGGCAAAAAGATGAGTTCTGCGGTCTCCTCCTTTCTCTTAATTCCAAGACTGGAAAAATTATATTTGTAACGTGTTCTTAAAAGCATACCGGCGATGTGAAAGACTATATTATGTATATTCACTCTCAGCTTTTATTTTTAAAGGTTTAGAAACAAAATATGTAAAAGTTTAGAAAGCAAAAACTCCTAGTTAATCCTGTTGAAAATAAACATTTAATTAATTTGTCTTACCAGGAAACACATTACCAAGTTGTGAGCTGTTCTCTTGACCAGCAAAGTTAGCACTGGGCAGAATGACACAGTTTTTCCTCTCGTTAATCACTGTTAAGGAATTGGTTGGTGTGGTACAATAGCCCTTCCTGACATTATTTAAAAACTTAACAGAACATATTAACTTTTCAAAACAGCCTAGACTCAGAGACATTTAAGAATAATTGGCTTTTGTCCAACTTTTCCTACAAGGAAATGACAATAGAAAATTGAATTATGCATTCTACTGTAATCAAGAATGTGACATTAAAGTAATATACTGTATGTATGAATCATTGCTATAGTGCACTAGCAAAATGGATAACAGATTAAACTAGAATTTGTTCACTTTGGGGGTTTGTTGCAGCTCCAAATTATAAAATATACACTCTTAAAGTGTGGTCATGAAAAATTACTCAGCGTGTTCAATTTAGAACATGATTTCAATGGAGATTTTACTTATAGAGATTATATACTTTTACATCCAAGAACAGACTTATATGTATTATTTTCATGAAATGTGAGTCACAATGATTTACAGTAGTAGTCAAGATGATTGTACTCTGTAGTTTGATTTCTATATTTTCATTCCTTAAGTAGCAATAAAAGCTGAAAGCAATATAGAAATAATTGCACATTAGGAAATTCTTTTTTTTCTCCCTGAGGTTTAGTATTGAAATCTCCTTATGTCTCAATGTAAAAATCAAGAAAATATTTGATCACTTAATTAACATTTCCTAAAAAAATGGAGCTACTGGAATTCAAAGATGCTACTGGATATATAACCATATCTTCTTAATGTTTGACCTCTTCCCATTGATTTAATTGATCTATCTTATTATAATAAGAACAGTATAATAATGCAATTTATTTTCAGGAGACTTAATCTTAAAAAGTTCTCTTAATACTCTTTGAATATCTTTTTAGTTACAATGCAAAATTTTTAAAAGTATTTAAATCCTATGGCCAGTTACTATTTACGTTGTAAACATTGTTTGAAGATAGGCAGTGTATTCAAAATAATATATTTTGCAAATTATTAAAGTAAAAGAGGAAAATCTAAACTGTTGACATCGTTTCTGATAAGTTGATCAACATGAACTAATCATGTGTAACTCATGGAGACAGTTTTCTAAAATCCTCAATGTAATCAAGTGTAGAAGAAACATTAAGATTTTTATTCCCTCAAGAATCTGTTACATATATCTAGAAACATGACAAAATGAAGACATCCAATAGCAGCATATTTGAAAACTATATCATTTCCTCAAATACACACATATATATATATGTGAATGCCTCAGTTCTGATCATTGCAAAACGCTAAAGAGAACTGGCAGGTATAGGGAAACGGGGGGAGGAATATTCAATGCTTCATTAAAAGTAGTTGTATATGTTCTCAAATTTTCATCAACCTGGATAACTAGAGAGAAGTCAAGAGAAACATTACTTAGCTGAAAACCACAGAGAACTGTTACCTATTAGCAACAAATTAATTACATTTGCTGCATTAAATGAAGTATGATTATGGGAAAGCCTACATAAGAATTTTCAGGTCACATAATGGAAAATTTTTATAGGTGAAAAATGCAAAATGGTTAGATATCATTGTTTGACAGGAATTATTTAGCACCATGTATTCTTCTAGGTATAAAGCATTGTTTTCTACCCCAAATATAATCTAGGTCATATAGAGTACAGTTCTAAATCCAAATTCCAGAGAATCCAAAAAGGGAAAGCTCATATTTAAATGTTCTTGAGGATTTGAACTTGACTTGTGCAAGGATGATATAGAGGATTTAAATTAATGCAAAAGAGGACAGGCAGTAGAAATGCCAGGAAAAACTACCTGGGAATTAAGAAGTTTACTACATTCATGTTCCTATCCTTTCATTATCCATGAAACATGTATTTGCTACCTTTGATATCCTTCACCTACATAAGGGAACTCATTTATTTTCACACTAATAATTGTGAGTTACATAAGGTTGTTGTGAGATTTTGGTGTGATATCTATATGATGTTCTTAACAGAGTACTTGATGTGTAGTAAGTGCTCATAAATATCATTATTACTCATAAGTAGTCATTCTTTGCCCCTTATTACAAGCAAATGTACTGCAAACGAGAATGTACATATTTACTTAGTTTAGTTGCTATAGGTGTTTATTATTCTAACATTAGAAGTTCAGAGGTAGGTGATGGCATGATTGATTCAGATCCTGGCTACAGCCCTCAAGGACCCAAGCTCACAGCTTTCTGCTCTACCATCCTCAGTGTATAATTACTTCAATATCTTTTAATGCTAACAATAGGACAATCCACAGGATTTTCTCACATTGGAAGCAAATCTTACATTTCCATATTTTTAGTGCTTATATTCTTACACAGTTTTTCATTGCTTTTTTTAACTTCTTCGTTTTTCAGGACATTAGAATGTGAGAAGAATCACCTGTGTGTGCTGAGGAATGCAGATTTCTGGAGCCACACTCACAGTTTGCAGTGTAGCCAGCAGCTACACATTTTTGACAGTCCTATTAGGTGATTTTGAAGCACCTCACCATCTCGGTTTCCTTCCTTAGCCATATCTTTTATTGTGTTTTGCATTAGTTCTTCTTTCTCTTTCCCTGGCTATTTCCAATACTAAGTTCTCAATTCTAACTTCTATAAAGTTCCCCAATTTTCATGGCTAAAACCCCTCATTTATTCATTAACAGTTTGATGACTCTGACAGCTGTCCTCTCACCTTACTAAGGTAAAAATACAAAGATGTCTGTTTAGGAGGCATTAGCGTAAAGGTCATAGTTTATCCATTTAAACAAAGAAGCTTTTATTAAGCACTTATTGCATGCCAGGCCTAACAGAACCTGACACATAATAGGTGCTTAAAACAAAAATAGGTTGAAATGAATGAGCAAACAAATGAACTATCTTCTCTCTGGTGATGAATTCTAAATTTATATCCACTGCCTTGCTCCTTTATTCTGGTGACTGAGTCCCAGGTTCATTTTTTCCCTCCAGACAGAAATATTGGAAAGAAGCCAATTTACCAGTCATCCAAAAGCCAAATCATTGAGGGCCAATTTTTTGACTTATGTATTTTTGATGGCGGAGAAGAAGGAGGTCAAGGGAAATGAGCTGAGAATGCTGGGGAATAGGAGAGGTCAGAAGAAGGTAGGATTTAAAACAGATAGAGGTGGTTAATTTGGAAAAAAAGGGAACATCTTTTTCTCTGATATAGATGCAAAAGGCAAAAAAAAAAGTGTGAAAGAAGAGTAAAAGTTGAAGTTTAGAAGAAGGAGGACTTAGGATAAATGGCGTCCTAATATTCCATGTATAATAGGTACTTATGGTTATTAGCCAGAATTGAGGAAGACTAAGGACTAGAATGGACAGATTAAAGAAACTGAAGGATGAGCAAACAATAAAATGTTATCCAATGCCTACATAAATTTAGAGTATGATTTTATAGCAATATAGGTTTGCATGATATTCTCCGGTGATTCAGAATTGGGGTTTCCCATTATGGTTACTGTTGATAGTTCAAAGGAGTCTGGTGCAGTAGGGATGGACATGAACACTGATAATAGACTGCATTAGTCTGGTAGGGATGCTATAAAATACCACAGACTGGGTAGTTTCAATATGTTTTTTTCATTGATTTCAGAGAGAGAGAGAGAGAGAAACATCAATGATGAGAGAGAATCATTGATCAGCTGCCTCCTGCACACCCCTTACTGGGGATCGAGCCCATAACTTAGGCATGTGCCCTGACCAGAATCAAACCCTGATTCATAGGTCAATGTTCAATCACTGAACAACACCGGCCAGGCAGACTGGGTAGTTTAAAACACAAAAAATATTTTTTCACAGTTCTGAAGTCTAGAAGTCTAAGATAAAGGTGCCTTAAAGGTTTGTTTCTAGTGAGACCTCTCTTCCTGGCTTATAGACAGCCACCTCTTTGCTGTGTTCTTTACTCTGTGTGCATGCATGGAGAAAAAGATCTGTGGTATATCTTCCTCTTCTTATAAATCCTAAGAGATTAGGGCCCATGCCCAGCTAGTGTGGTCCGTGGTTGAGTGTTGACCCATGAACTAGGAGGCCACGGTTTGACTCCAGGACAGGGCACATGCCCCGGTTGTAGGCTTTATCCCCAGTGGGGTGCATGCAGGAGGCAGCTGATCGATGATTCCTTCTCATCATTGATATTTCTATCACTCTCCCTCTCTTTTCCTCTCTCTGAAATCAATAAAAACATATTTTTTAAAAAGAGATTAGGGCCCCATCTTTGTGATCTCCTAAATGCCCTATCTCCAAATATCATCACACATGGGGATTAGGACTTCAACGTTTGAATTTGGGTTTGGGGGACACAATTCAGTTCATAATACAGACTTATCTGGTGAGCATTTTTCAGAATTCACATATCAGGGTCCTTCCTCAGATCTACTGGGTCAGATTTCCTGCAGGTGGTAGAAATAGAGAACTCAAAAGTAGAGCAGCCATTTGTGCACAAACATATCAGCCCAGGTGATTACTGAACCTGGAAATGAGTCATAAGCATGGGGTTTTAATGATGGGAAATGTAGCCAGACCTGAGTGAGGCAGGGAGCTGGAATTGAACCCCCTGTAAAGCCGGAATCCTGCCTTCTAACCAGTGATGTATTGATACCAGTTCCTACAAGTGGCCTTGCTCAGCTCTTCCCCAAACTCCCACATGTGTCTGCAAGAGAGTCAGTATTTGGATGCCTGCCATGCAGAAGACATCAGCTGCCAAAGGGGCTTGTAGTGCAGTGTAGCGAAGAAAAGAGACTTTGCCCTTTTCTCTTCCTCCATCCTCCCTATCCTCAACACTAAAAGAGCCATAGCTTCTGGAAGGGAGGGAGGAGGGGAATAAAAATGCACAGAGACAGTGTGGGGGAGGGGAATGCTTTGACTCAGATGGAGATTCAAGTTAGTAGCAGTAGTGACCTAGTAAATTTTCATAGTTGAAAGGTCCCAGAAAGTTAAAGAATCTCCTTCAAATATTGTTAAAGAACAGGTATGGGGGAATCATTGAATCATGGTTGAAATTACTTGTTCAAGAAAAATAATTCACTAAATGAGTTGAAGCAATTGACATCAAAATAAGAATAATCGAGTGAGTGAAATGGAAGAGATAAAGCAATTACAAGTTGTAGTTACATGGAATATAACTGACAGGTTTCTAGAGATGGGGCTGAGTAGAGAGGTAAGGAGCTACTTTGTGGTAGAGACATGGAGGGAGAACCAACTTTGAAATTTTATAGATAAAACTGCTAAATTATCATCACCATAAAAATCTGGCAATAAGCTGTGTCTGGTCAGATGCATCTTCCTATTTCTGCTTAGGCCTAGAAATACTGATTTCTTTTTTTTCTTTTATTTCTTTTTTTTAATTTAACAAATCTTTACTGTTCAGATTATAACAATTGTTCCTCTTTTTTTCCCCCATAGCTCCCCTCCACCCGGTTCCCACCCCACCCTCTGCCCTTACCCCCCCCCCCCCCACTGTCCACATCCATAGGTGTATGATTTTTGTCCAGTCTCTTCCCGCAGCCCCCACACCCCTTTCCCTCCAAGAATTGTCAGTCCACTCCCTTTCTATGCCCCTGATTCTATTATATTCACCAGTTTATTCTGTTCATCAGATTTTTTTATTCACTTGATTTTTAGATTCACTTATTGATAGATATATATTTGTTGTTCATAATTTTTATCTTTACCTTCTTCTTCCAATTCTTAAAGAATACCTTTCAGCATTTCATATAATACTAGTTTGGCGGTGATGAACTCCTTTAGCTTTTTCTTATCTGTGAAGCTCTTTATCTGCCCTTCAATTCTGAATGATAGCTTTGCTGGGAAGAGTAATCTTGGTTGTAGGTTCTTGCTATTCATCACTTTGAATATTTCTTGCCACTCCCTTCTGGACTGCATAGTTTCTGTTGAGAAATCAGCTGACAGTCGTATGGGTGCTCCCTTGTAGGTAACTAACTTTTTCTCTTGCTGCTTTTAATATTCTCTCTTTGTCTTTTGCTCTTGGCATTTTAATTATGATGTGTCTTGGTGTGGTCCTCTTTGGATTCCTTTTGTTTGGGGTTCTGTGCACTTCCTGGACTTGTAAGTCTATTTCTTTCACCAGGTGGGGGAAGTTTTCTGTCATTATTTCTTCAAATAGGTTTTCAGTATCTTGCTCTCTCTCTTCTTCTGGCACCCCCATAATTTGGATGTTGGTATGCTTGAAGTTGTCCCAGAGGCTCCTTACACTATCTTCATATTTTTGGATTCTTTTTTCTTTTTGCTTTTCCGGTTGAGTGTTTTTTGCTTCTTTGTATTTCAAGTCTTTGACTTGATTCTTGCAATCCTCTAGTCTGCTGTTAGATCTCTGTATAATATTTTTTATTTCAGTCAGTATATGCTTAATTTCTAGTTGGTCCTTTTTCATATCCTTGAGGGTCTTGCTAAATTTATCAGCCTTTTCTAGGAAATTCTTGAAAAACCTTATAACCATGGTTTTGAACTCTATATCCAGTCGTTTGCTTTCCTCCATTTCTTTCATTTGTGATCTGTTTCTTGGTCTCCACATTTTGGCTGCTTCCCTGAGTTGATAGAGTGGCTTTGTGTGCTAGGTGTCCTATAGGGCCCAGTGGCTCAGCCTCCCCAGTTACCTGAGGTGGACACTCTTGGTGCACCCCTTTGTGGGCTGTGTGCACAGTCTTATTGTAGTTAAGCCTTGATTGTTGTTGGTATCACTGGGAAGAATTGACCTCTACGCCAATTGGCTGTGAGGATCAGCTGTGTCTACACTGGGAGAACTTCTGTGCTGGAGACACCCTTATGAGACAAGACTTGCAAAAGCCTCTGTGCTCAGCTTGGATGGGGCAGAGTCTCAGGGCAGAGCAGACAGCATTGGTTTCCCATCAGCCCTGCCCTAATAGGCCCCTGTGTCTCAGTGTCCTGTGGTAATCGCTGCAAGCACCTCTGAGAGAAAGCTGCCCTCGAGATCCGCCCGCTGCCAGACAGTCCAGTTTCTCCCCGAATGAGTCTGGGTCCCCAGAGTCTCACCCGGAACTGGAGTTCAGTGAAGTCGGGAGCTTTTATCTCCATCCCGTTTGAGAAAGCCAGCAGTGCACTCAGTCGTCAGTCCTCTCCGTGCGCGCATCTCAGTACCTCTGCCTCCTGCAGTTCCTCTGAGTCTCAGTGTGCTTTTCTCTTTCCTTCCAGTTGTAGAATTTCCACTCAGCCAGCCTTCCTGTGGTTCTGGATGATGTCCGTTTTTTCTTTTAGTTGTAGTTTTGAAATTGTTGTGTGAGGCAGCAGTTTAGGTGTTTACCCATGCCACCATCTTGGTTTCTCCCTTGAAATACTGATTTCTTTATGAAATTTCTTCATGGTAATGATGGAGAAACTTCTGGGAGATAGCTAGTCACAGATTCAAAATGTTTTTTTTCTACTCTACTCTCCTGGCTATTGTGAGTTTCCTGGTTCCAGACCACAAGCCAAGTTCAGACTATTTGATTTGCATTTCTCCTTTGGAACCCATGTCATCCAGGTTCTGATTCTTTGTTGTGAACACTAGTAACTGTGTCTTCTTAATCTTCTGCTTGCCTATCCAATTTCTGACCCAATGATTAGACTTCCTTCTCACGTCTATTTATAGTCACTTCTACTTGCTTGTGGCTTAGTTTCTGACCTCACTGGTTCATCTTGAACTTTAATTGTGCCTGTTTCTGAAAAAATGTCCTGGTGGCTGATTCCCATGCCTTGCAAGATTGTCAAATTCCCTGCATTTCTGGCTTTCCCAGTTCTAAATTCTAGACCTCTTTTTTAATGCATTGCTATCATCACACACAACCCTAGCATTTAGAGTTACATGTATTTGTCCATTATCATTTCACTTCTTATTTTATTCACCATTTTATTTACGTTTTGCAAATGCCTTGTTTCAGTGTAATCTATATGAATTCACTCTACCACTGAACAAAGAGTTTTTCACAACAAAATTGTTTTTCCCAAATTATAATGTCTGCTTATAGGACTATAAGAACACTTCTATACAAAATAATTTGCCAGAAAATATGAAAATGTAATCATTTTGATTTGGTCATGCTTGAACTACCATTAATCTATTGATATGATAGCATGTGTACATAACCTGTATTCATGGTAATATTTTGAAAGGTAGTTTTATTTTAACTAAAGATAATAATGTTTTTACTTCTCCCATTTTCTTAAATATGGCGCATCTTTCCTATTATCACATTAATTTCCTATTATCACATTTTGCCATCCCTTTCTGTGGTATACATTGTCACTATTCTTTATAATTCCTCTTCATGTCTTAAAAATGAAGTGCTAAGCCGAAACCGGTTTGGCTCAGTGGATAGAGCATCGGCCTGCGGACTGAGGGGTCCCAGGTTCGATTCCGGTCAAGGGCATGTACCTTGGTTGCGGGCACATCCCCAGTGGGAGGTGTGCAGGAGGCAGCTGATTGATGTTTCTCTCTCATCGATGTTTCTAGCTCTCTATCCCTCTCCCTTCCTCTCTGTAAAATATCAATAAAATATATTTAAAAAAAAATGAAGTGCTAAGTACTTAGCAGCCTCATATTCTTCTTATTTCTATGTTTTAGTTATCTTTTCTAAGATTTTGAAACCTTATCTATTACTATTATAAACAGAAAAATAATTAAACTGCTGCATCCATTTCATTCTTTTTTATCTGTAGGAATTCAAACTTTAAAACTAGATAGTATCATATAAATGTGTATACATCTTTTATATATTTCCCCTAATATCTTTCATATTTTGAATATTTATAATTATATTTTAATAGTAAGTAGAGATAATTACCTACATGAGTAGTATCAAAGTTATATAATTTGTCCAGGGTAGTTCTTGCTGTGGAGGCATAAAAGGCAGTACAGAATATAATGTCTGCACTTAGAGAATATATACATCCAGTAGTCCTGAAAAGTCATAAAATAGCAAAAAAAAATCCAAATGTTTTATAAATATGTGAGAGTATAATACACATTGTATAAATCCAATGTATATATTGAGACAATTAAATTCATTAGAAAAATTATAAGAAAGACAAGTCTTAAACTTGGCTTTGAGGAGGAGGCAATGTGACATTTAGAAAGAACCTGAGATTTGAAGAAAGGCAGGCCTGGATTCAAATTCCAGTTCTGTGAGAAGCAGCTGCCCCACGACCCCCCAAGGAGCAGCTGCCCCACGACCACCCAAGGAGCAGCCACTGCCCCGAGACTGCGAGAGGAGTGATCATGTGACCTGTCACCAGGCCCTCCACTGCAGCCACAGGCCCAGAGCAATTTGACACCTAGGTCCTTCAGTGAGAGCAAAAATGGGGAGACAGAAGAACAACCCCCAAAGGAAAGGAAAGGAGGAATTGCCAGAAAAGGAACTAAATGAAATGGAGGTATGCAATATGTCAGAAAAAGAATTCAGCATAAGGATCATACAGTTCATAAACCGGATGGATGAGAAAATCAACAACCTATGTAAAAATCAAGAAGAAATAAAGAGTGATTTAGCTCCAATAAAAAACACTATGGAAACTTTCAACAGTAGACTAAGAGAAGTAGAGGACCAAATTAGCGAGTTAGAAGACAGGGAAGCAAAACACACCCATTCTGAACTGCAATTGGAGAAAAATATTAAAATACAAAAGGAGAGCCTGAGCGAGCTTTGGGAAAACATGAAACAAAGCAACATGCATACAATAGGGGTGCCAGAACGACAAAAAGAGGAGCAAGGGCTAGAAAACCTATTTGAAGAAATAATGTCATAAAACTTCCCTGATTTGGGGAAGAAAAAAGTCACACAAGCATAGAGAGTCCCAACAATATAAACCTGAAAAGACCCACACCAAGACACATCATAATTACAATGGCAAATGTTAATGACAAAGAGAAAATCTTAAAGGGTGCAAGAGAGAGACAGAGAGTTAACTACAAGGGATCTCCCATTATATTATCAAATGATTTCTCAACAGAAACACATCAGGCCAGAAAGGAATGGAAGGAAGTATAGAGGGTGATGCAAAGCAAGGAACTGAATCCAAGAATACTCTATCCAGCAAGGCTATCATTCAAAATTGAAGGGGAAATCAGGAGCTTCACAGACAAAAAAAGGCTAAGGGAGTTTTCCACTACCAAACCAGAAATGCAAGAAATGCTACTGGGACTGGTGTAAAAAGAAGAAAAAACGAAGTGTGTGTGTGTGGGGGGGGGGGGGGGGGGGAGGAACACAGGCAAAAAAATAAAAGTGGCTATAAACAAGTACATAACAATAATAACTTTAAATGTAAATGGACTAAATGATCCACTCAAAAGACATTGAGTGGCTGAAAGGATAAGAATACATGACCCATATATTTGCTGTCTACAAGAGACACACCTCAGAACAAGGGACTCACACAGACTGAAAGTGAAGGGATGGAAAAATATCTATCAGGCAAATGGAAATGAAAAAAAAAAAAAAAGCTGGGTTAGCAATATTTATATCTGACAATATAGTCCTCAAAGTGAAGGCCATAACAAGAGATAAGGAAGGCCACTTCATACTACTAAAGGGACTGATACAACAAGAGGATATAATTCTGGTAAACATATATGCCCCCAATGCAGGAACACCCATATACATAAAAAAACTTCTGGAAGATCTCAAGGGAGAAATAAAAAGCAATACGGTCATAGTAAGGGACTTTAATACCCCATTGACATCATTGGACAAATCCTCTAGACAAAAAATAAGCAAAAAAAAAAAAATCTATTCTAAATGACTCCCTAGATCAGATGGACTTAATTGACATCTTCAGAACATTTCACCCTAAAGCTACAGAATATACATTCTTCTCCAGTGAACATGGGACATTTTCGAAGATAGACCACATATTGGGTCACAGGCAAAGTCTCTCCAAATTCAAGAAGATTGAAATCATATCAAGCATCTTCTCAGACCACAATGGCATAATATTAGAAATCAACTATAATAAAAACAATTAAAAAATTCAAACACTTGGAGGCTGAATAGCATGTTATTAAACAATGATTGGGTTACCAAAGAGATCAAAGAAGAAATTAAAAACATCCTGGAAGTGGATGACAACGAAAACACAACAATCCAAAACCTATCGGATACAGTGAAAGCAGTTCGGAGAGGGAAGTTCATAGCATTATAGGCCTACCTCAAAAAAAGCAAGAAAAAATGGTAATAAGTCATCTAACTCTACATCTTAAAAAAAATTAGAAAGAGAGCAACAAGAAAAGCCCAGAGTGAGCAGAAGGAAGGCAATAATAAAGATCAGAGCAGAAATAAATGACATAGAGACAAAAAAAAATTACAAAAGATCAATGAAACCAAGAGCTGGTTCTTTGAAAAGATAAACAAGATTGATGAACCTCTAGCCAGGCTCAACAAGAAGCAAAGAGAGAGGACCCAAATAAATAAAATTAGAAATGAAAGAGGTGAAATAGCAACAGACCCTACAGAAATACAAAGGATTGTAAAAAAAAAAAAAAAAAAAAAAAAAAAAAAGCTATGAACAACTCTATTCCAACAAACTAAATAACCTAGAGAAAATGGACATTTTCCTAGGAAAATGTAACCTTCCAAAACTCAATCAAGAAGAATCAAAAAATCTCAACAGGCTGATAACTAAGGAGGAAATTGAAGCAGTCATCAAAAAAACATTTCCAGCAAACAAAAGCCCAGGGCCAGACGGCTTCACAGGGGAGTTTTACCAAACATTCAAAGAAGAACTAAAACCTATCCTTCTCAGACTATTCCAAAAAATTCAATAGGAAGACACACTTCCTAGCTCTTTCTGTGAAGCCAGTATAACCCTAATTCCAAAACCAGATTAAGGCACTATAAAGAAAGAGAATTATAGGCCAATATGCCTGATGAACATAGATGCTAAAATCCTAAAGAAAATCAGACCCAGTATTACATTAAAAAGATCATACACCATGACCAAGTGGGATATATTCCAGGGATGCAAGGCTGGTACCATATCTGCAAATCAATAAACATGATACATCACATAAATAAATTGAGAGTCAAAACTCACATAATCACATCAATTGATGTAGAAAAGGCATTTGACAAAATCCAACACCCTTTCATGATAAAAACTCTCAGCAAAGTGGGAATAGAGGGATCATACATCAACATAATAAAAACCTTATATGACAAACCTACAGCCAACATCATATTCAATGGGCAAAAACTAAAACCATTTCCCCTAACAACAGGAATGAGACAGGGATGCCCAATTTCAGCACTCTTGTTTGAAATAGTACTGGAAGTGCTAGCCACAGAGATCAGACAAGAAGAAGAAATAAAAGGCATCCAAATTATAAAAGAAGAAGTAAAATTGTCATTATTTGCAGGTGACATGATATTGTACTTAGGAAACCCTAAAGATGCCATCAAAAAACTACCAGATTTAATAAATGAATTTGGCAATGTAGCAGGATACAAAATTAACACCCAGAAATCTATGGTCTTTTTATACACCAATAATGGACTCACAGAAAGAGAAACAAACAAACAAACAAACAAACAAACAAACAAACAAAAATCCCATTTACCATTGCAACACAAAAATTAAGGTACCTAGGAATAAATTTAACCAAGGAGGTAAAGGACCTGTACTCAGAAAATTACAGGACCCTGAAAAAAGAGATAGAGGATGACATAAACAAATGGATTGGTAGAATCAACATCATTAAAATGTCCATACTACCCAAAACAATGTATAAATTCAATGAAATACCCATTAAAATACCAATAGCATACTTCAAAGACCTAGAACAAACTCTCCAAAAATTCATCTGGAGTAAAAAAAGACCATGAATAGCTGCAGCAATCTTGAGAAAGAAGAACAAAGTTGGAGGGATCACAATACCAGATATCAAGCTATATTACA
This sequence comes from Plecotus auritus, assembly GCF_963455305.1. NCBI lineage: Eukaryota > Metazoa > Chordata > Mammalia > Chiroptera > Vespertilionidae > Plecotus > Plecotus auritus. The sequence continues at coordinate 139,589,808 of NC_137772.1, read as the reverse complement.
AAGCTATGGTTCTCAAAACTGCCTTGTACTGGCACAAGAACAGACATAGAGACCAATGGAACAGAAAAGAGAACCCAGAAATTGACCAAAGCCATTATGCTCAATTAATATTTCACAAAGAAAGCAAGATAGTCTCTTTAATAAATGGTACTGGGAAAACTGGACAGATACATGCAAAAAGTGAAACTAAACCACCAACTTACACCATACACAAAAATAAACTGAAAATGGATAAAGGACTTAAACGTAAGGCAGGAAACCATAAAAATCTTAGAAGAAGTCATCGGCATCAAAATAGCAGACATTTGTCGTAGCAATATCTATACCGATACTGCTCCTAGGGCAATGGAAACTAAAGAGAACATAAACAAATGGGACTACATCAAAATAAAAATCTTCTGCACAGCAAAAGAAACCATCAACAAAACAACAAGAAAGAGAACATTATTTGCCAATGTTATCTCCAATAAGGGTTTAATCTCCAAAATTTACAAGGAACTTATACAACTTAACAAAAGGGAGATACACAATCCAATAAAAAAATGGGCAAAGGACCTAAATAGACACCTTCTGAAAGAGGACATACAGATGGCCAAGAGACACATGAAAACATGCTCAAAGTCACTAATCATCCAAGAGATGCAAATCAAAACAACAATGCGGTACCATCTCACACCTGTCAGAATGGCTATCATCAACAAATCAACAAATGACAAGTGCTGGCAAGGATGCAGAGAAAAAGGAACGCTCCTTCACTGCTGGTGGGAATGCAGACTGGTGCAGCCACTGTGGAAAACAGTATGGCGTTTACTCAAAAAATTAAATTGGAACTTCCATTTGACCCAGTAATCCCACTTCTATGAATATATCCCAAGAAAGCAGAAACACCAGTCATAAAGGATATATGCACCCCTATGTTCATAGCAGCACAGTTTACAATAGCTAAGATTTGGAAACTGCCTAAGTGCCCACCAGTAAATGAGTGGATTAGAAAACTGTGGTACCTCTACACAATGGAATACTACACTGCTATAAAAAAGAAGGAATTCTTACCATTTGCAACAGCATGGATGGACTTAGAGAGCATTATGCTAAGCAAAATAAGTCAGTCAGAGAAAGGTAAATATCACATGATTTCACTCATTTGTGGAATATAATGAACAACATAAACTGTTGAACAAAAATAAAACCAGAGTCATAGAAGCATGGAATAGACTATCCAACCTATGAGAGAAGGTGGGGAGTGAGGGGGTAAGAGATCAACCAAAGGACTTATATGCATGCATATGAGCATAACGAATGGACATAGATGGGGGGTGGTGAGGGCATGTGCTGGTGGTTGAGGACAGATGGGGGGAGGTCAATGGGGAAAAAGGGAGACTTATATAATACATTAAACAATAAAGAATTTAAATTAAAAAAAAATTCAGGAGGAGAACCAAGATGGCGGCATAGGTAAACACCTATACTTGCTGCCTCTCACAACCACATCAAAATTACAACTAAATGGCAGAACAACTACCACCCAGAACTGCGGGAAAGCTGGCTTAGTGGAAGTTCCACAACTAGAGAGGTGAAGAAAGAGCATTGAGACTGGTTAGAAGTGCGGAGGCTCGGAAAGTGCTGGCACCTGGATGTGCTGCTCTTTTAAATGGGAGGAAGATACAAGATCCTGCTTGCTCAGTTCTGGGTGAGACTCTGGTGGATCCGGACACATACTGGGAGAAACTTGACTGTCTGGCATCGGGACTGGAACGCGAGGACGGCTTTCTCTCGGAGGTGCTTGCAGCAATCATTGTTCCTGCATGGGGACGCAGGACGTGGAAACCTGGGGACCTCTCCAGTGCAGGGCTGACTGGCAGCCCTTGCTGTTTGCTCCACACTGGTGATTCCCAGGGACCCCGCCCTACCCAATTTACAACCCCACCCAAGCTGTGTGCAGCGCCTTTTGCATATGAATGGCCGGTCCTTTCTCACCCTAAAACCTGTCAAACTGCAGTTGGGTCAGACAGCCCCAGAGCTTCCAAAAGAAGGCCCAAGGCCCAGCAGCAACAGCCCACTTTGCTTCACAGCTGGGCCTTGTGTGGGCACTTCCAAACCTCATACAAAGATGAGGAATCTGCAGATGTCTCTGTAGCTTGCACCTCCTTGGAGATCCAAGAGCCAGGGTACCCAGTGGTAAGAGTGAGACCATATCAGATTACAACTCTTCACATCCATAAGAGACACACTCAATGGGAAGACTTAGTGAGCACCAAAGCCCCACTGAAGCAAGTCCTGCCCCATAAGGGTGTCTCCTGCATAGCAGTTCTCCCATTGTAGACACAGCTGGTCATCACAGCCAGTTGGCCGGGAGGTCAATTCCTCCCAGTGATACCAACAGCATTCAAGGGTTAACTACAACAAGACTGTGCACACAGCCCACAAAGGGGTGCACCAAGAGCATCCACCTCAGGTGACTGGGGAAGCTGAGCCCCTGGGCCCTATAGGACATCTACCACACAAAGCCACTCTATCAGCTGAAGGAGACTTAGCAGCTACCCAGTACATAGAAACAAACACAGGGAAGCAGCCAAAATGTGGAGATAAAGAAACAAGTCACAAATGAAAGAAATGGATGAAAGCAAACTACTGGATAAAGAGTTCAAAACTATGGTTTTAAGGTTACTCAAGAATCTTCTAGAAACCTCCGAGAAATTTAGTGAGACCCTCAAGGATATAAAAAATGACCAACCTGAAATTAAGCATACACTGACTGAAATAAAGAATAATATACCGAGATTCAACAGCAGACTAGAGGATCCCAAGAATTAAGTCAAAGATTTGAAATACAAAGAAGCAAAAAACACCCAACTGGAAAAGACAAAAGAAAAAAGAATCCAAAAATATGAAGATAGCGTAAGGAGCCTCTGGGACAATTTCAAGCGTACCAACATCCGAATTATGAGGGTGCCAGAAGAAGAGAGAGAGCAAGATATTGAAAACCTATTTGAAAGTGATGAATAGCAAGAATCTACAACCAAGATTACTCTACCCAGCAAAGCTATCATTTAGAATTGAAGGTCAGATAAAGAGCTTCACAGACAAGAAAAAGCTAAAGGAGTTTATCACCACCAAACCAGAATTATATGAAATGCTGAAGGGTATTCTCTAAGAAGAGGAAGAAGAAGAAAAAGGTAAAGATAAAAAAATTATGAACGACAAAGTGACAGCAATTACTTATCTATCAACAAGTGAACTTAGAAATCAAATGAATAAAAGACCTGATGAACAGAACGGACTGGTGAATGTAATAGAATTAGGGTCATGGAAAGGGAGCAGACTGACAATTCTCAGGGGAAAGGGTTGTGGGGGGTGAGGGAAGAGATTGGACAAAGAGCTTACACCTATGGATGAGGTCAGGGGGGGAGGCCTGGAGTGGGTTGGGAACCAGGTGGAGAGGAGCTATGGGGGGGAAAAAGAGGAACATCTGTAATAATCTGAACAATAAAGATTTTTAAAAAATTCAGTTTTGAATTTACTAGCTGTATGATCTTGGGCAAATTCCTTAACTGCTCTGATTCTTTAGTCCCTCTATCCTCCCCCATGTAAAACTCGAACAAACTTCTACAGTTGCTATGAGAATAAAATTAAATAATATAGCTTTCATAGTATTCACTCAATGACTAGGTGTTTGTATTTTTCACTTCCCCACATAATCTGCCACATCTTGTATTAGTCTTTTTCTAACGTACATGAAAATAATGAAATTTACTGGAAAACATAGAAAATATAGTTAAAATTTATATTGCTTTAAAAGAAAATTATAATGTACATTCATCATTAAGAAGAAGGTTTTCTAAGTTTAAATAATTTTGAAATGGTAAAGCAGTTGAGATTTAAGTTCTATCTATATGATTTATATACTAGTCAAAATAATAACTCAAATTATCTTTTTTCTTTAATATTTTTATTGATTATTTTGTTTATTTTAGAGAGAGAGGAAGGAAGAGAGAAACATCGATGTGAGAGTGGAATATTGATCAGCTACCTCCTGCACACCCCCTACTAGGAATCAAACCAGAAAACTTTATGGACACAAAACAACACCCAACCAACTAAGCCACACTAGTCAGGGCTCAAATTATCTTTTGATCATTCAGGATCCTTATATATCTAGAAGATTGCCACCATTTGTAATGTTAAGGTCAAATCAATGACTGTACAGTCATGTCAAGAACACTAGTAAGAGTTTCAGAGTAATGATTAAGCAAGAGAGCATATGGTCTTTCCCTGAAAACAAAGACAATCAATTCTTTAAGAAAGCTTAAAATGGCCACTGAACTATGAACCAGAGCCCAAATAATGAATACTGTACCAAGCTACTTCCTCAACAAGAAATGTTATCCCAGTAGTGCAGCTGTGAGCTAATTAAAACCCCAGATCCCTGTGCTGAACTTTAGCATTGCATTTACAGAATTAATTCGGAGGACATGTTATTAAAGTCTGGGGTTTATCAGAAGAAGGCAGCCTCTTTTTTTTTTTTAAAGCAGCATTAATAATTAACATATTGGATAAGTCACTTATTATAGATGGAGCCTGTAAGATCTTTCATATAGATGCAAAAACTGAGCAATGAATTTCTAAGCAAAATAATGAGGCTATTACACTGTGGCACTAACTCCAAAAATGGGGCATTAGATACTCCGAAAGCACTTTCATAAATAAATTTATATTCTATATGATTATTTCTAAGATTCTAAAAGTCATACTAATGACCACTAATACACTAAAATCTAATAGCTAGATATGTATCTGAAATATGTAGCAATTCTTTACTAATTAACTTAGAAATAAATCAGTAATAATTGGAATGTGTAAGGCAAGAATATCTTAAATTACTGTAAAGTTTAATACTTTTCCTCTTACTCATAATAGCTGAGCTTTAAAATTTGTATCTTGAAATGTAAATAATGAAAGATTCTACTTTTTTAGTAATTCTGAAAGCTGTAATTATATATGTTCTTATATGTGGGCAGTAAGGTTAGAAGTAGGATAGGAAGACATTTAAATGACTGGAAACGTTTTGGAGGCCATAAAATATGTAACCTCATTTTAGGTACCTTATTGTAGTGATTTAATACGACATGGAGTCCTGGCCAAGTGGCTTGGTTGACTGGAGCTATGTCCCTTACAGAAAAAAAGGTTGAGGGCTTGATTTCCAGTTAAGGCACATACCTAGGTTTCAGGTTTGATCCCCAGTTGGAGTATGTATAGGAGGCACCCAATCAATGTTTCTCTCTCTCTCCCTAAAAAGAAAAAAAGAAGAGATGGAGTAAGCAAGGAAATTCTTTACAACCCTCTCCACTAATTTCTAGAATGAAGAGAGCAGCACTTATATTCCTTTCAGTGCTTCAATGAAGTAAGATAACAGCTCTTGAATAGTTGAATTGTTTTGGCATTTATGATGTAACAGGTAAAAATCATTCTGAAAAAACCAATAGGAGCCTAGGTAAATACTGCAGACTGACACACAAATGAATCTTACATAAAATATATATTATTTTAAAATTTAATGAAATGGGCAATGTGAGGTATATATATATATATATATATATATATATATATATATATATATATATCTATCTTATCTAATAAAAGAGTAATATGCAAATTAACCACCACTCTGCCACACCCACCAGCCACGCCCACCAGCCAATCAGGAGCGAGTATGTAAATTAACCCCAACCAAGATGGCTGCAGCCACGAAGAGAGCAGGAGGCTTGAGATGCCCCCGGAAATGGAGGAAGCCAAGCTTTCCACATACCCTGGTGGGCCCAGGCCTCCACTCAAGGCTACAAAGTTTCAATTATAGAAGATAAATAAATCCCAACAAAAGTGGTGGCAGCCACGGAGCGAGCAGGAGGCTTGGCTCTGCTCTAGGCTACAAAGTTTCAATTATAGAAGATAAATAAACCCCAGATACCAGGGCCTCCACTTGGGTCGCCGGGGGGCGTGGCCGGCCTGCAAACCACCACAGGCCCCTCGCCCAGGCCACCCCACACCCCAAAGGAACCCCCACTCTGATCCGGGACACCCTTCAGGGCAAACCAGCCGGCCCCCACCCATGCACCAGGCCTCTATCCTATCTAATAAAAGGATAGAGGGATGTCCGGTAAGATCGGCCCTAAACGGGCAGTTGGACATCCCTCTCACAGTCCAGGACTGCTGCCTCCCAACTGCTCGCCTGCCTGCCTTCCTGATTGTGCCTAACCGCTTCTGCCTGCCTGCCTGATCACCCCCTAATCACTCCCCTGCCAGCCTGATTGATGTCTAACTGCTCCCCTGCCAGCCTGTTTGCCCCTAACTGCCCTCCCCTGCAGGCCTGGTCACCCCTAACTGCCCTCTCCTGCTGGCCTGACCACCCCCAACTGCCCTCCCCTGCTGGCCTGATCACCCACAACTGCCCTCCCTTGCAGACCTTGTCCCTCCCAACTGCTCTCCCCTGCTGGCCATCTTGTGGCGGCCATCTTGTGTCCACATGGGGGCAGGATCTTTGACCACATGGGGGCAGCAATCTTTGTGTTCGAGTGATGGTCAATTTGCATATTACTCTTTTATTAGATAGGATATATATATGTATATATATGTGTATAGTAAATATTTAATCCTCACCCAATGCTATGCTTTTATTAATTTGAGAGAGAGAGAGAGAGAGAGAGAAGCATCAATGTGGGAAACATTGATCAGTTGCCTTCCACACTCACCCAGACCAGAACTGAACCCGAAATGTTTTGGTGCACAGGACGATGCTCCAACCAATTGAGCAACCCCCTGCCCCCACACTCCTCAACTCCTGAAAGAGCTCTAGATTTATATTTTTAAAGTTATTTTTAATTTTCATTTTTAATTATAAAAATGTTAAACATATAGATAAATATAAAAAAATAATATAACTAATTTAAACTGGGGAGCTAAAGAAAATCTGATGGTAACCTTTTTAACAGATTTAACAGCTTTTTTCATTTGTTTGTTTTTAAAGCAGTTATACCAAGAGTTCTTCAGGAATACTTGCTGAGTTCAAAGGGAGACCTTTTGAATGAGGATCTGGAATTAAAGCCAAAAGACAGGACCAGCCTTCCAGGGAAAGTGAGGTATGGTGAGAAGAGAGGCCTAAGCAAGAGACAAAAGCAGGGGATTCTAATAAGAGGAAATTAACAGTTCTTCTAAAAGACAGAACAAGTAGCCAAACAAAAGTGACTGGTACAAAAGAAGGTATACTTATCTGTTCTTATCATTTCATACAAGTTTTAGCAGAAGATTACTTTAGAGATAGAAGAACAAGTACTTCTCTAAATTAGTTGTGCCATAATTTGGTCAAGTAGTTGTTTTCCTCTCTAGAGCCTCCAAATGCCTTTCTAAATAATTCTAAATAGGAATGAAAGACTTTCACAAGGACTGGTCTTTCAAAGATAATTAAATGAAAAAAAAAAAAGAGAGAAAGTTGATTAGCTTGGGAGGTTTTCCAGCAATCTTAACTTTTTCAGCTAAGACACATAATTTTATAAATATCCTCTCTAGTTCATCTTAGCCAGACCCTCCCTCAATAAGACACAATGGTACACTCTTGCCCTTGTCCCCCAAACATTGCCAGAGCTGGTCGACCTAAATGTCTTTCCACATTTAGGATGCAGCTTGAAAAAAGGCACTGAGGCAAAGATTAAGACTTGATAAAGCGAGGTACCAGCAATTTTTTTTCTTGGAAAGGGTAAGTTTAGGAGTAACAGTTAACAGAGGAGGTAAGTTATTCAGTTACTGTCTAGTTTTACTCTTAGGAAATGAATTAGATACATTTTAGATGATAAAGACTTTTTGAAAGTTGAAGGTCAGAAAGCAAGATGGAGGTAAGAGAGAAAAATCTGTTCAAAAAGAGTCTGTATTACTAGAAAGTTAAACCATCAGAGAATCATCTTAAGTGAACAATTTATCTAGAAAAAAGAGTCCATAGGTTTTTCCATATTTCTTCAGTAACTTACCAGGCCATAGGGCTTTTCTAATAATCTTGTAGATATAATTCCTCATCTAGACAAGAGTAACTGCCTAGACAGATTAAGTGTCTTAAGATGTCCAGTTTTAAAGTTTAAAATGTGCATATACATCTTTGTCTCTCTGTCTCTCTCTAAATATTTATAAATAACATATACTTGAAAATTCTATATATACAAAAGTTTCTATAGTATACGCACTCTATCTGAACCAAGTGCCAAAGGTTTAGGTAAAAATATATTGTTATTTGATATTAATCTGTGTATTAAGTCTCTTATGTTATTATATTTATTCCATTTGAAGCTGAAAGTTGTCACAATCAATAGCCATTAATGGTGATTAGAAAGAAATTAATCTGAAAGGAACCAAATGGCAAAATTACTTCCAAAAACAAAACCTTTATTATAAATATACAAAACACAGTAAGCAGTAAAAACAATTGAAGCCAAATGGTCAGTTTAATTAATAAGACAAAAGGAGAGAAAAGATCAAACTCTTATTCCCTTTGGACCATATTCTTGGATATATTAGGAAGAGCTATTTTGGCTGCGTTTCCATACACCCCAGTCCCCGCGCCCCCACTCCATCCCACCCTTTCTGTGTCATTTTTTTTTTAATATAAAGAAAGCACTGTCATATTGCTCATGCTCCTTCTTCCTGGTGCGTCACCCTGGCCACTTCTCAATAGACTTAGGGGCTTCCTTTCCATCTGTAAACTTAAAGTGATACGTGATGGTGTGAATTTTAGACACCACAATAAGTGAAAGACTTTTGGTTAGAGAACAGGCACTCCTTTGGGTGGGTGTCAATCATAAGAACAACCCAGGAGCTGCCTACATTTATATGTGTAACACTTTCCTTCCAAAACTGCTCAGTATGACATTACACCTGAGTTGCCAGTCATTATTTTCCATGCAAACATATATCTATCTCCTTGTCCCTTAAAAAACAACAAAAAACCCCAACAAAATAAGACAAGAAAAGCAGACATGTAGCGATTGGCTGGTTCATTTTCTTGCCACAATGATGACTCAGGACATTGCTGTCACTTTTCCACTTTATCTCTGTATCTCATTTAGTGGGTGTTCTAATCACAACAATCCTAAGTGCAATAATTTGTAAAATTTTCCATGACAGTAAAGAGGCAGAGTTTTTATAGCATTTGAATACCAACCATGATAAAAAAGGTCCACTTTCTTTTGGTTTTTATTTTCTTTGGCTGCCAAACTTGATGATAGTAACTTAGAGTGAAGGCAAAGGGTAACCCATTATCCCTTTAATTGGTCTCCACTGGGACATTTATAGAAATGCACTTGTGATATAATTAACAGAGATTTTTGTCTCCTTTGTGACTCACTGGCCATAAAAGGCTTTAACATTGTCTATTGCTTGTTCTGTTGCTGTGTCACCCTCAGAGACTGCTGCTTTCTCAAAGTCTAAGCAGTTTCCTTAGTCTTCCATGTTTTTTTTTTTTTTTTTTTTCAGGTTCTCTCTGAAATCTATTCTCTTCAAGATCCCACCAGTACTTCTGCTGGTCTCCTCGTTTGTAAAAACTAACTTCATATTTTCATGAAGATTGCAATAATCACACTTTGTTTTCCCCCAAGTCTGAGTTTGTAACATAGGCCCCTATAAAATATATGCTAGGGAACAGTTCTGGTCTTCAAATGAAGTACTTGTAAATATGGCAATATTAGAAATCAAGACTGTTTCCAAATTGTATTTGTCACATGTTTTTCTATGCTGCACTAGTCTGCACTTGACCTCCAACTACTTTTCTTCCTCCTTCTAATGGCCACAAACTTTTTCCTTAGGTCACTGCAAGCTGTCTTACTTCTTCCCTAGTCTAATGGTGCACTTACGTCCTGTATACTTGGGCTGCCTGCTTGTTCTCAAGTTGATTTCTCATCCTTCCCAGAGTACAGAATTTGAGCATGGCAAATGCAATCGATAATTTAAGACTTAAAATAGTAGTGTAAATTATTATACATACCAGTTATAAGTGGTTTAGTGCTGATCTTGTGCTTTTAGCTGTAGAAAAGGAAAATTTCTTATAAAACCGTGATTATATATATTCAAGCTAATGGTAGTAGGAAGATTGTGATAGTTAGAATGCTGATATACTAAAATCACCATTTCTTCTCCCAATGTACTTAGTACAGCATGAAACTAGATACTAAATTTAGAGCCTTTTTCTTTCCAATATTATTTTATAGGTCATTCTAATTCTAATTTTAACTAAATAATAAACCTTTTCTAAAACTATTTCTATTACCAATAAAAACTGTGTTGACAGATTCTTACTACTTTGTTAGGTATAACCATGCTTTTGTTAGAAGAGTTGATTCTATTGTCTGCACCAGATAGGGCAGAAACTGAGCTTGTTGAAAGAGACAGATATATCTAAATTTCTGGAGCATCTTTTTTTTTTCCTTCTCAGTATAAATATTTAATTATGAAAGGAGAAATTCTGGAAAATTTGACATGGAATGGAATTGATTCCCCCTATAAGTAGAGCACTTGTTTTGTGTCTGAGAAAGACATAAAGTTGTTTTTCTTCTTTTTCTTTTGATTAGTGACTAGAATAAAATTTTTATCTTGGTTACTAGGCAAGATGTTTATATTTGATATCTTTCTCTTTTATTTTTCCATTACAGTTTATATTAAATATGATTTTATATTAGTTTCAGGTGTGCAGCATAATGATTAGACAATTATATAATTAACAAAGTAATACCCCTGATAATTCCAGTACCAACTGGCATCACACATAGTTATTACAGCATTTTTGACTATATTTCCTATGCTGTACTTTATATCTCCATAACTATTTTACAACTACCAATCTGTACTTTTCAATCACTTCATCTTTTCACCAGCCCCACAAACCCCCTTTCCTCTGGTAACTATCAGTTTGTTTTCTGCGACTATGAGTCTATTTTTGTTTTGTTTGTTCATTTATTCTGTTCTTTAGATTTCACATATAAGTGAAATCATATGGTATTTGTCTTTATCTGTCTGACTTATTTAACTTATCATAATACCCTCAAAGTACATCCATGCTGTGACAAATGGCAAGATTTCATTATTTTTTATGGCCAAGTAATATTCTATCATATATATGAGAACACTTGTTAAGTCTTTCTTAGTGATGTCTCTATTCTAGGCACTTTAAAATATTTACTTTCATCTTCATTCACCGTATCCTAAAAACTAGCTATTATTATTCTGTTTTGTAAATGAGTAATTTAGGTTAAATAACTTGCCCAGTTATTACCAGGAAGATTCAGGGTTATGATACAGGGCTGATTCTAAAGGTCATGTTCTTTACACTTTCTTAAAATAGGTCCCTCCTGCTCATTCTTAGGGAGAAATATCAGCCTTGAAATATATTATGATGCCTACCTTGAGAGTCTTATAGTTTGATGAAAAAGAATGGGCTCTGAAGTTGAACTGCCTGGGTTCCTATCACTCCCTAACTGTGTAATCTTGATGTCTCTGCGCCTCCATTTCTTCATCTAGGAAATGGGGGTGATTACAATAATACCTACTCAATAAAGTGGTTTGTGAGGACTAGATGAGAAAATACATGAACAGTACCCAACAGAGCAGTCAATATGTAATAAGTTTAATAAATATTGTTTTTCAAGAGTTTGATCTCTTTGTAAAAATTGTTCTTTTGTGGGTAGAGAAAAGAAGTCTGGGTTGTAATTTCTTCTCTTCTTGGCTACTTATGTCTGGCTCATTCAGCAATCAGTGTTTTGTTTAAGATCTCTACCCACTTTTACATATTAAGTTTTTTTTTTCCTTCATGCAATGTAGAAGATTAAAACATGGCAGTAAATTGCTTGCTAATTTTCTTTTGGACAGATAGTGTCTAATTCTTCTTCTCTAGAATATGGGCTAGACTTAATGACTTGCTTGATGAATAGAATAGGACAGATTGGGACTTTTGAAGCTAAGTAATGGGAAGTTTTGCACATTCTGCCCATACCTCTTTAGATGCTTACTCTGGGAGCTTGTAACCACCAAGTGAGAAGCCTGACTGCCTTGAGACCTCCAAGCTAGCAAGGTCATGTGTAGGCACTCTAGTCATCTGGTCAACCTGGGCCCAGCTAAGCCCAGTCTTCCAATCTTCTCTGCCGAAGAGTCAGTAAATAAAGCTCCAGACCAGCCTATTCATCAGATGAATATCACAGAAAGTCCTCAGTTGCCAGAAGATGGACTCTTCCACCTGAGCCCTGCCCTAATTCCTCACCCACAAAATGACGAGATATAATGAAATGGTTGTTGTTTTAAGCCACTAAGTTTTGGGGTAATTTATTATACAGCAACATATAACTGAAACATGCATTTATTTATTTGAAAAGAAACTATTGTGTCAGCAACTGTTGTAGGCACTGCGGGATGCCTCCATGAACAACCTAGACAAGGCTACTGTTCTCATGAAGGTTGCACTCTGTTGAGGAGAAAATAGACACTTAAGCATATGCATAATTTCAGATACACATAAATAATATGGAGAAAAATAAAGCAAAGTAAAAAGACAGAGACTGAAAGGATAGGTATGTATGGATACTTTTTAGGTAGTCTGATTAGAAAAGGTCTTTCTGAGAATAGCTCAGTTAAGCAGAAATTTTATTGAAGTTTTATAATTATGCACTCTCTTACTCATTAATTCATCTACCTAGTCAATAAACAAGTGATAATTAACCATTGCTCTGTGTCAGGCACTGTGTTAGATACTGAATAAGATAATCACAATGTCTTGTGAAGGAGACAGACATGTAGAGATAATAACAGCATCATCTGAATATACTATCAAAGAGATATGGACATGGAGCTTTGGAGGCACAATAAAGAGGCATTTGGCCCTGACCAGGGGTCTCAATGGTTAGAGCGTCTGTATGAGAACTGAAGGGTCGAAGGTTTGATTTGTGGTCAATGGTACATACCTGGGTTGCGGTTCACTCCCCACACCCCAACTCTCCATCCCCATCGGGGTGCATGTGTCTCTCTTACATTGATGTTTCTCTCTCTCTCCCTTTCTCTCTCTCTGAAAAGCAATGGAAAAAATACCCTCAGGTGAGGATTAACAACAACAAAACGAGGCATTTGCCCATGTGGAAGCCAGGAAGGTATAATGCTCCTGTAAGAAATATGTCTTTCAAAGGAGTCAACTGGGGAAACTGAATACTTATTCAAATGATGTATATTCAAATGCTATTGCTCACACAATCAGGAGCTTCCCTTTTGCTATTGTGCACAAATGAGCAAGTGCCTGACCCATAGACACTGCAATATTTGTTCAATTAAAATTGCTTTAGGATTCAGTTATAAATCATATAAGAAAATCTTGCTAGTTGCTACTCCTCTTTTTTGAGACAAAATGATCATTCACTCCCCTATTCATCAGACTTGGCCTTGAATATTTTTTGTTTCCCCCATCAAATTTATCCTGAAACAATGAAGAGTTGCCATTACTGAGGACATTCAAAAGAATATCTTATTCACTTTCTAAAGGATGGCCCAAAAAAGGAGTATGAAAAATATTTTTAGCCGTAGTAGCAGCAGATGGGACTCATTTGAAAGAAGCATCATTAATTTGGATGTTTAAGTGATACTGTTTTGTTTTTTGAAGAAGCAATGGTGTTACTTTATAGTCATGCCATGTTTTTGCAGATGTTTATTACATTGAGTTTGATGTCATTTTTGCCCACGTTTTCAAATATCTTCTATGGTATTGATTCCTTCAATTATGTCTTCCACTTCAAATTTCTGCTGATTTCTTATTTTCTATGCCCAAAAGTTTTTCTAAACCCTAAAATTCTGTTTTCTTAAGCCTGGCTAATTTTCTCGTCTTCCCAAACATTTAGTTCTCCTTTAATCATTAAGTAGTTCTACTTAATGAATAGTATTATCACCAGCCTAGTTGGCTAAGGTGAAAATCTGGAAGTCCTTTTGGACACATGCTTCTTCAACATTCATAAGTAATCTCTCAAAAAATCTTGTTGATTCTACTTTCAAAGTACATCTTGAATTTCCAATCACCCTCTTCCAGTATAATTGCCTTGATTGAGAATTTTACTAGTCTTTTGCTAGATTACTGTCCCTTCAATCTGAAATATCTTACCCACCTTGACTACCTTCATAAACACATTTTTCAGCACTTAGGTTAAACTCATCTCTTTTGTATTCCCTAGCATCTTGCTCATGCTTCTGTAATACCGCATTGTTATATTACTCATTTATGTTCAATTTTCTGTTTTCACAGCTTACATGGCATTAGATTCATTCATTCAACAAGTATATATTAAACATGGGCCAGGCATTCTGGTAGATCCTCCTATATAAAACAGACATGATCTTAGACCTTATGGGGCATATAATATAGTGGGAGAGATACATAATAAAATAAAATAATTAGAGTAAAGTATAATTAGCATAATGATAGGTAGATGACAATCAGACATGAAAATATATAATGTAATGGTATGGGGTTAGAAAAAGATTTTTCCAAAGCAATAACATTTAATCTGAGAACTGAAAGATGATTTAGAGCCAGCCAGATTTAGGGAAAGTGGAACTAGGAGGGAAAATATTCCATTTAGAGGAAATTAGATGTGCAAAGGACTATAGAAAAGCCATTGAAGGAGCTGAAAAAACACTCTAAGGCTATCAGTAAATATCTGCTGAATAAATAAAGTCTGGGGACATGAGTCCATCTGTTATGCTGAGTTTTCTGAAGAACATAAAAACCCTTTTTGTCTTAATTATACAACAAACTTTTAAAATATTTTGGGGCCTTCCCTGAATTCTTAAACACACACCATCTAATTTCACTTTTATTTGACAATTTAAGATGATTAATAATAATTTCAGTAATTGCATTAATGTGACAGTCATTGTTAGGTGCCTCTGTTTATATCCACTCTCACCTCTCTTCTCCCTTGTTAAAAAAACCTGACTTGATTGGGGTGGCAAAGTGCTTTCTGCCCAGACAATGGGTGTCATTGCTCTATAGTTACGCTATCCAATATGGAAACTGCTAGTCACAAGTGGCTACTAAACACTAGGCTACTACTAAGGCTAGTCCAAATTGATGTGCTGGAAGTACAAAATATACACTGGATTTCAAAAACTAAGTCCAAAAAAGGAAAAGAATGAAAAGATAGCTCATTATTAATTTTTACATTAACCACATGTTGAAATAATAATATTTTGAATATATTGGGTTAAAAGTATATTATTAGATTAATTCAGTTGTTTCTTTTTACTTAAAAAATATGCCCACTTGGAAATTGCATACATGGCTCACATAATATATCTGCTGGACAGAGCTGATGTAGGCTATTCATAATAATGTTGTTTTCCTTTTCCTTTATCCAGCCTTCCTTAAGGTAAGGATGGCCATGTCACCCAATTGTGGCCAATGAACAGAGCAAAATTCTCCTGGAGATTTTTTTTGGTGTTTTTTTTTTTTTTTTTTTAATTAAAAAAATTTAACTCTTGGTAAGAAAAGACTGAAACCACACAGCTTTTTTTTTTTTTCCCCCTTCTAACTTTTTTCTCTCTTAACTGTGGACTAGATGGCTAGATCTATTGCAGTCATTTTTTTAGAACAGTTTTAGCTTGACCAGTGTAGCTCAGGGGTTGAGCGTCAACCCATGCACCAGGAGGTCACCAGGTCTATCCCTGGTGTGTGTGGCATGCATGAGGCAGCCAATCGATGTTTCTATCTCTCTCTCCCTCTCCCTTCCTCTCTCTGAAATCATTAAAAACATATTTAAAAAACACACAATTTAAAACTGTTTCTTAATGGCTTAATATTCATGGGATAAAGATCAAGAGAATCACAGAGATTTTTGTCTTGATATGGTGGCTATGGTTGCATAAGAATATGAATGTATTTAATATGACCGAACTGTACATCAAAAATAGTTAAGATAGTAAATCTTATGTTAGGTGGATTTTACTACATTAAAAATTAAACAACAAACAAAAACCCCCAACAGAGCTAAATAAATGAACATATAATTTAATTAAAAGACTATGAGTAGCCCTAGCCGTTTTGGCTCAGTGGATAGAGCATCAGCCTGCGGACTGAAGGGTCCGGGGTTTGATTCCAGTCAAGGGCACATGCCTGGGTTGCGGGTTCAGTCCCCAGGAGGGGGCGTGCAGGAGGCAGCCGATCAATGATTCTCTCTCATCATTGATGTTTCTATCTCTCCCTCTCCCTTCCTCTCTGAAATTAATAAAAATATATTTTAAAAATAGACTATGAATAAACAAAAAAAAATCTTTGCTTCTATGGAACTTATAATCTAGCAGGGAGAGATAGACAATGTATAATTCAATTATTCATATATTAGAAGGTGATCAGTGCAATAGACACAAAAAATCAGAACAGGGTAAGAGGGAATTAGGCATCTGAGGAGGGCTGCTATTTTATTTATTTATTTATTTATTTTAGTTTTCTTTTTTTATTTTTAATAAATCTTTATTGTTCAGATTATTACAGTTGTTCCTCATTTCCCCCCCCCATAGCTCCCCTCCACCCTGTTCGCACCCCACCCTCTGCCCTTACCCCTCCTCCGCACTGTCCTCATCCATAGGTGTATGGTTTTTGTCCAGTCTCTTTCCGCACCCCCACACCACCTTCCCCTGAGAATTGTCAGTCCACTCCCTTTCTATGCCCCTGATTCTATTATATTCACCAGTTTATTCTGTTCATCAGATTTTTTATTCACTTTATTTTTAGATTCACTTGTTGATAGATATGTATTTGTTGTTCATAATTTTTATCTTTACCTTTTTCTTCTTCTTCCTCTTCTTAAAGAATATCCTTCAGCATTTCATATAATACTAGTTTGGCAGTGATGAACTTCTTTAGCTTTTTCTTATCTATGAAGCTCTTTATCTGCCCTTCAATTCTGAATGATAGCTTTGCTGGGAAGAGTAATCTTGGTTGTAGGTTCTTGCTATTCATCACTTTGAATATTTCTTGCCACTCCCTTCTGGCCTGCATAGTTTCTGTTGAGAAATCAGGTGACAGTCATATGGGTGCTCCCTTGTAGGTAACTAACTGTTTTTCTCTTGCTGCTTTTAATATTCTCTCTTTGTCTTTTGCTCTTGGCATTTTAATTATGATGTGTCTTGGTGTGGTCCTCTTTGGATTCCTTTTGTTTGGGGTTCTGTGCACTTCCTGGACTTGTAAGTCTATTTCTTTCACCAGGTGGGGGAAGTTTTCTGTCATTATTTCTTCCAATAGGTTTTCAATATCTTGCTCTCTCTCTTCTTCTGGCACCCCCATAATTCAGATATTGGTACGCTTGAAGTTGTCCCAGAGGCTCCTTACACTATCTTCATATTTTTGGATTCTTTTTTCTTTTTGCTTTTCCGGTTGGGTGTTTTTTGCTTCTTTGTATTTCAAATCTTTGACTTGATTCTTGGGATCCTCTAGTCTGCTGTTGGATCTCTGTATATTATTCTTTATTTCAGTCAGTGTATGCTTAATTTCTAGTTGTTCCTTTTTCATATCCTTGAAGGTCTCACTAAATTTATCAGCGGTTCTAGAAGATTCTTGAGTAACCTTATAACCATGGTTTTAAACTCTATATCCAGTAGTTTGCTTTCCTCCATTTCTGTCATTTGTGACCAGTTTCTTTGTCTCTGCATTTTGGTTGCTTCCCTGTGTTGATAGAGTGACTTTGTGTGCTAGGTGTCCTCTAGGGTCCAGTGGCTCAGCCTCCCCAATTACCTGAGGTGGACACTCTGGTGCACCCCTTTGTGGGCTGTGTGCACAGTCTTGTTGTAGTTAAGCTTTGATTGCTGTTGGTATCACTGGGAGGAATTGACCTCCAGGCCAATTGGTTGTGAGGATCAGATGTGTCTATGATGGGAGAACTTCTGTGCTGGAGACACCCTTATGGGGCAAGACTTGCTTCAGTGGGGCTTTGGTGCTCACTGAGTCTGCCCCCTGAGTGTGTCCCTTATGGATCTGAAGAGTTGTAATCTAGATGGTCCCACTCTGACCACTGGGTACACTGGCTCTTGGATCTCCAAGGAGGTGCAAATTTAGCTTCTGCCTGAGGCCAGCCAGCAGGAGCTATGGAGAGATCTGCAGATTCCTCCTCTTTGTTTGGGGTTTGGAGGTGCCCAGATGAGGCCTAGCTGTGAAGCAATGCAAGCTGCTGTGGAGCCTTGGGCCTTCTTTTGGAAGTTCTGGGGCTCTCTGACCTAGCTGCAGTTTGTTAGGTAATTTTAGATGGCAAAAGGCCAGGCCATTCATATGCAAAAGCCTGTGTGCACAGCTTGGGTGGTGTTGTAAATTGGGTGGGGAGGTGTCTCAGGGAATCAACATAGCGGAGCAAACAACAATGGCTGATCCTCAGCCCTGCCTTAAGAAGCCCCTGGGTCTCAGTGTCCCTCGGTAATCGCTGCAAGCACCTCTGAGAGAAAGCCACCCTCATGTTCCGGCCCGATGCCAGACAGTCCAGTTTCTCCCTGTATGAGTCTGGGTCCCCAGAGTCTCACCCGGAACTGGAGTTCAGAGCAGTTGGGAGCTTGTGTCTCCCTCCCAATTGAAAAAGACAACAGCGTACTCAGTTGCCAGCTCCTTTCTTTGCGCTCGCGTGCCTCTGTACCTCGGTACTTCACTTTCGTACCTCCTCTGAGTCTCAGTGTGCTTCTCTCTTTCCTTCTAGTTGTAGAATTTCCACTCAGCCAGCCTTCCTGTGGTTCTGGATGATGTCCATTTTGTCTTTTAGTTGTAGTTTTGAAGTGGTTGTAGGAAGCAGCAAGTTCAGGTGTTTACCTATGCCACCATCTTGGTTTCTCCTGGGTTGCTATTTTAAATAGAATTGTTAGAGTAGGCTTTATACTAGTACTAAGGAGGTGACTTAAGCAAAGACATAAAGATAATGGAATAAGCTGCATGAATATCTGTGTTAAAAGCATTCTAAGGCAGTGGAAACAGCCAGTGCAAAAGTCCTAAGGTAGGAGCATGTTGAAGAGACCACAAGGAGGCCAGTTTGGCTGGAGCAGTGTAAGTGGGTAGGGGTGGGGAGAGTGGTAGACGTTCAGGTCACAAAGGTAAGGGGAGACCTAGCCGGTTTGGCTCAGTGGATAGAGTGTCAGCCTTTGGACTGAAAGGTCCTGGGTTTGATTCCAGTCAAGAACACATGCTCGGGTTCTAGGCTCAATCCCCAGTAGGGGGCATGCAGGAGGCAGCCAATCAACAATTCTCTCTCATCATTAATGTTTCTCTCTCTTTCTCTCCCTTCCTCTCTGTAATCAATAAAAATATTTTTTTAAAAAAGTAAGGGGACTTCAGATGATATATGTTCTGGGGATCATTTAAAGGACTTGGTTTTTATCTTGAGGGAAATGGGAACCATTGCAAGTTTTAAGGAGGGGAATGATATGATGTGACATGTTTTAAAAGGATAATTCTAGATAGAGAGAACAGATATAAGGGAGCAAGAGGAGAAATAAGGAGACCTGCGAAGAGGCTTGGACCAGAGTAGTAGCAGTGGAGATGATGGGAAATGATTAGATTTTAAAATATATTTTAAAGTTATAGCCAACAGAATTTCCTGAAGGAGTAGAGGTGGGGTGGAGAATAGAGGAGTCAAGGATGACTTCAACATTTTTGATGTGAGCACCTGGACCAATGGATTACCATTGTGTGTATGTGGGCGGGGGGGGGGGGGGGAGGGTATTTTGGTGGTGGGATTTGGGCGGGGGCGGGAAGCAAGGGTTCAGTTTTGAATACACTGAGTTGGCTCTATTATCACTACAATTATTATTATTTTTTAAGTTGCACAAGTGAGGACCCTGGAAATCATGAGTCAGTGATATAGCATCTGTCACACAGTATTGCCTCAGAGTAGGCGTGTACTTTTATATGTGGAAGGAAAAAAGAGGATGCAGGATTGTAAGGGCCCTGTGATTGACTCATGCTTTTCATGGCCCTCATTTGTGCAACTGGAAAAAATGACCATAATGATAAGCTCTTGACTAATAATGATTGAGTTCTTAATGTGTACTAGGCACATGGCATATTAACTCATGCCTATTGTATAATTGAAGGAAATGTTACGTTTCACTTAGAAGATATTGGGGAAAAAAAGTGTATTTTTTTCCCTATCCAAACTCATGGAACCCTGCTGTCTATCCTTGGACTCCAGGTTATTAACAATCCCAGAGTTCTTGAAAGTCATAAACACACCTTTGTGTACATTACTCATCCTTACAAAATCTGGAGGGGTAGATTAGTGAAGTTGTCCTTTTCATGTTCAGAGGGCTGGAGTGGCTTGTGTGTGTTACATGCTATTGAGTCGGCTCTGGCTCCTGACCCTGTGAGTGAGTGGTGTCCACAATGTTCTGTCCTCAGCAACCCTGCTCAACTCCTGTGGACTCAGGCCCATGGCTTCTTTTATGGAGTTAAATCATCTCATACTTGGTCTTACTCTTTTCCTGCTTCCTTCTATTTTTACCAGAAAGAACCCTGCCTTCTCATGATGTTCCCAAGTTAGGACAGCTTCAGTTTTGTCATTTTTTTTTGCTTCCAGTAATGTTTCTGGTTTGATTTGATTAAGTTTGTTGAATAATGACTCACTTGTTCAATATTTGATTCTATTTTACTTCCTACTTTTGTGTTCCAATCACCAATAATTATCAACATGTCTTGTGTCTTGGTTTCATATCAACTTCTTGAATACTTGGATTTAAAAATTTCAATTTTATCTTTTTCAGCCTCTGTAGTTGGAGCATAGACTTGAATAATGGTTATGTTAACAGGTTTTTCTAGAAGTCTGATTCACATTATTTGGCCAGAACTTGCACTGTAGCCCTTAACTGCCTGTGCTACATCTTGCCTCAGTATTAAAGAACACCTTGCTTAAGATAAAAACACTGGTTTGAGATTCGAGGTCCTCTGATTTCAAGGTCATCAATTTTCTACTACCACCTTGCCATTCAACTTTTTATTTAGAACACCTTTAAGCCATGAACATTTTTGAATAGTACAACAAACACTTGTATACCCTTCACCTAGTGCAGCAACTGTTATTTTGCCAAGTTTATGTCTTTACACACACACACACACACACACACACACACAGAGTTTTTTGGTGACCTAAGTTATAGACCTCCTGTCACCTCCAAGTATATATAGCCTGTATCTCAGACATACAGGTTATGTACAGATTTCCTACAATCTTTTCACACCTAAGAAAACAAATAATAAGAATTTAATGACATCATCTAGTATATTTACATTTCTATAGCTGTCTCAAATTGTCTTTTATAGCTCTATTTTTTTCACTCTAGGAATCAATCTAGAATCACATATAATATTTGAATATTGCATCTTTAATCTCTTTTAACAGAAAAGTTTCCCCATTTTTTTTGTTTTTTATACTATTATCTTTTTTGAAACAGGTCACTTGCCACACAGAATGTCTCAAATTCTGATTTGTTTGATTGTTTCCTGATAATCAGATTTGGGTTAAAATATTTTGGCAGGAATAGTGCAGAGGTGAATGTCAGATTCCTCCACTGTTGGTGATGCTTAGTTTGATTACTCCATTAAGCTGGTGTCTGTCAGATTTCTCCATTGTAAAGATAAACTTTCTCTATTTTAATTGATAAGTTATTTGTGCAGTAATACTTTGAGACGAAGGTTTTAGTATCCATTGATGATATTTACCTAAATTAGTTACTACACTGGTTACTACAAAACTCCCATTATCTCCCTGTGATACCAAAGACCAGAAATCTTCTTCTAAAGCTTTATTTCAATAGGCAGAGACCACTGTACCTGGTATATTTCCCTATGGACATGGGATGGAAGGAGCAGGAAGTGACCCATGGGATCATATAGCAGATCAGATAACAGGTAGGTGATCACTGTGTTCCAGAAAGGCCAGCTAGGGCATAGTATTGTGAAGCAAAAGGGCTGCTTTGGTGACAGAAAAGTTTCAGTTCTGCAATTTTTGGGTGGTTACATTTGTGTTTTACATAATTTAGCCAACTTTTCCTTCAAAATAGTTTTTTTTTAATAGAAAAAGAATTAAGGCAACATATTCAGGGTGGAGCATACAGTTGTAAGTATGCAAAAACAGTTTATTCTTGTATTGTTATTTATTAATTACTGTATTATTTTCCATGTGAGCAACTATATATACTTTTGCCCCACCCTGTATTTGATATAAATCTTTAACCCCCTTTACTATTGTTATCTATCTCTTTTGCCTTCTTTTTTTCCCTCTTGTTTTCTATTCTCTTTATTTTCTCTTTAGAAACCTTTCTTCTTTAAAAAAATCTGCTTATAGTTTCTGTCAGAATTTTTCATATTCTCAATTTACCTCTTCCAATGGACCAGTCTCAATTTTTTTCTTCTAGTTAATCTGTCCCTCCTGCCCTTCTAAGACTTCAGAAATTATAAGGCAACTAAATTATGACATAGGCTGCCCTAGGTTTAGCTCCTTATATAATATTTGATTTTAGGAGATCATCATTTAAAAATATATTACAAAATATTCTCAAACAACCTGTGATGGATTTAATTGTCTCAACTCTGGTTATTTTAAAATACATTGTTTTGTTAACCACACCCTTTTCCCTTCTATAACTGAGAAATAGGAAGCTTTTTTTTCCCCTGGTAGTTTCTAACCACATTTTTGCACTGAGGCAAGCAGTTGTTGATAATTAACTGATAAGTGTTGTTATGTACAGAAGTTATGTGTATGAGTTATGAAAATGAGTAAAAAAAACCTTTCAGAAAATGCATATTGATTGAGCTCTCCAAACAACAAGTTTCTATGGCAAGAAAGACAAATAGATTTTCTCTAATGTACTCATATGTTCCACAAAGAGCCCTTTGGTCATTCAAAGATTATTGTCATAATTTACTTTATAATTTAAAATAGAGTAAAGATTATTTTTTTTGCCTCCATGTGCTTTAATTATAGATTATAAGAGACCCACAGGCTCTACCAATTCTTTCCTGAATAATTTATAACTTTAAATAATAATAACAATACTATAACATATGGCATAGTTTTAAATTGCTAAGTGTAATTTTGCTGACTGATGAGATTTTAAATTTTCTGAACCAAAGTTAGTGATAAGGCTTATGCACAGGAATGGGAAAAGGCCTTCTGTACTGGCAGTACACAAACCTGCTTGTCCATCTCTTCCTTTTTATTATTATTATTTTATTATTTTTTTCTTTATTGATTAAGGTATTACATATGTGACCTTATCCCCCCATTGCCCCCCCCCCCCACCTCCCCGCTAATGCCCTCACCCCCCTGGTGTCTGTGTTCACTGGTTAGGCTTATATGCATGCATACAAGTCCTTTGGTTGATCTCTCCAGCTTCCCCTCACTCTCCCCTGCCTTCTCTCTGAGGTTTGACAGTCTGATTGATGCTTCTCTGTTTCTGGATCTGTTTCTGTTCATCAGTTTATGTTGTTCATTATATTCCACAAATGAGTGAGATCATGTGATATTTATCTTTCTCCAACTGACTTATTTCACTTAGCATAATGCTCTCCAGTTCCATTCATGCTGTTACAAATGGTAGGAGTTCCTTCCTTTTTACAGCAACGTAGTATTCCATTGTGTAGATGTACCACTGTTTTCTAATCCACTCATCTGCTGATGGGCACTTAGAATGTTTCCAAATCTTAGCTATTGTAAATTGTGCTGCTATGAACATAGGGGTGCATATATCCTTTCTGATTGGTGTTTCTAGTTTCTTGGGATATATTTCTAAAAGTGGGATCACTTGGTCAAATGGGAGTTCCATTTTTAGTTTTTTGAGGAAACGCCATACTGTTCTCCACAGTGGCTGCACCAGTCTGCATTCCCACCAGCAGTGAAGGAGGGTTCCTTTTTCTCTGCATTCTCACCAGCACTTGTCGTTTATTGATTTGTTGGTGATAGCCAATCTGACAGGTGTGAGATGGTATCTCATTGTTGTTTTGATTTGCATCTCTCGGATGATTAGTGTCTTTGAGCATGTTTTCATTTGTCTTGGCCTTCTGTATGTCCTCTTTTAAGAAGTATCTATTTAGGTCCTTAGCCCATTTTTTGATTGGGTTGTTTATCTTCTTTTTGTTAAATTGTATGAGTTCCCTGTAAATTTTGGAGGTTAAACCTTATCGGAGATAACGTTGGCAAATATGTTCTCCCATGAAGTGGGCTTTCTTTGTTTTGCTGATAGTTTCTTTTGTTGTGTTGTTCATCTCTTTCAGTGGTTTAGAAAGAAAGAGTTGAGGGAGACTTTTGCTCTGTCCAATGACATCCCTGACCCTATCCCTGCCTTGGTTATCCAGAGAAGGAAAGCTATTTTCTTTCAAATGGTAACCCAATCCTTTCATAATCCTTGTGAGACTAGAATAGGTGTGGGGAAAAATTTATATTTTAGAAGAATAAGGTGTCTAAATATCTGCTCTGAAGACTGTTTATGATTAGTCAAGAGTTTTCTAAACTTAGTTGACCCTGGAAATTATCCTATTGAATTAGTTAAACACAAAACTTGTGTTAAGAAAATGGTAGCAACTGTGTTCTGTAGAGTTCACTTTGGAAAGTAAAATTTAATGACTCTATATCAGAAGTTAAGGTCTAAACTAGACCTTATAACAATAAAATTACAGTATAATATGTTTCAAAGATCTCATTTTTTTTTCAACTTGAATACTAATAAGTATTAAGGATTTTATAAATCTATAAAAACAAATGTTAAAGTTAAAAAATTGTTATTTACTAATGTAAGTGTCATCTTAATGGGAATTAAAATGATGAGTTTTAGTTATATGCCATTTTATTGGATGGATAAAAATGACATCAATTAAATTGAAAGATAATACTTTATTATAATCTAAATATTATCGGACTTATGACTCAAATGTTTTGATTATAATTGTGGAAAGCATATTCTTATAGTCTTTTGAAATTAAAAAAAAACCCACAAAAAAACATTGAAACTTACAATTTCAGCTTTTCCGATGTCTGGGTCTTTGAAACCTGTATCTATACCCCAGATTATCCACTCTTTTGAGAGCAAGAACTATAAGTCTTATTAATTTTTGTAGCCACTTGTTTTTGGTACAGTTCCTGAGCTATGGAAGATGCTCAATAAATTTTTGCCAAATATATTGAGAAATAGGTGTTTCTGGGGCTGACCAGTAGCCCCTGAACGACGGATGAACAGATAGATTACTCTGACACAGTTTGACTGTGAAAGAGAGGGCTAAGGGGCTCCCTGGCTCTAGCTGCCAGAGCAGCCTCGATTGCCTGCCCCGTTAGCCTTTTATCGCAGTTTTTATCTTTAGATACAATCAGTAGGGTGAGTAATCTTGGGAGGACAGATGTGCTTACATTGTCCTCTTGGCAAGGGCATCTAGGAATTAAGCATAAGGATTCCAGTAAATACCCAGGGGTCTGCATATGCACAGACTTGTTTGGAAAGTTCAAGTAATAATTAGAGGTGCTGCCTTTGGCACTTCCCTAAGTCTCCCCTAAGTTGGAATTCCGAAAAACAGGGCAGGCAGCCTTCCACACACTTCCCTTTTATCAGAATGTCCTCCTTACAAATTTTCCAACCAAGTTTCATGCTTCCCCACAATGTGTCAACCTATGAAAGAACAAGATATAGTCAGCAGAGAACAGCTGAAGAAGAGAAATTAATCTACTCCATAAGGACAATAAAGTAAGTTTGTGCCATTGTATGGCAAAATTTTAATGACCTCTATCTAATCATGGAAGTCCTTATTGACTTTTTCTCTATTTTTAAAAAAATATTTTTTTACTGATTTCAGAGAGGGGGGGATAGATAGAAATATCAATGATGAGAGACAATCATTGATTGGCTGCTTCCTGCACCCCTCCTACTGGGGATAGAGCCCACAATCCAGGCATGTGCCCTGACTGGGAATTGAACCCCAGACCCTTCAGTCCAAAGCCCAATGCTCTATCCACTGAGCCAAACCAGCTATCTCTTCATGACTTTCCATTTCTGATGACTAGAATATTTATTTATTCAATAACGTGTTGGGTATCCTATAACTAATTTTTATGGAATATATTTCTGCAATAATTTTTAGCATTTTGTAACCCTGTCATACCATGAAATCTCTTAGGTGAACACAGTGGAGAACAGATATTTGGAGATTAGTTGAAAGAGATGTTAAAGATGTTAGTTCTCTTGTTTGAAAGTTAAGGGGACTGTGGAATGGAAGGAAACACTGGAAAGGGTAGATGGGTTTTGCGGTTGAGCCACAGACACAGCTGACAACAGAGACTCAAATGCCAGTACAAGTCCATGTTTTCATCTCTTATGCATGTTAGTTTTCTTATCTCTTGATGCCGTTGAGATTTCTCTGTGTGACAGAAAACGTGTTTGCCAACAGCTCTTGAATTTGATGAGACCCCACAGCCATCTGGATTGTCTCAGTTCTATATTTAAAAATCCCCAAAAAGGACTTTTGTTGATCCAGCCTGGGAGACCTTAGGACCTGTTATGGGTTGAATATGTCCCCACAAAATATTAAGTTCTTACCCCCAGTATTACAGATCCTGCAGTGTAATTTATTATGATTTGGAACTCAGTTTGGATCAGTAAACTTGAAAAGTCTTGACTGTGAAAATTTTCCATTGAATGGATTAGGTTAGTTAGGGATTGGGTAATTAGAAATAACTTAAAGAGTAATTTGCAAGGAGAAACCAAGATGGCGGCATAGGTAAATGCTTGTACTTGCTGCCTCCCACAACCACATCAAAATTACAAGAAAATACAGAATAACTATCATCCAGAACCATGGGAAAGCTGGCTGAGTGGAAGTACTATAACTAGAAAGGTAAAGAAGAAATCTCATTGAGACTGGTAGGAGGTGCGGAGGCGTGAAATGGGATGGTCGGGCACCCTGGTGTGACGCTTTTTTAATCAGGAGGGAGATCGCCTCTTTGGAGACTGCCTGGAGGAGCAAGGAGTTCCAGCCCCACACCAGACCCTTATCCCAGGGTTCCAGAGCTGGGGAAAGAAGTCCCTCCAGGCAGTAAGAACTATGGACTGAAAAACAAGTGCGGATTGGGGTGAGTGACACACAGGCTGCTGGAAGCCCAGATGCTCCTCTTAAAAGGCTGGCACTGGGAGCTGAATTTACAATCTCCCGCTTGCTCTGACCTCCAGTGCCGGGCGAGGCTCTGTGGCACCCAGACACATACGGGGAGAAACTGGACTGTCTGGCATTGGGGCAGGAATGCAAGGGTGGCTTTCTTCCAGACAGAGGTGTTCCCAGTGGTCATTATTCCAGTGCTGGGACCTCCCCTGTGCAGGGCTGACTGGCAGCCATTTCTATTTGCTCTGCCCTGGAGATTCCTTGAGACCCTGCCCCATTCAATTTACACCCAACCCAAGCTGTGTGAAGTGCCTTTCATATGAATGGCCTGTCCTTTCTCACCCTAAAACCTGTCAAATAAGCTGTAGCTGGGTCAGGGAGCCCCAAAGCTATCAATAAAAGGCCAAGGCCAGCACCAGCACCAGCTTGCCTTGCTTCACAGCTGGGCCTCGTCTGGGCACTTCCAAACCTGATACAAAGAGGAGGAATCTGCAGATCTCTCTGTAGCTCCTGCTGGGTGGCCCCAGGCAGTGGCTGACTTTATACCTCCTTGGAGATCCAAGATCCAGGGTACCTAGTGGTCAGTGTGAGACCATACCAGATTACAACTCTTCACATCCATAAGTGACACCCTCAAGGGATGGATTCAGTGAGCACCAAAGCCCCACTAAAGCAAGTCCTGCCCCATAAGGGTGTCTCCTGCACAGTACCTCTCCCACTGTAGTCGCAGCTGGTTCCCACAGCCAATTGGCCTGGAGGTCAATTCCTCCCAGTGATACCAACAGCAATCAAGGCTCAACTATAAAAAGACTGTGCAAACAGCCCACAAAGGGGGCACACCAAGAGTGTCCACCCCAGGTGATTGGGGAGGCTGAGCCACTGGGCCCTATAGGACACCTACTACACAAGGCCACTCTATCAACTCAAGGAGACTTAGCAGCTACCCAATACATAGAAATAAACACAGGGAAGCAGCCAAAATGCAGAGACAAAGAAACATGTCACAAATGAAAGAAATGGAAGAAAGCAAACTACTGGATATAGTGTTCAAAACCATAGTTATAAGGTTACTCAAGAATCTTCTAGAAACAACTGAGGAACTTAGTTAGACCTTCAAGGATCTTAGTGAGAATGCCAAAAAATGGAAAAGGACCAGTTACAAATTAAGCATACACTGACTAAAAGAAAAAATAATATACAGGTATTCAACAGTAGACTAGAGGATCCCAAGAATCAAGTCAACGATTTGAAATATGTGGAAGCAAAAAACACTCAACCAGAAGAGCAAAAAGAAAAAATAATCCAAAAATATGAAGATAATGTAAGGAGCCTCTGGGACAACTTCAAGTGTACCAATATCCGAATTATGGGGGTGCCAGAAGAAGAGAGAGAGCAAGATATTGAAAACCTATTGGAAGAAATAATAACAGAAAACTTCCCCTACGTGGTGAAAGAAATAGACTTACAAGTCCAGGAAGCACAGAGAACCCCAAACAAGAGGAATGCAAAGAGGATCACACCAAGACACATCATAATTAAAATGCCAAGGGCAAAAGACAAAGAGATAACCTTAAAAATAGCAAGAAAAAAACCCACAGTTAGTTACCTACAAGGGAGTGCCCATATGACTGTCAGCTGATTTCTCAACAGAAACTATGTAGGCTAGTGGTTTATTTATGACAGGGAGTGGCAAGAAATATTCAAAGTGATGAATAGCAAGAACCTACAATCAAGAATACTCTACCCAGAAAAGCTATCATTTAGAATTGAAGGTCAGATAAAGAGCTTCACAGACAAGAAAAAGGTAAAGGAGTTCATCACCACCAAACCAGAATTATATGAAATGCTGAAGGATATTCTTTAAGAAGAGGAAGAAGAAGGAAAAGGTTAAGATAAAAAATTATGAGCAACAAAGTGACAACAAATACATATCTATCAACAAGTGAATCTAAAAATCAAATGAATAAAAAAATCTGATGAACAGAATAAATTGGTGAATGGAATAGAATCAGAGGCACGGAAATGGAATGGACTGACGATTCTCAGAGGGAAGGGATGGTGGGGGGTGCGGGAGATTAGACAAAGACCTTATATGCATGTATGCAGTACCTATGGACACAGGCAATAGGGTGGCAAGGGCCTGGGGTGGGGTGGGAACCGGATGGAGGGGAGCTATGGGGGGAAAAAAGAGGGACATCTGTAATAATCTCAACAATAAAGATAAAAAAAGAGTAATTTGCAGATAGTTGTATCTAATTGATATCTATGTCTCAGCTTACAAATCACCACAATTGCAGGAAAATTAACAAATTTGCTTTGCCTAGGCAGGTATATCTCTGTAGCAAAGCTGAATTTCTGTGAGAGAACCAATAATGTTTAAGAGCCTGCCAATGAAAGATGATGTTGAGCAAAATGGTAGACTCTTGTCTCAAAGTGATAGCCTCTCTAATTCTTTAATGACTTAGATTCTTATGTAGTGGTTTATTTATGACAGGTTCCAGTCTCACAATCTAGTAACTACTGCTACTTTCTACCTTTTATCAACTTAATCTTCCTTATAAGGACTTGTATTCACCAGGTTAGACTTCATCAATAAGGTATTTGTATCAGAATGAGTAGGTTGTCTTTCATTGCTCAAGTTTCCTAATCTGAGAATTTGTTATCTAAGATTCTAGATCAGGGCATAGACAAACTACAACCGTCAGGCTAAATCCAGCCCACCATCTGTTTTTGGAGATACAGATTTATTGGAACACAGCATATGCATTCACTTACTTATTGTCTATGGCTATTTTCATGCTATAATAGCAGAGTTGAACAGCTGTGAGAGAGACTATATGGCCCACAAAGCCTAAAATATTTACTGTCAGCCCTTTTATAGCAAGAGTTCATCAGTTTCTGATTGTCTACAGAATCAGCTTCTGATTGTAAAAGGTGTGTGTGTGTGTGTGTGTGTGTGTGTGTGTGTATGTGTGTGTGTGTGTATGTGTTTTAAATAAAGCCTAACATGGACAGACTTTTTAGTCTTTGGAATGAAATGTAATTTCCACATTACTAATGACCTGGACTCCACGTTTCTGAAGTGAAATTCATGGTTTAAAATGCTTCATTGAACTCAATTTTTCTTATTTACAGTTCCTTGTAATTAGTAGTTATTTTGCTCTTATAACTGCTTTTTCCTATTGCAAATAACTAGTTACAGAACTGAAAAATGGAAGGGTTGTCCAAAGGCATCATGTGTTGGATGTTTTTGACCTAGTGTTTCTTGAAGTCAGGAAGATGCCTTTGCTCACCGTCAGTGGCTTCATTTCCTTGGAGGAAATCACCTAGGACAGTGATTGGCAAACTGTGGCTTGCAAGCCACATGCAGCTCGCGAGCCGCAGTTTGCCGCTCTGTTGACTAATGAGTTTGCCGACCACTGACCTAGGACACATAATAGCAAGCTCAGTACATTCTTGTTGCTTATTGATTACTTGATTAATTTCAAAGAACAGAAATAATGAAGAAAGATATTTCCATTTGAGATATGAATTTAAAAAAGCATTAATGATAACATGACCTTAGAAAGTTACCTAATTTCTCTGTGCTTCTGTGACTTTTTCTATAAAATGGAGATAATAAAAGTACACATATCATGGGGTTATGAGGATAAATGAGATGTTCCATTAAAAGTGTTGTCAGAATATCTTGCATATAATTAAGGCATAATACGTTTAACTTTTATTATTACTGCTATCTCTTCAGCTTCAAGCTTACGTCTTCTGCCATATTTTAGCTACACATAACATCATTCATTCCTCCATCTTATTTATTTGTTCCTTGCTGTTTTAGACTGGGTCCTTTAGAGAAGCAGAACTAATCCTATAAAATAAAAGGCTAATATACAAATTGTTCGACTGGGAGTTCGACTAGGGGGCGGGGCCGGCCCGCCAACTGCCCAGGGCCCTCCCCCTGGCATGCTCCACCCCAATTGGACCCCACTCCCTGATTGGGGGACATGGCCAGGCAGCCAACCACCCACGGCCCCTCCCTCTGGCCAGGCCGGCCCAATAGGCCCAATTGGGGAGGGCCGGCCAGACCCCACCTGTGCACGAATTCGTGCACCGAGCCTCTAGTAGAATATAGTGTGTGTGTGTGTGTGTGTGTCTATATCTCTATATCTATCTACTGGTATCATCTATCTATCTGAAATTGGTTTACACCATTGTGAAGGCTGAGAAGTCTCAAGATCTGCAGTCAGCAAGCTGGAGACCCAGGAGAGCTGATGGTGTAGTTCTAGTGTGTATCTGAAGGCTTGAGAACCATGGGAGCTGATGGTGTGAATTTCATTCGGAGTCCAAAGGCAGGAGAAGACCAATGTTCCAGCTCTAAGACAGTCAGGCAAAGAGAGCAAATTCTTCTTCCCTCTGCCTTTTTGTATGGTGATTGGAAGTGAAGAGCTTAGAGGCCAACCAATTGGACAATTATCTACAGGTCTGGTGAAATTATCAAGAATGATGACAAAGTTGGCAATGAAGAGTTGGTGAATCTTATGCTAAATATTCCATGAAGTTCTCATTCTTCTTTGAATGTGCCATGATTTTCTTGTTTCTGGGACTTGCACATACTATTTCTGTTTGGAATATTCTTACTCCTCTTCTCTGTTTTGGAATATTCCATTCATTCTTACAGTTTAGATGCCACTTTCTCTGAAAAACCTCTACTGATTTTTCCCATATAGGTTGCTTTCTCTTTGTGATTTCAACACATTTTGTAACTTCTTCTATTGTGTCACCTACCAAATTATAGAGGAAGCTTTATTTAAAAATCTGCCTCTTCATGTACACTGTGATGTCCCATAATGCAGAGAACATCTTGTGCATCTGTTTCAATTCAATAAACATTTGTCAAGTGAATGCTTTTTTATTAAAATATGAGCAAATTCGGGGCATTTTTGTATACCTGGTTTATACTACAGTGTACAGAAAAAATAGAGTCCCAATAAATACTGATTGAATAAGTTCTATTACTATTTTCTAAAGAACCCCCCACCCCCCAAGATTCATTGACAGTAATTATTTTCAAGTGTCCATAGTAGTCAATACTTGGCAGCATGAGCAAACCCAGTTAACATACGATTACAATAAAATATGGATCATATTTGAACTTTTCTGTCTACAAATGTTTAAGCCATACCAGCTGACTTATACAAGGTAAATGAAAAGTTGAGCTGAAGTGAACATTTACTAGTACAGTTAAACTTTAGGAGAGACTTGGAGGGATTTAGATTCAAAGGTTGGGTTGGTTTGCATTGGAAATATGCTTGGAATTTATTGCAGCTGTTCAAGGATAGCCTGGAGGTGTACAGATTGTGGAGCGACAGCTGCTTTGTGAGCAATTAAATTGAGGTAACTCTCCTTAGTGGTCAAATTTTCTTTATCAGGGAGCACTTTTATTTTTAAAAGTTTGTATGGCAATATCTTAACCAATTCCACTCCGAGAAAGCTCACTAAAGGACTATTTGTGTTGCTTATATCAGAATTCCAATCTTGCTTGTGCATGAGAATCATTTGTGAAGCCTTTTTTTTTTTTTTTTTTTTTTTTTTTCAGACAAAGAAGCCCAGGCTGCACCTCCAGAGGTTCTGAGTCAATGAGCGTTTTTTATAAAGCTTCACAGGTAGTCAAATTCCAGTGAAGGATTTTATTGTGAATTATTTCTTCTTCAAAATTCAACACTAACTGAAATCTTTTGTGCATATTAAATTACTAGAGGCCCGGTGCACGAAATTCATGCATTGGGGGGTGTGTCCCTCAGCCCAGCCTGCAGCCTCCCCAATCTGGGATCCCTCTCACAATCCAGGACTGCTGGCTCCCAACTGCTTGCCTGCTTGCCTTCCTGATTGCCCCTAACCGCTTCTGCCAGCCAGCCTGATCACCCCCTAACCACTCCCCTGCCAGCCTGATTGATGCCTAACTGCTCCCCTGCCATCCTGATTACCCCTAACTGCCCTCTCCTGCACGCCTGGTCCCCCCCAACTTCCCTTCCCTACAGGCCTGGTCCCCCCCAACTGCCCTCCTCTGCCGACCCGGTCACCCCTAACTGCCCTCCCCTGCAAGCCTCATCGCCCCTAACTGCTCTCCCCTGCTGGTCTGGTCCCCCCCCCCCCCTGCAACTGCCTTCTCCTGCAGGCCTGGGTCCCCCCAAACTTCCCTTCCCTGCAGGCCTGGTCACCCCCAACTGCCCTCCCCTGCAGGCCTAGTCACCCCTAACTGCCCTCCCCTGCAGGCATGATCGCCTCCAACTGCTCTCCCCTGCAGGCCTGGGTCCTCCACAACTGCCCTTCCCTGCAGGCCCAATAGCCCCCAACTTCCCTCCTCTGCCGGCCTGGTCACCCCTAACTGCCCTCCTTTGCAGGCTTGATTGCCCCCAACTGCCCTCTCTTGCAGGCCTGGTCCCATGCAACTGCCCTCCCCTGCTGGCCATCTTGTGGTGGCCATCTTGTGTCCACATGGGGGCAGCCATCTTGTGTGTTGGAGTGACAGTCAATTTGCATATTACTATTTTATTAGATAGGATACTGTAATAAAAGTTTTATGAATGTGATCTCTCTCTCTGATAATCGATCTGATAACTGAGATGGCTACCAAGTGACTAATAGGCAGGAAGTGTAGACAGTGTAGAGACATTGGACAAAGGGATGATTCCTATCTGTTTGGGATGGAGAGGGATGGCATGAGATTTTGTCACTCAGAACAGTGCACAATTTAAAATTATTACTTAATTACTTATTATTACTTATAATAATAAGTAATAAGAAAAATTACTTATTTCTGGAATTTTCCATTTAATATTTTTGGATTGAGGTTGATGGCAGGTAACTGAAACTGTGGAAAATGAAACCATGAGTAAGGGTGGACTACTGTATTTTAAAATTGCAAGTTTAAAAGAAATCTTTTGTGTGAAAGTCCCTATTATGTATGATTAATCCATTAGAAAGAAACATTTTGCTTTCTGTAGTGCTGTCCAGGTCAAACATGTTCATTTATGTAGACAAACTCCCTGAGTTTCAGTTCTTGAACTTCCTGATGAAGTTGTTGATCATGGTCCTGTACTGAGGTAAAGGCTGAAGAACATGTGTGTTGAGGTAGAGAAGCAATACACAACACATGACCTTCATTTGAAAAACAAAATCATACACAATTTCTAAGTAATATGGAAAACATTAAAATTTTTTAGATTTAAAACACTTTATCACTTATTTTAATCTTTTTTTTAACCTCAGGAAGTACTGCTAATGTTACCACAGAATGTGAGATAAATTTTGCATTCTGTGCTAACACATCATAGATAAAAAAACAGTGCTATGCCACTCTGACAGCATGTTTCCTTTGTATCTTTTTAACATATACTTAACCAGCTTCTATTTTATTTTACCTTAACTTTTTCCTATGTTCTACATATGCTTTTTCTCTTTGAAGATAGAGGTGTCTTTTCATATCTGGTACCTTTTCCTCATTTTCTATTTTATAAGGACACTTTATAGCAGTCCTTCTTCCTTCCTTCCTTCCTTCCTTCCTTCCTTCCTTCCTTCCTTCCTTCCTTCCTTCCTTCCTTCCTCCCTCCCTCCCTCCCTCTCTTTTTTTCTCTCTCTCTCTCCCTCCCTCCCTCCCTTCCTTCCTTCCTTCCTTCCTTCCTTCCTTCCTTCCTTCCTTCCTTCCTTCCTTCCTTCCTTTCTTTCTTTCTTTCTTTCTTTCTTTCTTTCTTTCTTTCTTTCTTTCATGTATTGAGAGCAGAACCATACCCTTTTGCTGAACACCAACTTTAAAGCAGAAGACCTAGGTTACTCTTGACCCTCTGCTTTCCATACTGTGATCTTACTCAATCTGTTAGACACTCCATTTCCACACCATTAACATCCTTATTAATGGCAATTATTGGGCTCCCTGGAGCTGTGGGAAGGAAGATACATCCAGATGTCTGCATAGTAGGTCCCTGATGTCTTTGAGATTCTTTTCTTTTTTCTTTGTAAAGGATCCTTAGAAATCTAGTTTCATCCATGGCAACTGGATTCTTGGTCTTGTTCCTATAGTCTCCAAATCATTTGCAAATTATAAAACTTTTAAAATATGACCTAGTGTTGTATATTAAGGTTATAGTAGGAAGTAAGACATTTTTATAAAAGAGTCAAACTGATCACAGCTCAATCCTTTGTCTCCAATTTAAAGAAACTACCTTACATTAGGCCATAGCCTGTTTTCAGTCAAGGGGAAGCCATTTTACAAAAATTATCAACTGCACTGCCCTCTACTCCCAAATACACTCAAACACAGTCCTACAAACTCACTTTCTATTTGGTCAATAGCAGCTCTAATCCTTGGTATATCTTTATCCTTTGTTATTTGCGTTTAACAGACATTGGTCACTGTTTACAAAATGGTCTTTGGTTTCTTCCTTAATGACTCTGTGTTCTCCTTAATATAAGGCTTCACTATGTCTGTCTTATTTTAATGGCCCTTATAATTCATCTCACACCATGCTGCTGGAGTATCTTTTCCTTCACTCCAACTCAGTGTAGTTTGCTGAATCCAGGCCACATTACTTGCCTGACATAAAGCTCTCTGAGACCTTTTCATCTCTTCTGCTTTGTCTATCACTATCAGCTGCTACTCTCTGATGTGAGTGTTCCACCCCCATGCCAGATTGGTCCATATTTCACTACCTCCAGGAAGATGCCTCACTACCATTTTATTTATGCTGGCCACAGGTAGAATCCAGGCTTTTCCTCACCTGCCTCTACACATTTTAGGAACAAATTTATGTCCTGCATTTCAACATGTAAAGTTTCAACTCTTCTCAGAAAGTTTTCTTTCCCACCAAAAAAAGCCACAAGTATTTTTGTTACTTTTTACCTGATGAATATCTGCTATCTTTTATTTTCATTTCATGCCTTATTTATTGTCTGCCTTGTTTCAAGAGGTTTTAAGACAATATTTCTAGGGACCTTTTCCCCCTCCCTATTTGGGAGTCCATTCTGTGAGACTCTTTCTCCCTCCCCACGTGGGAGTCTGTACTTGTTCTTTAATAAATTTCCACCTTTGCTCTACCAAAAAAAAAAAAAAAAAAAAAAAAAAAAAGACAATATTTCTGTGAAACTTTTGCCACAGCAATGAGTTTGTAGGTCATTTAAGAGCAGAAAATATGTTTTTTTTTTTTTTCTGAGACGGAAAACCAGATTTGGGTCTCAGCTCTGCAACTTACTAGCTATGACTGTAGGAAATTTATTTAAACTGTATTTTTGCTTGGTTGGTTGGTTTTAATCTCTAAAATGAGGACAGTAATATTGGCCCTACCCAAACTAGCACACAACATTATTATGTATAGCAAATGAAACTTTATAATTGAAAAGACTTTGTAAATGGAGATAACCTATACACACTTAAAATATATTAGTTTTAACTTCCTTGTATCTGTCAAAGTGCTAGCACAATTGTAACCCCTAAGTAAGATTTACTATAAACTCACAGAATCTGATTAACGTAATATTAGTTGGAGTCTTTAATACACTAACAAAGATACATGCAATTATAGAAAACTCATTCCAACTATTAGGGTTTATTTTATTAGAAAGACACAAAGGAGTGAATATTATATGCTATTAAAATTTAACTGAACCATTCATAATAATATAGTGTACTCCTATTAGTCTTGTGTTATGAAGTAGGCATTGAGGTTCCTACTACTCTAACATAGTAGTTGCTCACTTGGATTGGTAGTGGGAAATCCAAGTTCCTCTGTGTGACAATTGGAGAAGCAAAGGTATAAACTGATTCATCCTTGATGATTTAGTAATTTTCATGATGCTTTCCTCTGCATGATATAATTTTTTACATAAGAAATCACTGCAAAGTCATAATTTTTTCATGTTTTTGCAACTAGCATATACAAGGAGTGAGAATAAATCTTAGATAAAGTTCTCAATGGAATCCCAGCCTTTGATCATGCCACCAATGCTTTAATTTTAAAAGTGTGGTGAGATGATTAGATCTTGGTGCCAGGCATAATACAGACTTGAAAGCTGCCATGAATTCTGCTACTTAGGCAGAATATCCTCCTCTGAATCACTAATTGACAATAAAGTAGAATGCTAAATAAGAAAGTTTAAGGTAAAATCAAGAAGAATAAGAGTTATTTGGACTTTATTAGGCACCAGATCTTGACCCAAATTAGGAAATAGTGAAAAATTAAGACCTAGACTTAATAGAAGTCCCATATATAACTCCAAATAATTTTATAATTATTCCCCTCACATATCTAATGTTAAATAAAAATGAGCAACAATGTTTCAAAATTCCATTAGTATGTCTGAATTAAAGAGAATTGTTTAATTGAGCAAGCATTCTGAGAGAATAGTGGGTCAATGTAAGACAATTGTTATATCTGAAATAGGGTGGACCAAAATGATGCCATAAGGCCACCACCACCACCACTACCACCCACAACACAGCATAAAATACAATTAGAGCTGACTTTCTTAAAAAATCATTGAATTTTTCCATCAAAAGAATTAGACTTTCATCAAAATCTTAAAATAGAAGGTATGCACCTTCTTCTTGTTGATTCAACCCTCCCTAGGCTTCTGGTGTCCCTTGCCCCCAGTGATTGTTCACCTCTCCACCTCCCTTGTCCAAGAGTCAAACAGTTTCGCTCATTGTCTCCATTTTCCTGGGGATCTGCTAGGTGACTAATTGCTAATTTTCAGGCTCTACAATGGGCTATTCAATTATTGTGTTACTATTCCTTTTCCTCCTTTTAGACCATTTGCTTTTCAGTAGGATCTTTTTATTGTATGATAGTAATAATGATAATAATAAAACAACAAAAATAATAGCTAATTTAGTGGTATTTACTACAAGGCAAGTATTATTCTAAGCACCTTACACATACTGGCACATTTAATGTGTATACCAATTCGATGACTTATATACCATTATTATATCCATTTTATAGATCATGAAGCTGAAGCATTGTGATGTCAGGTGGGCCATAAACTAGGAAGTGGTTTTGAAACCAGACAGTTTAATTCCACAGTTCCTACTCTGAACCACTGAGCTATCCTGCTTAAATGTGGGGGTGGAGGATAAACAGCTTATAATGGGATATATTTTTGTGTTAGAGTCAGAAATACCTATTCAAATCCTGTCCCTGCCTCTTATTGGCTGTGTGGCTTGGGTAAGATATTGAATTTCTCTGAAATTAATTTTCTAAGAAGTGGAATAATGACTATTGTACTTATATAAAAAGTCTACGGTAGAATTCAATAAATTAATGCATATAAAGCACCTACCACCAAAGTATAAAGCATTCTTTACATGTTTGAGTGTGTGGCTGAGTGGAAGTGGGGAAGATATTTTTTGTACAAAGGGATTTTGCGCAACTACAGTACTCAACTGGACTTCTCAGCCTGGGTATAGAGTAGGCAGAAGTGGAACACTTGTAACAGCAGCATCAGATAAGTCAGCCAGTGCTTGCCAGTAAGAATTAGAAGAAGGTCAAGAGCACTGGAAATCCAAGAGGTAGAAGCAACAATTACCATTCCTACAGACCAGAGGATACACCAATTACAGTGTGCATGAGACCCTCATATTGACATGCATTTGTTGCTAGCCAGCTTTTAGAAGGAGATGAACTTATCAAGCAGAGGTTTTTAAAAGGAGATTGTGTCCTAAAACACAAATATAAGATATACTTTCTCTGTAAGTTTAAAATTTATACTTATATAGACTATAGAAACCACTGCAAATGTTTTAAACTGTCTTTATATTTGACTAGAGGCCCGGTGCACAAAATTCATGCACGGGGGTGTGTGTCCCTCAGCCCAGCCTGCACCCTCTCCAATCTGGGACCCCTCGAGGGATGTCCGACTGCCCGTTTAGGCCCGATCCTACCTGAAATTTTAGTCCCGGTAGGATCGGGCCTAAACGGGCAGTTGGACATCCCTCTCACAATCCAGGACTGCTGGCTCCCAACTGCTCACCTGCCTCTGCCTGATTGCCCCTAACCACTTCTGCCTGCCAGCCTGATCACCCCCTAACTACTCCCCTGCCAGCCTGATTGCCCCCAACTGCCCTCCCTTGCAGGCCTGGTCCCTCCCAACTGCCCTCCCTTGCTGGCCATCTTGTGGCAGCCATATTGTGTCCACATGGGGGCAGGATCTTTGACCACATGGGGCAGCCATCTTGTGTGCTGGAGTGATGGTCAATTTGCGTATTACTCTTTTATTAGACAGGATAGAGACCAGGTGCATGGGTCGGGGCTGGCTGGTTTGCCCTGAAGGGTGTCCCAGATCAGGGTGGGGGTTCCCTTGAGGTGTGGGGTGGCCTGGGCGAGGGGCCTGTGGTAGTTTGCAGGCCAGCCATGCCCCCCGGTGACCCAAGCGGAGGCCCTAGTATCTGGGATTTATTTATCTTCTATAATTGAAACTTTGTATCCTTGAGCGGAAGCCAGGGCCGGCCAGAGCTGGTGGGAAGCTTGGCTTCCTCCATTGCCGGGGAAACCCAAGCCTCCTGCTCACTCTGTGGCTGCAGCCATCTTGGTTGGGCTAATTTGCATACTAGCTCCTGATTGGCTGGTGGGTGTGGCTTGTGGGTGTAGCAGAGATACGGTCAATTTGCATGTTTCTCTTTTATTAGTGTAGATACTAGTAGCCCTGCACATGAATTTATGTGCTAGCTCACTGTCACCCTCAGGTAGCTCTCTGCCCACTGCCCCGCCTTCCTGTAGCTCCCCCCGCCCCCCCTAAGAGCTTGCTGCCCTGCCCCCTCCTGTAGCTCTGCACTGCCTGCTTGTAACTAGTAGCTCACTGCCGCCCTACTATAGCTCTCTGCCCGCTGCTCCACCCTCCTGTAGTTCCTCCCACCCCCTCTTCCCCTTACCCCCCCTCATAGCTTGCTGCCCTGCCCCCTCCTGTAGCTCTCCACCACCCGCTTGTAGTTCGCTGCCCCACCCTCCTGCAAATCTGTGATCCAGTGGTTACATGGTCGGTGGTTACGCCTAATGGCGTAATGGATAATTAGCATATTCCTCTCTTATTATATAGGACTAGAGGCCCAGTGCATGATTAAATTCTGCACATGTGGCCTAGCCTGCCATCAGGGCCATGTCCGCTGCCCCATGATGCCTCGCAGGCTCCGTGGATGCTGCCGGTGCCCTGCGATGCACCCAGCTCGCAACCTTCCCCCATGCCCTGCATCCCTCCCCCACACCCCGCTGCCAGCCGTGTGCGACCCCACCCCTCCCCCCATGGCTGGAGCACCTCTGTTCACCACCTGGGGACCTGCGCCACATCTCTGCCCCTGCCTGCCAGGCGCCCATCCCCCACGCCCTCTTTGCTGCACAGCCCTGCCCCCCCGCGACCCACCTTGCTGCACCCTCTTTGTCACGTGGCACCCCTGCCATCCCCACGCGATCCCCGCCTCACTGCACGAATCTTGCCTGCAAGAGGTGCTCCATGCACCTCTTGGTGACACGTGGTTTGGTTGTGATGCTGTTCACGGGCCCTGCCTCCGCCATGCGAGCCTTGGGCCCCACCTCTGCCACGCCAGCCCCGCCAGCCCCGCACGAGCTCCACCTCACCACGCTCCACCTTGCCACACTAACCGCAAGTCCCGGCCCGGGAGTGGTGCTCCATGCACCTCCTGGTGATTGGTTGTTTGGTCATGATGCCCTTACGGCATCATGACCACAGGCCTTCTATGATATAGATTTGCTAGAAAGTGAATTATAATTTTTTATGCTTTCTCCATATGTTCCTCAGCATACAGAATTTGATCTTGGTTTTACCTTGTGTGGTAAATTCTTTTTTAACTTTACATGCTAAAAGCAAAATCTGTTAAGAAGCTCTATTCATTCCAATTTTGTAAACATCAGAAAAGATGTTGCATGTAACAGATTGTCACATGGAAAAAAAAAGTCAAGAAATTTACATTAGCTAATGGTGTCATGAAGACTGAACTCAGAGAAAACAATTACTTCTCAAGTATTGGTTATTGAGCTAATAATACTTAAAATGTTTGTCTTTCAAAACCAAACTGTAATAAACAAAACGAGTCTTATTATTTTAAAGATTATTTTGAAAGAGCGTAAAGAACATTTTGTACCTGATACATGTCATTAATAGTTTACATTAGCTCCCCATATAAGGGAAGATACTATCCTACTTTATAAATAGGTCTTGGGAAAATTGCTTCTTCCCTGTGGTTAAACAATCTGACATACATTTTTAATGTAGGGATAGTCTAAGGCAATTTGAAAGCTAACCCATGTTAGATTGTAACATGCCAAACCCCTAAAATAACAAAGACTTCATCATTGATGGTGTTTTACAGACCCATTAAGTTTGGCCTTCATAATTTATGGAATACATAGAGAAAATAGGAAGTGTACTAAAAAAACCCAAATAATATTTCTCAAGAGTTATAAAGCAGACAATAGCTAAGTGGGATAAAATGTCATATAGAAGAGAACATTTAGGTAAAAATTCGAATAAATGTAAATTGTAAGAGGCAGGTGACAGTGATTACCAGCTCCATTCATCCCTAATTCATTAAGGATGGAAAAGGAAGTGGTTTGAAATTGCAGTAGGAGAGATTTAGGTTAGATATCAGAAAGAACTTCCTAACTATGAGAGTTGCTGATGACTGAAAAAAGGATATATTACATTCTTAAAGAGTTCCCTGTGCTATTGGTGGGGAGATCTCCATGTTCCCACTGGTTGCTAGTGGAAGTGGGCTTCTTGTGATATCCCGAGAAAAGGAATTTTCTGAGACTTATAGAAGAGAGAAATTGTAGAAAGCTTTATTTCTGTGGAATCAAACTCCTGAGTTTCCAAGGTCCCATTTTCCTCAGTACCACTATAGGAGAAGTTTCATTTTGCTTTCAACAGAGCTAAAATCAAAGCCAGTGTCCAGAGTGTCTGTCCATGTTAGGGAATAGTCCAATCCAGCATCAGGCTAGCTTACTCTGTGTTTCCTGCTGTAGTCCCTCAGTCCATTGCATGTGGGGTCTGCATGGCCCATGGCTATGGAGGGAACCTGGGCAGGAGCAAACCAAAGGAACCAGAGAGCGAAGAGAGAGAGAGCACTTTTGTCTGTGGGATTATGTATTCCCAAATTTTTGTGGGTTTGCAATGGCCCTGCCTACGCTAGCCAGTCCATG
This sequence comes from Plecotus auritus, assembly GCF_963455305.1. NCBI lineage: Eukaryota > Metazoa > Chordata > Mammalia > Chiroptera > Vespertilionidae > Plecotus > Plecotus auritus. Next base: position 139,547,457 of record NC_137772.1, on the reverse strand, counting down.
GTTCCCCAGGCTTGACGGAGAGTCAGTTTCCTTTTGTCACGCTGACTCATTGTTCATGTGCCCATCTTCCCCTTTGTCGGACTTCTTCCCCCAGTGACCTGCAGGGCCTGAGCTGGTGGTTCCCCGGGGAGTGTGAACTTGCAGCTTCCTGGTGAAGCTGCCCAAATGGCCATGCTTATCATGTCTGGCATCCCTTTTGCTCCTTTCCTGTTATTAATACCTAGCTAACTACAATGGCATCACTGATAGACATTTGAGAATGGGATATAAACTTGTTCCTTAAGGATTATTTAAAAGCAGACCCAACCAATCATAGTAACACTGATAAGATTATATTCTGTAGTGTTTTTTTTTTTTTTAGATTCATCAACGAAAGTTGATCTTTGTGTGTGTGTTTAAAGGTGAATAATGTAATTCATGTCAACTTGTAAAGAATTTTTTTGTTTATTGAGCCAACTGATGACAATTGCTGAAAAGTAAAATTTCAACGGACTGAGAAAATGCTCAGGAAAATAACAGCTTTACCACTTATTTAATACATTAGAACCAAAAGGTAAGACATTAAGGGGGTTACATGAAATTCATTGGTAATATATTAGGGAGGTGAGAGAAAGCAAAGCAGGGGAGGGAGGCTCTGGGATTGGATGAAAAGTAAAATGAATAGACACATACCTCTTTTACAAAGGTGGGCATAGATAGTTAACATGATAACAATAACAACTAGGGGAGGTGTAGTCTCCGCATGGTTGTGCTTTGAGGGCTCTGGAAAAAATAAAATTACTTTGTTATTCCAAAGGAATGTTTTCGGGTATATTATCCTATATGCAAAAGGTGCTTTTTCTAGTAGTTAGTTAGTTAAAAAGGTTTAATTTCAGACCATTTTATGTGGTTACTGTCAGTCTTTGAGTTTGTAAGTCTGACTGCAGGCCTCCCCTGAGCTTGTCAGGTTTAGTAAGTGGCCCTTTTTTTGTCCACACGCATGATCACAAAATAAAGCAGTGGATTCCACAGTACAGTAACAAAGTTACGTGGCATAATAAAACTCAGATGCCTTGTGAAGATGGAGAGTGATAAAAGAAAGACAGAAATACTTAGTTTATGAAAACTAAGTACTATCCTTGAGCTTAATATAAATGAGACAGTGCACTGATAGGGCCAATCTTTTTTATGAAAATCATGAATCTGCCACATGAATCTGCCCTCTTTGCCCTGACTTGAAAATATCATTTAAAAACTACAAACTTGTAAATGAAACAGAAAATTAGAATAATTCTTAAAATAAAATGTCAGGGTGCTAAATATATCAATTTGAACTCAGCTCTTCCACTTCCCTTTTATCTAGATAAGGAAACAAAAACTTAGGGAAGCTGAGTGGATTGTTTAGGTTCACTGGTTAGTGGCAAAGCCTGGGTCAAACTTCAGCAGCAGCTATGGCACACTGCCCAGATGCCTCTCCCACCTGCCCCACTTGGATGGGCTCATTCTGTCTGTTGATAGCTGAGAGTGTTGGTTGCTGAGACAAACAGCCAGTTTCCTCTCCAAGAATTCCTTCTTTCTCTAGGCATTGTCCTCTGCCAAAGGGAGCTGCTTTGCCCAAGCCTATGCCTCCTCCCTATGGACAGCCTGCAACTGAATGGATTTGGGGTTGGAGGAAATTCAAAGGACCAGCCTCTTTGCCTCAATTCAGGACAACTCAAAAAGGTCATCCCAGCCCCTGAGCTCCCCCAGGGATCAGCTTTGATTCAATTGCAGTTCAATTTTGCACCTGCCCAGTCCTGGTTCTTCTACTTCACTTATGAAAGACACAAGGAGCTTTCTGGATGCCTGTATTTCTTTCTGTGCTATCACTGTTGTAGAAGAAGATAGAAGAAGGAAGCAGTTACTGGTAAGGGTTAAATTGAAAGTAAAGTGTAGCTAGAGAAGGCAAACAAAGAGGAAGTGAAGCCAAACTACTTCCTTTTTCCTTCACCTCAAGCTCCAAGATGAGCAGATGGACCCAAATTTCTTCCTGATTGGAGGAAGGTGAATTTCTGACTTCAGTGTCTCCTGTATATTGTCTTACCTCCTAACTCATTTCTTTTTCTCAACTCATCCTTCAAATTTATGTGAACCATCAGATAATAGGGACATGTTCAATAGTTTGGAATTGTAAATGAGGAGTTAAGACTTTCTAGTTCTAAAATGATCATGACCTCAGCTTTTGTTCTGATCTAATCCTACTTTTGGAAAGATCCTATGAACACATCCTCTGTACTCACAGCTACCAGACAACAATATCCCGTGCATCTGTGCTTAGGGTTACTTTACATCCTGAATGCTGAGCATCTTGGTTATGATAACAGCTATGCTAATAGTGTCTAGAGAGGTAGCCACTAGTCACATGTAGCCATGTAAATTTAATGACAATTAAGTGTTTTTTAAAAATTCTTTATTGTTGAAAGTATTAGATATGTTCCCTTTTCCCCCATTGTCTTCTCCAAGTCCTCCCCCACCCCCCAGCTTAGGCCTTCACCCTCCTGTTGTTTGTGTCCATTGGTTATGCTTATCCTATATAAGAAAGAGGTAATATGCAAATTGACCATAATGCCCTCACCCAAGATGGCCACCCCCATGTGGTCACAAGATAGCTGCCACAAGATGGCTGCCACAAGATGGCCAGCAGGGGAGGGCAGTTGTGGATGATCAGGCCAGCAGGGGAGGGCACTTAGGGGCAACCAGGCCAGCAGGGGAGGGCAGTTGGGAGTGAACGGGCCTGCAGGGGAGGAAGGGCAGTTGGGGGGACCAGGCCTGCAGGGGAGGGCAGTTGGGGGTGACCAGGCCATCAGTGGAGGGCAATTGGGCTGGCAGGGGAGCAGTTAGGCATCAATCAGCTGCCAGGGGAGTGGTTAGGGTGATCAGGCAGGCAGGCAGGTGAGCAGTTGGGAGCCAGCAGTCCCAGATGGTGAGAGGGATATCCACAAGAAATATCCGAGGGATCCCAGATTGGAGAGGGTGCAGGCTGGGCTGAGGGACAACCCCCGCCCCCCCCCCCCCCCAGTGCATGAATTTCATGCACCAGGTCTCTAGTCTATAATGATAAAAGCATAATATGCTAATTAACTGGACATCCTTCCAGACATCCTTCTGGACAAACTTCCAGACAAAGCCTGGGATTCCAGGGCTGAGGCAGCTGCTGTGGTTGCCTTAGGCTGAGGCAAGCCACCACGGCTGTGAGGGCTGAGCCCCTTACATGAATTTTGTGCAACAGGCCTCTAGTATACATATAAGTTCTTTGACTGATCTCTTACCACCACCACCATCCCTGCTGCCCACCCTCCCCTGCCTTCCCTCTGAGGTTTGATGATCTGTTTGATGCTTCTTATGTCTCTGGATCTATTTTTGTTCATCAGTTTATGTTGTTCATTATATTCCACAAATCAGTGAGATGATGTGATACTTATCGTTCTCTTTTTTAATTTTTTTATTGTTTAAAATATTACATATATTAGTACATATATCTCCTTTTTTTTCCCGATTGACCTTCCCCCAGCCTCCCCTACCCCCTGTCACATGCCCTCATCCTCCCCCACCCCCAGTGTCTTGTGTCCATTGGTGTGCTTATATGCATGCATACAAGTCCTTTGGTTGATCTATTTCCCTTCCTCCCCAACACTCCCCAGCCTTCCTGCTGTAATTTGACAGTCTGTTTGGGGCTTTATTGCCTCTGTATCTATCTTTTTATTCATCAGGTTATAATATTCTTTATTTTCCATAAATGAGTGAGATCATGTGGTATTTTTCTTTCATTTCCTGGCTTATTTCACTTAACATAATGCTCTCCAGGTCCATCCATCCTGCTACAAATGGTAAGAGTTCCTTCTTTTTTATAGCAGCGTAATATTCCATTGTGTATATGTACCGTAGTTTTCTAATCCACTCATCTGCCGATGGGCATTTGGGCTATTTCCAAATCTTAGCTATGGTGAATTGTGCTGCTATGAACATAGGGGTGGATATATCCTTTCTGATTCGTGTTTCTGGTTTCTGGGGATATAATCCTAGAAGTGGGATTACTGGGTCAAATGGGAGCTCCATTTTTAGATTTTTGAGGAAACTCCATTCTGTTCTCCACAGTGGCTGCACCAGTCTGCATTCCCACCAGCAGTGCACGAGGGTTTCTTTTTCTCCACATCCTTGCCAACACTTGTCGTTTGTTGATTTGTTGATGATAACCATTCTGACAGGTGTGAGATGGTACCGCATTGTTGTTTTGATTTTCATCTCTCGGATAATTAGTGACTTTGAGCATGTTTTCATATGTCTCTTGGCCTTCCTTCTGTTTTCTTTCGAAAAGATTCTATTTAGGTCCGTTGCCCATTTTTTTATTGGATCATTTATCTTCCTTTTATTAAGTTGTATAAGTTCCCTGTAGATGTTGGAGATTAAACCTTTTAGTGATAACATTTGCAAATATGTTCTCCTATACAGCGGGCTTTCTGGTTGCTTTGCTGATGGTTTCTTTTGCTGTGCAAAAGCTTTTTATTTTGATGTAGTCCCGTTTGTTTATTTTCTCTTTAGCTTCCATTGCCCTAGGAGTGGTATCGGTGAAGAAATTGTTTCGGCATATGTCTGAGATTTCTCTGCCTGTGAATTCCTCTAGTATTTTTATGGTTTCACAGTCTTATGTTTAAGTCCTGTATCCATTTTGAGTTAATTTTTGTGTATAGTGTAAGTTGGTGGTCTAGTTTCATTTTTTTGCATGTATCTGTCCAATTTTCCCAAAACCATTTGTTGAAGAGACTGTCTTGACTTCATTGTATGTTCATGCTTCCTTTGTCAAATATTAATTGAGCATAGTGGTTTGGATCGATATCTGGGTTCTCTATTCTATTCCATTGGTCTATATGTTTGTTCTTGTGCCAGTACCAGGCTGTTTTGAGAACAGTGGCTTTGTAGTACAGCTTGAAATCTGGTATTGAGATCCCACCTACTTTGTTCTTCTTTCTCAGGATTGCTGCACCTATTCGGGGTCTTTTTTTTTATTCCAGATGAATTTTTGGAGAGTTCATTCTAAGTCTGTGAAATATACCATTGGTATTTTAATGGGGAGTGCATTGAATCTATAGATTGCTTTGGGTAGTATGGACATTTTAATGATGTTGATTCTACCAATCCATGAACATGGTATGTTCTTCAATCTGTTTACGTCTTCCTCTATCTCTTTTTTCAGTGTCCTGTAGTTTCCTGGGTATAGGTCTTTTACCTCCTTAGTTAAGTTTATTCCCAGGTATCTTAATTTTTTTGGTGCAATGGTAAATGGGATTGCTTTTTTAGTCTCTCTTTCTGTAAGTTCACTATTGGTATATAGAAATGCCATAGATTTCTTGGTATTAATTTTGTATCCTGCTACATTGTCGAATTCATTTATTAAGTCTAATAATTTCTTGATGGAGTCTTTCAGGTTTTTTATGTACAATATCATGTCAACTGCAAATAAGGACAGTTTTACTTCTTCTTTTCATTTGGATGCCTTTTATTTCTTCTTCTTGTCAGATCGCAATGGATAGTACTTCCAGTACTGTGTTGAACAGGAGTGGTGAGAGTGGGCATCCCTGTCTTGTTCCTGTTCTTAGGGGAAATGGTTTTAGTTTTTGTTCATTGAGTATGATGTTAGCTGTGGGTTTTTCATATAAGGCTTTTATTATGTTAAGGTATGATCCTTCTATTCCCACCTTGCTGAGAGTTTTTATCCAAAATGGGTGTTGGATTTTGCCAAATGCTTTTTCTGCATCATTTGAAATGATTATGTGATTTTTATCTCTCAATTTGTTTATGTGATGTATCACGTTTATTGATTTGTGGATATTGTACCATCCTTGCATTCCTGGGATAAATCCTACCTGGTCATGGTGTATGATCTTTCTGATATACTGCTGGATCTGATTTGCTAGAATTTTGTTGAGGATTTTGGCATCTATGTTCATGAGGGATATTGGCCTGTAATTCTCTTTCATTGTGTTGTCTTTATCTGGTTTTGGTATTAGGGTGATGCTGGCTTCATAGAATGAGCTTGGAAGTGTTCCTTCCTCTTGAATTTTTTGGAATTGTCTGAAGAGGATAGGTTTTAGTTCTTCCTTGAATGTTTGCTAAAACTTCCCTGTGAAGCCGTGTGGCCCTGGGCTTTTGTTTGCTGGAAGCTTTTTGATGACTGCTTCAATTTCTTCCATAGTTATTGGCCTATTGAGATGTTTAGAATCTTCCCGATTAAGTTTTGGAATGTTGTATTTTTCTAGGAATATGCCTATTTCCTCCAGGTTGTCCAGTTTGTTGGAATAGAGTTGTTCACAGTATTTTTTAACAATCCTTTGTATTTCAGTGGGGTCTGTTGTTATTTCTCCTCTTTCATTTCTGATTTTGTTCATTTGAGTCCTTTCTCTTTGCTTCTTAGTGAGCCTGGCTAGAGGTTCATCAATCTTATTTATCCTTTCAAAGAATCAGCCCTTGGTTTTGTTAATCTTTTGTATTGTTTTTTTGGTCTCAATGTTGTTTATCTCTGCTCTGATCTTTATTATTTCCTTCCTTTTGCTTACACTGGGCTTTTCTTGTTGCTCCTTTTCTAACTCTTTGAGTTGTTGGGTTAGGTAATTTATTACCATTTTTTTTTGTTTTTTGCAGTAGGCCTGTAATGCTATGAACTTCCCTCTCAAGACTGCTTTCACTGTGTGCCATATATTTTGGATTGTTGTGTTTTCATTGTCATTTGTTGCCATGATGTTTTTTATTTCTTCTTTGATCTCTCTGGTAACCCAGTCATTGTTTAATAGCATGCTATTTAGCCTCCAGGTATTTGATTTTTTGGATTATTTTTATTGTAGTTGATATCCAGTTTTATGCCATTGTGATCTGAGAAGATGCTTGATATGATTTCTATCTTCTTGAATTTGAAGAGACTTTGCCTATGACACAACATGTGGTCTATCTTTGAAAATGACCTATGTGCACTTGAGAAGAATGTATATTCTGTAGCTTTGGGGTGAAATGTTCTAAAGATGTCAATTAATTCCATCTGGTCAGTGAGTCATTTAGGATTGATGTTTCTTTGCTGATTTTTTGTTTAGAGGATTTGTCCAATGGTGATAGTGGGGTATTAAAGTCTCCTACTATGATTGTATTGCTGTCAATCTCTCTTTTGATATCCTCCAGGAGTGTTTTTATGTATTTGGGTGCTCCTGTATTGGGTGCATATATGTTTACCAGCGTTATTTCTTCTTGTTGGATTGCTCCCTTTAGTATTATGAAGTGGCCTTTCTTATCTCTCGTTATGTCCTTAACTTTGAGATCTAATTTGTCAGATATAAGTGTTGCTATCCCAGCTTTTTTTTTCATTTCCATTCGCCTGAAAATACTTTTACCATTCCTTCACCCTCAGTCTGTGTGCGTCTTTTTTTTCTGAGGTGGGTTTCTTGTAGACAGAAGATATATGGGTCGTGTTTTCTTATCCAATCCGTTACCCTATGTCTTTTGATTGGGGCATTTAATCCATTTACATTTAAAGTTATTATTGATAGGTGCTTATTTCTCACCATTTTTATTCTTTACCTCTGTGTTCTTTCTTTGCTTCCTATTTCTTTTCTTTCTTTCTTTTTTTTTTACAGCAGACCCTTTAGCATTTCTTGCATTGCTGATTTGGCGGTAATAAATTCCCTTAGTCCTTTTTTGTCTGTGAAGCTCCTGATTTCACCTTCAATTTTGATTGATAGCCTTGCTGGGTACAGTATTCTTGGATTCAGACCCTTTCTTTGCATGATTTTGTATATTTCATTCCATTCCCTTCTGGGCTGATGAGGTTCCATTGAGAAATCAGTCACTAGTCTGATGGGGGTTCCTTTGTAGTAACTTTCTATCTCTCTCTGGCCACTTTTAAGATTCTTACTTTGTTGTTGGTGTTTGCCAATTTAATTATAATGTGCCTTGGCGTCGGTCTTTTGGGGTTCATTTTGCTTGGAACTCTGTAAGCTTCTTGGATTTGTGGGGTGTTTTTTCCCCTTATATCAGGGAATTTTTCTGTCATTATTTCTTCAAACAGGTTTTCTATTCCTTTCTCCGTTTCCTCTCCTTCTGGAACCACTATTATGTGGATGTTGTTTTGTTTCGTGTTGTCCCAAAGTTCCCTTAGGCTCTCCTCCTGCTTTTTAATTTTTTTTTTCTAGAAGCTGCTCTACTTGGGTATTTTTTCCTACCTTGTCTTCTAGCTCGCTGATGCAGTCCTCTGATTCTTCTAGTCTACCCTTGATGCTTTCTATTGAGTTCTTTACAGCAGCGATGTCATTTTTCATTTCTTTTTGGTTCTTCTTCATTTCCTCTTGGTTCTTACACATTTTGTTGAATTTGTCTTCCATTCTTTTCAGCCACCTTATGACCATTTCTCTGAAATCTTTCTCTAGAAGGTTGCTTGCCTCCATTTTGTTTACTTCCTTTTCTGGTGATGCCTGCTTTTCTTTCATATGCAGGCTGTTTCTTTGTCTCCCTATGGTCTCTCTTCTCTGGGTGTCTGGTTATGTAGTTCTCTCTCTCCTGTGTTGATTTAAAGGCACAACATACAACACAACCAGGTACAACGCACAAGGCACTGAACAGAAATGTATTCATGATATTAATAACCTCAGATAAAGGTGACCACCAGAGAAAGACAAATTAGAGGATAGGAGAGAAAGAAGAAGAGGAAAAAAAAAGAAAGGAGTGCCAAAATGATATTGGGAAAAGGAAAAAAAAAGTAAGAGAGAAAAGAAAGAGAATACGAAAGAAGAGGGGAACAAACTATATGTATGGGGAGAAAACTCCAATAGAACAGCCACTAATCCCAACAAATGCCAGCAACAAGTACCTGGAGATGAATACAAATTACAAACAACAACTAATATCAAGCAAGGTGAGGGAAAACAGAAGCAAAAAACAAACAAAAAAAGGAATAAGCTAAACAATCTCAAAAACAAGCTTAAAAATTGATATAATCAACAATCAAGCAAACAACAACAAAAGGAGAGAGAGAAACAATTTTTTGGATAGTGAAGACAGAGAAGAGAGAGGTGTGTATGGACTTGGAGCAGGGGATTGGAAATTAGATATATAAGTAAGGTGAAATTTTAACAAGGGGTATAAAGAAAGAATAGGGAAAATCTAAAGCGGGAAAAGGGTAAGAGAAACAGGACAACAAAAGGGGAAAAGTTAGGAAGAGAGTGATGGCATAAAGGTAAAGTTGAGATAGAGTAAAATGATGCTAAAGGGAAGATGAAAATAGAATGTAGAACACTAATCCCAAAGTAAAATAAAGAGAAAATAAAATGATACTTTTTTTTAAAAAAGGTAAAGTAGTAGTATTAATAATACTGATTGAAAATAAAAATGTAATAATTAAAAAGGTAAAGTCAAGTGAGGAAAAAAGAAAAAAAATTAGTTTCTTAAGTAAAAGATGAAAAAATAAAGTAAAATGTGCAGTAGTGAAGGTCATTCACTTCCTCTACTGTTCTCTTTGGCATGCCTGTTTCCTAGTCAGGACAGTATTGCAGTTCTCTGCATGCCACTGTTTCTCAGTGTTGTAAGTCAGTCCTGATTTTTAAGCAGGCAGTGTGTCTTAATTTCTTGCATTCCTTTATTTGTGTTTACCCAAGAATCAATTTGTGATTCAATCTCTGGGTGGCAGTGTTTCTGGATTGACCTCTGGGTCTATAGGTCCTCTCTAGCCAGTGCTTAGATCCTGCTTTCCCTGTGGCATTTAATACTGGTTTGTGGGATTGGGTTGCCCCAGAGCTGGTTCTCTGATGGTTATTCCCCAGTCTGATCCCCAGGTTCCAGAAAAACAACTTTCCCCTGCAGTCTCTTAGAGTGTCCCCAATTGAGTGATCCTATGTATTGGGCTTAGTAATCAGAAGGAAGGATTTAAAGGAAAAAGAAAACAAACAAACAAACAAACAAAAAAGAGCCAGCGTAAGTGTGCAAACTCCAGGGCTGTGTGCAAGTCTGTGCAGCCTTTTTCCCCCCTTGGGTCTAAGCAGCCGGCACACTTTAAAAATTTTTAGGCTGTTCTTTTGTGTCAGATCAAAATGGGTTGCTTTTAAGAGTTCCTTTCTGTTAGCAGCTCTGAGGACCCCCTTCCACATTCACGGATCACGCCAGCCCCAACAGCCACGGATTTTTCTAGGCGCAGACTTCCCCCGGGTCCTCCAGCTCCCGCAGTGTGCGCGTTTCTCTCTCCTGCTGGGAGTAGAGACCTCACTTTATTCCAGGTGAAATCTGATCTTTCCGTGGTGGAGAGTTGAGCTCCTTTGAATCCGTGCGTTTGAGCCAATTGGGGATTGGTGCTCTGGGGTTCGCAGCTGTTCGGTGGGTGCCGCAGTTGTAGATTTTCAGGCTTCCAATAACATCCACTTTCCCCTTCAAGATGGTGTGGTCTCCACATCCGAGGAGGTCGCTCTGGGAGGGAACAGCAGCAGGGAAACTCCGTCCAGCAGTTCCCCACCGTCTCCTGGAGTATAGCTGTCCCTCAACTCACCAACAAACACTCCCCATGCGACCCTCAGCTGTTTTTTCTATCTGCTCCGGGACAAGGCTCTTGACACATCTGTCTATTCCGCAGCCATTTTTTTTTTCCTATTTTTCTCTGACTGGCTTATTTTGCTTAGCATAATGCTCTCCAGTTCCATCTATGCTGTTGCAAATTGTAAGAGTTATTTCTTTTTTAAAGTAGCATAATATTCCATTTGTTTGATGCTTGGCTGTTTTTATGTGACCAAAGGTGACACCATCAGAAATTCATGGCTCTGTCAGGTTGGATGAAGGATACCTAGAGTAGACCACATGGCCCATTTGTACTCTGAGAAGGATTCTTTATGGAAAACCTTCTAACCCAGGTCCTTTTCTACTGTCTGATGGATGGCAGGGATTAGTTGTAAAAAAAGAAAAAGTTTGTTAATTAAATTAAACAGATGAAATTAATTAAAAAAAAAAACACTCAAAACTTCCTCAGTTGCATTAGCCTCAGTTCAAGGGTTGGATAGCTACATGTGGCTAGTATCTACCATATTGGACAGTTCAGACATAGATCTGTGGTCAGTAAACTGCGGCTCATGAGCCACATGCGGCTCTTTGGCCCCTTGAGTGTGGCTCTTCCACAAAATACCACGGCCTGGGTGAGTCTATTTTGAAGAAGTGGTGTTAGAAGAAGTTTAAGTTTAAAAAATTTGGCTCTCAAAAGAAATTTCAATCGTTGTACTGTTGATATTTGGCTCTGTTGACTAATGAGTTTGCCGACCACTGACATAGACCATTTCCACACTACAGAAATTTCTATTTGACAACACTGTTACAGGTGAAATCTTCAGAGTATGGTTCTGATCATATTTTGCCCTATGTGGACAGAAGTGATTTAGGGTGACACATTTGGAGTGAGGGTCAGATCAAGCCAAGTTTTAGGCTCTGTCAGCTTCATAAACAATTCAGCTTCTGTGATCAGTTAGAAAGTCTCTAGTCTTTACTGTGTCCTAATCATGTCTTCAAAATGACCTTTGTCCCTTCTTTGTCCATTTCATTGCCACCATTTTTAATAATCATGATAATACTGACAATTAAAAGCTACTTAGTTTTTTCTATGTACCAGATATTATATACTTCTTATATATCATCTCATTTAATTCTCATAACAATACCATGAGGTCCACCTCATTTTACAGACGAGAATCTTCAAGTAATCAAGTGTCTTTCCCAAGGCAAACACTTGGTAAGTGGCAGAGCCAGGGTTTAAATCAATATTTGTCTGATCCCAGAGCCAATCAACTATTAAATTACACTGCCTTCATCATCACAGACTTAGGTGGCTGGAAAGCGTCTGGCTCTTTACTTGTTCTTATTTTCTTCCACTTATAGTTCATACTGGGTACTATTGTCAGACTAATTTTTCCTAAATTTTACCTATCTCCTAAAAAATCTTAATGTCTCTATTTTGTTCTGGCCTTTTATTTAACTGAGTTTTATTGTTTTATTTTTATAATTCATAAAATTGTATAATACCTAGTATATTTCAAAATGCATAACTGATGACTTTTACTTTTTTTTTAAAATATATATTTTATTGATTTTTTACAGAGAGGAAGGAAGAGGGATAGGTAGTCAGAAACATCGATGAGAGAGAAACATCGATCAGCTGCCTCTTGCACACTTCCTACTGGGGATGTGCCCGCAACCAAGTTACATGCCCTTGACCGGAATCGAACCTGGGACCTTTCAGTCCGCAGGCTGACGCTCTATCCACTGAGCCAAACCGGTTTTGGCAACTTTTACTTTTAAGAAATATATTTATTTTCTTATTATTGTATATGATAGATCATGGCCAGGCTTTTAGAATCCTCTATGATTTCTGCATTCAGCCAACTTAAAGTTCATCTTAATGTTTTATTAAGCATCTTCTGCTTTTAATCTTATATTTCAGAAATGTGACTATTTTTAGAGTACATGCTAAGCTCCACAATTATTTATTTAATCGCATATTCCCTTCAATTGCCTACTGACATTTTGTACTTATTAATGAGTTTAATAAACACCTATTGGATGACTAAAATAAATTTAAATTATGCTTCTAAATTCCACCAACAAGAAAGAAGGCTAGAAATATTTTATGGGAAATACAAAGTGACTGGTCTTTTATCAAATAAATATTAAGATTTCATTATCAAGTACATCTTTTGAGAACAATTGTTTTGGGATAATCTGTATGTTACACAATATAAGCTTCCTTTAGCACTTAACACATCAGGAAATAGATTTTATTTACCGCTCTGGCTGTAAAGTGTCCAATTGCTGGCAAATATACTTTCAACATCATATAAACCTAGGAAGAAATTACATCAAAATTAATAGAAGTGCAACTAAACTTTGGCTTCTCTGTAGAAGAAGCTTTGGAAAATTTATTAATTCCCCAAGAATGTCAGCCTTAAATATAGCTAATGGAAAGATAGGTTTGCATATGAGAGGAAAGGGAGGGAAGATGCTAGAGAGTAGATATTGAGCTATCTTTTAGAAAAGACAGTGTTCTATTGGAAGTACACTGACTTGAGTTTGGAGTCAATTTGGGGATTTGAGTCCATTTTTTTGCTGCTTACTGTGTCCTCTGCAAGTCTTTTATCCTCTCTGATCTTCATCCTTCTCATCTGTAAAATGTGAACAATGATAACTGTGGAGGACAAATTAATGACTCCCCCACCCCCAAAGATGTCCATGTTCTGATTGCTGGAACCTGTGAAAGAGGCTTTGCAGATGTGATTAACGATATACACCTTGAGATGGGGAGATCATCTTGGATTATTCAAGTGGATCCATTCTAATCACACTAGCCCTTAAAAGCAGTAAACCTTTCCTGGCGGAAATCAGAAAGATGACATATGAGGTAGGAAAGATTTGAGATGTGAGAGGGACTCATCCTAATGTGGCTGGCTTTGATGGAGGAAAGAGGCCATCAGCCAGGGATTGAGGCAGCCTCTATAAGCTGGAATGGGTCTTAATTGACAGCCAGCAAGGAAATGAGGACCTTGGTCCCACAATGGCAAGCAACTAAATTCTGTCCACAACATGACTGAAAAAGGAAACAGATTCTCCTCTAGTGCCACCAGAAAGAAACAGCCCTGACGACATCTTGATTTCAGCCTGGCGAGACTCTTTTTTGGATGTCTTACCTTTAGAACTGTAAGATAATAAATTTGTGTTATCTAACTCACTAAATTTGTGGCCATTTGTTATACACAATAGAAAATAACACAATGATGCTATTCCATCTGCCGTATGGGGTTGTTGTGAGATAATGTGTGTTGTGCATTGTAAAGCAAGTTTATGCAGGCTAACTGTTATCATGAATGTTCTCAGCATTATCAGGCTCTATCCTGCTTTTGAATTGCCAATTTTTAAAATGACAGTCTTAGAAAAGAATAACTTGCATCTACTCTGTGTAAGATATTCAACATCTGGTATATCATTTCATCTGTACCATGACCTTATGAAGTAGAAATCATTATGCCATATAAGGGACCTGACCAGAAATGTGACTCTGTTGGATTTTATAAGATTTATATATCTATTTTATAATTAAAAATGTTTTAATTTTTAAATTTTTTACTGAGAAATAATTGACATAAAGCATTAAAAGAATTTCAGGTAAGAGTTCTATTTTCAAAGGTTTATTTACTTTCAGGAAACAATCAGCATAGGAAAAGTTTAAAAATGTAGTTCCATTGACAAAGTACAAGGAGAAATGATTTTGTTTTTCTTTTCTCTGATGTGATCACTAAAGAAGAAAATGAAAACTGAAGTTATCAGAGAGAAACAGATGCAGCACTTGAAGTGATTAAATGTAAGCTATTATTCAGAGTGGTGTTCATGAGATTATACCAGTGCACAGTTTACCTTTAGATCCTGGCTGGGAAGATCCCTCCTGCTGAACTGTGGGCTGTGATCAGACATAGGTCCCAGCGATCTGTCTACTCTTTGCGCACTCTGTGTGATGAGAAAAATTCAAGAAGAATGCTCAGTGTGAATAGGAGGCTTAGGGTTCATGGCTTTGAATCCTACAAACCCAAAAATATCTCCATGGAAGAAAATGTTCTCTGAAAATTAATTGAAGATGTTCAGCCTCGTGCTTGGAAATAATCTCCCAAACAGCCTCAGACTTCAGTCATGTTCTTTCATGTAGTCAGAGAAATTGCTGTTAAGAGAGAGATGCTGCTAGAAATGGCAGGTCATAGGAAGGTAAGCAAATATTCTGTGTTACTTAATGATTTTTGATGTTATTGATGTCAGTGTTCTGAAATTTCTAGTAATTATTTGAGTCTCTATACTCTTGTTCTTCAACTCTGATGCAATGTGCTTGTCTAAGTTTAGGGGATACAGATTTTGAAAAGTTTTGGAAAAAATTTTCTTGACTGGACAAAGTTAAAGAAAACATACCCATACACATGTGACCTTAATTCCAGGGCTGACCTTAGCAAAAGTTCTGAAGTGTAGGCAGATTTTTTTTTCCAGGAGTTTGCACTTCTCTATTCTCTGCTCTTTCCTCCATTTCAAACTCTTCCACTCCCAGGCCCCCAAACACTCTTATGCTATCCTCATCCTTCACAATATTTAATAAGCTGATTTGCTGTTCTGTATTCTTGACATACTTAAGGGTATTTGCAATTTAATGGAGACCTTGGTAGGTGTGGTTATTCAAAGGAAAGAATTTATAATGGAAACATTGCAGAATTTATGGTAAAGTCCCCTTAGAGTGTCTCAAAACACTCTTTAGTATCCAGTTGCCCATTTCACCTCAGTATTGTCCCTTTCTCAGCCCAGTAGCTGAGTGTAGATGCAGCAAAATGTCCTGGGCACTGGAATAGAATCCACCAATATTTAGTGGGTTCTAGTTATACTCAACGTCTCACTAGGGCTGTGAGTTATAAAAACAGATATGATCTAACTCATATTCATTAAATATTTAAATCCATATTCACAGTTAGTCACACAAAAAATACACTATTATAAGAAATACGGCAGAAATACTGTATCAGTGCCCTTAAATCACTATTTCCTACAAAGCGTATTATACCCATAAACCTGACACTGACTATAAAGTTGATGCTAATGGTAAATGTTCAATACACATCCGTTGAATAGATCACCCCTTAAACAAACACCTAGGCTTTGTATCCTGGAATAAAACATATGGGAGTCTGAGGGGATAACAACTTTCCTTTACCCTTTCTGGCTGGTCTAATGATCAAATAGACATTAGATAAATTAACAAAAGAAAATAATGAAGCTTAATACATACATATGTATGGGAACCTCACATGCATGCCGGGCTCTGAGATAGAAAGGGGGATTGAAATATATAAGACTTTATGATCCAGGGATGAGATAATGCACCTTGGGGACTTTAAAGGGTTATTGCAGGATGATAAGAAGAGCAGATCTTCAGTAAATATAATTTTTTCCTGTCAAAAGGTTATCTCTTATTATGAGCAAGGCCCCTAATTCAAGTTCTTCTCGGCAAAGCGAGGGGCAGAAGTTTCTAGTGAGCCTGAAGCTAATATTGCCTTTAGCTCAAAACAAATTCGTATTCTACAGAAGCACATCTTTGAGTGGCTTGTTTTGAATCCCCATGCTTCTCTCTTCATGGGCTCACTGGCCCATGTTCCTGGATGATATGACACTGACATCAGCAGGGTTTTCAGTGGCAACAATGGCATGAGCTGCCAATAGAAGCTTCTTCCATGTTTCTTCAGATTTATGAGGTAGATGCCATCATTTTTCCTGTTGAATATTTACTGTTCCATTTTTCAAGTCAAGGTTGGTGCCACCTAAGTGGGTTCTTGCTGCAAGGAATTTGAGGAAATACTCATCCTTCACTTTCAGTACTTTAAGTGCTTCGGATATTGTGAAAGTTTCCCTTTAAGTTTCTTGGGAACTGAGAACAATGCCCCATGGGCCCATCTCTGGGTAGCACAGTAGTCAGGGAAACAGGCAGTTTTAGTTCTCAATGATTCCAAGTGAATGGATGGAAAAATGTAAATTTAGTTGAAGGGTTGCAGACAAATGTTTAAGAAAACTAGAAAAATTCAGAAAATAGTCCAGTTTAAAGGTAGGATTAAAAAACACACATTCAAAAAACCCTCAGGCTAATGAACAGCACTATAATATCCACAATGGTATAATACAGTTTCTATTGAAACAATTTTTCTCTCTAAGATGACACTCATTTTTATCAAAGATAGCCAAATTAAGACCATTTTCAATAAACTTGGCCTGATTATTTGTATAAGACCAGCAAGAATAGTAATTATGTAGGCTCCTTTAAATCTGCTTTGCTGGAATTTTTCATAAGGAATCTTTAGATTGAACTTAAAAAAGCCTCAAGCTTAGGAACCCAAGCCACATACTTGCCATCAGACTTAGCCCACAATACCTATGGGGTTAATTCCTCTGTTCTTGAGGTCTCCAATGTATTTTGAGGTCTTTCTTTGCATATCCCAGGAAGCAACCTTCATTCCTTACCTGGAAAGACTGCTTTAAACCATGTAACCAAGGCACCATGCTGTTTTCCCAATGGCCTTTTATTGGCTTCCAAAGTCAATCTTAATTCCTTAATACTTTCTGGTCATATATGAGCCTATGTTTGTCTCTCTCAAATATGGCATTCCAGTCAAAACCTTATAACATTACTATTTTCCAATAGTGTCCTGTTATACAAGGAACAGATTCTTATGGAACTTATGCAAACAAACATATTACCATGAAAATAAAAATACTCATTGAGAGTTTGGAGGGATCAAATTGAAAGAGACAGACAAAAAATAATGTTTTAAAACTACTAACAAAGGTATATAGAAGAAAAAGTCTTGTATCTGGAAGACAAAAGATTTAAAAAATCAGCAATATATCAAATCAGAGTCATAAAATTATAACCCTTCTCATCAGTTCATTCAGTCCTGTGTAATTAAAGTTATTCTGCTTGGATCTAGTTTTTCCATTAGTTCTCTTGATGTTGCCTGATAATTAAGGGTATTAGGGTCAGTGATAATTCCAAAAAATTCCCAGGCTGTCTATCAAGGCTTGTATGGTTTACTCAGTGAAATGTGGGTCTCAATCACTAGAGATTTTGGGAGATATATCCCAAATGGGAAACATTTTCTAATAGTTTCTTTGCCATTATGAGGGCATCAGATCTGTGGCAAGGGAAAGCTTCAATTCATACCAAAAAAAAAAAAAAAAAAAGTACACATAACATCAACGACATATTGATAACCCAAACTAAGTGTCAGTTAAATGAAATTCAGCCCAAATGTACTAAAGTGGGTGAAAAAAACACAGAAACTGAAAAAGTTCCAGGAAGCTGGGAAGAACTAAGCAGCAACTGTCTTGGGGTTCCCATAGCCTGGACTGTTCATTTGTTTTACAGCCATTGTTTACCAATCTTAATTCCTCTGATTCAGGAGCATTCTGTTGCCAAGTTATAAGGACATAAGGATGACAAAAGTCAGGGCTCATTTTTGCAAAACCAGAAAGGATTTCATCCTTATGTACCGTAACCTGATACTCAGGTTCAGTTGCTTTCATGTATCCTTCAATTTTGATGACAGACATCTTATGTCAGGACATCTCAGATTTCCAGCAATTTCACATATATTTCTGGAACATTTACAACATACACAAATAGAGCATAAAGAAGGCTCAATGTTATTTTTTTATTTGGCAATGCTTCCCATGTAATTTCATACACCCGAACAAGTTGTATTAGTTTAATATTTTTCTTTTGTAATGAGAGACTAATCTTTTGAGGTATTCCGTGGTCCTTTCTGGAAAACCCCAAAGTCATTCCCAGGTCAAGACTCTTATTTGTAATTTAAATTTTGGAAAGTCTGTCTAAATATATCAAGAGGTTTGGACATTTGATTAAATAGGATCATAAGTTGTTATGAAGTCATACTTCATTATCCATTTAACCAAAGTGGCAATAAAAGAGTTCAAAGAAACCAGAGAAGTTTACATAATTGTTAGCAAAAATTTATTTCTTACTATTGAGAAGATTCAATTTCCTTAAGTAATCAAGGACCTGATTAAGACTACATAAAACAAAATCACATAAAACACAGAATCTTTTCTTTCTAGGCATAAAACTTTTTCACAGTATCAATAGCAGACCAATAGTCCTTTTAGCAGAGAGAAAACAAAACTCTAAATTTTGCATCAGCTTACTTTTGATATTTAAGTTCACTTAATTAAAATTTCCCTCCCCCAAGATTCCTTTTCCAGAGCCCTCTACTACTTTCCTTTTTACATTCAGATTTTTGTCTTTTTTTCCCTCTTTCTCATTCTGAAGCAACCAGCCTTTAGGACAAAATTAATTTTCTTTTACTCAAAAATACATCTTCATTTTTCATACCCTTTTTGTTAAGCCAAAACATATTCAATTTTTCTTATATACACAGTTGTTTTCCCTGATATTAATTTTTATAGTTTTAATTACATATATTAAAATTCTTAAACTTTAAAATAACTTAATTAATGAAAACTAAGAAGTAAGCAATTGTGAAGTGTCTGTTATACAAGTATTCTTTAGATTGCTACCTTTATGAACACATATTGTTATAGGTATATGGTTTGTGTGCCATATGCTTCTAAAGAAAGACCAATATTCAATACATCAGAGTTTGGAGTAAGGAAAAGTTTACTAACCAAGAAGGCCCAGCTTGAAAAGATGGGAGATCTAATTCTCAAATCTAGCTTAAGAGAGTTCAAAATTCAGGCGTCTTATATATCAAGGAAAGGGAGAATGGGTGAGGTGAAAAGATGGTGGAGACTGTTAGATAGCCAGGCCAAAAAGAGATCCAAGGGAAAGCTGGAGAAATTACTACTAGTAAATCCCTTTGTTCCTAGTTGGTCTGTTGACCCCCTGCTGACCTGAGTCCAGTTCAGAAGTCATTACTTGGTGTAGCTTTCCCCACCTCTTCCTGAGTAAGGGGCTGCTCAGGCCTCAAGCAGAATTCCTAGTTAATTAGCATATCTATAACAGAAGCTACTAGCCTGAAGGCCATCTGAGAGAAGGAGCATTTCACTCTATTGCAATATCATAATTTCTACAAATACATATTTTCTCATAGCACACCTTTTTAAAATGGGACACAAGACAAGTTCACTAATAGACAAATATCTTTCTCTATAATAAGAAGCAGAAAATAGATGAACTTATGTTCAGTAGTTAATGTTTCATTATTTTATCTTATTTGGAAGTAGCTGAGACATCCATGAATATCCATTTAATTTTTTCTAGCAAAACTTTAGTTTCAAACTTACCAAAGAGATTTAGGAAACAAAATTTAAAAATAAATTTTATTTTTCAATTATAGCTGCTGTGCAATATTATATTAGTTTCAGGTGTACAATCCAGTGATTATATAATTTATGAAGTGACTATCCCAAAAAATAGAGTACCCACCTGGCGCTATACATAGTTATTACAATATTGTTGACGATATTCCTAATGCTATACTTTACATCCCTGTGACTATTTTGTAATTACCAATCTGTAGTTCTTAATCCCGTGACCTTTTTTACCCAGTCCCCCAGTCTTCTCCATCTGGCTACCATCAATTTGTTCTCTGTATCTATGAGATTTTTGATTTGATTGTTTGTTTTCTTTTTTAGATTCTACATATAAGTGAAAGCATATGATATTTGTCTTTCTCTGACTTATTTCACTCAGCACAATACCCTCTTGGTCAGTGGTTCCCACCCTTTTTTTGGGCATGCCCCACCTGAGCATCTCTAAAATCCTGATGCCCACCCCCTGTGACATATATTTCTTATTATTCAAAAAGTGAACTCCTATTTATGTGGAGGAAGCCTAAAAGGCCAATAACTTGGTCTAAACAAGCTCCCAAAGAATATGGCATTCATGAAAGAAAAATAAAAGAACAAAAGGACAGTTGAAGTAATGAGGAATAAATCACTAAGAAATTGGTAAAAAAAAAAAAATAAGAAGAAATGATATGAAAATACAGAAAATAAAATTTTAAAACATAATAGAGAACTGAAATGTATAAATATGTCACAATATATATTTACTGGAGGCCCGGTGCACGAAATTCGTGCACTGGGGAGGGGTTGTCCCTCAGTCCAGCCTGCATCCTCTTCATTCTGGGACATCCCTCTCACAATCCAGGACTGCTGGCTCCCAACTGCTCGCCTGACTGCCTGCCTGATTGCCGCTAACCCCTTCTGCCTGCCAGCCTGATCACCCCCTAACCATTCTCCTGCCAGCCTGATTGTCCCCAACTGCCCTCCCCTGCCAGCCCGATCACCCCCAACTGCCCTCCCGTGCTGGCCTCATTGCCCCCAAATGTCCTCCCTCCCCTTCCGGCTCGGTTGGCCCGAACTGCCCCCCCCCCCGCAGGCCTGGTCCCCCCCAACTGCCTTCCCCTGCAGGTCTGGTCACCCCTCACTGCCCTCCCCTGCCGGCCATCTTGTGGCGGCCATCTTGTGACCACATGGGGGTGGCCATCTTGTGTGAGGAGGTGATGGTCAATTTGCATGTTACCTCTTTATTATATAGGATAAACTGTATATGAGGACCTTAGAACCATAAGAAATACAAAAAATTCACTGTTAATAGCTCATTCTCGAATTGCCCCCCCTTACAAATCAAATTGCCCCCCTGTGGGGTGTGTGCCCACATTGGGAACCACTGCTCTAGGTCATTCATGTTGTCTCAAATGGCAAGCTTTCATCTTTTTGTATGGCCAATTAATATTCTATTGTATATGTGTACCACAGTTTTATTCATTTGTCTATTGATGGGTACTTAGATTGCTTCCATATCTTGACTATTTATACATATAAAAGGCTAATATGCAAGGTGTCCCCTTGAGAGTTCTACCGGGAGACCCGGAGTTGGATTGCTTGCTTTACGTGCACTGACCAACAGGGGGGGCCCCAGCTGGCAGCCTGAAAGAAGGCCCCGGCCAGCAGCTGGAAGGCCCTGATCAGCCCTCATCGCTGGCCAGGCCTAGGTACCCTACCCATGCACGAATTTCATGCACTGGGCCTCTAGTTGTAAATAATACTGCAATGAACATTTGGATACATATGCCTGTCCAAATTAGAGTTTTGGGTTCCTTTGGATAAATACCCAGATGTGGAATTCCTGACTCCTTTTTTGTCTCATGTTATAGTCTTTTTTAAAAAGTCTATGTTGTCTTGTATAAGAATTGCTACTCCAGCTTTTTTTGTTTTTCATGAAATAATTTTTCTATCTCTTTACTTTGTGAAGTGAGTCTCTTGTAGACAACATATGTATGGGCCTTGTTTTCCTATCTATTCAGCCACCCTGTGTCTTTTGATTGGAGCATTTAATCTACTTGCATTTAAAGTAACAGTTGATAAATATGTATTTATTGCCATTTTATTACTCATATTTTTGGTATTTTTTTCTTCATCTTAAGGAAGACCCTTTAACATATCTTATAATATTGGTTTGGTGGTGATGAACTCCTTTAGCTTTTTCTTGTCTGGGAAGCTCTTTATCTGTCCATTGATTATAAGTGCCAGATTTGCTGGGTAGAGTAATCCTGGTTATAGATCATTGCTTTTCATCACTTTGAATATTTTATGCCAATCCCTTCTGACCTGAAATGTTTCTGTTGAGAAATATGTGGAAAATCTTATGGGAGTTCCTTCGTAGGCAACTAACTGCTTTTCTCCTTCTGCTTTTGAGTTTCTCTGTTTATCTTTAACCTGTGGCATTTAACCTTTGTCTTTAACCTTTGGGTTCATCTTGTTTGAGATTCTGCACTTCCTTGACTTGTGAGTCTATTTCCTTCACCAAGTTAGGAAACTTTTCTGTCATTATTTTTTTCAAATAAAATTTCAATTTCTTGCTCTCTATCTTTTTCTTCTAGCACCCATGATGTGGATGTTGGTATATGTGATGTTGGTCCAGAGCCCCATTAAACTATCCTTGTTTTTGGATTCTTTTTTTCTTTTTGTTGCTCTAATTGGGTATTTTTTGCTTCCTTTTATTTCAAATTGCTGATTTGATATTCTGCTTCATCTAATCTACTGTTGACTTCTTTTTGTGTATTCTTCATTTCAGTTATTATAGTCTTCACTTCTGACTGGTTCTTTTTTATGTTTTCTATCTCCATTTTATGTTTCCTATCCCTTTGTTGAAGTTCTTGCCATGTTGATCTATTCCTCCCCTAAATCTTTGAGCATCCTTATAAGTAGTGTTTTGAATTCTGCATCTGGCAGATTACTTGTCTCCATTTTATTTAGTTCTTTTTCTGGAGTTTTGTCCTGTTCTTTCATTTGGGACATGTTTCTTTGTCTTTTCATTTTGGCAGCCTCCCTGTGTTTGTTTGTATTAGGTAGAGCTGCTATGTCTCCTGGTCTTGGTAGAGTGGCTTTATGTAGTAGGTGTCCTGTAGGGCTCAGTGGTGCAGCCTTCTTGGTCACCTGAGTGGGGTATTCTCCAGGTGTGCCCCCCTCAAGTGGGCTACATGCACCCTCCTGTTGTAGTTGAGCCTTGATTGCTGTTGGCATGTCAATGGGGGAGAGGGGTTTGTCCTCAGGCTGCAAGAACCAGCTGGGACTACAGTAGAAAAGCTCCTGTGTAGGGCCCCATCCCACAGAGGAAGAGTTGCTTTAGCGGGTTTCTGGTGCCTACTGAGTATGCCCCCACTCACAAGTTGTTCATGGAGATGGTTGGATGGTGATTCTGTGTGACCTAAAGCTGTCCACTGGGTATGCTGGCCCTCGGGCCTCCTGGAAGGTACAGACCAAGGTCAGTCCCTGCCTGTGCCCTGCCTGAGACAACCTGCATGAGCTACAAAGCAATCTGCAGATGCTTGCCACTTGTGCTGGGCTTGGAGGTGCCAGAGAAAGGCCAACCTGAGAATCAAGGCTGGCTGCTGCTAGCGCTGGGCCTGGTGCCACTTAGCAAGAAGTGTGGGGCATACTGAGGCCAGATGCTGCTTGTTTGGGGTTTGCGGACCTTTGTGTGATTTTTAGGAAAGTCCAAATCATGAGCCAAGACAGGCCATTTATATGGATGTGACACTGGAAGCGGCTTGAGTGGGCCTGCAAGTTGGGTGGGCAGGGTCTCAGGAAATCACCAAGATGGGGTGAACAATGTTAGCTAGGTTGATAGAGACTCAGATATGATGCCCGCCTGGGTGAGGGCTCAGCAAACATACAATGGCTTCTGCCAGCACTTCTGTCTGAGAAAAAGCTGCCCCTCCAATTCTCTCCCAGAAGCCAGACAATTCAATTAATCTCTTACGTGCTTGGTGCCTTTTGAAATGCTGCCTAGCGCTGGACCTCAGAGTGAGTGAATAATTCCATATGTGAGCCCTTTAAAAGGAACAGCTGGGACCCTAGCAGCCCTCTGTCTCACTCAGTCATAATCTCTGCTGGTTTTCACAGCCAGAAGTTATGGGGACTTTTTTTCTGGCTCTAGAAACCTAGGCTGGGAAGCCTGGTGTGGGGTTGGGACTCCTTGCTCCTCAGGTGAGACCTCCTCAGTTGAGATATCCCTCATGATTTTTAACTGCCTCACGTGTGTGTTGGTCTTGCCCATTCTGCATCTCTGCCCCTCCTACCAGTCTTGATGTGGCTGCTTCTTAGTTGTAGGACTTCTGTTCAGCTAGGCTTGAGATGGTTTCCAATGATGATTGTTCTGTAGTTTAGCTGTAATTTTGAGGTGGTAACAGGAGGAGGTGAGTATCATGTTTACTTACTTTGCCAACTTGACCAGATTCTAGGAAGCCTTTTTTTAACAATGATTATCACAAAAAAGTTCACCTAAAAAAAGCCTTTTATCCTGCTTACATTTATTTAATTTACCTGTTCCTAACACGTAAGTTTAGATTGCTGATGAAAACTATTTTCCAGCTCACGTGATTCTGAAAAACATTTAGGTTAGTTTCTGTTATAGTTTTGAAAATTCTCATATATGCACTTTTTGTTTTAGTTGATTTAATAGAGCTCCTTTAAAAATAAATATTTCTGGCAATATTAACCAGTTCTATGGATCCAAGAGGACACAGAGGTTACTGCATTCTAGTCTTTCCTTCTAATAGCCAAAATAAAGAACTGACAGCCTTCATATCCCAGTTCCCCAGTGAGACAATTTGTATTTCTACAATATAATCAGATTAAAGGGGTGCAACCAATTAAGGTTGACATATTTTTTTAAAAAAACATAAAACCTGTTTAAACGTTACAATTTTTGTAATCTTATCATCCTACATTTCCATATTTTTTTAACATAACTATAGCTTGAGTCAGGACTTCAGTTTTGGTACCACAGTTCAGGAATTCCCATATCAAGGAGTTCTGGGAATTTCTCTTTTATCTCCTGATCATTCTACCACACTTGAGTAAAAAGGCTGTGAGTCCCCAATGAGGGATCAAGCCAAGGGACTCTGCCTGCTATCAATCTTTAACTGGATTTAACCATCTTGACTTAAATCAAGTGATTGCTGGTCAGGTTTCTCATTGTCATAGCTCCCTTCCAGTCTTTTAACTTTTCTACATACTGGGATAAATAGAAAAAATTTCCTTCATATTGGGGTCCTTTAATTTTGAGGGGCCAAAATGGGGTCAAGTTGGCTCATTTAGCCTTTGTGCTCTAATAAACCTTTGATTTTAACCCCATCAATGTCTATTTTACTTAGCTCAATATTTTTAATTGGCACATTCCTCATCATAGCCATTTTAATTTTAGATTATAATTTCCTTGAGGAATGACAGTAGTTTGGTAGGACCCCTAGCCATAAATGGAGTTTAGCCCATATTTCTGTCTGGTCATATTTTAGTTTCCCATCTGACAGATACCAAGCCAAGTTCTTAGGACTCAAAATTTAGTAAGATTTTACCATTATTTTTCTTTCATTTTTTTTTCTTAAGTGCAGGACAATTATACTTCCAATGTCCTGATTTTTACAATATCTGCAAATGTCTAAATCAAATGGGAAGGGGTCTGAGAGGACTTTGATTTTTCTTCTAATTTTTGTCCTTCCATCTGATTAAGAGAATCTTAAAGACTAGCTATTATAAAAAAGAGAGCTCTCTAAGAAAAATATTTCTTTCTTTCTTTTTAATTTAGAAGTTTTTCCAATTAAAAGGATCCATCATCTGGCCTTGATGGCAGTATCTATAGCAATTTAAAACCAAAACTATGGATGCAAGAGGCATCCCCAAAGGAGAGTGGGAAAAGATGTGCAAGAGAGTTTATTCACAGAGTTAGCCTAGGAAAGAGAGGAAGCCCTGTGTTCTTTAAATAGTTGTTCCCAAACACATGGAATCACGCGCTTTCCCCACTTGAACATGAGGTTTAAGATTCCCAAAGATTGGATTCACAGCTAAATTGGCTGCCCACCAGATGCATATGCATAATCCAACTGGTGTAGATAATAGACCATCTCTGGGAGAACAAGATAGACACAGAAAACTCATTTGAGTGCTTTTCATGGCTGGAGAGAGCAAGGTGCACTTTGGCAAGTGCACCCTCTGGATGGCAGAGGCCAGAGAAAACGTTCATAAGGCCAACATCGCAGGGCATATGCATAAGAAGACAAAAGGAAAGAAAGCAGAGACAGAGAAAAACAAAACCCATGAGTTCTCATTCCAAGTAACCAAGAGTCGCTAGCCTAAGAAACTAGTTTCACAAATATTTTCTCCTGCCAATCTAAATTTAAAAGACAGAAAAAGATTCTCACCACTTTTGTTTCCACCAGATCCTGCAGACAGAGATCTGGGGGTGTGCTGGTATGGTTAAGAATCCTTAGCTTCTGCTGGCTTGAGTCAGATGCCCAGCATCTCCTCATCTGCAGCAGCCTCCTGGGGGAAGCTCAGGATTCCAGCCAGTGAGTTTATTCTGCTCACAGGAGGATCATGGAAATGGTGCTAATTTCTTATAACCATGGCTGTTAGCGAATGATAGAGGCCCATGAGATGTAATTTTCTTTATCAACTCTGTGCTGGGAAAAAGTGTTTTACATGAACATACTAATGGAAGACTTTGGCATGTTCTTTATCTTGCCCCTCCTCCCCTCCTGCCCGCCCCCCCCCCCCCGCCCCCTCCTGCCCCAGTCCCATTTTCTCCTAGGTGTGAGTTACTTTTTGGTTCAAATGTTCTTATGCTATTTAAAAAGATCTCTAACTGACTTTGCACCCCAGGAAAGATTGGAGAAGAGGGACTGATTTGTCAGGGGCATTCTTTTTTCCCATGCTGGGTAAATTCAGTTTTCCTGTGGAAAGAATTAAACTCCTATTACAATTGATGAGGTAAAAATTTAGGATCTTCTTTTGGCTCCATTAATATTTAATTGACTATGTCACTTCAATGTCAGAAATATAATAAATAAGTTATAGAAATAGATATTTGGATTATTTTAGGCAAGGTTCATTTAAAGTATTATTCAAACAACTTAGCAATTCCTGCTAAGAGTACCAAATGATGATCTAGTATTATGTGGTTGTCAAAGCCACAAGTCTTGTCAATATAGACCCCTCACATGTAATTCATCACTTAAATCTTATCCATTTTACCTCCCACATATTCCTTGTATATGTTCCTTTCTCTCTGGTCTCACTGCTACTGCTCTAGTTCAATCTCTTATTATTTTTCACATTTATTTTGAAATAATTTCAGATTTTAAAACATTGCAAAATAGTAGAACTCACATGTATCCTTCATGCAAATTCCCCAAATGTTACCATTTTATCACATTTCATTTTTTTCATTGCTTTCTCTCTATGTATTTTTCCTGATCTATTTGAGAGCAGATCTGAGACATCTTTACCCTCCCTAATACCTCATATTATATTTTCTAAAAACAAGGACTTTTTATTACATAACCACAGTACAGGAATCAAAAATTGGGAAAGTAACATTGATATAATACTGTCATCTGACTTAAAGACCTAATACAGATTTCACTAGTT
Source organism: Plecotus auritus (assembly GCF_963455305.1). Lineage (NCBI taxonomy): Eukaryota > Metazoa > Chordata > Mammalia > Chiroptera > Vespertilionidae > Plecotus > Plecotus auritus. Next base: position 139,519,956 of record NC_137772.1, on the reverse strand, counting down.
GCTGCGACCTTCGCAGCAGGGTTTAGGATCTGAAGTAGGGGCCGACACACAAATGAAAATGCTATACAAGAATAATGAATTTAGAAGGCATTGCGGGCCAGGTGGAGCCTCTTTCTTGAAGAGACACATGGCCTTCTGGCTTGGTCTGCCTTTTATTTACTTGAATACACCTTTGCCCTTTAGCAATGCATACAGGCATATCAAAGGTAAAGTTTGGTAAACAGTAAAAGGTTAGGGAATTGCCTTCAGCCACCACTATCTCAACATGGAACAATCAGTGCTCAGTGTCAGCCCTGCTAACGCCCAAGGTCCATTGGCCTTCTGCGTTCCTTGTTGCATTCTCATGACAGTATTGGCAAGTGTTGGCTTCCAGCAACCAGTATGTCCCATATGTCCTTGCAGCAGAAGAAAATCCTGTATCATGCACTGCATTCAGTTGTCATGTCTCTTTAGCCCCCTTTTACCAGGATCAATTCCTTAGTCTTTCTTTGTTTCTTATGACATTGACATTTTTGATCTGGTCAATTATTTTGTAGACTGTCCCTCAATTTGAGTTTATCTGATGGTCTTCATGATCCATCTTAGGTATGCATTTCTGGCAGGAGTGCCAGTGTTGTGATGATGTGTTCTCAGTGAATGATATAGGGAAGCACATGACGTTTATTGTCCCATTACTGGGGATGTCAACTTGATCAACTGGTTAAGGCAGAATCTGCTAGTTTGTCTTCTATAAAATTGCTATTTTTCCTCTGTAATGAATAAGTATCTTGTGGGTCAGCCCTTGATATTTTTCAGCAGAAATGCATGATAGCTTTGTGTTGGATATCTTCTGTTACCCCTGCCACATCCCCATCCCACCCTTGTCCATCCTGCTCTATGACCTACAAGATTAACCTGTGTGGACTGTGTTATCCTGGTCCTCTGGTTTCTGGTTGGATTTGGTCAATTGGGAATCCTGTATGATATCCAAAGAGGGTTGAGAATGAAGTCCGGGGATCTATCCCCTTAGTCTCCTTTCCATACCTTTCCTCTTGTAGTACAGGAGATGCTCCTCATCGGAAGGTCAGGGCATCTCTCAGGAGGCAACTCTGGGTTTTGTAACTTCCCCCACCCTTCTTGTGTCAAGGCTAGTGGTGGGGCACACATTCCTACAATTTTCCCACACTTTTATAAATTCTCTTTTTTCCCCAATATGAATTTCATCCATTTTTTACAAGGAGCCTTACAATATATTCTCTTATTGCATTGTTACCTTCTTTCTTTCCCATTTTCTCTCAGTTGCAGATACTGCTGGTTGTTGATAGTCCCAATTTTGAGTTGTTCTTAGGGCAATCCTGAACCATAGTGTACTTTTATAGAAAGTACATTCAATGCCACAGGCATCTGTAGCCAGTCCTCTAGCATGCCTAGGGACTTTCCCTCACTCCCACATCTCTGGCATAATTTGTGTCAGCAAACTTCCTAGCTTCCTTTGGGGGTAGAGTCCTCCACTGATCTATTTTTTTTTGACTAGAGTTCTGCTTCACTCTGCCAACTGCTTTCTCCACAATGCTGGATCATCATGCCCAGACTCCCACATATTTTCTGGGATCCTGTTTGGAATAGAATGCTTTCCCAGGTGGGCCATCATTCTTCAGTTTGCCCAACCAGCCTCTCTCCATAATTTTTCACCTTGTTTCTCCCTCCATTCTCCATAGTGATGTATATGTACCTACCAACCCTTGCCTTCTGGCTTCTGGCTGGGCTTGGCCAATGGGGGAGCCCTGGTGGAAGATACCAGGAAATGACTACGTGATATGAGGGTATTTATATCACCAGCTTCTTCCCTCCTAGATTACCTTGAGCTGCTCACTTTCTTCCACTGAATGTCAGAGCTCTTCTCCAGGTGGTTTTCTGCTTCCACATTCCAGGATTGCTTCCACTCCTCACGACTTCTGGCTTAAGGATGGTTACAGCTTGGCTGGGTACAGGGGTATTGCATTTTCCCTTGTGGCTTACTTATACCTTTAGAATAGTCCCTTTACCAAACCACTTTGAATTATTGTAACCTGAGTGTGACAACTGCTTTCTCTGAAACCCTGACTGATACAGGTTCTATGGCAATAGGCACATTTGTCTTGGAAGATCATCTAGTGTCTGAAACCTCATTTTGCCAAACTTTACCTGCTCAGTGCATCTCAGATACTGATGATTGCTGCAACCAAGCTGGAGGATCATTGTGCCCTTCTGGATGAGTCATTTAACTGTAGATTACCTCATTGGGCACCAGTACTATATCTCCCAGCTTTGTCCATGCCCAGTCCTGGCCTGATTCCCCTCATCACTTACACTGTTGAAGTATCAGCATGCCTTGCAGCAGAATCAATGCTTGCCCAAATGCAAACACGAATCTCACTGTTTGTAAGCTACATGAGACAGACTTTCAGTCTAGACCTGCCCCTTATTATGGTAGGACAGACCCCAGAAAAGTAGCCTTCTAATCCATTTCTTATATGGATGCAAAGATGTATCTAAAATATTTATCTGTAAACTAACAAGGACATGCTTTCCAATATGATTGTATAATATAGTTTCTTCATTTAAATTTGTGGTTGTTTTAGATATTGAAAAATGAGTGAAAATGAGCTTCATTTTGCTAGGATTTACTGCCAAGAAAAGCCTATGGAGACATTTAAAAGTGTTTTAAAAATTGAGCTAGTAGCTCATGTGATATTTTACTTAATATTTTAATATTAAGTTTTAATATTTTATATTATTATGCTTTAATATTTTTAGCTTACTGTTGTTTTAGGATAATAAAAATTTCACATAATTCAGAAATGTGTCTTTATGAATATATTAAATTGTTCCAGGTACACAGGATAATTTGTAGAAGAAATGTCCTAAATTACAATATATTACTTTGAAGCATTTTTGGTTCAGATTGCAACATGAGATTATTATATTTAGAATTTTCTAGTCTGTTATTTTAATAGTATATTAACTTGTTTGTTGGTAATGTGTAAGCCCTATACCTTTTAAAGGGATATCACCTGCTATGACATTTTGGATTTGCTAATTGTACTCAATTTTGAGGTGGTAGGCTTGTGATTTGGCAGGCTTTGCTATTTGTCTTATGTTAAATGATTGATGGTCTAAGTCCAGTTCCTAATGGGTTTCTGTTTATTTCTGTTGAGGTTGGCATTAATAGGTCTTCTCAGCAAAGATGCCAAGGACTGACCTGGAATAGACTCTAAATTAATTTTCAGCTTTGAAGACGTTCCTTCTAGGTCAGGATTGAGGCCAACTAGTAGCACAATGGAATGGAGCAGATTTATTGTCACTGCTGTGCTTTTTCCTGCCCTGCTAATTAGAGGGGTCTATCAAAACTAGTCAAAGATGTTAAATAAATCCATTAGTTAGAAGGTTAGCAACATCTAGAATTTCACTTGGAATTTTTAAAGCTCAATCCACTTTTACTAAAGATAGATAGAGGAGGAATTTTTAATAGAGTTCATAAGCAATTGTGTGGATTCCCAATTATAGCCATTGTTTTAATATTGAGAGACTAGTTGTATGGTTTCCCTTCCCCTCAATTTTATTGTGGAATAATTGACAAATATAATTGTGTATATTTGTACAATCTGATTATGACATATATGTTGTGGAATGATTACTAATATCAAGATAACACACCTATCACCTCACATAGTTATCTCTCTCTTTTTTTAGAATGATTAAGATCTACTCTTAGTAACTTTCAAGTATATACAACACTATGTTCCTAACGATAGTTCCCATGTTGTACATTAGATCCTCAGAACTTATTCTCATTATAGCTGAAAGTGTGTACCCTTTAACCTACATCTCTTTTATCTGTGCCATCTATTTGGTCCTTCTTTGCTATTCTTGCAGTTACCAAAGAATAAGTAGAAATAAGAGAAAACATTTAGGGCAGAAGAGCCTAAAATAAATGGGTAAAATTAGGTTTTAGTATTATGAGTGATATTATATTAGGTATAGTATTTTCACCCAGTTAATTCAAGAGCTGCCTACATCTGTTTGCCATTTGAAGTAGAAGCATAGAATATTAATACTTGAAGGAACCCTAGAAAGGATTGGTGGGTTCAACCCTGATTTATAGATTAGGAAAGTACTTGGACAATTCACAGCTTCACTAGGCCTCAATATTCTAATATTATCCTATTCTTTAAAACAGTGACTGTGATAAGATGATGTAATAATTCTGTTTGCAGGTGTGTTTTTGAAATTGTTGGTAGGGCCAGTTTAACATTTTATTAATTGTTGTTTTACTTGACCAAGCTCATGGTAATGAAGTAGAGGATAATTGTATAAACATCAGGAGCGTGAAAGAGGTAGAACTAATTAAAACATAGGATTTCTTATTCCTGCTGCCTGGGTTTTATTAAAATTTTTGCTTCTCTGCTGCTTGACTTCTTGTAGACTTGGTCTAGTTTATTGCTAGCCCTCGACCTGGGAATCTATGCTATTTAACTTTGTTGTGTTATACAATATAGAAGGCAAGTGGAAAAATAAAAAGGAGCCTTGTGCTAAATGAGATTTGGACTCTCCCAGACATCTTTATCTAGTGGTGCAAACCAACCTGCTAATGGAAACACCGAAAGTCCTGTGCCCGTATCTTAGCTTCCAGATATAATGTGGCTGTGAAGTGGCAGAGGCAGGAAAAAGTATCAGTTCATTTATAGAAACCTTTCCTGCTGTTTTGATATCTGAAAATTGAAAGCTGAAGCTTTAATCACTGACAGTGAGAATGTTGTCATGATGCTAATGCTCAAGCAGGTTCCATTCTATCAGTTATGCTGTTGTAGAACTCTATCCCTTCGTCCATCACAGATGACACAAACATAAGATGATGCCATGACCTGGAAAATAACTTCTTCTCAGATTGGATGCTTAGGTGACAAAGTGACAATATATGTATTTATGGACTAGGCAGTAGTCGGCCCTTTTGATAATAGAATTGAGAAACTGCATTGCTACTCTAATTTGTTCTGCCTCTAAAGTAGGTTACTAGTTTCACTTTAGGGCTAAAGTCCATTTAAATAAACATGAGAACCCTGGTTGAAAATGCCTCCCATCTCCTAACAGTGACTTACCCTGACTAATGGAGCTGAGCCCCAGGCATTTGCACCCTGCCTCACTTCCTTAATCAACCAACCTGCAGACTTTTAACACATGATAATTGAAGCACTAAAATATTGAGGTCAGGGAAAAACTGGTCCCCAGCTAAAGCTGAGTATGTTTGGCATGCTGCTGATACCATCCTGAGGCACTAACCCACTGACCCCGGCTTTAGGAAACACAATAATTTTCAAGACTAAGGACAAGAAATGTGTTTTAACTTGACGTTATTATATCAAATTTAGTTTTGCGATATCTGTGAACTGTCGTAACTAATTGCCTTAGCTTATGAATATATGGTTTTAAAACAGAAGAATATCAACGACTAGCTATGAAAAATTATATTACTAATGTCTTACATTTGTAAAATGATTTTATATGCATTTTATCTGATTTTCCTAATAATCCAGCAGGGCAGGCCAGAAGATATTTTTTTTTCCTATTTTACTGATGAAAAAACTGAGAGCTTGAAAGGCTGAGAGGTTTTCCCAGGGACACTACAAAGCTGATACCTGATATTTTGGCTTTTTGTCCACTGCCTTTCCACTGTGCTGCATGGGCTGTCTGAGAGAGACAGACTTCTACCAGCCAGCCAGCCAGTCGATCAGCTAAAAAGGACAGAGCACAGTGTATCCAGAGACTGTACTAGTAATTGTATCAAAGGTATATATTGTTTTCTCTTTGTAAATCTAAAATGACTAGGTAAATAATTTCTGTTGATTAAAGAGTATGTAATATAACAAATTCATAAATTTATTATCCTGAACAATTTGGATAAAATAATTACATTCCATGTTGTGCAGAGGCATGTAATTTTAAAATATTTTTGTTAAGATTTTCAATAAGACTATTATTTTAATTGCTTTTTTGATGAATAAAATGACTCAGCTTCCTGAAAGACTAAATATGTGGTGTGTGTGTGTGTGTGTGTGTGTGTGTGATGTAGCCCAGGTTTCTGCATTTGTTAAAAATAAAGTTCCCGTTTAATAATCAGAAAGGTAAATTATTTTTGGTCAAGGAAAGGGAAACATGAACAAACGTAGAATGAGAAAAGAAGAAAGGAAGAAAGAAAGAAAGAAAGAAAGGAAGGAAGAATGAAAGAAAGAAAGAAAGAAAGAAAGAAAGAAAGAAAGAAAGAAAGGAAAGAAGGAAGGAAGGAAGGAAGGAAGGAAGGAAGGAAGGAAGGAAGGAAGGAAGGAAAAACTGGACAAATAGTAGAAGACTGAAATCAAGGGTTTTGTCAAGTACTTATTCTGTAATTTTAAATATCAGATAATACACAGACATTAACTTTGCTATTCATAGACATCTTAAGCATATTCTAACTGTGTTTTCTATAATTTCTATATTGTGTTGAGTTTTTGCTCCCTGAAATCTTCTTCCTTCTTTTCCGTAAATGTAATTTCACATCTGGTATGGCATTTGCATTACCTGTGCTTCACTCAGCCTATAGGACATTCCACAATATTTATGAAGGATCAGTCTGTCCACTTATTTTCTGACAAAAACTCTAAAAATCAAAGATCAAAGAGCTGAGTTTTAGACTTGAAAAGTAAGCATAGGCATCACCTTATTAATGTGGGTGCAATTAATATATAACTTTCATAAGTTACCAAGATCTGAATACTGAAGAATGAGCATCCTAAGGATAGAAAATATTATGGTGACCATACCTAGCCTCAGGAAACTTAAAGACAAACAGAGATCACTCACCAGGAAAAATCTTAGAGAATTTTACTTATCATATGGTGTTTACTATATAATAAATCAGACACTAACTTCGATTAAACTTGATTCTAAGGCAAATTTTCTCAAAAAAATTTTTAATTTGTACTTCCACTGTTTAAAAACAAGGTGTGTGATTGGTACATTCAACTAGAACTCTACATGTTGAGACATGCTGGTATTAATACCACAGTTCAGGGAATTATTATTTAAGTAGATTTTTGTGGGATGCTACAAAGACCTAACCATTAGATAAAACATTGATAAATTACAAAAGGGGTATACTGGCAGTTTCTCATGGACTATATGCTGATAGGAGCACAGACTGAATTAATTGGTGAAGGAGTAAAAAATTGTCATAGAAGTTCTCTGTAATTAAATGAAAGGCAGTGTTGATCAGAAGGGAAGAGGTGGAGATGAGCATTAAGTCTGAATTCTAAATTTCAGGACAGGACATGGACTGATGGAAGTCACTCAGAGTCTGGGCACAGCTGTAGAATGTCCAAGAGAAGTGCCCATAATTTAGCATATCAGGAATTCCAGTCAATTAGGTGGAGCACATTGGCAAGATATTATAGTGATTAAAACTCTTGCCCTATTTATTTGCTTGTTTGTTTATTTAATTTTTGTGCCTTGAAAAGTAAGCATAGGATTACTTTTAGTAATTTAAAAAACTAAAATCCTAAGTAGATCTTAGGATTCTTGGGTTACTTAAAGGAACATGAAAACTGTTTGGATGAGATTTTCTCAATCACATGATGGTAAAACAAGTTAAAGCAAATATAAAAGTTTTACAAAGAATTTTAAAAGAGTAATATTATAGCCTTCTCCATCCTTCTAATTCCATGCCCTCCCTTGGTTATTAGGGTTGCCCATTTAACAAAAGAACAAGCTTTTCCAAGGACTGAATTATTCTTTGTTACTTACAGCTTTTCAATGTCATGGAATCCTAAGTTATTGGAAGTTTACATATAGATTTCATCAGAGACAGCTGATGAGAGCAGAAATGTTCAAAAGTAACTAGTTGGGGTGTCAGAAACAACAAAAGGAACTTAATAAAACTCACTCTCTGGCCTTTCTTAGCTCTCTGCCTTGGTATGACAACAAACTCCTAGCAGAGAACTGGAAGAGAGGACTCAGTTCTCCACTTCTTTTCAATATTAAAAATTTAATCTCTGTAAACTCAGACATGTGAAACCTTAATTTAGCAATATTGTCCAACATTGACAATGTCTAAAATCAGTCTATGGGCAATGAGTCTCAGGCAACTGCTCTGGATTTTAGCCTCAAAATGAGGGGGACTAGTTCAAGACTCATCTGGAGACACGGGAGCAATCATATATGTAATTATATAGAAATGTATGATTTGAGGATTGATGTAGTCACTGACATTGCCTAGAAGCTGATGAGAATTCACTTTTTTACATGCACTGAAGTGAATTTTTGGCAGTAGGAAGCAAGAATGTCTGCTGGGCATCAAGAGTCTAAGGAGCATTGCTTGTATCTCACCTCTCAAGGTTATCTGGGTAACCTCTCAGATTCCTGCCAAGTAAGGAGGTGTATCAGTGTTTCTTAGCTTTTTTCTTTGACTCAAACACTTTCATTAAGTTTATAATTTTTCAAAGTACCCTATAAATTAAAAAAAATATTAAATGTGTAATATATAATACGTGATTTTAAAGGCAAGTAACATTTTCATCTCCATATGTCTTTAAAGATTACTGTCTAAATTCCTATTCTTTTTCTTAATATTGGTTTTAAATACATTGTACATTAGTCATGATATATGTAAACATACCTTTTGGCTTTATAAGTGTTTGATTTTCTTTAATTTTCCTGAATTTTATTGTATGTGAAAAAGCATAATTTATTGATGAAACAATTAAAATAATATTATGTAATGTTTTATTTGGAACTGAATAGATTTAAATCATATAGTAAAATTTAACTTCCTGTTGTGCACCAAACTTTGACAAAAATTGTTTTGTACCTATATTTAGAATTCTTACATTTTGTTTTAAAAAATTGCTAGCTCGCCCTAGCTGGTTTGGCTCAATGGATAGAGCGTTGGCCTGCGAACTGAAAGGTCCCAGGTTCGATTCTGGTCAAGGGCACCTGCCTGGGTTGTGGGCTCGATCCCCAGTAGGGGACTTGCAGGAGGCAGCTGGTCAATGATTCTCTCTCATCATGGATGTTTCTATCTCTCTCTCCTCTTCCTTCCTCTTTGAAAGCAATAAAAATATATAAATAATTTAAAAAATTGTTAGCTTATTTTGGTAGTTTTTGCTTTTTGTTCTAAATGGTAGAATAAAAGAAAAGGCTTCAAGCTGCTATTTCTAAGCACTTATGCACAAATAACACATTGAGAGTTCAGAAGGTCTGTTTTCCTCTACCAAATTATAAATCAAATGGAATTAAACATTGCTTTATTTTCTCTTTTCAACAATGTTTTTTAAATTACTAGAGCTGCATTAATGTTCCATTTAAACATTTTGACCAGACATGCAGTTTATTAATTCAGTGTTGATCATCTTGAAGAAAATTTTCAGAATTATTGTTTTTATGTTTTTAATCAGGATTACATGTTGCAAACAATAGAAACCTATTCTTGATAACTCAGGCAAAAAGAATATTGACCGGAAGAGTATAGGGTGACTCACAAAATCAAAGGAAGCTCAAGGACCAGGTTTGAGAAAGAGCAAGAATCTGGGGAGCTCTTAGAATTTCATAAGCAGTAGCTAAAGTGTCATCACAGTGATGAATCAGCTTTTGTCATGCTTTCCTGTCCTTGGCCATTTAAGTAAAATTCAAAGTCCCAAGAAAAAGAATTGGGTTGGCTTATTGTGGGTCACATGCTCATTATTTAGTGCTTAGCTTCAGGGAAGTGGGACATCTTGACTGACAGTCCCACTTACATGGTACCCATTAGGGAAGAGATACCGATGTTCTCCCATAAGGAAATTATGGCGCTATCATCAGAAGATGCTGGGTGAACATGAACAACACTTGTTAAAATGTATGTGTTTCTGTCTCCAAACAGTCTATTACAGATAGGTTAAATTACACAATATATGACTAAGAATAACAATTATTTAAAGCTGAAGAACAAATAAAATATTCAAGGAGTAGTATTAACCTGGATGGTAAACTGACTGAATGAGTGAGTCATGAGAATTATCTATCTGATCTCCTTGGCGACCCTGAATGTTCATTTGATAAACTCTTAGAAGCTTAAAAATGCTTCTGATTTAAAGGAAAACATATAAACAACAATTTTACTTATCAATTTAATAACACCCCCCATGTAGCAGACATTTGCCATTTTAGGCTTTTTGGCATTCATTGCACTTTCTCATGGCCATAGTATCCTACTTTTCTATCTGTCTCAGGAGAAAACAACTTCATCTCTAGCTCCAGGGATAGGTCCTGAGTGACTGAAGTTCATTCTCCTCATCACAAGGATTATGTCCCATGCACTAATCTGGGCTGAAGAAAAACCAGAATATATTTTTTGGAGACTTCTAGAAAACAGTTCTAGTTTCTCCTCAATTTATCTGGAGAGCTACTTTCTCTGGATGATATGGGCACAGATATGAGGCCTGATGTTGCTGCAGCCATTTTGTTACAACAAGAGATGTAAAGTCTGCAGTCAAAGTTGACATACAAGGAGAGTAAATTCAAGAGAACTGCAGAGAAGTGGAGTTGGTGCCCAAAGGATCACACTTTACCTGAAGTGCTCACTTCTGGTGGACCTTAAATGAGCCCCAAATGTATTTGATCTTGTATGCTAGTTTGAGTTGGCATTGCTATTATTGCACTTGAAATAATTCTGACTGATACACTGCTAGAAATCCTTTGTGAGTCGTAGGGTCTATGAATTAGATTGAAAATTGCTGGATTCCATGATATCTATGGTCAGCTCTAACAGGAAAAATTTTGTGCTTTTTCTGGTAATAAGGGGGTACAACTGAAGACAAGTTTGAGAAATGCATGTTGAATGATTGAACATGTATTCTGCAATAGGTTTCAGCCTTACTGTTGAAGTACATTTACTGTTTTTTAGCTATTTTTAATTCAGAAAGATGAGCTTTTGTGATCCATTTCTCTTTTTTGTTCTGTGTGGTTGAATATTTGTGACTTTCATGGCTTTATTTTTCTTTAAATGCATCATCTTTATGCAAAGTTTCAAATTTTATTAATAATCTATTTTTTTGTCTTTTGTTGGGCAATAGGATATTCCAAAACGTAATAGGTATTTAAGAAATGCATGTTTAATTAAAGTTATGATTTCATCAATAGCATATTCCCAAACCAGTGGTTCTCAAATGTGGTTGCACATTAGAATTACCTGGATCATTTTAAAATAGTGGTTCTTAAAGTTCAGAATACATCAAATCACCTGGTAGACTTGTTGAAACAGATGTCTTGTGCCAATCTCATTTCTGATTCAGTAGTTCTAGGGTGGTGCTCCAGATTTTTACATTTCTAAATAGTTCCCAGGTGATACTGATGTTACCAACCTGGGGACTACTACTCTAAAAATAGTATCACATGATCTCACTCATATGTGGAATCTAATGGACAAAATAGATCCAGAGACATAGAAACATGGAACAGACTATTGAATCTCAGAAGGAAGGCAGAGTGGAGAGTGGGTGAATAGGAAAAGATCAACCAAAGAACTTTTTTGCATATATGCATAATCCATGGGCACAGACAATAGGGTGATGAAGGCCTAGGGGGGAAGTGGGCTAGCAAAGGTCAAGGGGGGAAAAAGGGGACATATGTAATACTTTTGACAATAAGGATTAAAAAAAAATTATCCTAGATTGTGTAAATCAGAATCTCCTTGGTGGATGTAGTTTTTAAGACTCCCCAGATGATTCTGATGGAGAACCAGGTTGAAAACCACTGTACTGAACAGAAAGAGGATGGCTGGCTTTTATCTTCTGATTAAGCATGTACAGAGGTCCTTTTATTATTCCAATAAACTGAACTCCTTGACCCACAGGTACTATCTCACTAGGAAGAGCTAATAAATTTAAATTAAAAAAAAGACAAGGGGCTGTGGGGAAGGGATAAATAGGGAGTTATAGGTGAATGAACACAGAGTTTCAGTTGGGGAAGATGAAAAAGTAAAAAAAAAAAAAAAAAAGAATCACTATTGTTCATCATTTAGAAGAATCACAGACAAGTATCAACTATCTCTTGACCCAGGAAGATCTGTAGATCACCTCAAAAGAACATCTGAAATTATTTTATTCAGGAAAACAAATCGTCATGCATGAGATTAGGAACTGCTGGAGGGACAGAGTTATCAGAATCCAGTGGCCTGGATTACCCAAGGGAAGCTGGAACAAGAATGGGCTTTTCAGTTGGTAGCTGGTGTAGGGGCCCAGGATGAGTCACCTCAAGATGCACCTCTGGGTATGCAGATTGTTTTGAGCTAAAGGTAACTTTAGCTTCAGGCTCAAGATAAACTTCTGCCCCTCTCTCCTTTTTTTTTTTTTTTTTTTTTTTTTTTTTTTTAAATATATTTTATTGATTTCAGAGAGGAAGAGAGAGATAGAAACATTAATGGTGAGAATCATTGATCAGCTACCTTCTGCATGTCCCCCACTGGGAGTCAAGCCCACAACCCGGGCATGTGCCTGACCTAGAATTGAGCTGTGACCCCCTGGTTCATAGGTTGATGCTTAATCACTGAGCCACACCAGTTGGTCTCTCTTTACCTAGAAGAACTTGAATTAGGGGCTTTTCCCATAATAGATGATCAGATACAACTTCGTTTGGCATATCTGGCTCAGGGCAAACGTCTATTCACTAAATATCCATTCTTATTCTGCAATGACCCCTTGAAGCTCATCCCCAGCTCTCGTCTTAGATACCTCAGTTCCTCTTTCTATCTCTGAATCTCTCCTACATGTGGGATCTCTGGTTCTCTCATGTATGAGGGGTTCCCATACATATGTATATATTAAATTTGTTTATTTTCCCTTGCTAATCTGTCTTATGTCTATTTGATTATTAGACCATCCAGAAGAATCTTGAGGGTAGTGGAAAGTTTGTTCCTCACTTAAACTGGAATAAAAAAGTAGATACAATTGCTGCCAGAGATGATTCCCAAGGCAGAGGGAGAAATACCCTTCTTTCTCTCTTCTGACTCTCTGACCAGCACTGATCATTGGCTACTCCAGCAGAACAGTAGTTGACACAGGAGTCTGGGCAAAACAGCCTGTGGGGCAGCATATAGAGCCGAGCAGAAGAGGGGAAGGGTGAGGAATGAATTTGAAGGCAAACATGCCACCAACAAACTCTTTATTTGTGGGACAATTCAGTGTCATTGATAAAAATCAATAAAAGAAACATCCATGCATGTAACTTTACTTAAAATAACATATGGAAATGTTAGCTAATTCTATTGGAACTAGAAGCCCAGTGTATGAAAATTCGTGCACTCATCGGGGCGGGGGGGGGGGTGTCCCTCAGAGCAGCCTATGCCCTCTCACAGTCTGGGAGCCCTCAGGGGATGTCCAACTGATGGCTTAGGCCTGCTCCCCAAGGAAAGCGGGCCTAAGCTGTAGTCTGGCCTCCCTCCGTGGGAGGTGACCGGCAAGCCAATTAGGGGACGGGCACAGGTGGCCCCGCCCCCATTGTGCCACCTCTGCTAGTGGCCTCCCTCTGTGGGAGGTGACCTTGGTGGGCTGATCAGGGGATGGTGCCAGCCCCCATTGCCCTGCCACTGGTTGCTGCCGCCCCCACCCCCCATCACCATCCTCTCCCTCTGCCTGCTGGCATGCACCTTGGCTGGTCTTGCACCACCTGCTCACCAGCCCCATCCCCCACCAACTGGTCATTCCATTGTTTGGTCAATTTGCATATTACACTTTTATTATATAGAATTTTCACATACCCTAAAACTGTGTGTTTATATATGTACTAGTAGCTCTGCACACGAATCCATGCACCAGTAGCTCTCTGCAGGGCCTGGCCGCTCCACACCCGCTACCCAGAGGCTCTCTGTGGCCCAGAGGCCCATCCACGGCCAGGGGCAGAATGCTTGCCTCGTCGCCGGGGCAACGAAGCAAGCATTCTGCCAGGCCGCTCATGCTGCCTGCTCTCAGCAGCCGGCCCCCACCCCCGCCGGGACTGGGGGACTCCGGTGGGTCTGAGAGGACTGGGTGCCGCCATCTTGTGGCTATGGGTGCTGCCATCTTTGTGATGGAGTGATGGTTAATTTGCATATTACCCTTTTATTAGATGCGATATTTGTTGTTTGGTTTCCTTTGGCCAATTGTTAACCCATTCTAAACACTATAGTACTCTTCTAAAGTAAAGCCTAAAGGCTTCTTCTAGAATCTGGTATACCAGTTTTTCTAAATCCCTTTCTTTATGATGGAAAGTAAGTAATTGTCTAGGATTGAGACAATCCCTCCCATGGGCTTTAGGATATAGATAGTTTCTTGGATTTTTTTTTTTTAAACCATGGAGTGCTCCCAGATGTTTTCCTGACTTCTAGGCCTCAAATTCTCTAACTTCTTACAGGTAGGACCCTTACTTCATTTTTTGACACACTAGGCTCCCATTTTTCATAAGAAAGAGCCTCCAGTGTGCTAAAATCCAGTTAAAGACTATCTCTTGAATTCCACTTCAAACTTCCTTAGTGAGGCCATTCTAGGTTGCCTTGAATCTATCATTTGAATAGTAAATAGGGTTACATTTTCTAGTTAATGTGCCTTTTTGCACTGTCTCCATAATCTCATCAGAGAATTTTTCCTAGATTGTTTAATACTGTTTTGTCTATGAATACCTAATTATCATGTCCTTCAGTCTCCAGAATGGCAGTCATAATGTTGTAACATATGTAATTATATACCGTGTTTCCCAGAAAATAAAACATCCTCCAAAAATAAGACCTACTTACAGGTTTCCTTCTGAGTGAAATATAAGGCATCTCCCGAAAATAAGGCCCCAGGCTCTGTCTCAGAATGAAAATTAATTTACCGTAAGCTGGTCGCTAGGGCTGCCCCGACTGGTGTCTAGCAACCAGTGACGTTACGCGGAGTCCTGACGTCACTGCTGTGTGGAGGCGGAGCAGAGGTCGGAGTGAGCGGTGAGCGCGGGGCGGGAGAGAGGAGGAGACTTTCGCAGATGCATGTAGAAGAACAGGAGGATTAGAGCGGACGGGACGCGGCGAAGGTGGTGAGTGCTGGTCTGTCTCTGGTGACACTACCTGATGCTCGCGGCCGCCTTCATGATGACTGAAGGTTCTCAGTCAGTGGCAGACCCTGCTCCAGCCCAGATCCAGGCCCCAGCAAGCCCAGTGACAGTCCCCAGGCAGGCCCCAGGGGGTAAATGTCTGATAAAAGGGTAGGGGGGATATCTGGTGAAGGTGTTCAGTGGCACAGGGGTGGGGGGAGGGGGATCACTTAAAATGACACAGGAGGATCAGAGGGGGCAATCAAAATGACACAGGAGGATCAGAGGGGACAATCAAAATGACACAGGAGGATCAGAGGGGACAATCAAAATGACACAGGAGGATCAAAAGGGGTTACTAAAATGGTAATCCCCCTTCTGATTCTCCTGTGCCATTTTGATTCCGCCCTCTGATCCCCCCTGTGTCATTTTGAGTGATCCCCCTCCCCCCACCTTGATCCCCCAATTCCTTTTTTTTTTACCTCTAGAAATGAGCGCAAAAAGAAAAAGCTACTCTGTGGAGTACAAAAGAAAGGAATCGTGGAAGACTCTTGGGGCCAAAATCTTACTGCTTTCTGCAAAGAGAAGATGTTGAGTATCCGATTGGTCTGAAAATGGCGAGCAGAGTATGGTAACCTCATTGAACAAGTGGACAAGGGAAATGCTAAAAAGCACAAGTGTGGATCAGGTCGGCCACCATTATTTTCCGAGCTGGAAGACCTGATCTGTGAATGGGTTGTTGACAGGAGAGCAAAGGCTTTAGTTGTGAATAGGGCTCAGATTCAAGAATTTGCCCTTGCAATGGCACCACAGTTTGACATAGCCCCCGAAGACTTCAGAGCATCACAACACTGGCTGGATAATTTCCTTCAGCGAAGTGAACTGTCTTTAAGAAGATCTACAACATTGTTTAGATTGGAAGATACTCGTTATTAAGCAAGCACTTGCATTCAAGTCCTTTATTGATGATGCTGACTTCTCTAAATACAATCTTTCCAACATGATTGCTATGGATGAAACTGCAGTGTTTATGGGCCAATCATCTCAAACAACAATTGAACAGCGGGGTGACTCCTTAGCGTACATTCCCTCCACTGCTTACGAAAGTGCACGTGTTTCCTGTATTTTGGCAATTCGTCTGGATGGCACTAAAATCCCACCTTTAATCATTTCTAAGGGCAAGAAGGAAAAGATTGAACGTGTTTTGGGCGGTTTTATTCTTGAAACTGAAAAAGCCTGGGCCACACAAGCAGTTATAAGGAAGTGGGTCGATTTAATGCTGCCGCTTGTTATGCGAGGGAGCCAAAGAGGTCTGCTAGTCTGGGATGCAGCCAGCACTCACCGCGCTAAAGACATGAAGACATTTCTTCACGAAAGAAAAATAGATCAGATAATGATTCCCGCAGGAATGACGGCCTATCTCCAGACTCTTGATATTGCAATAAACAAGCCATTCAAAGACAATTTGCCCATGGAAATTAATGACTACATTGAAAATAGAATGGAGAGAAATCAGCGTGGAAACTTTGTGAAACCTAAACTGCAAGAAGTTGTGACTTGGGTGAAGAATTCATGGGAGAAAATCACTGACAGTTGCATTGCAAATGCACTGCGAGCAGGCTACCTTGACAAGAAGTACTCATTTAAAGACAGTGCTATTGTTAAACATGAGAGATTTGGTCCACTGATTCTGAAAGAAATGGAGTCACAAGAAATTCACCAGGAAATTCAGGAATTGGATTGTTATGATGATGTTCCAGAAGATGATGACATGATTGTCATTGAATAAATGAATAAATTCTTGATACTGTAGGATTCACAGTTTGTCTGGTTTGTGTTGACAACTACCGTACTACCGTACCATATACAGGTAATAAATTTCCTTTATTTTCATTTAACAATAAATGTGTACTGTATTCTTCTTCATGGAAAAATAAGACATCCCCTGAAAATAAGACCTAGCGTGTCTTTGGGGGCAAAAATTAATATAAGACGTTGTCTTATTTTCGGGGAAACACGGTATATATATATATATATATATATATATATATATATATATATAATGTTATTAGTTATTACAAGTCATTGACTCCTCATCAAATTCTAGCTTGTCTGAGAGGATCAGTTTAAGGAGCTTTCCCAAATGTTCCATGCTAAGGAATTATTAACTCTACTAGCTTTAGTCCAGACCTGAGTGGATGACTTATCCCTTCTGGGATTTGTAAATAAATGAGCATTTATAGCATTATATGCTCCTGGTAAAAACACTGTTCTTTAGCTTATCCAATGAAACAGGAATTTTTAGAGATGAAAAAGACAGGTTTTGGGAAATTTTAGAAATTAAGGGGACCATGGAAGAAACACAGAGCAGCAGAAGGTATATTTCCATAGAATAGAGGAGCTCAAAAGCTACACCAGGTACATTTCCATAGAATGAGGGAGCTGGGAACAGCAAAAGGTCTATATTTATAAAATAAAGAGGAGGAAGCCCTTTATCCAGAAGGAGAAGAAAGCCCAAAGGGAATAGGAATTAGGACGGGGCGGCGGGGGGGGGGGGGGGGGGGGGGGGGACAACCTCACATGTCCCATGTGAGGTTCGATAGTAACCAGTCTAAGGGAATAGTGACCAATAAGAAGGGAAATCAAGGCACCAGGATCTGCAGCCTTTATAAGCCATAGGAAAAAGGAACTCAGTGGGACCCTTTCCCCTCCCCATGTGGGAGTCCATTCTGTGGGACTCTTTCCCTCTCCCCACGTGGGAGTCTGTACCTGTTCTTCAATAAATCTCCACCTTTGCTACACCACTTTCTGTCCGTGGATTCATTCTTTGATTCCAGCTGACAAAAAATCCAGGTTCCAGCCCCAAAATTCTATATCACCAACTCCATTCTGACATTTGGATTGTCATGCTTTATTGAATAAAAGAAGCTGAAAAGTCAAATCCTACATTTCCCAGTTTGCCTTATAGTTGGAATTTTCCAAGATATCCATGTCAACATAAGAAACATCCAAACCTGTAAATTTTTATAAGGTTATTTGAGCCAAACTGATGACAATTGCTGGGAAGCAAAATCTCAGTAGATTGAGAAAATATCCAGAGAAGGGCAGTTTTACACCGTATTTTATACTTTAAATCAAAGGAAGAGGCATAGGGAGGGTTAAATGAAATTCACTGGTGATATATTAGGGAGGCATGATAAAGCAAATTGGGAAAATCTCTGGGATTGGATAAAAAGTAAAATGAAGAGACAAATACTTCTTTTACCTTGGTGGGTATAGGGTAGTTAACAATTACATTTTACAGCACATAGAGATGGTATTCAGGGGAACAAGATAATAATGAGGTGGTTTCGTCGTCTTGTGCTCTGGTGGGAGATTTGTACCCTTATGGGTCTGGAAAAGGGGATTTCTCAGACATTCCAAAGGTATGCTATTTTAGAGGCAAAAAGATAATAGGCAGCTCAGTTAAGGTAAAGATTGAACTTTGTCAAGGAAGATACAATTCTAGGACATGACTACTCACCATGACTCACTTTTAGTTAAGATGTTTTAATTTCAGACCATCCTATATGGTGGCGTTCAGTCTCTGAGTTTGTAAGGCCTCCATGCAGGCCTCCTCTGAGCTTGTCAGGTTTAGTGTGTGGTCCCTTTTTGTCCACACTCAGGGGCAAAATTTGGAAGTCAGAGTGAGGTGGTTGTGCTTTTGCCATTGCGTTGGAACACTTGGCCATGGAGCATTTGGTTTTCTGTAGTAAGAGTGGCTGTTCCTAACTCCTTGGGTGTTGAGAAGTGAGACATGGAGCACCCATTTTGCTGATGTGCATTTCAGCTTGGGTGGAATGCTCCTGGAATGAACATTTGGATTTTCCTTATTCTCTGAATATCTGATGGCAGAAATAGCAGTTCCCACATAAATTCATTGTTATATCTGGGAATCATTTCTGGAAGCTAAGACCAGGTCTTTCTCCTCCAGCTCTGTGAATACCTGTTTTTCTGTATCATCTACTTTTTTTGTTGTTTAATTAGCTGGTGCTATATCTTCACTAAATCCTAATATACTATTAAACACTAAATTAAGTAGATGGTAATATTTCCTACAATTTCCAGAAACATACCTCAGATTTATTAAACATCCCATCATAGAAGGTGACAGAAACATAAACTGGGGTAAAAGATACTGATCTGCTAAATTTTTTCATGGGTTTTAGTTTATATTGATTTTAAAGTTTCATTTTAATTGTTTATTTTTATCAATGCTACCCAGTGGTTTAAAAAGTCATTTTTTTTTGCTGGATTTTTAATACAGTTTTAGTAACCCCTGTCTACCTTTCTAAACTCCAGATTCCTACTCCTCATAGATATTCCAACAATTTCTTTTGGAATCTACTTTTTATTTCCAAACAGCATGCCTATATTTCTAAATAGCATGCCTACGTTGTTATCTCTTGTGTTTTTCCATTTTTATTTATCTTTCGATTTCCTTCTGTGAAAGATGAAAACTTATTTCTTCTCCATTCTTTCCTCACTGATGAACACCTTCACACATTTCTTTTCTCAACAATTTCTTATATGGATATCAAATTTTTATTAGAAAGTCTTCATGTTTACATTATTATGACTATGTGAACATTATTTACAGCTGCACTATGTAAGACTTTATAAGTTTATAAGACTCACATTTCCTTTATCACAGATTAAAAAAATTCCTTTGAGGTGATAATTATCTTATTTTTTGCTTAATTTTACGTGCACCTCTTTGCTAATTTATCCACAAATTCTCAAGATTTTCCTCGAGATATTAAAAACCTATCAGATCACTTTTAAATGTCCCTTTCTCTTTTATTTTCTTTCTTCCTCCCCCAACATCCCTTTTCATGCCCTCAGACCTTGTGCTCTGGTCTGGAACAGGCCAATGGCTGCACAGCTGTCATGGATAGCTCTCTCCTATGTCGGCTTCCCAGTTTCCTGGATCTTACATTTTCAGTTTTCTTGGTTTATTCCCTCACTTGGTAGAACATTTTTTCCAGTTGTTTTTTGAGATATACATATTGGTAGGTGAGGAGAACATTACTTTTCTTTTTTCTTTACTTTCATTTAGTTGGGTGCCAAATTCTAACCTCATATTTAGTAAGTATCCCTTGTATTCGGTGTGATATCCCTGCCCTCAGATGTGCCTGGTGCCCCCAAACTAGAGTTCTTCCAATTAACCTCTCTATAGTGTAAAACTCTACTTCTCTTTTTGGAGTTAGGGATGAGCATTTAGAGATGCCAGGTATTCCAGTTTCTAAGTCCTTCTGCAGTCCTGCAGTAGGTACTGCTACATTTTCCTGTTCTTCTAAGTGAATAATCACTTATTCATCTACTTCAGCAATTAAAATGTTGTTGTTGCTATCCTGCTCTATTTGTTCTTATAGGTTTATGTCCTTTTAATCCCCTTAGTCTTATTTTAAAGAGGTTTGAGGAGCAGGAAAGAGGTAAACACATGTATATAATTGGGCATCTTTAACTGGAAGTTTTGTGACCATTTAAAAAATATGTCTTTATTAATTTTTTAGAGAGAGAGAAAGGGAGAGGTAGAGCTAGAAACATGGATGATGAGAGAGAGTCATTGATAGGCTGCCTCTTGCATGCCCCCTACTGGGGATTGAGCCTGCAACCTGGGCATGTGCCCTGACCAGGAATCAAACCGTGACCTCCTGGTTCATGGGGTGACACTCAACTATTGAGGCACACTGGCTAGGCTGGCCATTGGTTTTTAACATCATCTATTTTTATGAGACCTGGACTGTGAATAACTGATTTATTCACACTCAAGGATTTTGGTACTTTTAACAAATCCAGAGACTTAATAACGTAGGTGTAAAAACAGACCCGTTTCACAAAATCAGTTAATTTCAGGAGGATGTTTTGAGTTACCTAAAACATCCCATAATAGACTCTGGGGACCCAGACTCATACAGGGAGAAACTGGATTGTCTGGCATCGGGTGGAACTTGAGGGCGGCTTTCTCTCAGAGGTGCTTGCAGTGATCATTGTTTCTGCAGGACACAGAGACACAGGGACCTCTTCCAGGCAGGGCTGACGGTCAGCCATTGCTGTTTGCTACACCCTGGTGATTCTCTGAGACCCTGCCCCACCCAATTTGTGCGCAGAGGCTTTTGCATACGAATGGCCTGGCCCTTTGCAATCTGAAACCTAATGTACTGCAGCTGGGTCAAAGAGCCCCAGAGCCTCCAAAAGAAGACCCAAGGCTCAACAGCAGCTTGCATTGCTTCACAGCTGGGCCTCATCTGGGCACCTCCAAACCCCAAACAAAGAGAAGGAATCTGCAGATCTCTCTATAGCTCCTGCTGGGTGGCCTCTCTCCTTGGAGATCCAAGAGCCAATGTACCCAGTGGTCAGAGAGAGACCATCCAGACTACAACTCTTCAGATCCATAAGAGACACACTCAGGGGGCAGACACAGTGAGCACCAAAGCCCCACTGAAGCAACTCTTGCCCCATAAGGGTGTCTCCAGCACAGAAGTTCTCCCATCATAGACACAACTGATCTTCACAGCCAATTGGCCTGGAGGTCAATTCCTCCCAGTGATACCAACAACAATCAAGGCTTAACTACAACAAAACTGTGCACACAGCCCACAAAGGGGTGCACCAAGAGTGTCCACCTCAGGTAATTAAGGAGGCTGAGCCACTGGGCCCTATAGGACACCTAGCACACAAACCCACACTATCAACACAGGGAAGCAGCCAAAATGCGGAGACAAAGAAACAGGTCACAAATGACAGAAATGGAGGAAAGCAAACTACTGGATATAGAGTTCAAAACCATGGTTATAAGGTTTTTCAAGAATCTTCTAGAAACCACCAATAAATTTAGTGAGACCCTCGAGGATATGAAAAAGGACCAACTAGAAATTAAGCATACACTGACTGAAATAAAGAATAACATATAGAGATCCAACAGCAGACTAGAGGATCCCAAGAATCAAGTCAAAGATTTGAAATACGAAGAAGCAAAGAACACCAAACCAGAAAAGAAGAAAAAAGAATCCAAAAATATGAAGATAATGTAAGGAGCCTCTGGGACAACTTCAAGCGTACCAATATCCAAATTATGGGGGTGCCAGAAGAAGAGAGAGAGAGAGCAAGATACTGAAAACTTATCTGAAGAAATAATGACAGAAAACTTCCCCCACCTGGTGAAAGAAATAGACTTACAAGTCCAGGAAGCGCAGAGAACCCCAAACAAAAGGAATCCAAAGAGGACCACACTAAGACATATCATAATTAAAATGCCAAGGGCAATAGACAAAGAGAGAATATTAAAAGCAGCAAGAGAAAAACAGTTAGTTACCTACAAGGGAGTACCCATACGACTGTCAGCTGATTTCTTAACATAAACTATGCAGGCCAGAAGGGAGTGGCAAGAAATATTCAAAGTGATGAATAGCAAGAACCTACAACCAAAATTACTCTACCCAGCAAAGCTATCATTTAGAATTGAAGGTCAGATAAAGAGCTTCATAGATAAGAAAAAGCTAAAGGAATTCATCACCACCAAACCAGTATTATATGAAATGCTGAAGGGTGTTCTTTAAGAAGAGGAAGAAGAAGAAAAAGGTAAAGACAAAAACTATGAACAACAAAGTGACAACAAATACATATCTATCAAGTGAATCTAAAAATCAAGTGAATAAAAAATCTGATGAACAGAATAAATTGGTGAATATAATAGGATCAGGGGCATAGAAAGGGAGTGGACTGACAATTCTCCAGGGAAAGGGGTGTGAGGGGTGTGGGAAGAGACTGGATAAAAATCGTACACCTATGGTTGAGAACAGTGTGTGTGTGTGTGTGGGGGGGGGGGGGGGGGTAAGGCAGAGGGTGGGGTGGGAACCGGGTGGAAGGGAGCTATGGGGGGAAAAAGAGGAACAACTGTAATAATCTGAACAATAAAGATTTACTAGTAAAAAACATAGTTATTGATCTAAACATTGACAGAATAATCATATTTCCATGCCAAATTAAGATTTGCACAAATCTGACCCGAGAGAATTGCAGTTGACAGAAATCATGGGCAGAGTGGGAAGTCCACGGAGGCAGAAGTTGTCTCTGATCAGTAGTACATGCTGTGGACAAAGAAGCTGATTGATGAGTCAGGTCTTCGTTACAAACCTTAGTTAGGAAAGACTCCATGTCAATGAAGCTGACCTCAATAAAGCAAAAATGGCAACGGAAAAAACACACAAAAACATCCCATAATAAATTATCTCTCTTGATTTTAACTCAGCTAACTAGTAAGACTAGCCTAAGTCATATGAGTTTATTTGTTTGCTGTTCTGTTTATTACATTCATAGTCTTTAGATGACTGGTCCTACTTTCTCAGTCTCTTGATATTTATATTTTAGGTATTTATTAATTCACAAAGGTTTTATAGGTCATTTTTGTGCTGAAATTAGTAATACTTTTGTTAAACTCTGATCTAGGAAACATCTGAACTTGGAAGATGGTTTTCCTCTGGGCCACTATTTTATGGATGATGACTGAGTCTAAGAAGATAAATATAACTCCTCAAAATGTAATATCATTAAATGCCAGACAATGGGATATCTGGGTGTGTAAGAGAGACTTAGCTGACATCCCTATCCAAGAGGCCAGCATAATTTTTTAGTTTCTTGCATTTTGTGCTTAACTTTGAACATTTGTGGAAAATTACATTGAATAAAAGTTTAATGAAGGGAACAAAATTCACTACTAATTCTACAAGTCAGAGATATCATCTGTTAATCACTATTACTGTTTTTAGGTTTATTTTACTTAGTTGTATTAACACATAAATGTGCAGTAAAAACTTTTTATTTTGTAGAAAATTTCAAACATAGATAAGAGTATAATGAATCTCTGTGTACCTGTTATTTATCTTCCACAATTTTTAGCATGTTGCCATTCATTCTTCATTTATTCCCCACTCTACTATTTATTCATCCTCTATCTTTACTTTTTTTGCTATAATATTTTAAAACATATGTAAAACATCATATAATTTCACCCATAAATACATTAGTATTGCTTTTTAAAATATAAGAGGTTTTATTTTGTTTTCAATACATTATCAGCCTTATCAAAATTAAAATAGTAATTCTTTAATATCATCTAGTGTCACTAGAAATCAACCATGTCAGACCTTGATTTTTGATTTCCAGCCTTCAAAACTGAGAAAAAAAAATTGTGTTGTTTAAGCCACTAGTCCTGTATTTTGTGATGGCAGCCAGAATAGACTAAGATACCTAGACACTTGAACATTTTTGTTAAAAAAAAATTGGTTTGTTTATTAAGCTTAATTCTCATAGGCAGACTATGTTGAGATGTAATTTACATACCATAAAATTCATCCATTGTAAGTATAGCTTTCAATGAGTTGTAGTAAATGTATACTCAACTTATTTATTTTGTGAAACCATCACCAAAATCCAGTTTTAGAACAAATAGATCATTTATTATTTTCAAAGGATTATAATAAATCTCAATGATGATGTTGGATTTGCTATAGCTATTAATAATTGTCAATTTGAGGTATATGATACCAAGTATGATGTCAGAGAAAAATTGTGGGCACATGTATTTATTGATAAGTCACAATAGTTGTTTACAAACTGACAGCTTTATTATGTTAGCACCATAAAATGATAGACTTTTTATGTTTTGAAACAGCTTATATAATATGGAGATGGCTTTTTCTTTGCCTCTCAAAACTTTATAAACCACACTGTTGTAAGTATTTAATATTTCCGAGAACTCTGAAGCCATAATCATTCTATTTCATTATTATAAACCTGTTTCTTTCTACATGAATACCTATAGGGATTTATTTATCATTGTAATACAAATTTTCTACAATGGGTCTTGTTATGGTTGTCTTTTTATTATTTTTATAATAAAATTTAAATCCTTTCAAAATAAATTTAAAGACTTAAATCTTCATTTCAGCTAGAAAAGTTTTCTTTTATTATATTTTCAATTTTGACTTTGTTTTTTGTGGTTCAGGGCTCATCAATAATGCCAATTTATTCATTTTTTAAGATTTGGATTTTATTTGCTGGATTTTATATTTATTATTGTTACTTTATTTTTTAATATATATATATTATTCTTGGAAAAGCCTTCTAAATATTGACCTTCAGGTCACTAATTTAATACCTTTTTTGTGTCTGTTTTGCTAATGATTAAGTTTTATTATAGCCTTATATTTTAATATAGTCTTTTCATTTCTAGTGTCATTTAAATTTTAGCTTATTCCAATTCTCTTTTTACATTTATTATGCCACCTCTTTTGAATTTTACTACTAATTCAAAGGTTTCTTATTTTCTGTTATCCTTATTGAAAAAATCTAGTTTTCTTTTCCTTTTATTGTCGTTAAGAATTTTTCTTGTGCCAAAGAATTTGTCATAAGCCCTCATGTTTGTGTGGTTTCTGCTCACTCATCCTATTACAAGGTGTTTGCCAACAGATAGGGTCTGTGGCTAGCTTCCTATCTGGTATATGGCTTATTGACTGTCAGTAGAGTTATCTTTTTAGATTTCTAGTTGTGAAGCAAATTAATGTTCATAAATTCTAGACTATTTAAATGTTGCAGGTTGGCTGGATTGTAATGGTTTCCAAGCCATCCTAAATATCTGTTCTTTAATACTTTGAACCAAGGGAGTAAAAGCCAAACTAGAGTCCCCATAGTTGACTAACAGGATTGTTATTTTCATTTCTGCCCATAGTACCTTACTTGTTTAAAGCTATATCTGCACAGTATATCTATTGTCACCACCACCTCCTCCTTCTCTCCCTACACACACACAAACGCATACCACACACACTTTTGTTGTGCGTTTTGTGAGTATCATTCTCCAAATAAAGGGAGGTAAAAATGAGGCCAGGTTGGGGTGTAGCATGCTCTTACCATGCAAAGATTGTTTGTGTGCAGTGGCTAGCACTGATCCTGTGTCTTTGATCTGCATGATGTACAGAGAAGGATAAAACAAAGCTCTTCCTATATTCTTTCATTTTCTCAATTTCCCCTATTTAAAGTGGCTAATTATGATTACAATTCATCTCCGTAGCTCCTGCAGTCAATGGAATTTTCTCTGTTTCTGGTTGTAAGATGACTGTCATTTTTAGTTTTTGTTGTCCTCAATTTTTATCTTTTCTTTGCCTTCATGGGTATTTTAGCAAGCTGTTGGGACAGTCTACAGTCTGGACTGCTAGTAAAGTGCCAATTTTTAAAATATTTCCTTGGATTCCAGTTTTTAAACATTTATTGTTGACACTATTACAGATGTCTCCCATTTCCCCGCCTTTACCCACCTCCACCCATGGGCTACGCATATATGTTCTTTGGCTAATCTTTTCACCTTCTTTCATACAGGCCCCTCAGCCCCTTCTCCTATGATCTCTGTCAGTCTATCCCATGTATCCATCCCTCTGTGTCTATTTTGTTTGTCAGTTTATTTTGTTCATTAGTTTTCACAGATAAGTGAAATCATGTGGTATTTGTCTTTCTCTGTCTGGCTTTTTTTTTTTTTTTTTTCGCTTAGCACAATAATCTCCAGGTCCATCTATGCTGTCTCAAGGGTAAGAGATCCTTCTTTTTTTGCAGCCAAGTAGCATTCCATTATGTAAATATACCAGGCTTTTAATCCACTCCCTACTGATGGGCACTTGGGCTGTTTTCAGATTGTGGCTATTTAAATAATGCTGATATGAACAAAGGGATGCATATATTCTTCCTGATTGGGGTTTTTGGATTCTTAGGATATATTCCCAGAAGTGGGATCAGTGGGTCAAAAGGCAGTTCCATTTAAAAATTTTTTAATATATATATTAATTGATTTTAGAGACAGAGGAAGGGAGAGAGAAAGAGAAATAGAAACATCGACGAGAGAGAAACATCTATCAGTTGCCACCTGCATACCTCTACTGGGGATTGAGCCCAAAACTTGGGCATGTGCCCTGATCAGGAATTGTACCAATGACCTCTTGGTGCAGCGGACGATGCTCAAACCACTGAGCAATACCAGCCAGGCACATTTTTAATTTTTTGAGGTAACTCCAAATTCTTTTTTCTCAGTGGCTGCACCAGTCTGCATTCCCACCAACAGTGCTCTAGGGCTCCATTTTCTCCATATTCTCACTAGTACTTGTTTGTTGATTTATTGATGGTAGCTATTCTGACAGGTGTGAGGTGATATCTCATGTGGTTTTAATTTGCATCTCTCTGATGATTAGTGGCGTTGAGCATTTTTTCATATGTCTATTGGCTATCTGTATGTCCTCTTCAGAGAAGTGTCGATTCAGGTGCTTCCCATTTTTTAATTGGGTTGTTTGTCTTCCTGGTGTTGAGTTCTTTATATATTTTGGAAATTAACCCCTTATCAGATGTATCATTGGTAAATTATGTTCTCCATGCAATAGATTCATTTTTCATTTTGTTGATGGTTTCCTTTGCTGTGCAAAAGCTTGTTAGTTTGATATAGTCCCATTTGTTTATTTTTCCTTTGTTTCCCTTGCCCTAGGAGATATATCAGTAAAAATATTGCTCTGAGAGATGTCTGAGATTTTACTGTCTATGTTTTTTTCTAGGATTCTTATAGTTTCGTGACTATTTAACTTCTTTTAAAATGCTAAGTGAAGTCATTAATATCTGAGAGAGAGAAAGATGTACTTATGTAGCTGTGTGAACTTGGCAAGTTATTCACTCTCATTAAGAGGTATATGTTTTTCCATCCTATCTGTTGCTTTGGATAATAGAATACCACAGAAGCAACATTTTGCCAGCTCCTAGTCTAGACCTCAGGAGGTCTTGCCTGCTTTCTTTTTGAACTCTTCTCATTTCCATGTGAATAAGCCTGCTCAATGGCAAGAGGAAAGTGACCCAGGCGTCCCCATTACCCATCCTGACAGTGAACTATCTGTTGGACACATGAATGGAGCCATATTAGGTCATCCAACTCCCAGTTGACCAGCCAACATCTGACTGCAGATGAATTAGTAATCTCCATAGAGACCAAAAGAACTACCAGCTGAGCCTAATCCAAACTGCCAACCTATAGAATTGTGACCTCAATAATCATTGTTATTTAAAGCTACTAACTAATAGGGTAGCTTGTTATGCAGCAATAACTGATATAAAGCTTTCTGTTGGCCTCAGAATGAATTGGACTCCTCCTACCTTTCTGATGTTAATTTCTCTATTATCTTCCTTGCTCACAGAATTTCTTTATATGCCTCTAACCAACCAAACTTGTTCCCCACATTAGGGTTTTACACTTGGAAAAAAACATCTACCTAGAAAATATTTTTTTCTGTTACCTCTACCAAGAAAACATTTCCCAAAATCTTTGTGTGACTTATGGCTTCATATAATTCAGATCTCAGCTCAAAAGTGAGTCCCTCCTTAATCACGCAATCTAAAGAAGCCTACTCAGATACTGTCTAATGTATCTATCACTAGATTTCATTTTCAATCTGTTTGTTAATATTTCTTTTATACTTTTCTCCCAAACCCTAGAACTGTGTTGTTAATAGAAATACAATGTAAATCACAAATGCAAGCCATATTTGTAATTTTAAACTGTTGGGAGAAATGTAAATTGATCTGGTCACTATGGAAAACAGTATGGAAGCCTCTTTAAAAATTAAAAAAATATGATCTAGCAATATATTCTGTGAATATATCCAAAGATAAAACAAAACAAAACACTAATTCAAAAACATATCTACTTCCATGTTAGTAGCAGCATTATTTACAATTGCCAAGACATGGAAGCAAACTAAGTATTCATCAATGTGTGAATGGATAAAGAAGTTGTGATATACAGGGTGTCCCCCCAAAATGTATACACTTAACAGCTGATAGCTCAATTGATGTTTGTTTCTTTTCAGATTTAACCCATTGGAATTAATAATTATTCAGAGTGTGTATACTTTGTGGGGGACAGCCTATATATACATACATAAAATGGAATATTATTTAGTCATGAAAAAATAAGGAAATCCTACCATTTGCAACAACATGGGTGGACCTTGAAGGCATTATTCTAAGTGAAATAAGTCAGACAGAAAAAGAAAAATATTTTATCATATCGCTTATATGCAAAATCTAAATAAAACCCAAGCCTCCCAAACTCATAGAAAAAGACATCAGACTTGTCTGATGGGGTAGAGGAAGGAGGAATTGGAGGAAAGTGGTCAAAAGGTACAAACTTCCAGTTATAAGATAAATAGGTATTGGGGATATAATATACAACATGATGGGTATAGCTGGCACTGCCGTATGATATATGGGAAAGTTGTTAAAGAGAGTAAATCCTAAGAATTCTCATCACAGGAGGAAATGTTTTTCTTTATCCTTTCTTTTTCTTTTCATTGCATTTCTATGAGAAGATGGATGTTAGTTGAAGCTATTGTGGTAATCATTTCACAATATATGTAAATCAACCCATCATGCTGTATGCCTTAAACTTATACAGGTTTCTATAGTGGAACAAATAAGGAGCTTTTCAATAACAACCAGGAGAAATCGTTTGAGAGTGGTAGTGAGCACAGCAAAAAAGATAAGAAAGTAGAATTGGGGGAATTTGCAGAATTGTCTGGAAGGACTAAAGTTTCCAACTTTGGCAATGAAATAGATAAGATTGGTTTTCATGGGGACAGGCAGTAAGTGATATGAAGGTTGGTGAGATTTAATACAATGCAGTTGGTTTGGGTCATGTTGAAACTATGATACCTGTGGGACTGCTGCATTGTTTGTGATTTATTTATTATTATTATTTTTAATATATATTTTTATTGATTTTAGAGAGGAAGGGAGAGGGAGAGAGATAGATAGAAACATCTATGATGAGAGAGAATCATTGATCAGCTGCCTCCTGCATGCCCCACACTGGGGAGTAAGCCCACAACCCGGGCATGTGCCCTGACCGGGAATCAAATCGTGGCCTCCTGGTTCATAGGTTGATGCTCAACTACTGAGCCATGCAGGCTGGGCTGTTTGCGATTTATTGATATAAAACCCAGGTATGGAGACAAAGATTTGAGAGACATTAAATCATTGATAGTCATTGAAGGCATAGGCACAGATAAAATTTTCTAAAAGAGTGTGTATATAGAAAAAATAGTTGACAATGGAATCTTGGGGAATAATAATGTTGAAGAGAGAGAATGGTATGGAGGGAGATCATCTAAGTGAGAAGGAGTAACTAGGGAAAATCTAGGGACCTTCAGAGGACAGAGCTTTTAAGGAAGGAGTAATTTATCATGAGAAATGCCAAGGAGAGCTCAAGAAAGATAAGTAATAGAATAATACTTTGAATTTGAAATTGGTATATGATATCAGAAATTGACAGGAACAAGTTCAGCATAATGGAGGGGGTGAAAACAGAGTGACAGTGTGAAAAAGAACGAGGGGAGAAGAGTTGGAGATGAGTTTAGACCAGGGGTGGGCAAACTTTTTGACTCGAGGGCCACAATGGGTTCTTAAACTGGACCGGAGGGCCGGAACAAAAGCATGGATGGAGTGTTTGTGTGAACTAATATAAATTCAAAGTAAAGGAGCGGAGGGGAGAGCAAGAGAACCAGATAGAACAGCCGGATCCAGCCCGCGGGCCGTAGTTTGCCCACGGCTGGTTTAGACTCTGGGTTCTGGAGGGAAGGGAAGAGAGGATAGCTATAGGGGCACACAGGAGGAGACAGGGTTGTTTTAATATTGGAACTGATGATTATCATTTTATGTTGAGAAAACCTGCAAGTGAAGAGTGAATATTTGATGACAAAAAGCCCCTGATTTGGGAGGGAAAATGGGACTTGGCACAGGTGGCAGGAGTTTCAATTCTGTTGAAACTTTATACAGCTCCACAACAATAGGGTAACATATATGTGTCCTTCATCAATTAGTAATCTTCATTTATAACCAATGGGAATTTCAAGAAATGATTAATTTTCACTACACTTTCAGAAAGAATAATATCTTTAGTCATGACCCTCATAAAGTCTCCAGAGTTCCTTTTCTCCTCTACTCATTCTTCAGATTTTATGACACATTACAACCTGTTCTCCATTAATTTAGCCAAAATTATGCTTAATGTCAGGAATATGGTGATGAACAAAATACTGTGCCAGCTTTTGAGACCCTCTAGTTGCATATGGGGCCTAGGAGTTACTCTCAAGATCCTTGTGATTGCTGCTGGTGACAGTGACGTAATGGTAATTTACTGGTGGTATTATATGACCCCTGGTCCATTTATCCATTTAGTATGATTGTGACAAAATAAAATATCAACTTTTCCTTTGCTTTTGGAAGTTCCATAAAATAACCCTGTAGAATTCCTCTTATTAAAAAAAATGAAGTAGTATTATTACAGCACAGACCAACTTTTCATTTGAAAAGTGCTTTCAAAAATGTCACGGTTTTTGTTGTTGTTTGTTTATTTTACTATTAATTGAGTGTCTTGAGGACAAGGATCTTCTCTAATACTTTCCTTTACAGATACGCTATCCTGGGAAATGCAGTGTTTAGGATTCAGGATACCTGGGTTAAATGAATAATCAGCCATGTAACTTAGAGGCCTTAACAGCATCTACACCTTAATTAATAGCACCTAGAAAATGACAACAACACCTGTCCTACTACTTCTTACGTATTTTTTTTAAAAAAACAATCCAATAAATGAGAAAGTTATTTTTTTAAATAACTTACAAGTGTTGTGCTGATGGATTGGGAGGGTCCCTGAATCCTCAAGTACTTTGGTTCCATTCATGCCTAAAGTTTTTCATTTAAAGAAGATAGTACCTAGTTTTGCTTAAACTAATGGGTTCCCGTACTTTGTAACAGAAGGGATCCTGACGTATGCAGTAGTTTTCTTCCGAATTCAGGCACTCGCATCATCTGTGACTTGGTGTGAAACAGATGAAAGTTGGGAACAAGGCACAATAAAACTCTCAGGTATAAAATGCCTTCTGGGGAGCAAGCACAGAGGACTCTCCAGGTGCAAGGGTGGCAGTGTGGACTGGCACGTGTGATGCTGACTGACGGTGGAAGCTGAGAACAAAACTGTACTGAGGCCTTGTATGCATGTGCTCAAACTGAACCTCTGGATGCCAGATCTTCTGCCCCCTGGAGGAACACGAACGTGTCCTTGTTATTGGTAGAAAGACAATGATCCTCACATTATCAAGATTCAAAATTATTATTTAGAAAATCAATACGTGTATCAAATTGTAGACATTAGGAATTCTGATTGATTTGGGGAGCAGATTAGAAGCTGTAGAGAAAAGAAGTCAGGCTTCCTTGAAGTAAAGTAGCAGCTACAATCTGGTCCATGGTCAGGCGAGAAGGAATCATCCACAAGAGATGGATCTCTTAAGAAACTTAATACCTTTGTTATCCAGGTTACTCTTTCAGTGGGCATTAATGATTGACCTTACATGTAGGATGATCCGAGTTATACATCAGCATGTAATTAAAGTTTTCTTTTGCCCTCTCTTCACTTCTACGACTTAACTTGTATTGCTCAACATTCCCTTCTCTACATTTTTGGGTCTAGAACTTGGGAATAATATCAGCAGCTTCTGTATTTTGAAAGAGCCTAAATCCTAGATTAGGATTGAGCATTAACGTTTTGTTAAGTACCTGGCAAGACATACCCATGGAGATGCTTAATGAATAGTGGTAGCATTTGCCAGGAGCTCATTGAGCCCACAGAAAAGCCTTCAGCATTCAGATCTATCAAGTAATATCTATCTTAATCAACTTTTTCTCACCAATTTTATTTCCTAGTTTTGGATAGCTTCATCTCTTTTCATATCACTGATGCAAGAAAATATAAATAGTAACAAAGAAAGTAAAATTTCCCCACAAAAACCTGTTTCTGTGGAATTAAATGAAGATTATGCATGAATACGTTAGGACTTGCTGCCTGTCTTCCTTCAGACATGCCTGATATTTTATGCCTCGCCTACTTCCCTGGCTTGTGTAATCGATCCTTACTGAGCAGCTACAGCCCTTAGATGGCTGTGTGCTTTATCTTTCGGAGGTTAACATCAGGTTCACCTCGGCAAGTGTTGTGTTATATTCGGCAGAGAGTGGGGCTCTTTTGATCGTCTTATCTCATATGAGGAAGTATCATGGGATTGGTTAAGAGCAAAGTCTCAGGAATCCTACAGAGCAGGATCCAGACACAAACTCTGCTTTATTCTAACTTTTAACCGGGGCAAGTCACTTTGACCCTTGAAGCCTCAATTTCTTCACCTGCAAAATGAGGATTACTTGAACTTCCTCGTTGCTATAGGATCAGATGAGTAAATCTAGGCAAATAGCTTAGCCCAGAGCTTTCCACAGACTAATCCCAGACAGTCACTGCTCGCTATCATGGATGGTTCAGGGGGTAGGTAGTACAAACCTCCTATGACTTTTGCAGAATATAGTGAAATTTGTCTCTAAGTTAAAACAGTTAAATGGAGGATAACTTTGCCCACACTCCAAACTCCTCACCCCTGGGAACATCTGGCAATGTCTGGAGAAATTTTTGGTTTTCCCAGCTCATTGGGGTAAGTTAGGGGCTGCTACTTACATCTAATGGGTAGAGGTAATGGGGTTGTTTTGTTTCTAAACATTCCACAATGCACAGGCAACCCCCACCCCACCCCTCCATCTCTCAGAGGGAAATTACCTGGTTCAAAATGTCAGTAGCGCTGAAGTTCAGAAACCCTGAAGTAAATGGAAGGGAATCCTTCCATAGATGAGTCATGATTATATCCAAATCAAGATTATGCATGAATATGTTAGGACTAGTTAGTCTATCAACAACTATTTGTTGCTCTTCTGTTCCAGGTCTAATATCTTTAGTTTATGTAGCATCTTTACATATATTAAACTATTAATTCTGACAAAAATCTTTAAAAAACAAGCTGGACTGCATTAACCAGTACCCTCTCCCCTTTATTTTTTTTCTTTTGTAAATTCGGAGAGAGGTTGACTTTCTCACAAAAACACAGATGGTAATTAAACCCAGATGTTTAAGTCCCAAATACAGTGTTTCCTCCACTCTCACAGGCCCAGCATTGCATTTCTGTGGGATTACAGGAGACATTTTAGACATGGTTCCTCCCCTAAGATTCTTAGTCAGCTGTTAAGAGATTTACACATGAACACTTATTTATACCTATTGGGGCTATAATAAAGGCACGTTGCTTCTCCCATCCCCAGCCCTTCAGTGTTGGAGAATATTGCAAGGCAGCTAACTGGAAACTGGAGTGTTCTCTTTCTTCCCTGTCTCAGAGGGCTCATTTGCAATATAAGTGTAGTAACTTGTCTGCAAAACAACAGTGCTACCCTTCTTTACAATCTGTACTTTCATAGCATATGCCATCATGTTCCCTTTCCCCCACCAGCCCTCCTACAGAGCCCAGATGGTGCCTGGCCTGATCTTGCAAACTTCAGATTGCATTCATTTCTTTTTCATCCCGTCCTCTTCTGAGAACCGAGGGTGAGGAGCTGAGGTTTACTGATGAGAGCATGTCTAACTTGACGCCCAGGTGTTACCATTTTCCAAAATGCAACCAGTTTTGACATGTTAACTCTGTTCTTCTCAGCTCAGAGGCTATCCGTATGTCAGCACCTACAGATTATTTCATGAAGTTTTGGGAAGCGCTGATTTTGAATTCAGATTTTATATAAATGTTACAAAAATTTATTTTAGAAAAATAATAGACATGTGATGCCTAGTCATTGCCTAGCTGCCTGATACCTCCAAAGAACAATGTACCTTCATCTCTTTGCACATGCTGTGTTTATGTTGTCAAATTAGCTTGAGATTGTTTTGACAAATGAGTAAAACTGATCCTAGCTAACAGTCATGAGGAAGTTTTAATATCTAACCCATTAAAAAAACTCCCCAGCATCAGGTAATAATATTGCAAAGGAAATAAATAATTCATGATTAGTTTCATGCATATTTATTATCAAAAAGTTACCAAAAGACTTTTATTTTTATTATTACTTTTTAAATATACATATTTTTTATTGATTTTAGAGAGGAAGGGAGAGGAAAAGAGAGATAGAAACATCAATGATGAGAGGCAATCATTGATTGGCTGCCTCCTGCACGTCAGACCGAGCCTGCAACCCAGGCATATTCCCTTGACTGAAATCAAACCCAGGACCCTTCAGTCCACAGGCCAAAGCTCTATCCACTGAGCCAACCTGGCTAGGGCCCAAAAGACTTTTAGAGATCTTTTTTCATGAGGAGTTCTTTGATGATAATAATAAAATTTGCCCTGGCATTTCTTATTCAAAGATGTGTAATCATTACTAATGCAAACGTTAGTAAATATATCAGTATACAACATTTCAACAAATAATATGAAGTTGAAAGCTATTTGTACCCCAAATGGGAGGTTTTTGTTTGTCTGCTCCCATGCTTATTGTACTTCGAAAAATGATGAAAGTCATTTAAAGTTCATTAGTGCTTCACAGATAAATATGTACTTGCAAAGACATGGACCCCCATGCTGGCCTTCTTCCTGCCTAAGGACATAAGAGAAGTGAAGTGAAAAACACAATCTTTCTTGATTTATTTTCACTTGGGTGGCTTTGGGAGTTACTCAAAACTTATGTGCTCCATAAAAGGCAGAACTGAAAGTGTACAAGATGCAACTCAAGCAGAAACTACCAACTAGAAATATTTTTCCCCACATGGTGGGTGGTGAAGTAACCCTCAGAGCTGATCATATACTAGCAAAGACAGGCTAAGTTAAGGTAATGCAGTAAGGATGCATGTGCTGTTTTCCTCGGAGGGGCCCTTCTTTATGTCATTCCCCTGCTCACAGCTCGTCTAGAGCTTCCATTGCTTTAAAGCAGTGGTTCTCAACCTTTCTAATGCTGTGACCTTTTAATACAGTTCCTCATGTTGTGGTGACCCCCAAACATAAAATTATTTTCATTGCTACTTCATAACTGTAATTTTGCTACTGTTAATGAATCGTAATGTAAATATCTGTGTTTTCTTATGGTCTTAGGCTCTACAGCAGCGGTTCTCAACCTGTAGCAATGAAAATAATTTTATGGTTGGGGGTCACCACAACATGAGGAACTGTATTAAAGGGTCGTGGCATTAGAAAGGTTGAGAACCACTGCTTTAAAGACTTTAATTCCTAACATGTCATGTAGAGTTCTTTCCAGATCTGGTTTCTGACTAGTTCTCCATTCTCAACTGACACAATCAAACAGGCAGGTGTGTGCAGGACCTGCTAGCAGTTGATTCATCACCTATTTGTGGAGTGCCTACTCTGTCCCAGGCATAGAGATCAGCAAAGCCGGCCACTCACTGTGAGAACATGAAGAGAGAAACAGGGGATGGAGGCCAATAGAACTGGCAGGGCTGTTGAGACCAGTTATGGAGGCTTTATGTGTCACTGTAAAGAACTTGAACTTCATTTCATTGGTGAGAGGGAGTTCCTGAAACATTAACACTAATTTTATAGAAGGAATTGCTTTGGAAGGACTTAGTGTTTACAGTTGTAAAAAGTCTGCCATTTAGCATATGTTTTAAAAAATGGCATGCCAACATAAAGTAATAAAATAATTTTCCTTTGTGACCTCTTTTTTGGTATCAATTTACTCACTGAACAAAGTTTATTGAGAAGAGCCAGGCACAGCAACATGTACTCATGATATAGTATAGGACAAGCCATTTTGATTCCTTCCCAAAGGAGCATGCAATCAAATGGAAGACAAATAAATATAAAATTGACAAATTATCCTATCTAATAAAAGAGTAAGATGCAAATTGACCATCACTCCAACACACAAGATGGTCACCCCCATGTGGACACAAGATGGCTGCCACAAGATAGCTCACAGGGGAGGGCAATTGTGGGTGATCAGGCCAGCAGGGGAGGGCAGTTGGGAGGAATCAGGCCTGCAAGGGAGGGCAGTTGAGGGCGATCAGGCCTACAGGAGAGGGCAGTTAGGGGTGACCAAGCCAGCAGAGGAGGGCCATTGGGGGTGACCAGGCCTGCAGGGGAGGGCAGTTGGAGGGGACCCCAGCCTGCAGGGGAGGGCAGTTAGGGGCAATCAGGCCAGCAAGGGAGCAGTTAGGTGTCGATCAGGCAGGCAGGGAGTAGTTAGGGGGTGATCAGGCTGGCAGGCAGAAGTAGTTAGGGGCAATCAGGCAGGCAGGCAGGTGAGCGGTTAGGAGCCAGCAGTCCTGGATTGTGACAGGGCAGTCAGACATCCCTCAAGGGGTCCCAGATTGGAGAGGGTGCAGGTTGGGCTGAAGGACACAACCTCCCTCCCTCCTCCATGCACAAATTTCGTGCACTGGGCCTCTAGTGGTTGGTATAAAGAAGACACAAACAAGATTTTGAAGTAGAAACTATGAAAATAACAAGGAGGTTCACACTTTTGATAAATTACTGGGTAAAGCCTGATTGAGGAGGTGATCTATAAGCTGAGTCCCAAGAGAGATGTAGCACCCATTCAAAGAGAGGAAAGAGGAGCATTCCAGGAAAGAGAGCAGCAGGGAGGATTAGATATGGCTGTGGAGCGGAGAGATCAATATGGCTGAATTCTGTAAGGTGAGGAGGAGTAGAGCATGAAACGAAATTGCAAGGACAAAAGCCAAAACATGCAACAAGCGGTAAAGTCTGCTAAAAAGCCTAGGTATTATTCTTATGTATCTCTTGAGGACAGGCTGTAGTGTATTATTTACATGGTTACATAGATCTTTTTACATGAATAATCATATATATATATTTATTTGGGTAATAAATCTTAAAAGTATTTAAAATAGATTGAGAATGATTATAATGAATTCTTCTGTAAAAAAGAGCCTAAAATGTCTTAAAATGAGCTCTTTTATCTTTAGACTGATTGGACAAAAAAGAAAAAATAAATGCTATTTTTAATTATTCGTCTAGGAAAAACTAACATCTTAACCTGCCAGCTAATCATTAGTTACTGAGACTATATAAGAGGGGATTTTGACTTCCAAAAGGGAATTTCTGAGAAGGTTTTGGTAAAGTAATCTGAAAATTATATCTTTCTCCTGGAAGCTAGCGATTAATTTTACCCTTCAGTGTATGTCATACTTAACAGAGAAAACAATTCAGTGGGCCTGTATCCTAGTCAGGGAGGCTGATATCATTTACAGCACAGCCTCTTAGATAAGGTTTCACTCCCGTTGCTGCAGGAGGATGTTAGGTCTGATGAAGCAGCCTGGACCATTGTGATTTGACCATGGTAGGGTTCCACACTGGTGGTGGGTAGACTGTAGATTTCAAAGAGTGATGAGAAAAATCTGTACAAATCTTATTTTTTAAAATATCACCCCCCCCCCCCACTAAAAGCATTGGCTGCCTTTTCTATTAACTGGAAAACACAATGTAATGATTCTTATATTAAATTAAATAGTAATTGGAATAAGAGCTAAGTTTGTTTAAAAGCTAAAAGGCTGCTTAGATAAGTTAAAAACTCATTTACCTACATCTAGAGTATATTTATTATAGAGTGAAAAAGAGCAATGATTTCAGCTTATCACTAAGAGCTGAATAAAAATTACCTGCCATCAGATTTAAAGCTGTATTAGTGTTCAGCTAAATTTATAACTAAGCTATTAAATTATATGAAAAATGATAACATCTTTGGTATTCTTTTATTCCAAACTTTCTCATAGGATTTTTTATTTCTCTTTGTTATAAAAAATGATCTTATACTGAGAAAACTTTATTCCATTGTCATTTCCCTATTAATGAGATTCTGGTTTAATAACATAGTGAAATTATAATAAAGAGTGGCATTATTACAAGCTATCCTGTATGTGAGTTATATAATATGTTGAGAAGATCCCTACAAAGCCATACTTATCTAATTATAATGAGGCCAACTCCTTGAAGAACACATGTTTGTGTCTCATATAACTAATTAATGAAGACTGAAATAATTGATGGTGAATGTAACAGAAGTATACTAGTAGATACTGAAGTTTATCTCCTTTTTCACCATTGGTTCTTTATCTGTGGTACTAATATTAATTGAGTAATTTGACAAAACAATAGCTTTATTTGCTTTCTATCCAAATGATACAACATTCTTATGGAACACACTGTATGAGTGAGATTAAACACCTGAAAATAAAATTATTATGAATGGGGATTACTGTAGAAAATTAAAATTAATATCAGTCATTTTTTAGTAATTTTCTTGAGTTTCCAGATATAGTTGCCTGTTTTCATGGTAAGAAAGTAGTCTAAAATTCCAAGCTCAGTTTATTCATATTTAAATGATTGGAGATTTCACTTTCATTAAACATGATACATAAGGTCTGCACTGATTGATCCTTCCAGAAGTGAGACAATCTTCATTTCCATGATTTGAATAAATTCTAAATAAATTCTATAACCTCCCTTCTGTAGCAACACAATAACATCAGTTGGTCAGCCAAGCCTGTAAGTATCTATGAAAGTACAATGTTAGATGACTGGATTTTTAATAAAATTGAGTATAGGAGATAAAGATAGAAATAAAATATATATGTATATATAAAGGAGTTTCATGAGTTATGGACTACCTACAGTAAATAATAAAACTGCATTAGCTGAGAGGCAAAACAGAACAGAGATC
Source organism: Plecotus auritus (assembly GCF_963455305.1). NCBI lineage: Eukaryota > Metazoa > Chordata > Mammalia > Chiroptera > Vespertilionidae > Plecotus > Plecotus auritus. Next base: position 139,480,221 of record NC_137772.1, on the reverse strand, counting down.
CCTTAGCTATAAAAAAGTTTTATGTGACATTACATTTTATGTTTGCAAAGCAGTGAGTGATAAATGATGCCAGTATCAGCATCATTGTCCTTATGCTGGACAAGGTTTTTTTTGTTGTTGTTTTTTTTTAAATCAAATGAGCCTTTTATCCTGCACATTTATGTTTCCTTTCCAATCCAATCTTGGGATTTCTTTCCAAATGTTTAACTAATTGATTCAAAACACTTTTAGCAAAGATACAACCCTGTTACTAGAAAATCTAAGTATCTTTCCTCAAATAGTTACATATATGTTAAGGTCTTACATCTTTTAATTATTATGTTAGCTTGTGTTTTTCAAATTTGCCCAATCTTTTGGAAAACTCTTATTGTATTTATGCAGATCTTTTTCCCAAAAGGTCTTCCGCAGTCCTTTGCAGTGTGCCACTTTGTTGGAAAGTAATAGGAATTTACCTTTTTTTCATTTTGAGCTACTGTGTTTTTCATTTTGAGGAAAATAGAATAGATTATAGGTGATAGTAATCTTCTTGGTTTCCTCCTCCTCTTCCTCCTCCTCCTCCTCTCCTTCCTCCTCCTCCTCTCTTCTCCTTATCCTTATTCTTCTTCTTCTTCTTCTTCTTCTTCTTCTTCTTCTTCTTCTTCTTCTTCGAGAGAGAGAGAGAGAGAGAGAGAGAGAAAGAGAGATATGCAAATTTCTGTATCTTCCTTTTGTTTACATTACAAAGATAATGGATTACCTTTTCCAAAGTGTCTGAATTCAACTTTTCAAAAGTGGCTGAGAAAAGGAGTCAAGAAAGTTTTGCATCAGTCATTTATTGAAATATATGTAAGAGCATCAATATCTACTTTGGTGAAAGAGAGACCTAAATTCATCTCTTAAATTCTTATGAGGGTGACTGTGGTACTGGAGAAGACAGTTGCTGTTAAACACTCAATGTTCAAACAGAAATATTTTAACAGTTATTAGGTAGAAATGAAAAACTTGAATGGCACATAGTTCTTATAAGGAAACTAGTTTGTAAGCAATGTAGCTTTTTTAACTTAAGTTTTCAAGTTTTAATAAAGGAAAATAGTAGGAAAATTGTAAAGTCACAAAGTATGTATTTTTTTTGTCATAGTGAAAAAGGTAAAAACCCCCACAAAAAATAAAGCACCACTAAAAAGTTGACTTACTTCACAATGTGAAACTTAGATAACAAGCTTCATGAACTTTTGATTCTTTGTTGTTCTCAAATAAAACCCAAATTAATTATAAGGTAATTAAAAAATTCACACATTTATGTTGAGTATGAATTATAGAAGATTTCTAGAACTAAGCAAAATGAACACAAGTTCTGTGTGCAATGTCATGGTAGGTAAACTGCCTGTTAATTTTTTCCCCCCAGATCAGTTTACATAGTGTAACTATAGCTTTGTTTTATCTACCTTTTAACTCAATTCACCCAACAGTAAAGGATCTGAACTGGTAACACAGTCTAGATAACAGATAAGATAGTGTCACGTGGTACAAATGGAAGCTTCATTCTCTTTTTTTAAAGAAACCTCTTAAGACATGCACTTGTCTCAAAGACATTTTTGTACACCACAGACAAAGGCACAGTTTATGACCCACTGATGAGAAAAATAAATTATTTCAAGCTGAGAAATATTTTCTCCTATAGGATAAAGACAATTTTATTCATGGACAAAATGCCCTGTGGAGGGGGTCTTATAATTACATCACCCATTATCATAATTATCAAATGCATACAACATCTAAGTTCATTTAATGGAAGATGGGACCACATGGACATCTGTTACAGTGTCATGGTAAGAAGATAATGCTTTGTGTCTGCAGTCCAAGTGCTTTAGAAGCAGTAAGCTTCCCAGTACCTTTGTGAACTAGGTAAGCAATTTTCTTCTTCCTGCTTTCCCTTTATGCCTCAATATATCCACGGTAAGTCTCCTGCTGCTGATTACCATTGACTACGTAATGATGATTATGAACTTAAAATGTCTAATTAAATTTCTTCAGGAGGGACCATATCTAATTCTGTATTTTACATAATGTCTTAATGAGGAAAAAGACCAAGTCTTGTCATCATATCACTTTCATTGTGTCTTAAAGTGACCTCATTCACAAAGCAAACGTTCAGGCAAAGGCAGCTTTTAGCATGCACACACGACAGGATGGTTTCCAGGTGCTCTGATGGCCTGCTGCTGGAAGTGGGGGAGAGGAAGCACTTTTAATGCAAGAGGTCAACTCAGGTGGCTTTGCCCTCGCACTCTCTTTATATTGCCTGTCTCTGGGGTTAGGAAATAGGGAGGAGCTGGGAGCTGGCAAGAACCAGTGGACATGTAGACATAATGGTTTTGTGACTGTATGTTCAGGGAGGCTCGCGACATGAAGTAAAAATGTTGCAAGGTGGCAAAAGAATACTTTTTTTAGATGAATAAATAGCTGGTAAGGTTTTTGAGCTCAAGGGGAGAGTTGAATACACAGACCTAGTGTAATTTTGTGCAGTATTGTACAACTCTGAGATGCTGAGCCAATTTGGCTTCATGGAAAACATCTGGATAACTACATTATTTTATGGCTTGACTGAGTAGACTTTACATTTCAACATATTTATACATATAGTGTAACTGTTAGCTAAATGAAAATTTGATTCTATTGGAATATTTGTAGATATTAACTGTGATACCTCTGCAAAAATCACTATTGCTGAGTTATACTTTACAGTTGCCTTATTGACTTTCATAGGGGCCTGGACCGGAAGCCAGGCAGATAACCTCACTTTTTTTTTTTTGCTCTGAAAGTGCTTTTTAAGTCTGATGTTGTTGATTATGTTTTCTTCATAATTCTAATGTATTACATTTATTTTAAAGTTTGGTACCAGAAACAAATGTTTTGATACAAGAATTATGCAGCCTATCATATTTGCTTTGTGGCCTTGGCTCTCAGGAAGCTCAAAGATAATGATAGTAATGATGCAGTCTTGACATAATGAAGTAATTTTTTTAGCATTTAGATAAAAGTAGTCAAATCAGGCATAACTTAACATTTGGGTCATGTAAGCTATTGTGCTCACTTAATGGACATATTGATTGGACTACCCATATGCTAGTAAGACAAAATTTGTTTTGATTCTGAGAAATTGGCTGGAAAATCTTTTGGTATTAATATGACTAACCCTTACTTGAAGAAAAATGTGAAGACAAAAAGAATGAAATTAGAGTCCTCTTGTCATTAATAGAAGACAACACAGCATCCGCTGGTGAAAAGACCCTGGATTCTGAGTCAGACTGACTTGGATTTGAATTATAGTTCTTCCACTTTTATTTGTATGATTTGGGGTGTAATTGCTGTCATTTTTGAGTTTCAGTATTTTATTTGTGGGATATGTGAGGTTCTTAAAATGGTGCCTAGCACACAATAAATATTGAATAAATATTGACTACTATTATTCATAATAATGATAATTATTGATTAAAGCTTAGACTAGATAATACTGGTTAAAACTTGAAATTAGATGTTTCTAGATGATTCTGTAAGATATACAAAAGAAATAATAATAAAATAATGAATAGTTTCTATTTGAATGTAGAGGTTTTATAAATATTTCATTACTTATAAAATTATATTAAAAAACTTAATAGTTTTTCTTTTACTTGTGTAATATGGAAGTCTAAAATATGTGTAGAATTTTACTCACTGTTTAATAATATTTTTATTTAAGAATGCTAAAACTATGGTCAGTGTTTTGACAGGACAAAATCAATTAATAAAAATTGACAAAAGTAAAACAATTAATGATTATAATTAAAGGGTATCCTAAGGTTTCATAGTTCCCCAAATCCAGAAACTACAGTATTGATTTTTAGAGTTTACATGTCTATCGTGTAACCCTACCCACCAATTTATAATTATGTTGCCTTCTAAAAGTTTCCTTGTAACTTGTTAGTTTGAAACTCAGAATGATTTTTCTTACAGAAAATATATTGCAAGTGCTAACTTTTTTCAGTTTAGCCCTTCTTTTCAAAACTGATTTAATCAATACAAATAAAGCTAAAGTTTTATTTTTTCAATAAAAGGCAGAAAATAATCTTCTAGTAACACCTTTTATTCTAAAGCTAATAAATATATTTAAGCATACATAATATTTATATATAATTTTAGTTAAATGTTTTTCTATTGTATAACTTGTGATCAAGAAAATGGAAAAGAAATAATTATGAAATTTATTTTTAATGAATTTGATGTGGGCAAAAGCCCAGGGGGAAATTTGGTGAAGATGTTAATTCTGGGCCCTTCCAATAGTTTATGAGGTTCAATTCAATAAATATATTTTCAACAGAACCTGCCCTGTTGAGACTGTGCTGCATTTTTCAATGAATGGTGAATAAAACCTTATTTCTGTACTTATACATATACCACTGAAGATCAAGTTCAGCTGCATATCACAGAAATATCCAAAATAACCTCAGGTTAAATGAGAGAGAAGTACATCTCCCTCCCACTAATAAGGCAGTCTAGTGCTAGTAAAGGGCTTCAGGTCCTTTCCCCTTGCTCTTCTGCTAAATATGGCTTCTGTTCCCAGGGTCACTAAAGTCCATGACAGGTTCAGGAATTTAGCAACCTACTCTGTGTCTACAGCAGCAGGAAGGAGGGAAGAGGAAAAAGGAAGAGATGGGCATACCCATTACTTAGATTTTTTATTAGACTTTTAAAAATATATTTTTTATTGATTTCCGAGAGGAAGGGAAAGGGAGAGATAGAAACATCAATGATGAGGGTAAATCATTGATCGGCTGCCTCCTGCACACGCCCCACTAGGGACTGAGCCCACAACCTGGGCATGTGCCCCAACCAGGAATCTCCTGGTTCATAGGTCGATGCTCAACCACTGAGCAACACTGGCTGGGCTAGACTTTTTTTCTTTAAAGAGCAATTTTAGGTTCATAATAAAATGGAGCAGAAGGTACAGAAACTTCCCATACACTTACTGACGCCCCACCCCCAACACACACACAAATGCATATCTCCCCATTATCATCATCTCTCTTTTTAAAGGAAACTTTCTGGAAGTTTGAATCCACATTTACCTTTCATTTGGTCAGAGCTTAGTCATATGAGTACCTATGTGTGCATGGAAGACTGGGGAATGTGGTTTTAGCTGTCTGGCAATGTACCCAGCTAAAATTCAAGGTTCTATTACAAACAAAGGGAAGATTGTATATTGAGGGCAACCAGCAGAGTATATGGCACTTTCAAAGCAGTTCCAATATAGAAATTGGTTGGTTAATATAAAGAGAATGGTAACACTGGTCCTTATGAGTAGAGGATCACAAGAGAGGTATACACAAAGCACAGTAAGCAGCCAGAGAGCAAATGCAGTCGGGGTACTGGAGCATCTTCATGAAAGGGACCACATCTGAAGATCTGGAGGATGGGTAGTGTATCCAACACTGTTGCCTACCCCAACCCCTCGCTCCATTCTTTCTGGCTGGCAGACCCTGGGTTTGAGGCTCCTCTTAGCATGAGGCCCTTCTTAACAACTTACCTTTCTAAAGAAACGGAAAACTATGTTAGTTATAACTTAAGCTTCACTTAAGCTGAAAACTAAACCTAAAGTTAAAAGTTCTTGAAGAGAACTTGAGAGCCCCTTTAAAATGTTTGAGGGCCCCAGGGAATCTTGGATCCTAGGTTGAAAATACAAGCCAGCGATTTTCAACCTTTTTCATCTTATGGCACACATAAGCTAATTACTAAAATTCTGTGGCACACCAAAAATGATATTTTTTGTCAATCCAACAAGAAATAGGTATACTTTTTTATTGATTTATAAAAATAATAATAATTATTAAATATTATATTAATTATTATATTAAATAGTAATTACCTTTTTGCTTCAAAGTGACTTTTTAAAAAATTGGGTGTCTATACTTGTATATAGAAATTTCTGGTACCAAGAATTAACTAATCAGACACAATCTTATTATTTGACATGACCAATAAGACACAACTCTATTATATGACCTATATATTTATTGTTCAAAACAGGGCATTCACACTGGACTATTGTGTTGGCTGTTGCCATTTTAAATATGGTAATCTGAGGGAAAAGAGACCAGTGTCCCTGACTAAATAGTCAGGTGTTGCATGTTTTTAACATTTTTGTGGTATACCAGTTGAAAATTGCCATGTAAGCCCATAAAAAGGAACAAAATATTTTCCTGTCAGGGGTAGTATATTACAGTGCTGTGCTCAGTCTGGTTTAAATCTTAACTTTGTCCCTTACTAACAGCAGGTTTGGGGCAAGTAATTTAGCTTTTTTATATTTCAGTTTCTTTATCTGTGAAATAAGGACAATAATAGTACCCATTTCATACATTATTATAAGGATCAAATGAGCTAATATTTATCAAGTACATAAGCTAATGTCTGACATAGAGTTTATACTATATTAGTGTTTATTAAATATTTTGTAAAGTTTCAAATTGTTTCTCACATTTCCCTTTGTGATGGGTGAGAATACATTAAGGAACCTGTTTGGTGGATTACTTCCCCTAATGCCTCAATTCATTAGTCATGCAAGTAGAACCTTAGAGACCCCTAGTTTAGTAAAGACTCAACTCAATCCTTAACCACTGTCCCTTGTTCTTTTTAGATTCTGCCTTGGGGAGAGGAGAGAATGGTTCATTCTTACTCTTTCAAAAAATGATTAGATCTGGGTTTGAATTCAGGCACTGCAACTTCTATCTGCATGTTCCCTTAACCTTTCTAAACTTTAGTTTCTTCATATGTCAAAGGCAATAGCAATATCTCAAAGGATTGTGATGAGAATAAATTTAAATGATGGTTATAGACTGTTTGTCATGGCCTGCATGTAGTAAATGCTCACTAAACTATGACCACAGTTACTAGTATTCTTAGAATTGAAGATATCACTGTGTAGGTTCTGTGAGTGAAGCCCCAAGGGTCAGTTCAATGATGAACTGTTACATCACCTAACTCATTCTTCCAAATGCTAAGCATCCAGGAATAGACAGGAGCTGGGGAAGGGTCAAAGAGAAATCACTGTGGCTGAGGAGATGAGAAGGTAAGGGAAAATTCTGATGTTAAGGAGGTGTGTTCTTGGCCAGGACTTGCCTTATAAATTGTGTGCTCTAATTTAAATACTAAACAGAAAAGAAAAACCAGCCATTAATTTTTTTTTCCCCAGAGAGAAGTTTTTATATTATGCAAAGATCAAAACTGAAATTTGGGCAAAGTAAATTTCTGATCATTTCACTAAGTGAAATAATAATTACCATCATGCATAATATGAAACTTCAATGCAGAAATGGTGTACTATGATAGCATATGAAAGTGCATTTCAACTTATTTCTTGTAATTTCTGGGCAGAAGTGAGAATCACTTCAATAACAACACACATTATCATGGCTATCAACAACATCTTTTGAAAACCATTTATCAAATCTGTATTCTGTATAGCTAGAGAATTTCCATAACCAGACTAATCCTATATCATAAAAAGCTAATATGCAAATTGTCCCCTCCACCGGGAGTTCAAACGGGAGTTCGACTAGGGGGTGGGGCCAGTTGGCCAACTGCCCTTGGCCCCCTGATGGGTCCCAATTGGGGCAGGCTGGCCGGACCCCACCCGTGCACAAATTCGTGCACCAGGCCTCTAGCAACTCCATAATATGCTTTAGCTTACTTTCATTTTCTTGTATGCACAGGTTCTTGTGATATTCAGATACACACTCCTTAGCTAAAACCATCTGATATTCAAGTTTTCTCAGATGGCGTAGGAAAATTAAAAGTGATCACAGTATATCATACTGTCTAATTAATATTTTCCTTCCTGAGTTCAGACGGACCTCTATACCAGTAGAAATGTATCTCTGGAAATACCCATTGTCATGATGAAAGTCTATCACCAGGGGACTTCCATTATCCAGGTAATCTGCATCCCTAATAGCCTGAAGTAGAGGCCAATTATTTTCTTTTTTGCTTTTTGATCCACACCAGAAATTTCTTGGGGAAGTGTAAACAATATTCATTCAATTTCATTTATTTGGAAAAGGCAAAACTTGATTGTTTCACATAGACATGTACTATATACACTGAGTGGCCAGATTATTATGATCTCTGAACGCATAATAATCTGGCCACTCAGTATATATATATATGGGCTCGGTGCATGAATTTGTGCATGGATGGGTCTGGCCAGCCTGGCCAGGGGGAGGGGACATGGGCAGTTGGCCGGCCTGACTGCTGGTCGAACTCCTGGTCGAGGGAACATTTGCACATTAGCCTTTTATTATATTGGATATATACTGAGTGGTCAGATTATTATGCATTCAGAGATCATAATAATCTGGCCACTCAATGTAATTTCTAAGTTTTCCCCCCACATCCTCTCCTTGAGTTATTTTTGATAAAGTTAAATTGATACCAAAATTTATTCTTTTATTATTTTATAAGGTAATAACTTCTAAAACATTACATGTTTTTGGTACAAAAACTCACGCAAATTCGCTCTGAGTACATCTGAACTTAAGATGACCTTTGGCCTGTGGAAGACAAAATGCCTAACCTATTCTTGGATATCTCATTATACCACAGTCAAGACAATGTTAGTGTAAAACACATTGTTAAAATTGGACAGAAACAGCCAAAATAAACTGTTATAAACCTTCAATGAAGTGAAGAGGTAATAATTTTACAAAGGGATTGCTCCGTTTTGGGCTGAAATTATAGTTCTGTCAGGGCAAAAAGGTTCACCAGCTGGGAGGTCACTTGAATTCACAATAATACTACATATCTTTTTTTTTTTTTTTTTTTTTTTTTTTTTTTTTTTTTCTGAAAGAGACATTTGTTTCCTGATGTTATCAGAAAAATTGTTCATTTTTATTCTTCATCTGTCACTCAAAGTTGTCACTACAATTAGTGGCTGTTTATTCTTCACATCACTCCTACCTCTAACAATGCTGTCAGCCTCTCTGGTATTCCTGTGCCAGCAACACATTTCTTTATACTTCAAACTCAACTTCTGGAAAAGTAACTTCCTCCTTCTGTTGTAAATCCCAACCAAATCATTGCAAGAAGTTTCAGTCTGATCATCCTTCTTTCTCTTCCTCATTTTTAATTAAAATAGGAACTAGTGACATCTTCTTTGATTAGTGGAGCCTTGTTTTGAATTATTCTTTGAGTTGAAGTGTTCGATTCAAGCTGGTTTGTCATGCATTTCCACTGAGCCTATTTTGGGACAAATGGCACAAGTTCAAATTTGAATGGCAAAGGGTAAAGTTGCAAATTTATCTGTAACATTCATATCATAAATATTTTAATAAACTTAGCTCAATAGTGAGTATTAAGAAATAGCAAAACAAGTTTTATTACCCAATTCACACCACTCAGACACAGTGTAGGTTGAACAACAAACTAAGAATTTGCTCTAATGCATAATTTAAGGGCAATTTGTTTTGCAAAACAAAACAACTCAAACCAAACCAAAAGAAATAACTGAGCACTCTAATCCTTTCTTTACAGGTAATATACTGCATGATTACAAATAAGTTCATTACCTTATCATTGCAGTAATTCCTTTGGCAATGGAATGAAAACCAAAGTGTTACATAGGGAAAAAATATTAAAATAGTTCTTCAAATATTTTTTATTAAAGTCTCATCATCTAAATGTTTATAAAATAATCTTACCAAGTAAATATTAACTTTACCAAAAATATTAAATAATACCCAACAAAGATCAAAGCTTAAATTATAATTATTTAAAGCAACCCTGGAATATTCTGAAACATATTACCCAAATGAGCTTAAAAGTAAAAAATGCCAGATGGCTTTAGAATTTCCAATTACAAAAAGGTATTTTAGTGCTTGATTTTGTTCCTTCTGAGGACAAAAGTTTCATCATATACTAGTATTACTATAGCAATTATTTTCTAATTTAGGATTAGTGAATCTAGTTATGGAACACAGTTATTAGATACAAAAAGGCTAACATTGGTCCTCAGAAAAGAAATAATCTCCCAAAGAAGAACTTACTCCTTTTCATTGATTTATGGCTGCATTATGTGATATGTAAAGAGCATTAGAATATGGATCAGGAGATTCTGAATCCAATCCTGCTTCTTCTATTAAAAAGTCCCCTGACTACTTTGGGTCTCAGTTGCTTCATATGTAAAATGAAAGGGTTGGGCCATATAATTCCTAAGGTATCTTCCAATCAAAGATTTTCTTTTAGGACTTAGGAACTGGTTTATATTGCATATAAAAATGGAAAAGTTAATAAAAATAATTTAAAAAGTTGAGTTGGTAATTTTGTTTGTAAAGATGAAGCAAGTTTAGCTAAAAAGAGTGATATGTAACTAGGAGAATTCTTTTTTTTTTTAAGTAGCCACGTGGGCTGTGACACTTTTTTTTCTCTTGACCTTTAATTTTTTAAAAGAATTATTATTATTATTATTATTATTATTATTATTAGTTAATCCTCTCCTGAGGATATTTTTCCATTGATTTGTAGAGAGAGTAGAAGGGAGGGGGATAGACACAGAGAGAGAAAAACATCAATGTGAGAGAAACACATTGATTGGTTGCTTCCCCAACACACTCGACCAGGGCCTGCAACTGAGGTATGTGTCCTTTACCAGAATTGAACCTGGAGCCCTTCAGTCCACAGACTGACACTCTATCCACTGAGCCAGACTGTCTAGGGCAATGGGAGCATTCTTAATCTTAAAAATAGAATCTTTATTCTCTGCATGAACTATTAACTGCCACTCTCGCCCCCGCAATTAGGTAATGAGGATAACTTGACCTCTGGATAACTCTGTTCCTTCTGAACCAGGGTTTCCCAACCTCAGCACGAGTGACATTTTCAGTTGGGTATCTTTATTGTGGGGGCTCTCCAGTGCATTGCAGGAGGTTTAGCAGCTTCCTGTCCTTCATCCACCAGATGCCAGTAACATCCCCACCCCCCAAGTTACGACCACCAAAAGTGTCTCCAGATATTTGTCCCCAGTTGAAATCACTGCTTTAAAATAAGCTAGTTTTCTCTGGCTTCCTGTCTTAACCTGTGCTCAAGGTATCAGAGTTGTCAGAGTATTTCAACATTTAAAAAACAAGTATATGTACTTCGATGAACAAAAGCATCAAAAATGAGAACTATTAAGATTAGATGGATGTGGATGCTTACTTGCATCAGAGATTGATGAATGTCTATTTCCTGAATCCAGCGACTATATAGTTAACAGCTGCATTATATGAAAAATATAATTTTTTGTCCCCAAAGGTCTTACTTTCTGGCTGGGGAGACACATAATCCATTGACTTAAAATAGGCTTCAGACAGTTTACAAAGTAGCACACCGATGAAGTGAGTATGACTGAAGAGGGTGCTGAGTGAAGGGCTGACAAGAGTGGACAGGCAAGGGGCGCCTGGAGAGCAGTTAAGCGTGGGTCCTCACAGTGGGAGGTCCAGCGGGGGCAGAGGAAGGAGATAAGCTGTGGGTGAGGGGCAGCAGGCACGTCTGTCCTGGTGCAGTGAGAACTCAAGCTCCTCCTGAGAAAGGCAATGAAGCAGTGGGAGGGGCTGGCAGAGAGAGTCCTGAGTTCCAGCCTTGGGGCTTGATTCTAATTTTATAAGGGACAAGAAAGCTGATCTAGAGAGGGGCAGTGAAGCAAAAGCAGCTTTTTGATGAAAATGTCTTTCATTCCTACTACAAAAGCTTTGAAGGAAATTGAAAGACGACTCAAAATGCCTTTTTACTTCCCAGGAGGGCAGTCAAGGGATGATTTAACAGTTTTTCCTTTCTATTCCTATTTAAGATGGTGATTAGTATGACAATTTGGAGTCCAGCCATACTAATATACTCAGCCATTTCAGAGCAGCTAGCGTATTCTGTGACCAAGGTCTCCCATTGTGTAGTAACTGTGTCTTCATTGCAGGATGTTGGAAACTGCCACCCTCCCTGCCACATAAATGCCAAAGACAGCAATACCAGAGCAAGAAACTGTATAGAATACTGGTGAGAGCATGAATGTTGGGGTCACATGGGTTTGGGCTTGAGTCCTGACTCTATCATACACTATTTGTGAACCTCAATTTTCTCTCCTGTGAAATGGGAATAAGAGATTTAGTGGAAAAAAATAATGATATGTTGGTAATTCTTGGATGAATCAAATATAGTATAATATAATGTAATAGTATAGTATAGAAAATATAGTATAATTTATAATATAAAGTACCTAGCAGAATTCCTGGCATCTAGTAAGGACTCAATAAATATGATCTACATTATTATTCTTGCTAAAATGTAAATTCTTCTCCTCAAGAGTTCTATATATGGACTGGAATCCCTTGACGTTGCCTTTTACATGTAAATATGTCTTTATGAATTCACAAAATGAGAAATCCTATATAATAAAAGGCTAATATGCAAATAGACCGAATGACGGAACAACTGAAAAACCAGTTGCTATGACTCGCATTGACCACCAGGGGGCGTGTGCGGAACATGGCGGGCATCGGCCACAGCAGGATGGTGGAGCAGGTGAGAGGGGGGCACCAGACCAAGGCAGGGCACCCGTCACTGTCATGGGGCGAGCCTCTGGTGGTTACTGAAAATTCTTTGCTCCCGCGTGCCTCGATCCTGCCTGGCACTCACACCTGCTGCCGGTGCCAGCCCCGCTTGCACCCACTGATGGCGCCTGGCGCTGTCAACAGGTGCGAGCAGTGGCTGCCAGCCCCTATCGCCCCTCAGGGCTTCTCCACCTCCCTCTGCTCCTGAAGGGAGATTGGGGCTGGCAGCCACCTCTTGCACGCGCTGCCGGCAACGGCCCTGCTTGTACCTGGTGCTGGTGCCAGAGCCTCTGCTCACACCCACTGCCAGCGCCAGCCCCGCTTGCACCTGCTGCCAGTGCCTGGTGCTGGTCCTGATCACTTGGTGGCATCAGTGGGTGTGAGCAGCAGCTGCTGGCCCTGATCACCCTGAGGGTTCTCACCTCCCCCTGCTCCTGAAGGGTGATCAGGGTAGCAGCTGCCACTTGCACCCACTGACGGTGCTCACCGTGCTTGCACCCACTGCTGGCATTGGCCCCAATCACTCCGCACCTTCAGCAGTGTGAGCGAGGCCGGCACCTTCAGCGCGTGGGAGTGGCAGCAGTGGGAATGGGGCTGCCGGCAGACAGGGGACCAGGGGCCACAGTGGGAGGGACTGGGCAGGGGCGCAGAGGATGGGCCAAGACCCTCCCCTGTGCCTACTGCAGCCTTGAGGCCCACAGTTCCTTTCAAGGTGCACGAATTCATGCTCTCAGCCCTAGTTTTTAAATACAAAGGTATGGTGTGAGGAGGAAAGTTTCAGCTATGCTTGGAGAATAGAAAGAGGTCAAATGTGCATTTTACTATCATTAACATTAAAAGGCTATAGAAAGAATGAGCAGATAGGTTCAGAGTTCCTGGGAAGGGTAGTGGAGAGAGGGGACACTAAGGCAAAGCTGAGGCACTGCATGGGGTCCGTCTGCTGATACAGGACTGTGTGGTTCTGCCCAGGGAGAGAGACACTTCTTGGAAGGAGCTTTCTGTGCTTTTGAATGTTCCAGGGGTACCGGCTTTTGCATATTGTTTCCCATATCCCCGTTTCCCTCAACTTCCAAAAGGTAGAGCAAGAAGAGTTTTGCTGTCAGACGGGCATATAGGAGATAGGGCAGATAAAAGAGGAGGACCCCAACCTGAAGGCCAGATAAGTTGCTGTGCCTCAGGGAGTCAAATGGGCTGCTGGTGTACCAAACCCAAAGCCACCATCTTGCTCTTTTGGTTCTATGCCTGGGATGCCAATCAATCTGTGGATCTTGATTTATGGGGATGAGTAAACAATGTCCTTTCATTGGGGCAGTTCTAGCTTCAGTTTGAAGACACTGTCTCTGAAGCTCTGCAATGACTCCTGGTCCTCCTGAGTGTTGAGTTCTTCCTGTCCAGGTGCCTTATCTAACCTGACTCCCTGGTTTCTGATTCTTTGCCTTTGCCTCCCATTTTCTTCTATCTTTTGGCTTTTGTTTACCTGTTTCCAGGCTAGTGTGCTCCTATAACATGGGCCCATCTTCCTCCTTAATTTATTTTCTTCTGTGATTCTCCTAGTCTGGGCTTTATAATCCTTCATTTCACAGTCTATTGTTGCTCAAGTTTTGTTGTAACAAAGGAGGATTTATGGAGCATTAGAAGGGACTATCCAGTGTTTTACAAAAGGGGAGCAGAGGCATGACTACTGAATTTGTTCTTCTTAGTGTCTGTACACTGCTGTAACTTAGTTGAGTCTGTGAACTGACAGTGTGCCCACACCTACAGTGGATAGAGCTTGTGCTGAGGGAAGGGAAGGCACTGGAGGAAAGAACTCTATTACATGAAATTGTAGGCTTTTGAATGGAAGAGGTCTTCCCTTCTGTCCTTCACCCTTCTGCCAGTACTCCTTGCACTCTTTTTAAAAAAATTATCTATCTATCTATCATCTATCTATCTATCTATCTATCTATCTATCTATCTATCTATCTTCACCAGAGAATAGTTTTCCATTGATTTTTAGAGAGTATGTAAGTGAGAGGGAAAGACAGAAAGAAATATTGATGTGAGAGAAACACATTGCTAGGTTGCCTCCTGCATGCACCCTGAATGGGCCCGGGCTTAGGGGGAGCCTGCAACCGAGGTACATGCCCTTGACCAGAATCAAACCCGGGACCCTTCAGTCCGCAGGCTGACACTCTATCCACTGAGCAAAACTGGCTAGGGGTCCTTGCACTCTTTGATAGTTATCCAGAGTTCACTTGAGTTCAACATGTGCATGAGATGGGCTCCTTATCTGTTTTTTCTCTTTCTTTTGTTAATCCTCACCCAGGATATTTTTCCATTGATTTTTTTTTAGAGAGAGTGGAAGGGAGGAGGAGAGAGAGAAACATTGATGTGAGAGAGACACATCAATTGGTTGCCTCCTGCATGCATACCAACCAGGGCCAGGGATCCAGCCTGCAACTGAGGAATGTGCCCTTGAGAAGAATCGAACCCTCAACCCTTCAGTCCATGGACCAATGCTCTATCTACTGAGCCAAGCTGGCTAGGACCTCTTTAGCTGTTTTATTACCCAGATGTCATTCTGCCATTTTATGTTTATTAAGTATGGCATCTTGTTATTATAGATGACACTTTCCAGAAACCAAGTGTGACAGCAAAAGTCAATTCAAGACTCCCATTCATCAGTGTCTTGGAAGGAACACAACTCTTTTCACTGTTTAATTCATATCTATCCCTTGGTGTAAGTAAACACCCTCTGACTTCCTTAAGATGTTTTTGACTTCCTTAGGAGTACAATTGTATTGTTTTATTATCTGACAGCTTATTAAAGATAACACAACTCCATGTGGCTTTCTATTCTGAGCTGTTCCCCTTCATCTCTTTTTTTAAAATTTCTTTATTGATTAAGGTATCACATATTTGTCCTCATCCCCCCATTCCCATCCCAAACCCCTCCCCACGCATGCCCCCACCCCCCTGTTGTCTGTGACTTGTCTGTGACCACTGGTTAGGCTTATATGCATGCGTACAAGTCCTTTGGTTGATCTCTCCCCCTTACCCCCACCATCCCCTACCTTCCCTCTGAGGTTTGACAGTCTGATCAATACTTCCCTGTCTCTGGGTATGTTATTTTTTTTAAATATATTTTATTGATTTTTTTACAGAGAGGAAGAGAGAGGGATAGAGAGTTAGAAACATTGATGAGAGAGAAACATCGATCAGCTGCCTCCTGCACACATCCTACTGGGGATGTGCCCGCAACCAAGGTACATGCCCTTGACCGGAATCGAACCTGGGACCTTTCAGTCCGCAGGCCGACGCTCTATCCACTGAGCCAAACCGGTTAGGGCTCCGGGTCTGTTTTTGTTCATCAGTTTATGTTGTTCATTATTTCCCCTAGATGAGTGAGATCATGTGATACTAGAAATACACTTATAAGAACCGAAAATGAGACAAGCAATAATGGTTATGCTGAGAGGCAAATGAATCAGTCTGTAGTGAGTTTCTTTCTGGGCCAACAGTTCTTTTGAGTCCCAATTTCAATGTCAAACAGTTCCTTATGTGTACATGTCAACAATGATATTTCAGTTCTGGATGGTGGACAAATGGTGGTAATGCAGGTCCGACCCTCTCTGGTTTGGTCCCAGGCAACCTGCAGCGATGCACAGCTGCTGACTGCTATTATGGCAAGGTGTCATCAGTGTCTTCCATCTTTGGACTGTTTCTCCTCTTGTCTTCATGGCTGGAGCAGTCCTGTCAATTCCTCTCTGTTGCAGGAATCCACATGGTCTTGGAGTTGTTTTCTGAAAATATACAAACATATTCTCGACCAAAAGTTATTTGTTCAGTTTGTAAGGTTTCTGTCATATTGTTCAAAATGTTAATTTTAACTAAAATACATCATTCATATAATTTAAAAATCTGCAAAAAGTGAAAAAAATTGGATCAATATAATGGACTAATAATAGGTAAGTGGTGAAATTCAGAGTTATAGTGCATGTATCTTATGGAAAATAGGCAGCCTTTAAAAATCATGATTTCAGAAAATGTTTAATAGCATGGAAAATGTTTACTATACAGCCCAAGAGAAAAGACAAAGATGCAAAGCCAGAGAGTATAATTTAGAATAGGTAAAAACATAGCAAATGTATATGAAGGAAAACACCAAATGTCAATAGGGTTTATATATGGTATGAATTTATGCTTGGTTGTATGTATTTTTCTTTTTATATTTCTATACTTTCCAAACTTTCTTTTTAAAGTGTGTATCATATCATAATTAAAATATAAATATTATAAATTTTTTGTTTAACCAGACCTCAATTAATATGTAATTGAGGTCTGGTTAAATAAGTTATATATTCTTTTCAAGTTATATATTCTAGTTGTACCATCTCCACAGAAATCTCCTCTCCCTTATATGCATTACTCATTGTATTTTTTAAATAATTAAGTATTTATATGTATATCAGAATAACTTTCCATAGCAACATATTTAATGCTATTTCCTTGTTACTGGCATGTCTGGTTTCATGCGTTTATAAAAAGCAATATATAGAGCTGCTTGGTATATAGTAATCAGAAAGACACTTTGGTTTTGTGTGTGGTTGGTTTTTTAATCATGGTGTTTAAGGAGCAGAACTGCCAAGAAAGTGCAGGCTTGATTGTAAGCTAGCAGTCAGAAATCAAAGTAAATGCTATATGGAAAAAGAATGAGCGGTTATGGAGTGCTCTGCTGGGCACTTCTACGTGTACTTCGTTCACCCCTTCCTTTACTCCTTTTCACAGATGAAGAAATGGAGGCTCATTGAGGCCAGAGACCACACAGCTAGCAAGTGCTGCCTTTTCTTGACTTGACTCTTCTACTTTTCTTGGTCATAAACAAATCTATCTGGCAATGCGTGTACACTCAGAGAGAACAAGCACACAATCAGATGCAAGTTTGGAAGTGCATGACAGAAATGTGCATGTACATACATTTTTTATGTTTGTCATTTCATATCAAAACAACTTATTTTGTGTACATTGTATGTAAGTTCTGTGTTTCTGAGAACAGATGTTTTTATTTCATTTTAGTTCTCTACAATTACCAGCGCACAGTGCTTTCAATCCAGATTCTCAGTAGGTGCTCCTACTAAGCCATTAAATCTCAGTATTATTTACTACTTTTGGCACACTACAATTTTAGATCCAAAGATGGCATGGTACATTACATTATGTCAGGATTTTTTGTAGATGGATAGTAGCTAATGATAAAACAAAGATTTTCAGACAATCAAAACAGTGTGGGAGCTATAGCTATAATTATATGTACCTTCATAAAATTGAGAGAATTAAAGTTGGCCTATTTTGTAGTTAAATTTTATACAGTAGTGGTGGAAAATTCACATGGTATTAATGCTACTTATATAACTACTTTTTACCAGAAGAGTCATAAGTTAGTGATATTTTCTGAGTCAGTAAAGTGTAGTAATAGCCATTGAATTATAAGTATATTGCTGAAATAAGGACAGGTCAGTAAGCAAAGTCGTGATAATTTAATCACCAGTAACAGAGTATATGATGGTTCTTAGATTCCAAATATATTGTCAAATCAGAATATTTGATAAAATAAATAAGAAAATAATAATAGTTAAAGCACCTCAAAAAAAAAAACAACAACCCCAAAACTACTAGACTTTCTTTCTAGAATTAATTGACTGATTAATTAATAACTGAATATCTAATTATGTCCTGGGTGCCCTGCTGGATATGACACAAAATGGAAAGATAAAAAAGACACAGTTCCTAGAATCAAGGATGTTAACATCTCATAGGTTATTAGTATACCAGTAAGGGCACAAATAACAGTAAATGAAGATGGGGGAAGGAGAAGGGGCCATGTGCTTTGGGTACAGAATGAGTTTGTCTACAGACTCCAAAGGGTTCTAGCAAGTCATCCAGAGGCAACAAGTCCTGCTGGCCAGATGATGGTGAAGGGGTTTCATAACATTTCACTGCAAGATGTATAACGTTTATAAAGCCATGAGACATGTGGTTCTATCTCAGGGTAGTACTGTGTGCAAAGGAACTCAGCTACCAGCAGTAATTTTAGAATATCTCAAATACTTAACCTGTATTTCTCAAATACTAGGGAGGGTACAAATAACTCTCAGAAATTTTCCTCAAAATTCCCCTTTTCTCTTTCCCATAAACTGCCTTCACATTCTATATCTATTTTCACTCCTCTAACTTATTTTTCTAAGCCATTTCCTCTGTCCCCAGTTAGGGTTGCTTCCTCTCTTCTGACCACTTCACAGGCATTGCGTTCTCTCTCTCTCTCTCTCTCTCTCTCTCTCTCTCTCAATGGTTCTCTAACAATTCTCCATTACTAATGTCCAAAGCATTGCTTTATTTTGACATCTCTTCTCAGAAGTCAGAAGAGGGGTAAGAAGCTGAGCAAAGCCATAATCTCCTTTAGCAGGCTAGGAATATCTCTAAATGAGTTGCAAACCTACCAAATCCGAGGTCCTGCACGTTATTCCTTTTATTCCTTTAATCTCTTGCCTATTGAATTCTTCAGTCAGAGTGCTGTTGCCTGTACATTTTTGTATGTCTGTTGCTTCACCTTTCATTGCAGCTGTGGTTCACTCAGGAAACAGCTTTCAAGTGTAGAAACTAGACCAGGATCATGCATATTTAGGATGTCATTCATATGGAAGATAAAGTCAGTAATTCCTATTGTAAACATTTCTTTCCTTAATCCATTCTATTATTATAGGTATTGGTACTTTGAATTTTTTTGGGGGGTCTCATTTGAATAAAAGTGGATTCTTTTATATTAATATTCTTGTGTATTTTTACATATGACACAACTTAATAAAGCATCATTAAAAAGATTATTTATCAAAATATATTGTTTTCCAAAATTGACCCAATAAGTAAATAGCTATGACTATCAGCATGTATATTATAGAAATTAACTTGATGAAGTATACATGGATTTTGGGCTCAGAGATGAATTTTTGAGTAGATAGGTGGCTCCTGCTACTGTGCTGGTTGACTGATTACATACATGTATATGTATTTATATAATATATGTATTACACACACATGATTGTTTTAATAATTACATGGGGGACAGAAAAAGAATTGCACAAATATTATAAAAAAGTCTCATCCATGTTCTTTTTCACTAAATTCCTCTTCAAACCAGATAAGCCAAAAAGCTGGAAACTAGTGAATTTGAGCTTTTCCCAGCCTTTTGCTCCCTCTGGCTCTTGTTGGAAGTGCTAATGAACTGACAGCTCACAAAAATCCAGTGCACAGTAGTCACTCAAATTTTCACTGAATGAAAAATGAAACCCCCCAAATCAGAGCACAGAGGATACCAGGTGGGAAGAAGCTGAGCGCATCCTGTTCATTTTATACACTGCATAATCACAGAGTGGCTGGACATGATTCATGGGAAAGACCTATTTAAGGAAGGAAGTGAAAGTCAGAGGCTAAAAAATGACCCATAATCAGGTGCTGACAGTTGTGTGTTGAAAGGTCTATGTAAAGCCAAACTTTCCAACCACAAAAAGGGACCTGCTCTGTTTAACATTTTGGAGTGAAGAAATTAAGGGGAAAGCTGAGCTGAGATGAAAGGTCTAGAAATAGTTTTAACTTTCATGCTTGACACAGAGAAATGAAAGAAATCTACTGTGTAAATTGAACAAATAAATGTTCAATCATGCATTTAACTTGAATTCCCATGAAGATTTGTAGAATTTGTAAGAAGACTCCAAAGTTTATTTTTGATACAAGGTAGACCATCTTATATGCCAAAAATTGAAATGCCTATGAAATTGTGTACAGATGATTCAACTATTTAGGGGCAGAATGTTCAGATTATCTTTTGTCGATGTTCCTTCTTTATAAATTAATATATGCATTCATTCATCCATTCATTTATTCTTTTTTAAAAATTTTTACTTGACATAGTTAGTACTTACTCCATAGTGGGCATTGTGCTAGGTTTTAGGGATTCAAAAAATGTGTCTCCCTCTGTTAAAGAATTTACAGTCTGGTTTGTGAGACAAGACAAACGATTTTAACTGTACAGTGCTGTAAGTGCTGTGACAAAAATAAACCCATAATGCTAATTCTGACTAGGGGAATCTAAGAAGGCTTCCAGGACCTATAAATGCATGAGCTGAGTTTTGAATAAGAATGGGTTTAACCAAATGAAGGACAGGCACTAGAACATGGTTGCTAAGTGCATAGATTCTATAACCAGGCTGTCTGGGTTCAAGTCTTGGTTTTGCCAGATACTATGCATGGCTCCAGGCAAATGTCCCTCACCTTACTCCATTAGTGGGAAAAATAATAATACCTACCTCTTACCTATCCCAGGATTGTAAGGATGAATATGTGAGTTAATATTTCCAAAGTATTCAGAACAGTATCTTACTTAATGTGTGTTATGAATAAAAAAAAAAATGGTTGGGAAGTGAGTGTCCTAGATAGCAGGTACGGCTGTTGCAGTGGCCTGAAAGGGCATGAATGCTGCATTTAGGAAAGAGTTAAGAATAAAGGGTAGAGTCCATAACTGAGGGGGTGAAAGATAAGGTTGAGGGATATGAAGGCTCTGTTAAAGAGTGTGGATATTATCCTAGATACCATAAAGAATCAAAGAATTGATAAGATTTGTATTTTAAACAGTTCACTCTGCAATGCTGTGGAGAGTGGGTTTTAGGATGGGACACAACTCTTTGGAGTCAAATTCGAACAGTGTTTTCTCAAATTTCCCAATAATAAGAATCACCTGGGGACTCTTTTTAAACATACAAATTCCCTGGCTTCTTCCTGGGAAATCTGATTGAGAAGACTTGGAGAAGGGCCAGTAATCATTAAAGGGCCCAAAGCATTAAAATATATGCTTCCTGTCTTCAGAGAGATTTTGCAAGGTGGTGGCTGTAAGTTTTGAAGGGAGGACTAATGAAGACCTAAACAAAAGTAATAGAAACAATGTGGTTGGAGATCAGAGGGCAAATTTCAAAAGGAAGCAATAATAGGACTTGGTGACTGATGGAACAGAGCCAAGGATGACACTCAAATTTTTGGCTTGGGTGATTGCGCAGACTGTGGAAGAATTTGAAAGAAAAGTAGGTCTGGCAGGGAGGTTAATGAGGTTAGTGAGATTTGGACAGGTTAAGTTGGGAGTGTCAGTGGGAGGTGAGTCCAATCAGAGGTTGCTCATACATCCCTGAAGTACAGGGAAGATATTTAAACTAGAGACATCAAAGTGGAAGTCATCAGCATATAGGTAGTAACTGAAACCTGGCAAATGGCAACAGTTAATTTGTGAGTAGGGGAAAACATTTTATCTTATTTGCTCATTCATTTATGTATTCAATCATCCACTCAGCAAAGCAATTAAACGCATATTTTATGCCATGCACTATGTTACACATTTTTTCTATAAAGGAGACTGTGAAGAAATAGCCAGGAGGACTATAAGGAAAAGAGTAGTGTCATTGAAGCCAGTGGAGAAGATTATGCCAAGACATCAAATGAGGTGATGAGTGAAATGGGTTCCCTGGATTTAGTAAAAACCAAGAAGATGGTTGGTAACTTAGGAGAGAATAGATTCTGCTGAGTGATGGGTAAGGAAATGGAATTTGAGACACAACCTCAGGCATGAGTGGGTAGAGAAGAAATGAAGGTAATGAAGGATGAAGAGAAATAGATGTAGCAGACTGCAAAAATGGTTATAAAATCTTCTTCTACCAGTATGCATACCCCTTTCAGTGTTTCTTTGTAGTTACTCTCATCAAGAGGCCAAATCTGTGTCTTCATTCTTTAAGCTGGGCTTGGTCATGTGACTTGCTATGACCAAGGGGACATTAGCAAATGTGATGGAAACAGAAGCTGAAAAAGCATTTGTGCATTGGGGTTTGACTCTTCTGCTGCTTTTGGGAACCCTGTGATTGCCACCAGGTAAAAATAAACCTGGACCAATTTTCTGGAGACCTGTGGCCAGTCATCTTTGTCACTCTGCAGCAGTGAGCATCGACCAACAGCAAGCACCATCCACCAGACACTGAACAAGATATTGAATCAGCCCCTAGCCAACCTACCCACTGACTTTAACTGCAGAGTGAGCCTAGCCAATCCCAGCCAAAGCTCCCAGCAAAGAGGAGCCTAAGTCATTGGTCCACAGAATAGTGACTATTGTTTTAGGCCACTCAGTTTTGCGGGTAGTTTCTTACATAGCAAAAACGAATTGATAGAATAAGTTATTGTCTGAGTGTCAAAGATTTCAAATATCTAAATTATTCTGGGTTTTGTACATGTCTCTGAACTAGGTTGGAGGTCAGAAAAACTTTGGTTGTTTTTAATCTATTTTATCTTCCTAACACAGTTCCAGGCAGAAACCATAAAAGTAGTATCTAAGAGTGAAATGGCTAGGTCATATAGTATTATTGATTCACGCTACAATATGGATGAATCTTAAAATAATTATGCTGAGTGAAAGAAGCCAGAATTAAAAGAAGTACATGCTATGTATTCCATTTACATAAGATTCTAGAAAATGTACACTTATATGTAATGATGAAAAGCAGATCAGTGATTTCTTGGGGATGGCATGGAGGAGGGAGGGATGGATTACAAAGGGAAACAGAGAAACTTTTAGAGATAACAGATACATTCATTATCTTGACTGTGACGATGGATTTATGGTTGTATACTCCATACATATGTCAAAACTAACAAAATTGTACCTTTTAGAGATGTGCAGTTTAATGTATATCAATTAATCATCAATAAAGCTGATAAAGAGAAAAAGAGGATCTAATAAATTATTCCAATTGTGCTTTGTATTCATAAATGTGGTAGTAGAATAATATCTCTCCCCCAAAGATGCACATGTCTTTGTCCCCCAACCTGGAGATGTGAGCATGTAGAAATGTGCAGATCTGTGAATATTTTTCCTTATATAGCAAAGGAACTTTGCAGCTGTAATCAAAGTTATGGACCTTAAAATCAGGGCATTATCCTGGATTAATTGCATGGGCCAAATACAATCCCATGAACCATTAAACTGAGGAAAAAACTTTCTTGGTTGGGTCAGAGAGATAAAACAGAAGAAAGAGCAGAGATCTGAAAGACTCAACTTGATATTTCTGGTTTTGAAGATAAAGGAAAGGAACCATGAGCCAAAGAATGTGGAGGCCTCCAGAAGCTGGGAATGGGCCTCAGTGTGCAGGAAGCGAGAGGACAAGGACTTTGATCCTATTTCAACAAACTGCAAATATCCCAAATGAGCAAGAAATGAATTCTCCTTTAAAATACTCAGAAAGAAATGAAGCCTGCGGACACTTTAATTTTAGTCCTGCATCACTGTTGACCTACTAAACTATACGACACTTAGTTTGTGTTGTTTTATGCCACAAAATTTGTGGTAATTCATTACAGCACTAATAGAAGATGAATACATGAAGTTTGCATGGGCAGAAAGTTGTACTTATGGGCAATGGCAGCTGTTTTAATGACCCGTTTCCCAGCCATAAATCACAAATAATTAAAAGATGATTATATTTTGCCTCCCTTTGCTGGCTGCTTTCATTTTATTAACTTGTGCAACTTTTAAAATACTTCTCAGGCCACTTAGATATGCTGCCATAGGCTGGTTGTGGGAGCTTAGTGGCTCTTCTAATCCGCTAGTCTGAACCATACACAGGTGACATTTTCCACCAACTATAGAAATATTCTCTCATTAAACACTGGTCCCACCAAGCATCACTATTGTAAACAATGTTTTTATTTTTACTTTTTTTGTCTCTGTGTGTGTCTAGACTTTGAAAGCCAACTGCCTCTAAGGCAATGTATACTTTTCCAGACACCTATTATCTATTCAGTTTTTGAAGACTGGAAAACAGACTGCTTGGGTTTAAATACTGGCTCCACTCTTATGAGTTGCTTAGACATTAGTGCTTTAGTTTTCTCATCTGAAAAATGGGGACAATAGTGATACATTGAAAGTAAGTGATACAAAGAAAGTAATTAGTCTATCCATATAAAACACTTTTAGCAATGCCTGGTTCATATGAGCACTGGGTGAGTGTTGTGTGGTTAGTTGTTATTATTATGATGATACCTTTACTATCCAACAGGAACATTTTTATCTCAGTAATGGGTTCATATGTCCTAACTTCATATGTCCTAGCAAAAGAGACCTCAGTTGGCCTTTCTTGTGTGCCTGTCCTGTTAAGAAGACACAGATCACTTCCTCTGACTTTCTTGCCCTAAAAGTTCCTGTTTCTTCTGAGGCAGAAGCAGGAAGAGAAGAATCACACAGGGATGTTTGCTGAACACAGCAGAATTCTGTCCAATGACTTCTTTCCCCCAGATTTGAAGGGTGTGTTGCCAGGGCAGGGATTATTCTTTTTACTTTTCCTATCTTTCCAGCTTTACCCAAATGGCCTGGATTGCCACACTGTGCCTTTCCTCATCAGTGCATGATGATGAGTCAAAAGATGCCTGAATTCTGTTGTCTCTGAAAATAAAAATGAACATTCCAACCAAACCATTTATAATTTTACTAGAGGCCCGTGCATGGATTCGTGCACCAGTGGGGTCCCTTGGCCTGGCCTGCACTTTCTCCAATCTGGGACCCCTTGGGGGATGTCCGACTGCTGCAATCCAGGACTGCTGGCTCCTAACCGCTCACCTGCCTGCCTGCCTGATTGCCCCTAACCACTCCGCCTGCTGGCCTGATCGCCCCAACTGCCCCTTCGCCAGCCTGCTCACCCCCAATTGCCCCCCATGCTGGCCTGCTCGCCCCCAACTGCCCGGCCACTGGCCTGCTTGCCCCCAACTGCCCTCCCTTGCCAGCCTGCTCACTTCCAACTGCCCTACCTTGTAGGCCTGATTGCCCCTAACTGCCTCTGCTTTGGCCCCGCCACCATGGCTTTGTCCAGAAGGACGTCCAGAAGGTCTCCTGGTCTAATTAGCATATTACCCCTTTATTAGTATACTAGATAGATTGCATATAAGATTTCCTGAAAGTTTGAGGAAAGGACCTCTTGCATGTGAGAACCTTGATTTTGGGAAATTAAATCAGACATTAATATGATCTGACTTAGGAGAAGGAAAAGATACACTCTGCGATAGAAGAGTTATTTTTAATGAACTTTTTTCATGACTCTGAGTGCACAAAGGAGAAAACATATGGATGGTATTGCTAATTTAGTACCATGTTTGCTTCAGGCTCTATATGCAGTTTTCTAGGCTGGCCAGGCAACTCTCTGGTCTTCACTTTTGAATGGCGTGCTGCAAGAGGTGTCTGAAAAGAATGTAGCATGATTAATGAAGGCAATTTTCTTCACTGTGGTTACAAGATACCTGGGGCTTCTAAATTTGCACACTGTACATTGAAATGGAAGTGGATGCCAGATCTAAGCGCTCTGTGTGGGCAGCTTGACAGTGGGTATTTGAATTTGACAATTTCGTTAGTTGCCATAGTAATTGTCACAATCATGTGGTTTGTGTGGTTTTTCTTCCACTGAACACCTTTTAGAAGCACCCAGCAAGCCATGGTGTTTTACTTTATTATTTTCTGTGCATATTCATAGAGGAAAAACAATAACGTGTGGTCAAATTTTAAGTTGAATTAAAAACAAACAAAACAGATCACTTGCACATCTTTATGTAAAGCATGCTCATTTCCTTATTATTTTTAATCCATTTTACTTAGCACAGAAATCATCAGGACGTGATTATATTTTCCAAAACAAGGAGTCCTAGAAACCAAGGTTACAAAGCTTCAGAAAAAGGACAGGAAACTCCCTTCTCGTTATGAATGTGTTGTGTCAGCACAATGCTGCTCAAATTCAGACTGAAATTTAAGCTGAATCGAAAGTGACTGCAAATGTTAGTACTCCCTTTGCAGATGGTGCTCACCAGGGCCATGCGTTACTTAGTCCCTGAATGCTACTCCCAAGGCTGGGTTTGCAGGTGGGAGGCATTCATTTTCTAAACAACCTATTTGTATTGCAATTGTTATAAAAACTTGAAGGCTAATGGCTAAATTTTCACAGCCCTCTTCATCATTGCCATAGGATTATTATATTTTTTACCTACTTGAACATTAATTCTGAAGTTAGAGTGCAGATATAATAATGATGAAAATATGAATGTCTTCTTTAGATCATTTTCTTATTTTCATCAAAAGGGGATAGGGCAGGCTGCTCCAATCTTTTGCAGAGTCATATGACATGGGAATTGAAGTGCCACCATTTGGCTTGCAGATTTCATGAGAAAAGCAAGTGGAATAGTAGCTTGTCTGGAGTTTGAAGGGCTGTGTGCGCTTGGATGGGGCCGTAGGAATCAACCACCTCTTACTATTTCCAATGATATTCCCTGAAAGAATTTGGGGTGAGTGACATAAATATCATTTCTTACATTTAATACACTGGATATATATAAACTGGTCAATTAGAAATTAGGTAGCATGTCCTAACATGGGAATCTTTGCACAACTATGGATTTCACTGCCTTCAAAGGTTAGTGCGAGTAGATATGTTCTATGTGCATTTTAATTTATTATTAAAAATACTTTGATCATTAGACTGCTATCAATCAGAAAGAGTGACCAGGAAATTATGCATTCTAGGCAAACTGTTTGGAGTGAAACCATTTGCAGTTGAAAAGTCATCAGTTTTATGGTCTGGTTCTTCTATGTACCTTCCTGCTGGAAATATTGAGGATTATGAAAATGCTGTACATTTATTAAAAAGGAAATAATGCATAGTGAGATGAAGAGTCAACTAATGCCTTCAAATTTTTATTAAATACATTAAATAATGCATAAAATTAGGAAAAATGAAAAACACACATCAGTATTAATTTCAAAACAAATTGCTATTTCTTTTTAATTAAATATTTTAAATTTAATTCTGAATAGATAAGGCATTCTTGTGGTTCAAAAAATAATAAGAATTTATGCAGTTAAAAGTGTCATTTATATTCATGCCTTTCATTTTCTCATTGCCCCTAGGTCCAACCCTCTGGACCAGGGGTCCTCAAACTTTTTAAACAGGGGTCCAGTTCACTGTCCCTCAGACCGTTGGAGGGCCGGACTATAGTTTAAAAAAAAAACTATGGCCCTAGCTGGTTTGGCTCAGTGGATAGAGCGTCAGCCTGCGGACTCAAGGGTCCCAGTTTCGATTCCGGTCAAGGGCATGTACCTTGGTTGCGGGCACATCCCCAAGAGGGGGTGTGCAGGAGGCAGCTGATTGATGTTTCTCTCTCATCAATGTTTCTAACTCTCTATCCCTCTCCCTTCCTCTCTGTAAAAAATCAATAAAATATATTTTAAAACAAAACAAAACAAAACAAAAAAACTATGAACAAATTCCTATGTGCACTGCGGGCCCGGGACGAGTCGGCGGCTAAGCAGGACAGGCAGCGGCACCCGGCGGGCCGGATAAATGTCCTCGGCGGGCCGCATGTGGCCCGCGGGCTGTAGTTTGAGGATGCCTGCTCTGGACCCTTCTATTAAATCTTTTAACTGATTGCTTGAATGTATAAAAACTACTTATTTTGTACATTGATTTTATCTTGGATTATTACTGAATTCTCTTATTGTTTATAGTATTTAATAAAATATGTTGAATCTTTCCATTATACTACTGTCATCTACAATTAGTGTTAATTTTACACATCTTCCAATTTTTATAACTATAATTTTTTCCCCTTGGGTAATTGTGCTAAGAACAATATCACAATGTTAAATAATAGTGGTATTAGTGGATACTAGCCAATACAACAAGGACATTTCCATAAAAGTCAGGAACATTCTGATGGCTTTAGATAGAAATAGGTACATTTTATCATGATAAGATAGTATCCTCTATTTCTATTTAATTCAATTTAATTCTTGTTTGTTTGTTGTATTAAGAAATTCTGATAAATTTGTCTAATGATTTTTCAGAATCTATGGAAAGACCCTATGATTTTTTTTTTCTTTAGATTTGTCAATATGATGAACTGCAGTAATAGAGTTTTTAGTATTGGACCATTATGATCTTATTTGTTAATTATGTTTTATTTGTTTAAATGAGCTCCTGGATTCTTTTCACTGATATGTTATTTAGAATATGTGTATCATTATTAATAGGGTGAGTAATCTCTAGTGAGTGTGGTCAAATATTGCTAGCTGTATGATTCTATATTTTCAGATTTTATCAAAGTTTTCTATTGGTCATTATTTAAAATGAATGTGTATTCTCTATTTTCAGGTTACATAGTTTATAATATATCAAACATTTATATTACACTAGTGGCTCAATGCACGAATGAAGATTCATGCAAGAATGGGCCTTCGTTCTCCTGGCTTCTGGCACCGCCTTCAGTCTGGCTGGAGCAGCCTTTCTACTATAGCCCAGAGCCACTTTTCTGCCTTCCCACGCTGCCCAGAGGCCCAGAGCCCCGGAGTGGCTGGGGTGGTGTGGAATGCCTGCGTCGTCACCATGGCGATGATGCAAGAGTCCTGCCCCGTGCTCAGAGACTGCGTATGCAAATTAACCCGCCATCTTTGTTGGATTAATTTGCATACCCACTCCTGATCGCCTGGTGGGCATCATGAAGGTACGGTCAATTAGCATGTTACTCTTTTATTAGGTAGATCAATTATGGTATTTAGGTCGTTCTATCCTTATTTATTTTTTGTCCTTCTGATCAATGATACACTGGAAAGATGAACTGAAGTCTCCCAAGACTAGTGTGTTTGTGTTTATTTATCTTTATATCTCCTGTAATTTCTACTCTATAAATGTTAATGTCATGTTGTTTGGTGTATAGATATACTTGTTATATCTTTTTTTAAAATAAATCTTTATTGTTGAGATTATTATAATTGTTCCTCTTTTTTCCCCCATAGCTTCCCCTCTACCTGGTTCCCACCCCACTCTCTGCCCTTACCCCACCCCCCACTGTCCTCATCCATAGGAGTACGATTTTTGTCCAGTCTCTTCTCGCACCCCCCACAACCCTTTTCCCCCTGAGAATTGTCAGTCCACTCCCTTTCTATGCCCCTGATTCTATTATATTCACCAGTTTATTCTGTTCATCAGATTTTTTTTTATTCACTTGATTTTTAGATTCACTTGTTGATAGATATGTATTTGTTGTTCATAATTTTTATCTTTACCTTGTTCTTCTTCTTCCTCTTCTTAAAGAATACTCTTCAGCATTTCATAAAATACTGGTTTGGTGGTGATGAACTCCTTTGGCTTCTTCTTGTCTGTGAAGCTCTTTATCTGACCTTCAATTCTGAATGATAGCTTTGCTGGGTAGAGCAGTCTTGGTTGTAGGTTCTTGCTATTCATCACTTTGAATATTTCTTGCCACTCCCATCTAGCCTGCATAGTTTCTGTTGAGAAATCACCTGACAGTCGTATGGGTACTCCCTTGTAGGTAATTAACTGTTTTTCTCTTGCTGCTTTTAATATTCTCTCTTTGTCTTTTGCTCTTGGCATTTTAATTATGATGTGTCTTGGTGTGGTCCTCTTTGGATTCCTTTTGTTTGGGGTTCTCTGCACTTCCTGGACTTGTAAGTCCATTTCTTTCACCAGGTGGAGGAAGTTTTCTGTCATTATTTCTTCAAATAGGTTTTCAGTATCTTGCTCTCTCTATTCTTCTGGCACCCCCATAATTTGGATGTTGTTACTCTTGAAGTTGTCCCAGAGGCTCTTTACACTACCTTCATATTTTTGGATTCTTTTTTCTTTTTGCTTTTCTGGTTGAGTGTTTTTTGCTTCTTTGTATTTCAAGTCTTTGACTTGATTCTTGTGATTCTCTAGTCTGCTGTTAGATCTCTGTATAATATTTTTTATTTCAGTCAGTGTATGCTTAATTTCTAGTTCGTCCTTTTTCATATCCTTGAGGGTCTCACTAAATTTATTGGCCTTTTCTAGGAAATTTTTGAAAAACCTTATAACCGTGGTTTTGAACTCTATATCCAGTCGTTTGCTTTTCTCCATTTCTGTCATTTGTGATCTGTTTCTTTGTCTCCGCATTTTGGTTGTTTCCCTGAGTTGATAGAGTGGCTTTGTGTGCTAGGTGTCCTATAGGGCCCAGTGGCTCAGCCTCCCCAGTTACCTGAGGTGGACACTCTTGGTGCACCCCTTTGTGGGCTGTGTGCACAGTCTTGTTGTAGTTAAGGCTTGATTGTTGTTGGTATCACTAGGAGGAATTGACCTCCAGGCCAATTGGCTGTGAGGATCAGCTGTGTCTACACTGGGAGAACTTCTGTGCTGGAGACACCCTTATGACTCAAGACTTGCAAAAGGCTCTGTGTTCAGCATGGATGGGGAGGAGTCTCAGGGTGGAGCAGGCAGCATTGGTTTCCCATCAGCCCTGCCCTAATAGGCCCTTGTGTCTCTGTGTCCTGTGGTAATCGATGCAAGCACCTCTGAGAGAAAGCCACCCTCGAGTTCCGCCTGCTGCCAGACAGTCCAGTTTCTCCCTGAATGAGTCTGGGTCCCCAGAGTCTCACCCGCAACTGGAGTTTAGTGCAGTTGGGAGCTTTTGTCTCCCTCCTGCTTGAGAAAGCCAGCCATGCACTCAGTTGCCCACCCTCTCCGCGTGCGTGTGCACCTCGGTACCACTGCCTTCTGCAGTTCCTCTGAGTCTCAGTGTGCTTTTCTCTTTCCTGACAGTCCAGTTTCACCCTGTATGAGTCTGTGTCCCCAGAGTCTCTCCCAGAACTGGAGTTCAGTGCAGTCAGGAACTTTTGTCTCCCTCCCGCTTGAGAAAGCCAGACGCGCACTCAGTTGCCAGTCCTCTTCGCGGGTGTCTCAGTACCTCTGCCTCCTGCAGCTCCTCTGAGTCTCAGTGTGCTTTGCTCTTTCCTTCTAGTTGTAGAATTTCCACTCAGCCAGCCTTCCTGTGGTTCTGGATGATGTCCATTTTGTCTTTTAGTTGTAGTTTTGAAATTAGTGTGTGAAGCAGCAGTTTAGGTGTTTACCTATGCCGCCATCTTGGTTTCTCCCCTACTTGTTATATCTTTATTGGGAATTGTATGCTTTGGCATTAAGTTTTCTTCTTTGTCTAATACTATGTGTCCTGACTTTCTGTCTTGTCTGATATTAAGGTGATGACTTCTGCTTTATATTATTTATTTATTTAGAATATTATTTGTTTTTGTTTGGTAGAATCTTTAACCACTCTTTTATTTTCAGTCTTTATCTTACTTTTTTCTTTGGCATGGAGTAGGGTTTTGGCATGGAGTAGGGTTTCAAGCTATGAAAATTTTCCATTACAAAGGTAATCAAGACAGTTTACATTATTTATATGACAGAGATGTTTGGTCTTAGTTTTGTTATTCTTTTATATCATTTCACTTTATAACGTATTTTAAAAGTCTGTTACTGCATGATCTGTTTGCTTTGCTTATTGTTTTCAGTATGAAAATTTGCTAGGATTTATGGAGGTTTATATATTTACTGGAGGCCTGGTGCACAAATGCGTGCACAGGTGGTGTCTGGCTGGCCCACCCCAATGGGGGCCCACTGGGCTGGGCCAGTGTGGGGGAGGGGCCACGGGCAGTTGGCCAGCGAGCCCCACCCCCCTATCAGGGTGGGGGGCCCTTTGGGGGCAGGGCCTGCCTGGGAGAGGGGCCATGGGCAGTTGGCCAGCTGTACCCGCCCCTGATCAGGGTATTGGGGGCCAATCAGGGGCCAGGCTGGCCTGGGGAGGGCCGATCGGGGCCCAGATCAGGCTGGTTGGCTGCTGCAGTGCACATCATAGCCACCAGTTGTTCTGGTCATTCTGGTCGTTCCGCCATTCCTGTCACTGGGCTTTTATATATATAGATTTTAATATTTTCATAATTATTTTTATTTATAATGCCATAAGTCCTAATTTCCTTTAAATAAAACCTATAATTTTATTTTCTGAACAATGATAAAGGTAGTTTGCTAACAATTCTTTCCACATCTCTCTTTCTCATTTCACAATTTTAGTTAAGTCTCTTTTTAAATGTGCTCTTTTTGTAAGGTTACATATGCTTCTAAATCAATTTTAAATTATAGCATTTGATTCTTGGCTATTGCAGATGGAAGAGCTTGAGCTTGCTATTCTTTCCCTTACACTTTTTTCTAAAGTTGAGTTCTCATTTTATTGTCAGGCATATACAATTTCTTTATTATAAACAGCAATTTGTATTATTCTTAATTGTACAGTTAAGTGTACAATTAATGGTTACTACTAGTCTTCTTGCTGTAGTTTCCCCAGTTATATATTGATTTAATGAGAATTTTTCTCTAGTAGTTTCTTGAGAAGTGTCCATGAGAACAATATTCCATGAATTCTTGAATATGTAAAACATCTGTAATTTTATTCTTGAGGGTCAGTTTGGTTGGATATAGAATTCTTAATTCACCCTTTCTTTGTGCAGTATTTTGTGGGATTTGCTCCATTTTTTTCTGGTATTGATAATTGCTGTGAAGAAATCTGATTCCAATATGATTTACTTCCTATATAAGTAATGATATTTTTGCCTGTCTGTGCAATTCTTTCTTTATTTTAAGCATTTAATCATTTTATTAATATAAGACTAGTTACTGGCCATTTTATTAATATAAGACTAGTTACTGACCATTACTGGTCAATGTTTTCTGTCTCAGAACAATGTGCCCTTGCAATATACAGATTCAAATCTGTATTGTAAATTGTTCTTAAATTCTAACTTTAAATATTTGTTTTGTTAAAATTTTTATTTTTAGCAGGGTGTTAGGTCTGTGAAAATGTTGGCTTTTACTTGTTAGTTTTCTATTACTCATATTTTCTCTTCACTACTTTTTTATTCTTTATTTTCATTTATTTTGTTTGCTTTCGTACCCCTATTTCCTTTATTGTGTTTTTGCTATGTCTATTCTCCTTGATCATTCCAATTTCATATTTATTTTTAATAATATTTTAAAATTCTACTTCTTTCTTGACTGTAGCACCATGAGTGGGCTGATGAGGAAGTAGTCAGGCATGTAGGTAGCATCAGGGAACAAAGTATAGAAGAGTTTGAAGAGTAAGGCAGCAGATGGATTATGTAAGTCTTAGCCTATGGCAAGGAGTTTAGACTGTATTCCAAGTGTGATGGGAAACTATTGGAGGGTTTTGAGCAGCTGTGGGCAAACTACGGCCCGCGGGCCGGATCCGGCCCATTCGGCTATTCTATCCTGCCAGCGGAGCCAAAAGAGCGGAGGGTTCTCTTGCTCTCCCCTCCGCTCTTTTACTTTGAATTTATATTAGTTCACACAAACACTCCATCCATGCTTTTGTTCCGGCCCTCCGGTCTAGTTTAAGAACCCATTGTGGCCCTTGAGTCAAAAAGTTTGCCCACCCCTGGTTTTGAGCATAAGAATGACATGATTTGATGTGTGTATCAATAGTATTACTCTGACTTTTGTGTGTAGATACTAGATTGTAGGGAGGTGAGAAGAAAGGAGGCCAATTAGGAGGCTATTATAGTAACCCAGTGACTTGGTCAGAGTAGTGGTGGTAGAGATGGTAAGAAGTGGTTAGATAGCAACTTCCCTTTTCTTCTGTACCTCACATAGTGTTACAGCAAGTTAACCTATGTATATTTAAACATGCATCTGTATTTACAAGTAACTCTTCAGCTTAAATGTACATGGCCTGTTCAGGTATTATTCATTCATTTAGCAAACATACTAGTATATTGATGTATATTTAAACATGCAGTGATGAAAAAAACCAAAACAACAGATGCAGTTCCTGCACTCAAGGAACCTGCATTATTGCAGGTGAATATAATAATAAATATTAGAAAAATAGCTAATTTAAGTGAGCAAGTACATATTCTAGATAATGTTCAGAGCCTTTTCCACATAATACTGTATCTCAATTATGCTTCACAACTCTATGACGTTGGCATTATTATTATCTTTATCTTGCAGGTGAAGATACTAAGAGTCAGAGTAGTTAAGTATATTGCCTAAGATTTCATAGCCAGTAAATAGTGGAGACAGATTTTAATCTAAGTTAAATAAGCAAGCAAATAGAGAAGACATATGGAGAAACCTAGTAGAGAAAACTTGGTAAACAGGGAAAGCCTCTTTGAACAGGTCTGTTTGAGTAGAAACCTGGTACATGTGCAGGAACCATCCACACAAGAGTCAGGGTAAAAACATTCCTAGGCAGAGTAGATAAGAACTATGAAGGTTTGAGGACAGAAAGAATTCGATATATGAGAAACAGGAAATCTGGATGGTGGGAGCATGGACAGGAGAGAAGAAAATCCTATGAGATGAGATTGGAAATCCAGATTCTTAAGGGCACAGTGAACAGGAGAGACTCAGTTAGAAGATTATTGCAAGAGTCCATTTAGTGAATCATGGCTTAGACTAGATAATGGCAGTGGAGGTGAACAGAGTGAGTGGACTGAGATATTCTGGAGGTTGAAGTAACAGTGGTTGCTAGTGAATTTGATAAGGGCAATAAGAGAAAGAAAGGACTCAAAGGTAATTCTTTGTATAAATGTGTTAGAATATCTGAGCATGAACCTATTATATACCCTACGAGAGGCCCTGTGCACGGATTCATGCACCGGTGGGGTCCCTCAGCCTGGCCTGTGGGGATTGGGCTGAAACAGGCTCTCTGACATCCCGCAAGGGGTCCTGGATTGCAAGAAGTTGCAGGCCAGGCCAAGGGACCCCATCGATGCACAATCGGGGCCAGGGAGGGATTGTGGGAGGGCTCCAGGGTGTGTCCGGCCTGTCTAGCCCATTCCCTATAGGCTGGACACCAGCAGCAAGCTAACCTACCAGTCAGAGCATCTGCCCCCTGGTGGTCAGTGCGCATCATAGAGACTGGTTGAACTGTCGAATGAACGGTCGGACACTTAGCATATTAGGCTTTTATTATATAGGATTATATAAATTGTGATAAAATAACTCAGCCTTAAGCATTTGAATTAATATAGTGGCAAGGAAGATGAAGTCAGGTAAAGGTTAATGAAGGAGCAAACACATTAATTAATTAGGGATAGGCATTTCACATATGGCATCTCTTTTATTGTATATAATATTTATTCATTCATTCAACAAATATTTGAGTGTCAGGCAATATCTTAGGTACTAAAGATACACCAATAAGGGAGACAAACATAAAAACCTCAGATTCTCTGCTCTCATCAAGTTTACAAACTGGTGAGGGGACTTTCGTTCTCTATTACCTAGATATTATATTTCCTCATTCTTCAGATGACAACTCAAGGCTTAGAGTGTGTATGTAATTGGTACAAAGTCATATGAAAGAATAGACTATTCCAGGGGTGGGGAACACCTAGCCCATGGACTGTATAAGGCCTGTGAAAACATTTGGTCTGGCCCTGCCAAGGCATTAGGGGTGAGTTAATTAAATGTTTGACCAAATATAGCAGGCTAATTTTTAAGTTGATATTTTTGTATGGCCCGTGAATGATGTTATAAATATCCAAATGGCCCTTGGCAGAAAAAAAGGTTCCACACCCCTGGAGAGTCTAGATTTAACTGTGAGCTTTCTGATTCCAATGTTTGTATTTATTCCATTACTTCATATTGAAAATGCAATATCCAGATATGGATCTAGATAGCTATTTACACAAATTAATGTAGATAATCTAGGAAATGAAGTTTTTACCCTATTAGAGTGTTTTTGAGCTTTTTTTTTTCTTTCCTGTTTAATTTACATTGATATTTAAATTTGGCATTTGAATTACAGGATGCTGATAACAGCGTTCTCAATTAGGACTAAAGAAGTGTGTCTAACACTCTGGAAAACACATCTCCCAACTCCCAAAGCCCCTGAGAGAGCTTTTCTTCTCTGTCAGGCTTCCTGCCTCTTACTTCACTCCCCCAGCTGTGGGTTGAATATTCAGAAGCAAGGACAGAGGTAGGAGTCAATTATTCTGGGTGGGTTACTGTATCAGAGCTGTTCAGTTGGTGGTGGAGGCAAACACAGTGTAAGAAAAAAACAGAGATTCCTGAAATATTTGAATTACTATTCTGAAACTTCCAATACAAAATAAATTTATAATTAATTATCGTAAGTTAAATCTCAATGCCCCTAACTTGTATCTAAAGTACCACAACAGTCTCTGGGCAGATAAACCTCATTACTGTGTAAGTAGGAAAGTTTCTTCAGCTTCTATTTCCCTCCAGGTTTTCTAACAGCTTCGTGGGCTCTTTTCTGCCTAATGTGAATATCAATGTGCTTTTCTGTTTGGCTTCCCAGTGAGCCTCCTGTGTTAATAGCTGATTGTGACTTGCCACTCCAGAAAAAAAACACACAAAAGTGCTTGTTCTTTGCCGATGTGAAACCTTACCTGCCATCTGCACATGCTCATTCTGGCAGCTCCTCGTGATCCTCCTTCAACTTTCAAGAAATTCTTAGAGGAATGAAAAGAACAGGCTCACTCCCACAGCAGAATGAGCTCCCAGCTTAGTCACATCAGTGGGATGAACACTGACATGTATACTGACAGGCCTGTTTCATACCCAAGAGCTCCTGCGAATTGGCACATGGCTGCTTGGAAGCCTGGTACTCGCCCACACTGGGGTGGAATTTTGCCACCTCAACTTGTTCTTCGGGTTGGAGTGGAAGCCTCCCTCTGACTGACCAACTATCTGGATAAAGTGAGGTTATGTGAGAGGGGCAGGAGAACACCGAGACCTCCTTTGATCATGTGGCTTCTGAGAGACCTGCTGCAGGAACCTGGCCCTGTGGTCTGCTCACTGCTACCACCCACATCAGCCTAAACAGCCACACCCTGAGCGGCCTAGTCCCAGAGCAGCTGTTTGGACTGCTTGTGTGGTCATCCCAACCCTCAATAGAAAATGGCCTGCCAAACCTCAGGAAACTTGGAGTTGAGGTCAACTTAATGCTTTCCCAATAGGCCCTGGGAAGAAAGAAGGTGTAAAGTGACATGTGTTCATGGCAGCTAGTGTAACTCTGGTTCAAACATTTTCAGTTTTTGCTAGATTGGTTTTCTGACCAACTGCTTTTTATGAAGATCTTTTTGTATTAAATCTCAGTCTTATCTCTAAGACAAGATAGGGTATCTATATATATAATGAGCCAGGGTCCATAATGTCCAAAACGATTGAACAGACGACTGAACACCAGAACTTAGTCCTGCAGGCACAGTGACCAGCAGTGACTGCTAAGGGGGCTGCAGATCAGGCCCAGAGAGAGGGCCAGAGAGAGACAGGGTCTGATTTGCATCCTCCATGGCAGCTGTTGATCAGCCCTTGCCTCTCTTTCTCTCCGGGCCTCGCCAGCAGCTGCAGGGGTTGATCAGCCCTGCCTCTCTGATCAGGCCTGGAGATAGGTCCAGAGATGCTGACTGGCATAGAAACCAACCAATCAGAACCAAATCTAGGTGAACTGCGAAGGCAGAACCTAAGGTGGGGGCTAAGGAGGGGTTTTAAGGGCAACAGCTGTTTGGTGTAAGGTGTAAGAAAGTGGTCCAATTTTTTATTGACTGGTTTGGCAGTATAGTGCATATGGCTGGCTATCAGTCCAGATATAGGGATTATGTATTTTTGTCTGCCAAGAGCATCTCCTCCTGTTGAAAAAGGCTCCCCCCCCCCCGCAATTTAAGCAATCCTATCCTATATAATCTATCTATACTAATAAAAGGGTAATAATGCTAATTATACTGGCTCAACCACCCATCTTTCAGACGTCCAACTTCCTTCTGGACAAAGCTATGGTGGTGGGGCTGAAGCAGAGGCAGTTAGGGGCAATCAGGCTGGCAGGGGAGGGCAGTTGGGGACAAGATCAGGCTGGCAGGGTGGGAAGTTGGGGGCGATCAGGCAGGCAGAGGCAGTTAGGGGCGATCAGGCTGGCAGGCAGAGGGGTTAGGGGCAATCAGGCAGGCAGACAGAGGCAGTTAAGGGCAATCAGGCAGGCAGGCAGGTGAGTGGTTAGGAGCTAGCGGTCCTGATCCCACAAGGATCGGGCCTAAACCAGCAGTTGGACACCCCACAAGGAGTCCCCGATAGAAGAGGATGCAGGCTGGGCTGAGGGAAATCCCCCACACACACGAATTTCGTGCACCGGGCCACTAGTCTATATAATAAAAGCCTAAGTGACCGTTACGGCGGAACGACCAGAACGACCAGTTGCTATGATGTGCACTGACCACCAGGGGCCAGATGCTCAATGCAGGAGCTGCCCCCTGGTGGTCAGTGTGCCCCCACAAGGGGAGTGCCACTCAGCCAGAAGCTGGGCTCACAGCTGGCGAGTACAGCGGTGGTGGCAGAAGCCTCTCCCGCCTCCGTGGCAGTGCTAAGGAGCAGCGAGCTGAGTGGTAAGGAGCAGCAAGCAGGTGGGTGCTAAGGAGCAATGGGTTCCGGACATCCCCCGAGGGGTCCTGGACTGCAAGAGGGTGCAGGCCGGGCTGAGAAACCTCCCCACCCAGTGCATGAATTTCGTGCACCGGGCCTGTAGTAAATAATAAGTAAATACATGAAAGCTCTCAATTCAAGAAAGTCTATAAATCACATTGTTTATTTAACCAAAAACAGTAATATCCCATGACTTTCAGATGTTTTAGATAGGATGTTTAAAATAGCCAAGCACCTGTTTTTAAGTTGGAAGTGGTTAATTAGAGGGTTAAAGGTTTAGGTGTTAACTTTTGTGTGTTTAATGCCTGCTCTCCCTCTTATCCTGTGAATTTCTCTAAGCCTCAATTTTCTAATCTGAAGAATGGAGATGATTATTACACAGTACCTGTCACACTGGGTTGTTGAGAGGACTAAATGAAATAATGAATATCAAATGGTTAGCATAGTGCCAGGCCCATAAAAACTTGACTTGTAAGCGAATGTCAGAAGTCATGTTGTTAATGAGGCTGATAACAGCACCTGTCATGGCTCATTTTATTTGTGCACTTGACTGGGTGAAGGGATGCCCAAATAGCCAGTGAAACATTACTATTGGGTATGGTCAGTGAGGGTGTTTCCAGAGGGATTAGCATTGAACCAGTGGACTGAGTAAAGACGAGCACCCTCACCATTGGGTGAGTGGATAGCATTCAATCTGTTGAGGGCTTGAATAAAATAAAAAGGTGGGAGGAAGGGAGAATTTCACTTTGCTTGAGTTGAGACATTCATCTTCTCCTGCCCTAGACAAGTGCACTCCTGGTTCTTGGGCCTTTGGACTTGAACAGAATTATACCACAGGTTTTCCTGTTTCTCCAGCAAGCAGATGGCAGATCACGGGCCTTCTCAGCCTCCATAGCTGCATGAGCCAATTCATATGTACTAGTATACATATCTCCTATTGGTTCCGTTTCTCTGGAGAACCCTAATAAACAACCACTATGCCAAGTTTCTTCCTTCTTGTACAAATTGATAACCGTGGAGACAGCATAGATTATTCAGTGATTGGGTAAATGAGATTTTGGTCATTAAAACAATTTAAAAAACCCAAGTAGATCAATGAACATATAAAGTCCTGCATAAATGCATTTATAATGCAGCAATGAACTTTAGCAAGGGTTTGATTAGTGTTCAATATATTTAATAGTGAAATACTCAAAGGTATGAAAATTACTTCTTTTGTCAGTATCAACTTAAGTTCAACAAGCCAAATGTGTATTTATGTGTTTTGCTTTACTCATATTGTGATTTTTTTTTTTTGCAGCCAATTTGGACCAAAGACTCTAAAGAAGAGATATGCTGCATATAAGTATGTAGTTCTCAACCATACTTATATGATAAGGATATCACATAATTGCAGTTTTGAAAATGATTTTAATGTCAATATGGAGTGTCTTCTCACTGTTGCCGTAATGATCACTGTTGGAATTTAAGAGGAACTTGTAAAACAATAATTAATTTCTATATTGAGTAGAGGAAGATCTACTTAAGTGCTTAAACACTTAAGGCCATTATAATTTATTACATTTTATGATATCAAATTGACCACTTATTAAACTATTTACTGGAAAAAATTCTCCTAGTCTTTTTTGGTCCTTCTGTAGAGGATTTACATTTTTGGAATTAGAAACTCAGAAAAAGAAACTCAGCTAAAAGGTTCAAAAACTTGCATCTTAAGGAGTAGCTTCTTTGTCAAAGGAATGAAATCAAAGTTATCCTGCATCAACCTTGGTACCACAATTTGGCTGAAATTCATCTCTTACTAGTTGTACAATACCAGATTGGTATCTTTGCTCTCTAAGAAACCCTATGTCAGTTTCCAGCCCTTTGTTTGTATAAATCCATTCTGACTTTAGAAGGTTGGCAACCAGTTTGACATATGAACAAGTCTGAGTGAAAATTCTACAAGAGCACTGAGAGAAGTTTAAATTGCCTAACATGTAGTGGCTATTTCAGAATGACTCCCAACTTTTGGTTACTCAAGTGTAACTGCCCAAGTCAAGAATTAATCATCTGCCATTTTTCATATTATCACTTACCCATTGAGAACTGATGTTTTATGCTAATATATTTTAATAAACATTTCTATTCATTTTTCTCTTTATTAAATAAAAACATCTTTCAATTAAATGACTATTTATAGATGAGAACTACCAACCACAGACCCATGGAGCTAGTGTTTTATCTCTATCACTATTTGTTCAAAGGCAAAAAAAAAAAAAAATGTTGTTAGGGTGTTTGTTAAGAGGGCTGTACCTTTGACACTGCTGACTAGCTTAGTCTATCCACAAGCACCACTGAGAGTTTCCAGGTTTGGAAATGGCTAGCAGGCAATGGGCAACGGTGCCCTTCAAATGAGAGGACAGCATTGATGGTATAAGAATGATTCAGAGAAAATTATATTTTATGGCTTTCCTTGCTGCCCTCCATTGCCTGAAGTTTTATACAGATGACATCAGATTTGACTAAATCTTAAGGCAGCCTAAAGGGGCGGGGGTAAATTATATATATGAATGGATAGGATTACTCTATTCTCCATACTCCCAAAGCTTTAAAAAAAACTTGTAGTTTACTATAACTCATTTCACTTTATAATTAGGCATGTTTGCATGCCTATTTCTCCTGCTGGACAGCATTTCAAAATTCAAGAGGATGGAACATGACCTCATTTGTTTTTGCATTCTGTATAAGCTTCAGCACAGTATCTGGAGCTTTAATGATGCTCACTAAGCATTTGCTGGTTGTGTGGGAGTTGAAGGGGCAGGACCATCCTGAGTCCTTTGCCTTGGTCATGGTAGAAGTTAGGCATTTCTTATCAGAATCTCTATATAAAAAGCACTACCATGGATCTATAACCTCTCTTTTTTCTTCACCAGATGTCTCTTTCTGACTATGCTCTCTGAAATTATTATCAAGCTGCCATACATGTCAGGCCATGTTGAACCATCAGACCAAATATATTCACCCAAATTTGCTACCTTTCAGTGAAGCAGACTCAAAGACTCAGGACAAGGGGTAATACCTATGGCTTGCATGAAATAAACTAGTAAAGAACAATTCAGAGGTACAGGGGAAGAGAAGGGAAAAAAGACAGAAATGGAGAAACATTCAAAACACACACACACACACACACACACACACACACACACACACACACACACACCAGCATTCTAGTTCTTGGGCTAAATATATGAGCATGTTCTTTGACATGGTCTCTTCATGTGTCCCCCTCGTCCCCAGCTTTAAAAAAAAGATATATCACTTGTGCCT
The DNA here is from genome assembly GCF_963455305.1 of Plecotus auritus. Classification (NCBI taxonomy): domain Eukaryota; kingdom Metazoa; phylum Chordata; class Mammalia; order Chiroptera; family Vespertilionidae; genus Plecotus; species Plecotus auritus. The sequence continues at coordinate 139,437,968 of NC_137772.1, read as the reverse complement.
TCTTTGCAGAAGTATATTTAAATTTTTTATTAAAAAATAAAGACCCTGCCAAACACTATGAGCTCCATAGAGACATTAATCAGGCCTTCCACATATAAAGCACTTACTTACAATTATTATAAGTGTTAGATAATGGTAAGAGAGGAGAACGTCTAGATGGAATCTGGTCACTAGTGTGCCAAATAAGAAGCTATCAGCTGACAAATGACTGCTTTTTTATTTTAAGTTCTCCCTATATCCCTTACATTTAGCTATTTCCTTTTCTCCTTAAAAAATCTTTATGAAGGGAGTAAGGGTAGGAGGAGGCCAAGCCAAAAAAGGAAAAGATTTCATTTATAATACAGATTTACAAGTAATATAACTTTTAATCAAACTGTATTTAAGGATAAAAGGGTCCATTGGCATCTATAAAATGTGAATCTTGCATAAATAAATCAACAATGATGTGGTTGTTCAGGCGAAGAATATCATCATATGTAATAGGAAAAGAAATCTTATCATTTGGAAATAGGTTTTTATATGTGATTTTAAATATTTATTACTAAGTACTTATTTATAGAAAGAGAATGTTAGGATTCATTTTAGAAATTTTATTTTGATCAATTCTATAATTGGTTCAATTTTGTTATATTTAACATAAATACTTTATTGGAATAAAAAGAAAGGAACATGTGAATATATACACAAAACACAATAAATTCTATAATGCAAACAATAAAAAATGTTACCACATATAATCTTTTATAGATGATTACCAAATAATTTTCATTTTAAATGCTTTTGACTACAATTCTTTTCAAGTACATGTGAAACTCTCTAACTCTAATTTTAAGTGATCCTCTTACCACTATCAGAGCTAGCAAACATCTTCTAAATGTCTTCTTTAAACTATTGGTGAAATAATTTAGAAGGGGAGAAGCAAGTTGCTACATGTATCATTTAGAAATGGTACAAAATCACAATAATACAGTAAACCATAATTTATAATTGATTTTTATTTTTAATAAATGGGAAAAAGTCAAATGAGAGATTTTACCATCATCAATAGACACATGAAACACTTCCTATGAGAAATTACTAGTATCGGAATGTGTCCCTGGGAGTCAATCCATTTTCAACATGACTCTCATTTGCTACATCATCATCTTTGTTACTGATCAGTTAACTCATGTTAATAATTCTGGTAAAGAGGCACTGAAATGTTCTCTCTCTCTCTCTTACACCCACACCTCCCCCACACAGAATCATTGGTTCAAATATTTACTAATCTGTGTGTGTTATGTGGCACTGAGTTGGTTCTGGCTCCTGACTACCTCATGAGTGAGTGATGTTCACAGTGTTCTGTCCTCTTAGCCTTGCTCAGCTCCTGTACATGCATGACCATGGCTTCTTTTATGCAGTCAATCCATCTCATACTTGGTATTCCCTTTTCCTGATGCCCTCCAATTTTTCACAGCATTATTGTCTTTTCCAAAGAACCCAGCCTTCTCTTGGTGTACCAGAAGGAGAATAGCTTCAGTTTTGTCAGTTTTGCCTCCAGCAATGTGTCAGGTTTAATTTGCTCTAGGATCTATTGCTCATCTTTATGGCAGTCCAGAGTATCTGTAGAGTTCTCCTCCAACACCATATTTCAAATGAATCATTTTTTCCCCGTCAGCCTTCTTCACTGTCCCACTTTCACACTTGTACATGGTAACTGGGAATACAAGGGCATGGATATTTTTAGCCTAATTCAGAATCCAGAATTTCTTATGTTTGAAAAATACTGCATTATCTTAGACTAGAGGCCCGTTGCACGATATTTGTGCAAGAATAGGCCTTCCTTCCCCTGGCTTCACTCCCTGCCGCCCGGGAGCCAGCCAGCAAGTCCTCGCTCCCAGGCCACCCAGGAGCCGGCAAGTCCTTGCTCCTGGTGGAAGCACCACTTCTGTAGCTCCCTCTGCCACTCCCCTTCCCCCTCATAGCAGGTGTCCTGCCCCTCCCGGCCACTTCGTGCCTGCATATGCAAATTAACCCACCATCTTTGTCAGGCTAATTTGCATACTCACTTCTGATTGGCTGTGGGCATAGCAGAGGTATGGTCAATTTACATGCATGTCTATTATAGGGTGAGATTATATTAAGGCTATTAAAGCAAGAATGGTGGTTCTTATAATTTAGAAAGACTTTACAAACAATTATGTTTAAATAAAAAATTCCAGTTATCCCTCAGTCATTCTTAAATACACAAATGCCATTGTGTAAGAACTGAAATTTTATTTGACTTCAAAATCTTTTGATTTAGTTACAAAATGAGATACAAACAGAGGTAGGAGCAGTATCAAGAGCTTACCACGTTTTGGGTGTTTACTACATGTACACATAACGTGTCATTTTCACAATATACCTGTGAAGTTGGGGTTATTCATATGATTCTACAGATAGAGTCAGAGATCCAAGAAGGAGCAGAGCTGAATTTGAACTGAGTTCCATTCCACGCTAAGCCTGTGCTTTGTGGTTTCAGAGTTGTGGTTCTAAAACAGCAGAGGCAGTCATGCCCTATTAACTAGAATATTTGTGTTTTAGCCAAGTTTGTTATAAAGTGCATTTTTTTTCTGAAGAAAACTCTGCTGTGCCAATGATTTATATTACATAATTTGAGACTTTTACCAGTATATATGTTTTATGAGGACTGGGACCAAATCTTATTTATTTATTTATTTATTTATTTATTTATTTTTTTAGTAGCTGACACAGTACCTAGCAGATAAGTGGTATTCAATAAATATTTGTTAAATGAATTAACTGTGGAAAAGATTATCTTGTAGATATAATAAAAGCATAGTTAAGAATTTATAAAAATTTAATGTGTATTTTAGGATCAAGAAAATGTTTTTAATAAAATGAATATTACTCAAAATCGTTACATATTCAAAGTATTAACACAATTTTTTGCTAGTAATAAAGTGTTTCTGATGTTCAAGTATGATTTGTATTAGAGATTTGGATATCATGACTACCTGCTTTATGATTTTCTTCCATTATAAAGTAGTGATGCCTTAAAAATTGAGTGACAATATGTTTTCATCAGTTTTAATTTATTTGACCAAGTATAGCCTCACATTTAGAATAATTTTTTTTAACTCTTTTCTAGCATTGGAACCTGCTGACTTCTTTTCTATTCTGGTAATATTTTATAACCTCCTTTAATCATGCAACATTATTAGTGACTTATGCTCTGAAAAATCATCTCTTTTTATGTTTTGCCACCTTTAATTTTCTGTAAGCACCTTAAATTCAGGGGCACTATAACGTTCATCTTTATGGTTTAGTATGGGATCTGGCCTATTGTAGAGACTTAAGAAATTCTTGTGGAGAAAAAAGAAGGGATTGAGAGAGGTAGGTGAAGAGGAATAAAAGGGGGGAGGGAAGGTGAGAGGAAGGGAAGGGAGAGAAATGAGAGAGGAAGGGGGAGAGGGGAGAGAGAGAGAAGAAAGTAAATCAGTTCTTGGATTATAAAAAATAAAGTCAAGATCAACAATGCTGAATCTTGCTTAGAAATAGAGATTTACTGCAACATCTATTAAGAGGCTTACATCTATATATATAAAAGCCCAGCAACCATTACAGTGGAACAACCAGAACGACCAGAATGACGGGTGGCTATGACACCCACTGAGACAGCCAACCAGCCTGATCCGGGCCAAGATAGGCCCCACCCCCGGCCGGCCGGCCTGGCCCCCAATTGGCCCCCAATACCCCGATTGGGGGAGGGGCCAGCCACCAACCGCCCAAGGCCCCTCTCCTCAGCCAGCCCCCACCCTGATCAGCGACCAAGACCCTTAAATCACTGCCTGGCTCCCTGGTGCATGTATATTTAGTGCAAGCACAAGAAAATAATTATCAGTCCCTTCTGACCCTGACTAGAGTCTCCAGAGGGCTCTGCTAATACTGTAGCCAAGGTGTGGAATTCTCCCTCCATGGCCCGCAGCCCCAGGAGACCTTCCAAGTTAGCCAAAAAAGTGACCTAAAGATTTGCTAGTATTGGGATGGCGGCCCTTTGCTGAGGAATGTAGAGAGGCTGGGTGGGAATTTTGTGAAATTGCAGTGCCTTGCAGATTAGGTGAGCTTTCAATGTCTCTTTAAATGGCGGGGGCGGGGGCGGGGGCAGGGGCAAAGAGGACCTGCAGGCTGCCAGGAGCAACAGCAAAGGGTAGGCACATTAAAAAACAGAAAAACTTTTAAACAAACAGATATGAAGATCATATTGGAAAACTGAGGGTAGAGCCCCAGGAAGAACACAAAATCATTAAGGGGCCATCATCTGTCTTGATATATGTTTGCAAACAACATATAAACAACTTCATCTCGTGGCATGTGAAATGCAAAACAGTTCTGTTGTGGGTTTTCTTTTGGCCATCCTTAAAGTATAATTAGATCCAGCTGGAGGAAAGCTATAGCTTCCAGCATTAGACCCCCCTGGCCGGCCCCACCCCTGATCGGCCCCCATCGGGGCAGCCAGATGGACCCCTCCTGTGCACGAATTCGTGCACCAGGCCTCTAGTATTAAATAAATGCCCAGGGTTAAACAAAAATAGTCCATTAATAACTGCCACTTTAGACTAAGACCTGTGTTCTTACTCAGACTTTATAAAAGATTTATTGAGCCTAGGGAAGTGCTTATCATTGTCTGACATTTCACTACAACCCATAAATTGCAGGATTAGTCAAATCGTTTAGATGACTGTTGCCACAAGAATACATTTTTTGATTAGTAGTGATATACTCTGGGTTCTCCAGGTTCTAGGGGATACAGTGAATTTTTTACCAGTTCTGTTACACTAATTTTGGCTCAGTATCATGGACTCATACACATACTACATGCAGTTTGGTAGTACTTTGTTTATGTGTACCTTAAGTACTTTTATCTTTTGAAACCTGAACTTCTGTGTTTCTTGTATTGCTGGTACTAGCAAATCTAAGGTGTTTTTTTAGAAAAAGAGAACAAGAGAAAGGGAATAAAAGCAGAACAGAGGATTTGTGACAACCAGTTCTAATGTTTCTCATTTAGAGAATATTTTTACTTCAAGTCAATTAGACAACAAACATTTATTGAACACCCAAAGGATGACTTAAATATGAATAATCTTCAGGACTATAGTGTGCCAGCCAAAGCCTTATTTTCCATGTCACTCAGAAAGGGAGACATATGATGCTTTTTTGAATAGCTGATTAAAATACTTAACACTAATTCACCTTTCATCTAAAGATAAAAAAGTTGAATGCGTAATTAAAAGAGCTCTTCTCATTTAGATTATGCAATTATCTAATATTCTCATTATTACTGTCAGTGTGAAAACATAACAAGAAATATTAAAGAATTCCTTCCTTGAAAAAATCCAAATACTATGAAAATTACATAGCATTTTTTTATTCAAGAGTCATTTATGGAGCCAAAACCGGTTTGGCTCAGTGGATAGAGCATCAGCCTGTGGACTGAAGGGTCCCGGGTTCGATTCCAGTCAAGGGCATGTAACTTGGTTGCGGGCACATCCCCAGTAGGAGGTGTGCAAGAGGCAGCTGATCGATGTTTCTCTCTCATCGATGTTTCTGACTATCTATCCCTCTTCCTTCCTCTCTGTAAAAAATCAATAAAATATATTTTTAAAAAAAGAGTCATTTATGGAGTGCCTGTTATGTTGAATGGGGATGTGAGACAGGGACATTGCAAATTTCATAAATTTGTCTGATACCTTATGAATATGATCATGTTTTTGAACATTTCTGTTCAAAGGGTGCTATGCATTTCCCTAATAGAGTGGAAAACTACCTTATCTCCTGCTTCTGTCCATGTCCAGTCACCTAGTTAAGCCTAATATTGATTGCTTACCAAGTACAAGATGCTTCAAGCATTATTTTTTTTGTGAATCTTTAATCTATTCCAATCAGGGGTGATATGATATTCCTAAACTAACCATGGAGTGTGATGGTGAGAAAAGCATGGATTTTTGAATCAAATAGATTTCAGTTATAATTCTAGCTCTGTTACTCATTAACCTCTTTGGAAAATTACTTAATTCCTCTAAGTTTCTGTTTTCTCATCTATAAAATAATATCTACCTCCTCCCCCCCCCCTTTTTTTTTTTTGCTTTACATGGTTAACTAAGAGGATTAAAATGAAGATATGTAAAACACATAGTCCAATTTCTGCCTACTGGTAACTCAACAAATGGCTCTATCTTCCTGGTTCCTCCCTAAATTAGGGAAGGGGAGGCCCCGAAGGAGAATGAAACTCAGGAGTAAGAGGGAGAGACTGAAATCTTTGGAAACTGCTGACATCCCTGCTCTGTATCCAGTGACTGCATTTTATCATAGAGCAGTTATTCCCTAAGGAGGTTGATAATGAAAATCCCTTAGAAATGGGCCATGGCCTCCAGCTCATATTCTGATCTAAGATGTGCCTCACATTTAGATTCTGAGTCAGAAGACTGCAATGGGGAAATGTTCTCTTTCTGTTTTCAAACTGAGACATTGGTTTCCTGCACTTGGACTAGAACTTATATCATCAGCTCTCCTGGTTCTCAGGCCTTCAAACTTGAATGATTATGGAAAAGATGGCTGTTATCTGGCAGAGTTTGAGAGTTCTGAGACACGCCTAAGAAGCTGAAGCTTGCAAGTACAGGGTTGGGAAACATGATGAGAGCCTGAAAGATGAGGTTTCCTAACCCCTTAAATAAAGGAGTTTCAAATGGCCCGGCATGACTTCATCATACAGGTAGGTGGTAGAGGCCCTTGTAGAGGAGAATGAAGTCAGGAATAACCACCAATATGTAGAGCATGGCAGAAGAAGAATGAGCAGGTTATAGTGAGCACCTCATAATTTGCTATTTAAGGAGATGATGAAGGTTTCGACTGTCCCTAGCCTGGTGCCACAGGGAGATGAGGTGTAGGATGCAGAGCAGACCCCTCATTTCTCTACCACCTAAGACTTGCTCATCTAATAAAAGGCTACTTTACTTAATGTTTTCCATTTCAGTGATGAAACATCACAACAACCTTATATTTTTGACAACTCTCATTCTTCCATGACCTCGGAGAGTATCACACACCAGAAGGTGCTCAGGGAAACAGATGTTCATAGTTGTTGGTTAAAAGGAGGTTCTACCATCAACCAAGTTTGGGAGACAGTGGGTTAACAAAAATATACACGTTTCTTTATAGCAGGTTTTCTCAGATCTTTCAATAAGTTAGTTCATGCTGTGAATCTGAAAGAAACAGAGATAGTTTGAAGCATTTCCCCAAAACTTTTGACGACAGTCCCTGTATTAGTCAGGATTTTCTTAGATTTTTAAATGACAGAAATCCAACTTCAACAGGCATAAGCCATGAAAGAAACTTATTGGCTCACAGATCTAATGGTTGAACCCACAGACCTCAAATGATGTTACTAGTGTCTGTCTCTCTCCATCTCTTGGCTCAGCTTTCCTCTGTGTTGGCTTTGTTATCAAGAAGTCCTTCTCTATGCAGTGGTCCCTGCGGCTCCAGGCTTATGTTATACTTAGAGTTATACACTCAATTTTAGGAAAATCTCCACGAGGAAACAACTTAAGTGAACTGTTTTTTTAATTTAAAAGTGTTTAAATCATAAGCAATTAAGGTACAATTATGAGGTTATAAAATGTAATTTCTGAAGACCTTGTTTTTTATAAAAGTTTAATGACAACCTAGGGTATTGGTAATGCTGGCTTAAAATATCATGAAACTGCCTAAGGGAAGCTGCCCTTCACAAGTCAATGTGTTTGAGAAATTGGCCTGCTTCACAAATCCCTGACATTCCCACAGACCAGATTAGTGCTTTATAATTTATACAATGTTTTATTATTGTTTCCAAAGTCAATAGGGACCACCTTGGGTTAAGGGAATAGGTTATCAACACATTAAGGTGAACATATGATTTTATAAACTATATTTTATAGTATTTAAAATGGAACCTTTAAAAAAATCTTAAGCTAATGCCCTAACCGGTTTGGCTCAGTGGATAGAGCATCGGCCTGCGAACTGAAGAGTCCCAGGTTTGATTCCAGTCAAGGGCATGTACCTTGGTTGCAGGCACATCCCCAGTAGAGGGTGTGCAGGAGGCACAGCTGTTTGATGTTTCTCTCTCATCGATGTTTCTAACTCTCTATCCTTCTCCCTTCCTCTCTGTAAAAAAAAAATCAATAAAACATATTTTTTAAAAAAGTATATATTAAAAAAAATCTTAAGCTGTTACTTTCCACAATCTCTGACCATGAACCTATTTTAATTGAACTTTGTTGGAAAGCTACAGAAGATATACCCATTTGAAAACTTCTATTAGTTGTCAACTTTATTGTAAATTTATCATTAGACTCAAGATATATTTGACTGAGAAACACAGAACTCTTCATTAGTGTCCCAAATTGGTTCTAAATAATCAACATTACATAATGACACTGACAGGAAATGCTGAACAGTCAATATGAAAGTGGCTTCTCTCTTTAATTGGTCAAATAGTAATCATTTTCATTTTGAAATACATAATGGTAATGACTTTATTTTTATATATGTGATATTTTGGGGGATTTTGATTTTTCTAGCCCAAGGAAGTTGTTCCAGCAAGTTAGAAGTTGAATTCCCTGGAGATGCTCATTTCTCTTCCTATATATTTATTGTGTCCTCATAGTCAGCTAGGAAGAGAACTATAATGAAAGTGAAATCATTTGGGATTTTTATAATTGTTAAACACTTTTGTCAATCCATTCCATGCTATCAGTTGATATTTAGCAATAAAAATATCTTGAGAGATTTTAAGATTCTTCAGTAGTTTCTGAATAACAAAAAAGAAATCATAGTATGCTAACAGTAAAATAACAACTGAATATTATTTGAAAACTAGTTACCCACATAATTAACATGTGTGTACCTCCTTTGAATTATTTGATTAAACAGATCACTCTACAAATAACAGTTTCCAACAGATTTTTTAGTTTTAAATCTTTTAATAAAATGCTTAAGAATTCTTTCTCATCAAAAGATCCTTTTAGGTACTAGCAAACATTAAGTGAGTAGTATTCAGATGATTTCACTCAATCCCCACACAAGGACTTTATAAAAGAGGTAGCATTTTTAAAATCCCAGTTTCACAGAGTAGGAAACTGAGGCATGGGGAGGTCAAGTGCCTATTGTTACACAGCTTGTAAATGGCCAAGTTGGCTATGCAATCCAATTCTGGAATCAGTGATGGTGACCACTGTTAATATAATGATTGGTCTTTTTAGCTGTGGGCAGATCACTTGGAAACCTTACCTGAGGCACAATAAAGATGGGGACATTCAGATTCATGTACTATAGGAGGGCCTTATATTAAGCGCATGCGAACATGCGTGCACACACATGCTAAGGCCTGCCAGAGGGCTTACCACATTTTGGTTATTGCATGGCTGTTGTTTTCTTGACTTGGGTTAAAAAGACTAACAATGCTCCCGTAAATAAGAGACCAAGTAAATCAAAATCTCATATTTGTACTGTTACACTAATAAGCTTAATAACAATAATCCACAAACATCTGCCATCATAAAATAAAAACTTCATTACCATTTGAATGCAGTCACTACAAATCCTCAGGTTAGCCAGTACACCAGCTGTGTCCTGATGCTTCACAACACAAAACAGCAATTCATTCCAAATTACCACTCTCTGTTAGTGACTCTTGCTCTCTGGCTCCATCCCAAACACTCCTGCTGTTCAGGTCTATTGTTTCCCCTCACTAGAAGAGCCTTTTATTTTCTGGGAAAGCTTGGTGGATTGTCTCGATGAAAAACTAGGCTAATCTTCTAACTTCTGATTTCCCACTATATATCCTCCAATGGTTTGGGTGAACTCAGCCTTCCTTTCCCTCTGTCCAGTGGCATGTAATACAGTAGAAGGTGTATAGAATACTTAAGCCAAAGAATGAAACTGAAGGAGTTAACAAAGCTTAAGCTATTCTATGGCTTTGTAAAATGAACTGGTCCAAGATTCAGATAATGAGCTTTAGTCTCTTTAGACCTGTGGAGTTGAGAAAACTCCCTTTCTGTTGTTCCCGCCATGGGCCTCTAAATCATCAAATTCCATATAAAGTTACAGAGGACTTCCTTCGGAGAGTTTATGGTCTCAGAACAGCAGGTTTAAAACCAGGCTGGCGGAAAGTGAAGGACGGTCTTTGAGCCACATGTAACACATATACCACTTATAGAAATTTTATATTTTTTAAGAGATCATATTTAACAGGCAGTTTATTTTTATGCTGCAAAATACTTATCTATTTCCTTTCATCTGCAGTTTGAACTTTTTTTGCAACCCTGAATACAATTGAAGAGAAGGAATGAGAGGATATTTGAGATCTTAGCCCTACTGATGATATATAAGATTTCATGAAAATATTGTCTTTTGGATTAACTCTTCCAGGGCACAAGCAAACCAAAAAATTTGTTTTTCCTAGGATATGAAAATCCAAGTCTATTAGTTGTCAAAATTTAAATATTTCCTGTATTTATAATTTCTAAGCAGATGCTAGAAACAACCGGGAGAAGTATACTTTTTTTTTTTTGGTATTATATTCTGTTTTGTTGTTATAACCCGGTATCTTATACAGATGACCTCACGTGGTTTTCCTAGGGACCTGGGGATCTGTTTATAAGGCCTCTTCAGATCTTTGTCTGAGAGCCTTTTATGGAGCATGTGGATACCCTACTGAAGCCTCGAGCTTGCTTCAGAGCCGATGTTCCCCTTAGAATATGGCAGCTGACTAAAAATGATGTTAATCCTAATAGCATTTACCACAGACATCTTAACATTTTAAATTTTTTTTTATTAATTTCTTTATTGATTAAGGTATCACATATTTGTCCTCATCCCCCATTCCCATCCCAAACCCCCCCCCCCACGCATGCCCCCAACCCCCTGTTGTCCATGACCACTGGTTAGGCTTATATGCATGCATACAAGTCCTTTGGTTGATCTCTCCCCCTTACCCCCACCCTTCCATACCTTCCCTCTGAGGTTTGACAGTCTGATCGATGCTTCCCTGTCTCCAGGTCTGTTTTTACTCATCAGTTTATGTTGTTCATTATTTCCCCTAGATGGGTGAGATCATGTGATACCAGAAATACTCTTATAAGAACCGAAAATGAGACAAGCAATAATGGTTATGCTGAGAGGCAAATGAATCAGTCTGTAGTGAGTTTCTTTCTGGGCCAACAGTTCTTTTGAGTCCCAATTTCAATGTCAAACAGTTCTTTATGTGTACATGTCAGCAATGATATTTCAGTTCTGGATGGTGGACAAATGGTGGTAATGCAGGTCCAACCCTCTCTGGTTTGGTCCTGGGCAACCTGCAGTGATACACAGCTGCTGACTGCTAGTATGGCAAGGCGTCATCAGTGTCTTCCATCTCTGGACTGTTTCTCTTCTGTCTTCATGGCTGGAGCAGTCCTGCCAATTCCTCTCTGTTGCAGGAATCCACATGGTCTTGGAGTTGTTTTCTGAAAACATACAAACATATTCTCGACCAAAAGTTAATAAAGGAATCTTTTCTATAAATTTGACTTGGGATCCTTTTTCATTTTTTGCCCAAACAATTTTCCTTTGGCTTGTTTTGACATCATGTGTGTTTTTCATGGGTGTCTTGTTGTTAGCATTACAAATGAAAGTTAATTTTCTAAAGTAAAAATTTTCTAGATGTAATTTACTTACAGGATATTTTTCCTTACATGATATTCTTGTACTATCCCCCCTTTTTTGATTTAAATATTAGGAGTCTTTTGGAAATTTTATAATGTAGTCTTGATAGCTTTTACATTTTAATTTTTTGCACTAAAAAATGATTGCTTTAGATTCATTACATGTTATGCAATTTTACCATGAGATGAACTACCAATAAAAGTTTTAGTTAACACTTTAGGAACAGCTTTTTGTCCAGTACCATTAATTTTTCTAGAATATTCGCTTATTTCACTTAGCCAATTTAAATTAGTCTGAGAAATTGACTACTATTTTACTGTCAAATTTAATACTCTAACAACAATCTTATTTTATCCTGTAAATATTAGTGGAAAGGATTATTTGCCTTCTTGAGTAGGCCCTGAGCATTCCTGGTGCTAAGCTGGATTTAGATATCAAAAACCCACTTCCCCACACCATGGGTACAAGACAATTCAAACAAGTCTTGTTGCAGTGAGAGGGCAGCTGCTGTCGGCCAAGTCTCTGTCTGTTACCTGGGTCCCGATTTGAGCTGGGCATGGGAAGCAAAGCAGCCATGGGGACAGGAGACCTCCCTCAGAAGGGGTGAGGGTTCAGGCCCCTGCAAAGTTGGGGGGGGTGAGGGTCTGTGCCCCACTTCTGTTGACCCCCAAGTTCTCTCCTGATGGCCCCTCTGTGACTGTGCCTGTCTTAGGTTGTTCCTTCCCTGAGGAATCTTACCTGTCTCTGGCTAACCAGCCATCCTCCAGGGCCAAGCAGGGTGATGTGAGGTTCAGTTCTGTCTCCTTGGTAGCCTATGCTCCCATGGCCTCCACACCCAGTACCTGCCTTGGGATCCCCTCGCCTGCTGGTGGGGCCCCAGCACTAATCACATATCTTGGGAAACCCAGGTTTCTTCTCCAGGGAGGGCCCAGCTCACCCCACTGGGTGAGAGACAGATCCATGATACCAGCCACCACAAGGCTTCAACCTCAGCATGAACAGAAAGCACAGACAACAGCTGTGGGCAATTAAATTGTGAGAAGAGGGTAACTTTTTGATGATGTGCCTATTCTGACTCCATCAATAAAAGAGGACTGCTTCACTTGCTTAATGTAGAATGGAACTCTGACGGGATGAAACATGTCACAGCACTTTCCAAGCAGTCTGTTATACAAGTAAAACATTGTTCTTACATGGAAAATCTACAAAGGCAGAAGGCAAGAGCGTAGAAGAATCTGTCTGCAGGGTTCCACTTCCCCTTATAGAGATAAATATTGGGGGAAATTGATAATAAACAGGTAATATGCTCACATTCAGATACTAAGCTCACTAATCTTTTCAAGGACTGCTTTGAAATCTTGACAAGAAATTTGTCACAAAGAAGTATAGGCACTGTGATAGGAAAAGTATACATGGGACACCCTGAAAAGCTGATTCACTTTAAGCACAAAAAACTAAGGAAGAACTAACCTATTACTTATTACTTCTACATAATCTGCTCTGGCAGCTGGCAAAGGGAACTTGACGTATTTTTCAAAATAGAAAAATAAAGTGACATCTGTTTAGGGAGTTCAACGGCAGATCCACACATTGTGGGTTGTTTTGACAATTGATTTCTAAAAATAGATTTAGGACAAGTGTAGGCATTCTTGGCATGGTCGGAGTCATCACAAAATGCTTACATGAGCAATACCTGGCACCTGATTGCCTATTTTAGGAGAACCCTAGGAGTGAGTTGTAGTGATTTTGGAGATATATATGAGGCTCCTAGTAATTCTTAGAGGATGGATTTCCATTATGAACACGTTCTCTCAGAAATGAGATTCACTTAAAGGACTGAAAACATTTATTCTGAAAGCACTGCCCTGAATCTTGTTTCAGCATTCTAAGATGTATTAGAACACACCATTGCAAATACACTATACTCACATAGATGGTTTGTATAGGCTGGGTTCAAAATGCACCTCTCTTGAAAAAGACTAGGAAAGTTTACTGACTATAACACCCATAGTCAGGTTGTGCATGTGTCAGTGTCAGCATGTTAAAGAAGAGGGCAAATTCTGGAAGGCAAGATAACTTGGAACAGGAATCACTCACACTATTTGATGGCTTGTATTTGTCAGAGGTACCTTGTGTAGAGACAGGATAGATGTAGTGGGTAACTGGATAACTTTTCCTGGGATAGTTAGAATCCTGAATTAAAGCTGACAACCCCTTAAAGGATACAGAATCTTCAATCAAATGTTTTAATAGGAAAAGTATACACACACACACACACACATATATATATATATATATATATATATATATGTATGATTTATTAATTTTATTTATATATTTTATTGCACATAACTTTATTGTGCTTAATTCAAAGATGTTGCATTTTTTTTTTTTTACCAACTGAAGGCAAGATTCTCCACCAGCAAAACTATTATAATTCACTTTACTGCAATACTTACTTTACTTCAATGGGTCTGGAACCAAACCTCTCTGAGGTATGCCTGTGTGTGTGTGTGTGTGTGTGTGTGTATACATATAGATATATACATGTATATATGTCTATATATCCATACAATGTAAAATATTTTTGTTTAGAAAATACCTGTGTACTTGAAATATATTAACTATCTCCATGTGCATGACAATCATCTAGGAATAATACCTAGTAACTCAACCTACTAGAATCTATATTAATTAGAAGTATATGGTTTAATTTGGAGGACAGGATACTGTTAGACATAAAAATAAATGAGACAATAGAATTTATTTATTTATTTGTTTGTTTATTTATTTATTTCCCCACCCAAGGATGTTTTCTCATTGATTTTAGAGGAAGAGGAAGGGAAAGGGAGAGAGAAACATTGATGTGAGAGAGGAACATGGATCAGTTGCCTCCCGTATGGGTCTGACTGGGGATTAAATCTGCCCCCGGGTATGTGTCCTGACTAGGAATTGAACCCACAGCCCTTCAGTGCATGGGATGCCACTCTCACCTACCAAGCTATACTGGCTAGAACAAGACCACTTTTAAAGAAAATATTGGTTTAAATAAACAAATGATGTTGACATTTTATATAAGACTAGAGGCCCAGTGCATGAATTCGTGCACGGGTGGGGTCCTGCTGGCCTGGCCCCAATCAGTGGATCAGGGTCGGGCCTGTTGGGAGGAGGAGATAGAGGGAGGTTGGCTGGCTGGCCTGCCCTGATTGGAGCCCAATCAGGGCCGGGCCTGCTGGGGGAAGGGGCCCCGGGCAACTGGCCATCGGGCCTCACCCCCAATTCGGGCGGGGGTGGCAATCAGGGGCGGAGCTGGCTGGGGGAGGGGCCACGGGCCAACTGGGGTCGGGGGGCCCATTGGGCCCGGGCCAGCTGGGGGGAGGAACCGTGGGAGGTTGGCTGGCCCCGTCCCCTTTTGGGGTGGGGGGAGGGTGATCAGAGGTGGGGCTACCCAGGGGGAGGGGAGGGGCTATAGGAGCTTGGCTGGCCACCCTGCACTTCATCAGGCGCAGTGGGCATCATAGCAACTGGTTGTTCTGGTCATTACGGCATTCTGGTTGCTGGCTTTTTATATTTATAGATAGGATTAGAACCACATTTCTTATCTTCATGGTAACCACTAACATGTCCTTCTGTAGTTTGATAAATGCTTCCTTCTTTATTTTTTTCTCTTCAAGTGTTATCTTGATTTATATCCTGATATTGGAGATAAATACCCTCTGAACATTGTACATTCTGTCTTCTTGACTCATAGATATCTTTAGATTGATCTCATTTTCCAAAGGACAAGTAAGTTACCCTGCAATTAAAATGCTTTTTGAATTTTAGAGATGATAATTAAAAATCTTTTTCAAAAACTTTTCAACTACTCAAGGGTAGACTAAATTAACAATAATTGAGAAAAGGAAAATGGATAGATATTAAACTTCTGTTAAAGATGATTTGTAAGTTAGGGGTGAAGGCAGAACTGGAAGTGGGTGTCAGAGGAAGGGGTAATTAAAACCACTCTGATTAAATTCAGCCTATTGAAATAATTCAACTAAATGAGAATGATCATTCATGCCCTGAGGAAAAATTGCCATTCTATTTTGGATGGAATTCCTATTTTTGAGAACTGCAAATTTGCTAAAGTAGATTCATCCAAAATCAGCTTGTAAAATGCTTGCAATAAGCAGCATCTCCAAATCATGGTCAAATGGTATTCTGTATAGATATCTGGTGACAAAATATCTTACATAGGTTAAAGTACAATTATCAAAATGCATTTTATTTATTTGGGATTTATCATATACTGAGTTGATCTGAGCCAAAAATAATAATATATTTCTGTGTCTGGAGAGAATATCTAGCCTCTGTACTTGAGAACCAAGGGAGAGTGTCCTAAAAATATGTGAGATTTTGATCCAGTGAAATATTGCTAATGCCACAGTTGATCACCAGCCTCATTACTTATCTCAGCAAATCAAATGAGAACTATTTACTAAATGCCTTAAGTGCATACAACCCTTTATGGTAATGATTAAATGGTACAATTTTATTTAACAAAAGAATCAAGAAAAAACTCTAGTACAGTAGGTGACATGTAGCAAGATCAATAACAGTCAATTCCTTTTTTATTGATTTCAGAGAGGAAGGGAGAGGGAGAGAGAGATAGAAACATGAATGATGAGAGAGAATCATTGATTGGCTGCCTCCTGCATGCCCCACACTGGGGATTGAGCTTGCAACCTGAACATATACCCTGACTGGAAATAGAACCATGACGTCCTGGTTCATAAGTTGATACTTAACCACTGGGCAACACTGGCCAGGATCCTTTTCTGACTTTTATTTTTTTTTATTTTTTATTTTTTTTTTAAATAAATCTTTATTCAGATTATTACAATTATTTCTCCTTTTCCCCCCCATAGCTCCCCTCCACCCATTTCCCACCCCACCTTCTGCCCTTACCTCCCCCCCACTGTCCTCATCCATAGGTGTATGATTTTTGTCCTTTCTCTTCATGAACCCCCCATACCCCTTTCCCCCTGAGAATTATCAGTCCACTCCCTTTCTATGCCCCTGATTCTATTATATTCACCAGATTATTCTGTTCCTCAGGTTTTTAATTCACTTGATTTTTAGGTTTGTTTGTTGATAGATATGTATTTGTTGTTCATAATTTTTCTCTTTTTTCTTCTTCCTCTTCTTTAAGAATACCTTTCAGCATTTCATATAATACTGGTTTGGTGGTGATGAACTCCTTCAGCTTTTTCTTATCTGTGAAGCTCTTTATCTGCCCTTCAATTCTGAATGATAGCTTTGCTGGGTAGAGTAATCTTGGTTGTAGGTTCTTGCTATTCATCACATTGAAAATTTCTTGCCACTCCCGTCTGGCCTGCATAGTTTCTGTTGAGAAGTCAGCTGACAGTCGTATGGGTGCTCCCTTGTAGGTAATTAACTGTTTTTCTCTTGCTGCTTTTAATATTCTCTCTTTGTCTTTTGCTCTTGGCATTTTAATTATGATGTGTCTTGGTGTGGTCCTCTTTGGATTCCTTTTGTTTGGGGTTCTGTGGGCTTCCTGGACTTGTAAGTCTATTTCTTTCACCAGGTGGGGGAAGTTTTCGGTCATTATTTCTTCAAATAGGTTTTCAGTATCTTGCTCTCTCTCTTCTTCTGGCACCCCCATAATTCTGATGTTGGTACGCTTGAAGTTGTCCCAGAGTCTTCTTACATTATCTTCAACTTTTTGGATTTTTTTTTTTTTTTGCTTTTTGTTTTTTCGGTTGAGTGTTTTTTGCTTCTTTGTATTTCAATTCTTTGACTTGATTCTTGTGTTCCTCTAGTCTGTTTTTGGGTCTCTGTATAATATTTTTTATTTCAGTCAGTGTATGTTTAATTTCTAGTTGGTCCTTTTTCATATCTTCGAGGGTCTTGTTATATTTATCGGCCTTTTCTAGGATATTCTTAAAAAGTCTTATAACCGTGGTTTTGAATTCTATATCCAGTCGTTTGTTTTCCTCCATTTCTTTCGTTTGTGATCTGATTCTTTGACCCCGCATTTTCATTGATTCCCTGAGTTGGTAAGGTAGATATTTGTGCTAGGTTTCCTATATGGCCCAGTGGGTCTGCTTCCCCAGTTAACCTGAGGTGGACACTCTTGGTGCACCCCTTTGTGGACTGTGTGTACAGCCTTGTTGTAATTAAGTCTTTATTGTTGTTGGTATCACTGGGAAGAATTGACCTCCAGGCCAGTTGGCTGTAAGGATCAGCTGTGTCTATGCTGGGAGAAGTTCGGTGCTGGAGACAGCCTTATAGGATTAGACTTGCCAAATTGCAATAGCCTCTGTGCTCAGCTTGGATGGGGTGGAGTCTCAGTCTTGGCTTCCTGTCAGCCTTGCCCTTGCGCGCATGTGCGCTTTCAGTCCTCCGCCTTCCCCAGCCTGAGTCTCCGCCTGAGAGTCCAGACTCCCCCCACAAGAGCGTGGGTCCCCAGGGGCTCGCCTGGAACTGGGGTTCACTGCAGTCAGAACTGGGGCTCAGTGCAGTCAGAATCCTCTGACTCCCTTCCACTAGGGAAAGCCTGTGGCAACTTCCGCAGCCTTTGTGCGCACTGGCCCCCGTGCGCCTTCAGACTTCTGCCTTTCCCAGCTCGAGTCTCCGCCCGAGAGTCCAGACTCCCCCCACAAGAGCGTGGGTCCCCAGGGGCTCGCCTGGAACTGGGGTTCACTGCAGTCAGAACTGGGGCTCAGTGCAGTCAGGATCCTCTGACTCCCTTCCACTAGGGAAAGCCTGTGGCAACCTCCGCAGCCTTTGTGCGCACTGGCCCCCGTGCGCCTTCAGACTTCTGCCTTTCCCAGCTCGAGTCTCTGCCCTAGAGTCCGGACTCCCCCCGTAAGAGCGTGGGTCCCCAGGGGTTCGCCTGGAACTGGGGTTCAGTGCAGTCAGAACTGGGGTTCAGTGCGGTCGGAGGCTTCCTTCCCCCTTCCGCCAGAGAAAGTCAGCCAGGCTCTCAGCCGCCCTTCCTCTCTGCGCGCACAAAGCCCCTTTGCCGTACCTCCAATTCTCTGTGAGCTTTTCTCTTTCCTTCTAGTTGTAGAATTTTCACTCAGCCAGCTTTCCTGTGGTTCTGGATGGTGTCCGTTCTGTCTTTTAGTTGTAGTTTTGAAATTGTTGTGCGAGGCAGCAGTTTAGGTGTTTACCTATGCCGCCATCTTGGTTTCTCCTCTCCCTTTTCTGACTTTTAATGGGATGAAGAGAAATAGGAAAGAGTTATGTGCTACTCAAGAGAAGGCCCTCAGTGAGATGTTTTCAGTGTCAAGGACAAGGTAGCACTGATCTGTGCCCTATCTTCCAGATCCATTGGTAAGTGAATCAAGGTGCAGGTTTACAATGTGGACAATTTGGCTTATTGGTATGGTGAAAGCAAAGGTTGACTTCTCTCCTGAGGAACTGAGCCCACAATCTTGTCCTCTTTAGTCTTAGATTCTAATAGAGCTAACAAACAACACAAATGAGTGGTGATTTCAGAAATCATCTTTAAATTGAACACTTTGACAGACAAATCACTGTAGTCCTCTCCCTCCTAACAATTATGCCTAAGTGGCCCACTATGCTTTCATTTGGTGGAATCTGTTGGAAAATTATTTGGGTTATTTTTACATTTATACAGTTTAAGGTAATCCCAACAGGGTTATAAAACACAGGAATTTTCAAGCCCACACAACTCTTGATCTTTTAAGGAGCCCCATGGGGCCCTAGGCCCCTTTAAAGTCACAATCCAATCTGAGTGAGAAATTGTCACTCTGTTCTTGCCTTGAAGAAGATCCAAAAGCAGTGAATCTGTTTCTCTGGACATTGTTGGGATTGAGTCTACTAAGGGAAGTTTCATTATAAACAATAATGGGATTAATGTGCCAACAATGAAACCCTTGGTTTATTTATTTCTCCACAGATATGATGGATTCAGGTAGTATAATGGCTCATGAAGAGGAAGAGTATTTTTCCTTCCCCTTGAACTGAGTTGTTCCTGGCATGTTTTGGCAATAGAGTGTGGTAGAAGTGATGTTCTGTAAAGATACTTCTTGGAGTCCTGTGAGAAGCTCCAGCAACATGGAGAGGCCACGTGGAGAACCCAGGTACTCTAGTCAACAGCCCTAACTGAGCTCCTAGCAACATGTGTGTGAGCCCTTTTAGACTCTAGTCCAGTCTGGCCTCTGGTGCCGCCCCAGCTGACAGCATACAGAGCACGACTGCCTAGCTGAGCCCAGTTAACTTCTAGTATCTTTATAGATAAAATAAGATTGTGGTTTTTCTAAACCACTAAGTTCTGGGCTGTTGTTTTTTTTTTAAAACATATTTTATTGATTTTTTACAGAGAGGAAGGGAGAGGGATAGAGAGTTAGAAATATCGATGAGAGAGAAACATCGATCAGCTGCCTCCTGCACACCTCCTACTGGGGATGTGCCCTCAACCAAGGTACATGCCCTTGACTGGAATCGAACTTGGGACCTTTCAGTCCGCAGGCCGACGCTCTATCCATTGAGCCAAACCGGTTAGGGCTGTGGGGTGGTTTTTGTTATGTACCAAAACTCATACAAATGTTGATACTCTCTCCAAGTTTGCTTTGAATCCAATGACACTTATTTGAAAGAGGGGGGATATCTATATTTTTTAAAATATGTTTTCTTAAATGTAATTGTTTTGAGTGGATAAGAATCAAAGAATCTAAGTAACAAAATAAACTGATGAACAGAGTGGATCCAGAGACTCGAAGCATGGAACAGAGTTCAGGATCTCAGAGGGAAGGCGGGGGAGAGAGGGTGGGTGGGAGTTAATCAACCAAAGACCTTGTATACATATATACATAGCCCATGGACACAAAGAATAGGGTGCTGAAGGCCTGGGGGAGGGCCAAGCTGGAGGGAGGTCAATGGGGGAAAAGGAGGACTTATGTAATATTTTCAACAATAAAGAATCATTAAAAAAAAAAAAAGAAAACAAAGTTAGGGTCATGGTGGCATGAGTATGGTATTCAAACCATTAAACCACTGGAATGGGGGTGAAGCCAGATTTTGTGAAGACAATAATTGGTGTTGGGGAAGAGGTGCCCATTTCAGGGGAGGGCTGCCTCAGTCTCATCTGGCCACTGTAACATGCAGTACCCCCTAGGGGAAGCTCTTACACTTCAAAATTCTGCCTCAAGTTTTTGAGTTGCACAACTGAACCCTCATTCTTTTATTATTTTCATGTTGAATTAAAAGGTCTTTTACATAAATATAGTTTTCTTCAGCATCTGTTGATTTTTTTGGACCATGAATTTTAGCAGGAAATTAAAAGCAGGAAGACTTGCATAGCATAATGCTGAGTTGTACAAGTTTGAAATAAAACTTTATCTAATTTTGTCACAAAATCTGTTTTTTAGAAGCACAAGGCCTGACAAGCTCATATTACTCACTTTCACATTTGTGAATGCCACCTCACTCTCTTCCTGAGATGATTTTGTTGCTCACCAGTTTGATGGGCCAGTAGAAAATGCATTTGCCAATAGCTTGGGTCAGGTGCCAGCTGCTTTGGGCTTCTTTGATTGCCATGTCCCTTCTGGAGAGGACTGGTTGCCAAGGAAGTAGCAAGATTCAGATTTGAGTCAAGGTCAGGAGACAATAGACATAACAGCAACACCAGTGGAAATTAGCAGCATTCATTGTGAGATGCAGGCATTAGGTACATGGCCAAGAATTTGACCAGAACCATGCAGGCTGCTGTAGAATTTTAGGGCCCTCATTTATTCTATGGCAAAATAGTTAAATTCTTTTTTTTTTAAATATATTTTATTTATTTTTTACAGAGAGGAAGGGAGAGAGATAGAGAGTCAGAAACATCGATGAGAGAGAAACATCAATCAGCTGCCTCCTGCACACCCGCTACTGGGGATGTGCCCCCAACCAAGGTACATGCCCTTGACCGGAATCGAACCCGGGATCCCTCAGTCCGCAGGCCGATGCTTTATCCACCGAGCCAAACCGGTTTCGGCAAAATAGTTAAATTCTGAGAGAAGGAATTGGTTAGAAAGTGGGTGAGGTTTTTTTTGTGCCCATTTAGAAGTAAAAAACCCGCTTCAATGAAAGATGCTGGCTTTTGGTTCAGGGCTTTGAGCCAATACTTGTGCTAAAATACTAGGTGAATAAAGAATAGGTAATACAGGGAGATTTTAAGTGTAAAGTCCAAGAAGCAGGGAGAGAAACAGAATGCAACCGATAATAAAGAAATGTCAACAGAGAGTTCAGTTTTGGGAAGCAGGGCTTGTAATGATTCCTGGATGCAAATTGGTACAAATGGTGAGAGATTTTAAAGTGTTATCTTCAGTCAAACATGTAGGAAAGGAGGGAACAACACTAAGCAACAGAAAGATCACTGGAGTAAGATTTATGAGGCCTCACTAAAAACCTAATTTAGAAGCTAACTGAGTGACCTTTACTAAGTCATTTCATACCAAGGAATAAATAGCAAAATGATAGGATTGGTACAATCAAGAGGATGTTTGGTACTAACAACTCACTTTGAGGGTCCACTTGCTACTAGTCTGTGAGCCTCTGAGATGGCTGGACCATGTATTCAACTTCTAGAGTCCCATCTTTGTTGTGACTGGAATTTTCCTATACCTAAGGTCCCATTTAGCTGTGACTCTATATGTTTCTTTTATTTATGTCTTGAATTTATGAACAGAGTTTATTTTCATGGTTGGGTTGGCTGTTAACCTTCAGTCTTTAAGAAACTATTAGAAAACCAGGTCTCTGTGGTTATAGACATTAGAAATGTGGCAGCAACTCTTGTTCTTACTCTGAACCCAGCATGGGGAAGAACCTGGGTGTAGAGTACTATTTTTTTTCCTTGTAAACCATCCTTTATGAACCAAAATGGGGGAGAGCTGCCGTGGGTGGAGGTCTACAAAGCCTGGGGCAGGGTCAGAGAGATTGGACCTCAACTCTGTCACTTGGCACTCAGAGTGAAGGGACTTGTTGGAGGCTGGACTTTAGTAATCTTTTGCTAAAAAGCCCAAATATCTGTAGGACAGAGGCCTTGGTATATCAGCGTTCTTGAGTATTTCCCTGAAACAGGCATGGAAAACAGAGGGTGATTGTCTTATATGGACTGAGAAATATATCATCCTACATATATCATAGCATTATTCTGGACAGGTATTTGTCCCCTGAAAGGACAAAACTATTTTGCCTTTGATTCCCAACTGCTGCATAGGAGTGTTCTGGGATGCATATCATAATGAAATAGCAGATTCCTCGTTTTCTCTTCCTATCCATGGAGAGGAACAAAAAATAGATTAACTTTCCGTTTATAGTTAACAAATATGCAACCCATTTTATCAGCATATATATCTGACTAAATTACTAAGAATCATCCTAATCATTACTACAATTATTACAACTCTGATGAAAAGTGCCTACTTCATACCAGGCACTGTGCCAAGTACCAACATACTGTAACTCATTGAACTCTCCAAGAATGCTATGAGGTTGGTGTTTTAGTCTTTATTTTATATATGAGGATTCTTTAGGCTGGCAAATAAATGCAAAATATTTAATAGCTAGCCTCATAAGATCAGTGATGGATTTGAAGTGGTGTACAGATTTTTTCATGTTAGGCTGAAAATTTGCTCTCGTCTTCCCGCTACTTCTTTCCTGGTTCAGATCAATCTCTCCACAAATCTTAGTTTAAATATGACTTCATCAAGAAGTATCTGTCCCCTAAAGGTCTAGCTAGTTCTCTCTCTGCTATGCCCTCATAACACTGTCCCTAAAGCTCATCACAGCTAATAGCTTACTTATAGTGTGTCATCCTCACCAGAGCCATGTTCTTTTTAATCAAGTTCCTATCCTACCTCTCCTTGCAAAAGCCACAAACAGAGGTATTCTTTTGTGTGGGATGTGGACATTTATAGTTGTCATGAAGACCAGTTAAATTTTTATTGTGGTTATAATCTAATATATATAAATTATATATACACTGAGTGGCCAGATTATTATGACCACCCCATCAGTACTTTGTTGGGCCACCTTTTGCCTTCATACTGTGGCGATTCTTCTTGGCATTGACTCCACGAGATGTTGAAAGGTGATGAGAGGAATCTGACACCATGCCTGATGAATAGCACTGTCCAGTTCTGTGAGATTTGATGGTTGTGGAACCAGCTGCCTGATGGCTCTTTTAACTTCGTCCCACAAATGCTCAATTTGATTGAGATCTGGTGATTATGGGGGCCACCTAAGCAAGGTAAAGTCTCCCTCATGTTCTTGAAACCACTCCTGCACAATACGAGCACCGTGGCATGGCGCATTGTCTTGTTGGAAGAAGCCATCTCCATTGGGATACGCCATCAACATGATAGGATGAACTTGATCAGCAACAATACTTAGGTATGTTGTGCTATTCAGACGTTGTTCCACATGAATTAAAGGGCCCAAATCATGCCAGGAAAATATGCCCCAAACCATAACACTGCCCCCACCAGCTTGAAGGGTTGTACTCATGCATGTGGGGTGCATGCTTTCATGCTTTTTCTGTGAAATTCTCACTGCCATCTGCATGATGCAACTGGAAACGTGATTCATCGGACCACATGACTTTTTTCCAATGCTTGACTGTCTAATCCTTATGTTCCTGTGCGAATTGGAGATGTTTTATCTTGGTAACTGCAGACAGCAAAGGTGTTCAAACAGGCCTTGGACTTCCATATCCCATACAATGCAGTGTATGGCTAATTTGCCTACAAACGTCAGGTGGTCATAATAATCTGGCCACTCAGTGTATATATCCTATATAATAAAAGGCTAATATGCAAATCGACCAAATGGTGGAATGACTGGTTGCTATGACTCACACTGACCACCAGGGGGCAGACTCTCAACACAGGAGCTGCCCCTTAGTGGTCAGTGCACTCCCACAGCGGGAGTGCCATTCAGCCAGAAGCCAGGCTCACAGCTGGCGAGTGCAGCAGTGGTGGTGGGAGCCTCTCCTGCCTCCACAGCAGTGCTAAGGACCCCTCGGGGGTCCTGGACTGCGAGAGGGCACAGGCCAGACTGAGGGACCTCCCCTCCTGCAGTGCACAAAATTTCATGTACTGGGCCTCTAGTATATATATATAATATTGACACCAAGTATTTGGTGCTTTAATTGTCATGGGTAAATGACAGTAGAATAGAAGTGAACCCAACATGTAAATTGTGCATTTGTGTCAAGTGAAGATCAAATAGTGTCACAGTGTGCCACATCAACAAAGATTTCTAAGTCTCATATAAATAACACATACACGATATAGCACACTTTATTCTGGAGCTGAAGCATGTGTGAGTCACTATTGGTTTCAACAAAATGTCTTTTAGGATACTCATTTAATGATTCTACTCTGAATTTTACTGGTGTTGCAGTTCTGCCTGCATTTACTTTATAATTTTGATATGTTTTTATAACTGCATGAGCTATACGGGTAACGTATTCATATCTAGCTTATGTTTATATATTTTTATGTAACACTAGAAGCCCGATGCATGAAGATTCATGCTAGAATGGGCTTTCCTTTCCCTGGCTGCCTGCACCGCCTTTCCACTCCGGCCCAGCCCCTTTCCGCTCAGGCCCTGGAGCCGCCTCTTTCCACTCCGGCCCCGCCTTCCCACGCTGTCCAGAGGCCCTGAGAGACCAGGGGTGGGGCAGAACACCTGTGTCGTCACCACAGCGCAAGAGTCCCACCAGCCCCCATCACTTGGAGCCTGTGTATGCAAATTAACCGCCATCTTTGTTGGGTTAATTTGCAGATCACTCCTGATTGGCTGGTGGCGTAGCGGAGGTACGGTCAATTTACATGTTTGTCTATTATTAGGTAAGATTGTAGTACAATTAATTTAAGTATACACTACATAAGTATGAGAAACACTGGAGGATACAGTAATTTCCATGAAAGCAAGATTTGTGTTTCTCTTGTTCACAGATGTATCAGCATACCTAGTAGTCTGCTTACTTCCCAGCACACAGTATGTTCTTAATACCTATTTGGTGATAGATAGGAGGCTAAATCTTTCATCCTACTGATTTTGGTCTTTTCTTTTTCTAATCTGTTCTCCTGTGTGAGTTCCATTTTATGGACTTCCTAGTGAGTGATCATTGACTTATTTTCTCTTCCTGCTGACTTTATGCCCTGCCCTGTATTTCCTCTGTTTCTTACAGTATATATGGTAATCCCCACGTTGCTGTCAGTCTTTCTGTGCCAGTCTTGCAGAACTCCTAACAGTAACATGTTGCTTTATAAAATGGGTCATCTCCAGTCTTTTTTCATATCAAATCTTTTTAGAGCACTTTGTAATATGATCCAATTTTCCAAAAATTTCCAGAAACTTTCAGGAGCATACCTTTGTATGAACATACTTAGAATATTGCATCTGATGAAAACAAAGTGTAACAACATAGGATATTTATTTGACACCAAGTCATTTAAAACCCCAAGTCATAGATAAAACAAAGTAGTCTCAATGTCTTTTAAATGCATTAATATTGAGGTACATTTAAAAAATACTTTACCAGGAAACAAAATGTTAAGAGAGACATAATAAAAAAAATGTTTTCTCCTCTATTAAATTGCAAAAATAATCCACATTAAAATAATTAAATATCTTGTTTCTTTATAGAGATGAAAGAATGTAGGGACAAAAATTTAGTGGACTTGCATTAAATATCGTATGCTACATATTAATAGACATTTAATTTCTTTGAGTCTCTCACTTAATTCTTACAGAGTGGCTGTGAGATCATATACATGCAAAAGATTTTTCTGGAATGGAAAATATTATATTTATTATACATGTTTTAAAAACAATTGGTTGAAATCATTTGAATAGCTAGCTGCCAACCAGAACTGCTACTAACTGGTTCCTTTAAAAGTAATCATTTGAAGTACCTTCTATCACCTTCAAATGGATTTAATAATTCTACCAAGCCTGAGTGACTATCATAGAAGTGGCTAGCAAGGTAAACTGTATCATAGGATTGATTTCACAGGGCTTTATCAGTTAGTTGGAGGATTGCTTGTAGAATTGTGCACTTGCCCATTTAGTATCCATCAAAACTGTTCTGAAATTAATGTCACTGTATGAGATTATCTAGGTTATGAATATATTAAAAGTACAGATGAAAGTATCAATGAAAAATGCAACAGAACATAATGTCACATGTAAATTTTTTTTTCTAAAATGTGTTACTTCTTGTTCTCTATGAATAAGATTTGTGACAGATGGGAAATAATATGGGTCAGCTGGTGTTAGGAGGTTGCCATTATTACAAACACCTGTTCTGGGGTGTCATCCTCCCCTCTCCTCTTCATAGTAGTAGAGAAATCTGTTTAAAGAAAATATCTCAAAAGAAAAAAATAAACAACAACTGGAAAAGAAATTTGGGAAAAATGGAATTCATTATTGCACTTTAATGGGATTCTTCTTGTGCTCTCTAAATCATAGCCATGGGGGAAGTGAGCCCAATAGGGTCTTCTGAAAAAGGAGAGTCAAGAGAATTATGTTCCTGATCACTCTGCCATTTCCTACAGGAGATCTTAGGCTATCATTTTTTTAATACCTCAATGTTCTTAACTGTGCTTTGAGGGTTCACGGAGAAAATGTATATTAAATTTATAATGCAATATACAAAACCATCAAAGTTAGAAGATTTTACTGAAACAGGATTCCCTAGAATGTATCCCATGCTGGTAATGCATATTATGAAAATCAAGGAGAACACAGATTGAGCATTTCTTGAATTTATTTGCCCTGGGAACATTTTTATTTATTAAAATGTAATATAATTGTGTTCAACTGAGACACATATCAAAATGCAAGAGCATGGCAGAGCTTGTCTGGACCCTTTCCACGCTTCCTAAGGTAAAATGGCTAGTGCAGAGCTTAGGGCAGACGAGTCTCATCATTTTGTTTGATATGTGCCTTAATTATGAAGACCTGCTTCAAAGCAGAGGACTTTAAAAACTTTGTAAGAAAGATTTACCTGGGGAGATTATTATATTCCCAGATGCCCATGTTCTATCCAGAAAAATTCTAAGTAGATCTGATATGGTCCAGGAATTTGCATTTTTTACAGAGCACTCCAAGTGAGTCTGCTGCATAGTGTGTGGACTAAGTTCTGAGAAACATGGGTCAATAGTTCTACTCTCTGGTTGCACAGCAGATTCACTGAGGGAGCATTTACAATCTACTTATATTCAGGCATGACCCACAGAGAGTCTGATGTAATTGGCCCAGGGTAATGCCTGAGCATCACCACGTAAATGTGCTATTTCGTCAGGGCTGAGAACCACTGACTGACCCAGGGGTCCCAAGCTCACAAGTTGTTGAGGTTCGCATGGCCATGCTTGATTGAACTACAGATTGGTAGGCCGAGCTCCTGAGAGTCTAACTGAGAAGGTCTAGATTGAGGTGCAGGAATCCATGTTTTTAATAGCTGGTGAGTTGATACTCATCATTAGTAAGTTTGGGATAAGAGGGGTTAAATATTATGGGTAAGTTTATCAGATGATTCACTATCATAGTATAAAGTGGAACAGAGGTCTCTGGGGTGATGAGACCTGGGTTAAGGAAGACTTGATCAGAAAGAAGGCAAGATCAGAGCACTGGCAGGAAAGACAAGCTTGCAAGCATTGGGCATGGGGAGAGTGTTTCAGTGGTTGGAGGGCCTTAAGAACCATAAAAAGAAGACCAAACCAGAATTAAAAGAAAGTCTTATACAAATTTTTCCATTTTGACATTTTGGCATAGTCCTGGGGCCTCAAAGAAAAAAGTTTTGAATTCTGCTAGAATAATATAGAATTTATGATATAATTGAACGTGTTTTTTTTTTTAAAGTATATGGTATTTAAATCTTGAAAAATCTTAAAATAAAAACATTTTTTAAAAATTGGAGTATTGTCTGTAGAACCTTTTTTTTCTGAGAATCCATAGTTTTCCTCAGGTTTTAATTGGTTAACATTTTTTTTTCAATATATTTTATTGATTTTTTACAGAGAGGAAGAAAGAGGGATAGATAGTCAGAAACATCGATGAGAGAGAAACATCGATCAGCTGCCTCCTGCACACCTCCTACTGGGGATGTGCCCGCAACCAAGTTACATGCCCTTGACCGGAATCGAACCTGGGACCTTTCAGTCCGCAGGCTGATGCTCTATCCACTGAGCCAAACCGGTTTTGGCTTAATTGGTTAACATTTAAGGATGTAGGTTTAATGTAGAACTCTGTGGCTCTCTTTGCTACCTTCCGTGGTAGTGAGAATTAAAATGTATTTGTGTGTATGTGCACATCTCTTCAATTCTTTATCCATTTGCCAAGACTTACAAAGGTTTTGGCATTTTTATATTGTTTAACCTATGTTACTATAAACTAGGTCCAGTAATTAGAGAGCAATGTGTCTCTGCCTGCATAGTTCCAAAGCCTTATTGAAATGCCCATAGACATTCTCTACCTTGGTATATTCAGAGTAAAATATCTGATTTTTAGAAACATTGAACAAGATTGATGTCAAACACATTTAAGGATACATGAAGTACTGAGAATTCTCAGAGGAATTAATAAAGTTACATTTATCTGATATGGGATGTTTATGATAAACTAGAGGCTCAATGCATGAAATTCGTGCAAGGGGCTCTGACCTCCCAGCCCCAGCTGCCTCAGCTGGCCCTCACAGCCCCAGCAGCCCTCACTTCCCCTCCCAGCCCTGGCCGGCCCTCCCAGCCACTCACAGCCCTGGCTCCGTCCAGAAGGTCATCTGGATGGTCATCTGGAAGGTTGTCCAGAGAGTCATAATGCTGTTTGGTCTAATTAGCATATTAGCTCTTTATTATATAGGACTAGAGGCCCGATGCACGAAGATTCATGCAAGAATGGGCCTTCCTTTCCCTGGCTGTTGGCATCACCTTCACCTCGGACCAGAGCTGCCTTTCTGCCTTTGCTCTGGCCCGGAGCTGCCTTTCCACCTTCCCACGCTGCTCAGAGGCCTGGAGCTGCTGGGGCGGTGCGGAATGCCGTGTCATCACCATAGCGACAACGCAGGTGTCCAGCCCTGCACCCGGCTGCTAGGTGCCTGCATATGCAAATTAACCTTCCATCTTTGTTGGGTTAATTTGCATACTCACTCCTGATTGGCTGGTTGGCGTCATGAAGGTATGGTCAATTTGCATCTTTCTCTTTTATTAGTGTAGATTATATAGGATTCTGAGTTTGCAAAATAACACAATGGGTAATAAAGTATGAAATGGTTATATCAGCAATTCAGTTATGAAGATGTTTAAAATGTGTTTTGTTTTTTTAGCTTTGAATGATTCTGCTGATTTGGCCATGCCAATCTAACTGTAAGAGAGCACCTCCAATGTAAGCAGCCCTTCCCTGGCTTCTTCCCCCACTCCCCCTATTTTCACCCACAAGCTGCCAACTC
Source organism: Plecotus auritus (assembly GCF_963455305.1). Taxonomy (NCBI): domain Eukaryota; kingdom Metazoa; phylum Chordata; class Mammalia; order Chiroptera; family Vespertilionidae; genus Plecotus; species Plecotus auritus. The sequence continues at coordinate 139,407,778 of NC_137772.1, read as the reverse complement.
CCCCCTCCTCAGCCCTGTTTTCCTTCACCTTCCCTTGGCTCCTAAATTTATTCTCTGTTCAGCTAGTGGCTAGAAATGATAAACAGTGGTGGCAAGCAAAATGCTATGCAAATTCCATCAGGAATGTGCCTTAATAAACAGAACTGATGGTTAAGTAAATATAGGCTGTTTTAATAAATGCTATGTGTTTAATGTCAAGTATTTACTGAGAATCCAGGGAGAAGGGACCTCTGAATTGAATGTTTTCAGGGCAGAGGGACTCAACCCACAAAAACTGTCCTTGTTCCTGACCATGCTTTAGTCTTCAGAACTTTGACATAGGGCCCTTCTTGGCCATTCTCTAGTCCTCATCCCTTCCTCTGCTTCTACTTCTGTCACTCCTCTACTCCCCGAAAAAGAGTGTTATCCAATCCCCCCAAAAGGGCTTTCCGTGACTCCCTAAAGTCACAGGCTTATTAGGAAAGGATCCTCTCACAGATGGCCTCTGCAGGGGCCCTGAGTGCTATTTTCATAAGTTATTTAGACCTACTTCTATTTATATCAGTTATGTGGTCTGTGTAGTGTTTGGAAAACATTAGTGAACCTGCCAGGCCCACCATTATTAGAAATGTGAAGGACTGGAAAATTAGACTTTAAAAAAAAAAAAGGTTTTTGGTCTCTAAGGAGTCCCCATGTGATTATTTTCCGGTTTTAGGGTGGAGGACAAGGAAAATTGTAGAAAAATTATCCTTCCATAATTTTATCCAGTCTTTGGGTCACTAATCATAATGCAGATCATGTAGCAGTAACACCTCCCACCCCCCATAAAAAAATTTCCAGGGCAATGCTCTCAGTGTCTGTACATTTTATTTTTAAGGGAGGCAGTGTTAGCTTAGGTCTGTGGTTTCAGAGCAAAAAGCTGTTTTTAGAAAATACTAGATTCAGCTTTTATGTTGGTTGACAAGAAATATGCTTAGAGATTTTGTTACTTCTGACAAAACAGCTGGCTACAGCTGTAGACTAATTTATATAGACAGACAAATCCAGTTGAGAAAATGCCAAGGGTAATAGGTTGAGCCTTGCTGAAAAATAAGGCAACAAGATACAGTAGGAAAATTTCTCTGTTCCTCTGTTTACTGGGTTCCTCCTTACTCAAGTCACATTTTAGAGAACATGCTGGTTTTCTCTTGTTACTGACCTTCCATTGCTATCTATAAATATCAAATATGACCCACAAATTCCTTCTTAGCCTTTTACTCTACTTTCTATTTTCTGTGTCTTACCTTACTCTTGTGCCACACAATTATTTAAAGGCATAACACCGAGAGGTTCAGTGACTTGCCCAATGTCACACAGTTACTTTGTGGAAGGATCAGGACTTGGGTCCTTGAAAGGAACTTTTGTCTCACATATAAAAGCCCTCATCACTCTGAGACTGCGCCAGAGTCCAATTCTGCATCCTCTAGCACTCTGTCCACTCGTCTTGTCCCCCCTGCCAAGGAGCAGACTCCAGAGAGATCATGCACAGTGCGTGATAGAGGAGAGAGGGTTATGAGGAACAAGGCATTGATGTTTACCCAACAGTAGCAAGGACTCTCTTATCATCCTTAAAGAAAGAACAAAGGTTTCTTTCAGTAGGAGTTATTTATGGAACTCTGAGGACTTTGCCAATTAGGAGGGGAGTCCAGAATTGAGTCTCCCTCATTCCTTTACCCCAAATTCTAAAAATGGATTCTGTGTATGATATGCTAGTTCATATGGCTCCAATGTGGGTGTGGAGCTGATAGAAAGGTGGGAAATACAGACTCCTGGAGCAATGATATTAAGAGAAATTTAGATCACACAAATAGAATATGTAGCTGTCTCCAGGGTCTTTTCTACTGGAATGCAGGGACTTCCTTCACTGTTGCATCCCCTGCGCTTAGAACACTGCCCTGGAATGTAGTGAATGTTAACAAATATCTGTTGAGGAAATGAATAGAAGAAATAGCCCAGGTTTTAGGATATTCTTATAACACACCTAAGCAAAACAAAAGCACACCCAGAACATACATTCCTCTCCCACTGCATCTATTCTTCTCTTTCCCTCAATTACTCAGGTGATAATATGACAAGATGACAATGATGATTAAGAGCATGCATTCCTTGGTCATCGAGATGCTTTCAGTTCCTCTGTCATGCTTCTCTACTTACATTTTAATTAAAAAATTATAATTCCTCTACAGTGGAATCGCAGTGACAGTTGATGAGGCCCTGCCTTTCATCGGAATGCTGTTACATTTTACCCTCTGCTGCTCAAACCACCGGCTTTCTTCCCTTTGGATCATTGTTCCATTGCTTTGATAGGAAGCTTATAATTTCTTCTATGTCCAACAAAAAAATGGAGGGGTGAGTAGAGTTCCATTTCAGGTTTAGTTAAGAAAGGAGTTCATGCTTTGGGAAATTATTCTATGAGTATGAAGGTCAGCGAGCTCTGGAGCAATTTTGAAAGTAGCCACCACAAAACACCACTGCTTCAGCTCATTTAAACAAGTTCTAGTAAAATAAGAAACGTTACTTTTGTTATTATTATATCAGCATTTGGGATATTAATTGTGTATATTAAGAGCAACACAAAGACACTTTGCTACTGTGAATTAGAAATACTTTTAAACTCACAAGGACATAGTCATTATAGGAATTGCCAGAAGCCAAGAAGGGGAGTAAAAAAATTGATTAGTGAGCAAATGAGGTGAAGGATGAGCTGTACTCCTGGGGTGAGCCAGCTAACTCAGGTTATTTTCATGGTATCACCTCTCACTCTCTTTTTCACCAGCCTTCTTGAACATTGGTACCCACAAATGTGTAATAACACAAATTCTCCACCCCCCATTTGTAGAAGGGTGGAAAAGTCATCTGAAGTGTATCTTTGCAAGGTATTCTTGGCACCAGGCCTATGGCAACATGTTTTTAGATGCATGAGATGATGGGAGTTCTTTTCTAGATCAGTAGAAATAATAAGCCAAAATGTGATTTAAAATGTTCTAATAGCCACATTAGAAAAATAAAAAGAAATAGGTAAAATTAATTTTAATAATATATAGGGTGTGGCAAAAGTAGGTTTATAGTTGTAAGCATGAGAAACACAGTTTATTCTTGTATTATTTATTAATTACTAGAGGCCTGGTGCATGAATTGTGCACAGGTGGGGTCCCAAGAGGCAGGGGGCAGGACGCAATTGGCCCTCCGGGCAGGTGGTGGGATGCCCTTGCCAACCCAGGATCCAGATCTGTCCTGCTGACGATCGTTCTGGTTGTCCGGAAGCAGCCGCGGTGCCTGAGGCCAACTTCCAGGAGGCCGTTGGTGCTGTCAGGATCTTGCAAGTGGCACCAGTCTGTCAGTGCCTGGCCTGTTCTCCAGAGATTGGACCTGCAGGACTACTGAGAGAGTGAGTGGCTGCCAGTAGGCTGGTGGGCTGCCCGGACGGGTCTGTCAGCTGAGTGGTGCTCCCACTGTGGGAGCGCACTGACCACCAGGGGCAGCTCCTGTGTTGAGCGTCTGCCCCCTGGTGGTCAGTGCATGTCATAGTGACCAGTCGACTGGTCGTTCCGGTCATTAGGTCATAATGGTCGCTTAGGCTTTTATATGTATATAGACTAGAGGCCTGATGCACAAAATTCATGCAAGAGTAGGCCTTTCTTCCCCTGGCTGCTGGCACCAGCCTCCCTCTGGCACCCAGGACCTGGGCTTCCCTCATCTGGAAGGTCATCCGGAAGGATGTCTGGTCTAATTAGCATATTATGCTTTTACTATTATAGATTGTGTTACTTTCCATATGAAAAACTGCAAATCTACTTTTGCCCAACCCTGTATTTTATTTAATCCATGATACTTCAGCATATACTCAAAAATAAAGAAATTATTAATGAGATGTTTTGCATTTCTTTTTTCATACTAAGTCTTTAAATCTGTTGTGCATTTTACACATACAGCACATCTCACTTTGGAGCAGTCACATGCCAAGTGCTCAATAGCACTTGTGGTGAGTGGCTGTCATCTCTGCATAGTGCAGAGCTACATTGTCAAGGATCATATGGCCAATGTAAAGGAAATAGTCCTTTGACATTTATACAGAGTTATTGCCTCTGTTATTCCACTTGAATTGCATAGCAACTGTGAGAGTGGTTTTATAAGTGAAGAAGCCATGTTTTGATATGGTAAATGAATTACCCAAATCCTGGTGGAGACATTTTCCTTCAGTCATTCAGCCTTCTAGTTACCCTCGTCCAACAGAACTGCTAGATCACCTTAGGACATCTTTGTACAATAAGGGATCTAGAGAACAAGTGGCATAGGTATTACTGAGAGGTAAAGATCAATTTACATAGACCAGTTGTCAGAAACCATAACAAAGGGTAGGTATAATGGTTGGTAATTCACTATAACAAACAGTCCCAGTTAGGAAAAGTAAAATGTGGGTTTTGAAAGAGGAGGAAATAATTTGCTAATGTTTGCCATATATAAGCCTATAGACAAAGAGAATGCACAAAATTAAATATGAACTAGGAAGATGGTGGCTGGCAGGACGGAGGTGAGGGAGAGGAAGTGAGTGAGTGAGGGTATGAAAGGAGAGTGTGTGGATGTGTGTGGTGTGTGTGTGTGAGTGAGTAAGGGACAGTTAAATCCCCGTAGGAGCAGCAGGGGCTGGCAGACCAGGCTCTCTTGGACAAGGAGAGACTACCACCACTGCGGGCACTCCCCGGACTGCAGGACTCCAGCACGGCATGGAGCCCATGCCATCTTGAAGGGGAGAACGACCTTTTTTAAGAACTCATCAGCACCACCAACCAGACAGGCCTTGGAACTGCCCTGCGACCCAGCAGCCACTCCAGCCAAAATCCTGCTGCCCCACCCACAGACCTGCAGATCCTGGAACCTCCACTTCCAAAGGCGCACCACTCAGCAGCAGTAAGTGCAAACCCCCCCCCCCCCCATCCCCAGCAGCAGAACTCAGGACAACACATTCGCGCATTTCCAATGCACAGGCATCCAGGGCACACCACTCTGTAGGCAGCACCTGGGAGCCACTGGGAGCCCCCGCGGGTGTGATTTTGTACAGACAAGGGCGTGTGGCTCTGCAGTAGAAATTCTTAACTCCCTCTTCCTGAATAACTGCCCACAGACACCCCAGCTGTGCAACTTCAGTGCCAGGGACCCTCAGAGTGTGTCAGAGCTCTGCACAGGCAAAGGCACCTCCACAGATGTGAATTTCCAACAGGCAGGCACCCTGAGCCCATCTACCCACAGGGCGCTCATGGGAGCCACTGTGAGCTCTCCCTGGGTGTGAACTTGGACAAACAGGGGCACACTCCCCCCTGGAAGTAGAAATTCTGAATTTACTCATCCTGAATACCTGCCCACAGGCTCCTCAATTATGTGGCTACACTGCCAGGGCCCTTCAGAGTGCTTCAGTGTGCCTCGTAGGCAAACGTACTGGGGATGCCCCTGTGAGCCGCCACTGGGAGTGAGCGCCTATCCACCACAGGTGCAGCAGCAAAAGCTGAGTCTGCCCACCCCACAACTACAGAGCTCTGGACACCACAGTCACGCCTTTCCAGAGTGCAGGCCCCCTGAGCCCCATCACCCCAACAGATGGTTCCTGGGTGACACTGTGAGTCCCCACTGGGAACATGTGATTTCAATTAAGGGTGCAAGACAGCAAAAATTGGGACACTCCCCTCCACGGCTGCTGACTTTTAGACACCGCAATTGTGCCTCTCAAGCTCGCAGGCCTACATCAAGAGAACCCAAATAGCTCAAGTAGGGAGCTACACTAGATTACCAAGTCCAGGAGAACTGATAGATTATACCAGTAGCACCATCCCCAAAAGAACCTGGGTAGCAAAGCAATTGGATCTACAATTAAAACATTACAGGAAAATATGGGAAGACAAAAGAGCAATCCCCAAAGGAAAGAAAAAGAAGAATCACCAGAAAAGGAGTTAAATGAAATTGAGGCTAGCAGCATATCAGAGAAAGAATTCAGAGTAATGGTTATAAGGATGTTTAAATGGCTGGATGACAAATACACACAACTCAATGAGAATTATAAGGAGCTGAATGAGTATGTCACCAACATGAAAAGGAACCAAGAGGAGATGAAGAACGACATAGCTGCAATAAAGAACACAATGGAAGGCTTAAACCAGGGGTCCTCAAACTTTTTAAGCAGGGGGCCAGTTCACTGTCCCTCAGACCGTTGGAGGGCCGGACTATAGTTAAAAAAAAACAAAAAACTATGAACAAATTTCTATGTGCACTGCGGGCCCGGGACGAGTTGGCTGCTAAGCAGGACAGGCAGCGGCACCCGATGGGCCGGATAAATGTCCTTGGCAGGCCGCATGTGGCCCATGGGCCGTAGGTTGAGGACCCCTGGCTTAAACAGTAGACTAGAAGAGGCTGAGGACTGCATCAGAGAATTAGAAGACAAGGTAGGAAAATACACACAAACACAGCAGCAACTGGAAAGAAGACTTAAAAAACAAGAGGAGAGCCTAAGGGAGCTTTGGGACAACACAAAATGAAACAATATTCACATAATGGGGGTACTGGAAGGAGAGGAAAAGAAGCAAGGAATAGAAAAACTGTTTGAAGAAATAATGAGAGAAAACTTCCCTGATATTGGCAAGAAAAAAACCATCCAAGTCCAAGAAGCAAATAGAGTCCCAAACAAGATGAACCCTAAAAGACCGACACCAAGACACATCATAATTAAATTGGCAAACACCAACGACAAAGTAAGAATCTTAAAGGCTGCCAGAGAGAGACAGAAAGTTACCTACAAGGGTTCTCCTATTAGAATATCAATGGATTTCTCAACATAAACACTCCAGGCCAGAAGGGAATGGAATGAAATTTACAAAGTGATGCAAAGCAAGGGACTGAACCCAAGAATACTATACCTGGCAAGGATATCATTCAAAATTGAAGGTGGAATCAGGAGCTTCACAGACAAAAAATGGCTAAGAGAGTTTATCACTACCAAGCCAGCAATGCAAGAAATCCTAAAGGGACTGCTGTAAAAAGAATAAAGAGAAAGGAAAGAAGAAACACAAACATTAAGGAAAAATGTGACAATAAACATGTACTTGTCAATAATAACATTAAACATAAATGGATTAAATGCACCAATTAAAAGACATAGGGTAGCTGAATGGATAAGAAAACATGATCCATATATTTGCTGTCTGCAAGAGACCCACCTCAGAACAAAGGATTCACACAGACTGAGAGTGAAGGGATGGAAAAACATTTTTCAGGCAAATGGAAATGAGAAAAAAGCTGGGGTTGTGATACTTATATCTGATAAAATAGACCTCAAAGTAAAGGCCATAACAAGAGATAAGGAAGGCCACTACATAATACTAAAGGGAGCAATTCAACAAGAAGATATAACTCTGGTAAACATATATGCACCCAATACAGGAGCACCCAAATACATAAAACAACTTCTGGAAGATATCAAGGGAGAGATTGATAGCAATACAGTCATAGTAGGGGATGTTAATACCCCACTGACACCACTGGATAAATCAACTAAACAAAAATCAGCAAAGAAAACAGCAATCCTAAATGACACATTAGATCAGATGGACTTAATTGACATCTTTAGAACATTTCACCCCAAAGCTACAGAATATACATTCTTCTCAAGTGCACATGGAACATTTTCAAGGATAGACCACATATTAGGACACAGGCCAAGTCTCTTCAAATTCAAGAAGATAGAAATCATATCAAGCATTTTCTCAGATCACAATGGCATAAAACTGGAAATCAACTACAATAAAAACAATCCAAAAAAATAAAACACATTGAGACTAAATAGCATGCTATTAAACAATGACTGGGTTACCAGAGAGATCAAGAAAGAAATAAAAAGCATCATGGCAACAAATGACAATGAAAACACAACAATCCAAAATCTATGGGACACAGCAAAAGCAGTCTTGAGAGGGAAGTTCATAGCTCTACAAGCCTACTGCAAAAAACAAGAAACAATGGTAATAAATGATCTAACCCTACAACTCAAAGAGTTAGAACGAGAGCAACAAGAAAAGCCCAGTGTGCCAAAACCGGTTTGGCTCAGTGGATAGAGCGTCAGCCTGCGGACTGAAAGGTCCCAGGTTCGATTCCGGTCAAGGGCATGTAACTTGGTTGCGGGCACATCCCCAGTGGGAGGTGTGCAGGAGGCAGCTGGTCGATGTTTCTCTCTCATCGATGTTTCTGACTATCTATCACTCTTCCTTTCTCTCTGTAAAAAATCAATAAAATATATTTAAAAAAAAAAAAGAAGAAGAAAATCCCAGTGTAAGCAGAAGGAAGGAAATATTAAAGATCAGAGCAGAGATACATGACATAGAGGCTAAAGAAACAATACAAAAGATCAACAAAACCAAGAGCTGGTTCTTTGAAAGGATAAACAAGATTGATGAATCTTTCACCAGGCTCACTAAGAAGCAAAGAGAGAGGACCCAAATAAATAAAATCAGAAATGAAAGAGGAAAAATAACAACAGACCCCACAGAAATACAAAGGATTGTTAAAAAATATTATGAAAAACTCTGTTCCAACAAACTGGACAACCTGGAGGAAATAGACATATTCCTAGAAAAATACAACATTCCAAAACTTAATCAAGAAGAATCTAAACATCTCAATAGGCCAATAACTATGGAAGAAATTGAAGCAGTCATCACAAAGCTTCCAGCAAACAAAAGCCCAAGGCCAGATGGCTTTACAGGGGAGTTTTACCAAACATTCAAAGAAGAACTAAAACCTATCCTCCTCAGACTATTTCAAAAAATTCAAGAGGAAGGAACACTTCCAAGCTCATTCTATGAAGCCAGCATCACCCTAATACCAAAACCAGGTAAAGACAACACAATGAAAGAGAATTACAGGCCAATATCCCTCATGAACATAGATGCCAAAATCCTCAACAAAATTCTAGCAAATCGGATCCAGCAGTACATCAGAAAGATTATACACCATGACCAAGTAGGATTTATCCCAGGGATGCAAGGATGGTACAATATCTACAAATCAATAAACGTGATACATCACATAAACAAATTGAGAGATGAAAACCACATAGTCATATTAATTGATGCAGAAAAAGCATTTGACAAAATCTAACACCCATTTTTTGATAAAAACTCTCAGCAAGATGGGAATAGAAGGATCATACCTCAACATAATAAAAGCCATATATGACAAACCCACAGCCAACATCATACTCAATGGGCAAAAACTAAAACCATTTCCCCTAAGAATAGGAACAAGACAGGGATGCCAGCTTTCACCACTCCTGTTCAACATAGTACCTGAAGTACTAGCCATTGTTATTAGACAAGAAGAAGAAACAGAAGGCATCCAAATTGGAAAATAAGAAGTAAAACTGTCCTTATTCGCAGATGACATGATACTGTACATAGAAAACACTAAAGACTCCATCAAAAAATTATTAGACTTAATAAATGAATTCGGCAATGTAGCAGGATACAAAATTAACGCCAAGAAATCTATGGTATTTCTGTACACCAACAGTGAACTTACAGAAAGAGAGACTAAGAAAACAATCCCATTTACCATCGCACCAAAACAATTAAGATACCTAGGAATGAATTTAACTAAGGAGGTAAAAGACCTCTATTCAGAAAACTACAGGACATTGAAAAAAGGGATAGAGGAAGACATAAATAGATGGAAGAGCATACCGTGTTCATGGAATGGTAGAAACAACATCATTAAAATCTCCATACTACCCAAAGCAATCTATAGATTCAATGCACTCCCCATTAAAAAACCAATGGCATATTTCACAGACCTAGAAAGAACTCTCCAAAAATTCATCTGGAATAAAAAAAGACCCCGAATAGCCACAGCAATCCTGAGCAAGAAGTACAAAGTAGGAGGGATCTCAATACCAGATTTCAAGCTGTATTACAAAGCCACTCTTCTCAAAACAGCCTGGTACTGGCACAAGAACAGGCATATATACCAAAGGGATAGAATAGAGAACCCAGATATCAACCCAAACCACTATGGTCAATTAATATTTGACAAAGGAGGCATGAACATACAATGTTCATGAGTCAGGACAGTCTGTTCAATAAATGGTGTTGGGAAAATTGGACAGATACATACAAAAAAAATGAAAGTAGACCACCAAGTTACACCATACACAAAAATAATCTCAAAATGGATAAAAGACTTAAACATAAGACAGGAAACCATAAAAATATTAGAAGAATCCACAGGCAGAGAAATCTCAGACATATGCCGAAGCAATTTCTTCACTGATACTACTCCTAGGGCAATGGAAGCTAAAGAGAAAATAAACAAATGGGACTACATCAAAATAGAAAGCTTGTGCACAGCACAAGAAACCATCAACAAAACAACAAGAAAGCCCACTGTATGGGAGAACATATTTGCAAATGTTATCACTGATAAAGGTTTAATCTCCAACATTTACAGGGAACTCATACAACTCAATAAAAGGAACATAAACGACCCAATAAAAAAAAAAATGGGCAACGGACCTAAATAGATACTTTTCGAAAGAATACAGAAGGAAAGCCAAGAGACATATGAAAACATGCTCAAAGTCACTAATCATCAGAGAGATGCAAATAAAAACGACAATGCGATACCATCTCACACCTGTCAGAATGGTTATCATCAACAAATCAAAAAAGGACAAGTGCTAGCGAGGATGTGGAAAAAAAGGATCTCTTGTGCACTGCTGGTGGGAATGCAGACTGGTGCAGCCACTGTGGAGAACAGTATGGAGTTTCCTCAAAAAACTAAAAATGGAACTCCCATTTGGCCTAGTAATCCCACTTCTAGGAATATATCCTAAGAAAATAGAAACACCAATCAGAAAGGATATGTGCATCCCTATGTTCATAGCAGCACAATTTACAATAGCTAAGATTTGGAAACAGCCTACGTGCCCATCAGCAGATGACTGGATCAGAAAACTATGGTACATCTACACAATGGAATACTACGCTGCTATAAAAAAGAAGGAATTCTTACCATTTGCAGCAGCCTGGATGGAACTGGAGAGCATTATGTTAAGTGAAATAAGCGAGTCAATGAAAGAAAAATACCACATGATCTCACTCATTTATGGATAATAAAGAACATTATAACCTGATGAACAAAAAGATAGATACAGAGGCAGTAAAGCATCAAACAGACTGTCAAATTACAGCGGGAAGGTTGGGGAGGGGTGGGGGAGATAAGAGATCAACCGAAGGACTTGTATGCATGCTTATAAGCATAACCAATGGACGCAAGACACCGGGGGGTGAGGGCATATATGGGAATGGGGTGGGGGGCAATGGGAAGATATGTACACATGTAATACCTTAATAAATAAAAAAATGATAAAATAAATAAATAAATAAATATGAACTAGGTTTTATGGGAACACAGAGGAGAATGTTCTTGTCATTGCTTTGAAAATGAGGAGATATTGAATTGCATCTTTTTTAAAATTGATATATATATTTTTAATCTTTAGTATTGAAAGTATTATATATGTCCCCTTTTCCCCCATTGACCTCTCCCAGCCCCTGCCCCCTACCCCAGATCCTCACCCCCCTGTTGTCTGTGTCCATAGGTTATGTATATATGCATACCATTTCACTGGTTGATCTCTTCCCACTCGCCACCCTACACTGCCTTTCCTCTGAGGTTTGACAGTCTGTTCAATGCTTCTATGTCTCTGGATCTATTTTTGTTCACCAGTTTATGTTGTTCATTATATTCTACATATAAGTGAGATCATATGATACTTATCTTTCTCTGACTGGCTTATTTTGCTTAGCATAATGCTCTCCAGGTTCATCCATGGTGTTGCAAATGGTAAGACTTTTTCTTCTTACAGTAGCATTGTATTCCATCTGAATTGCATCTTAAAGAAGATACATTTTACTAAGCAGACAAGGTGGCAGAAGGTTGTTTTAGGTAGAGAACAGCAAGTAATAATGAGGCAAACACTTATTTAGTGTTTACATGTTCCAGGCACTGTTCTAAGCTCTTTATAAATATAATCTAATTTTATCCTCAATGCAACCCTATTATACATTGAATTCTAAAAGCAGTAGGAGGCACTGGACAACTTTGAATATAATCTCTTTATATTTTAAAGAAAGATCACTCTTATTGCTGTGTATGTTACAGAACAGAGAGAGTTCATCCACCAGCACTAGCAGAGCCAAACACTAAACACTGAGAATCACAGTGGAGAAATATTAGTTATTTTATTATGAATGAAGCCACCTATAGAATGGGAAGCTATTGCCCAAAAGCTCAAACTTCCCATTGGTGTGTAGGTTACAGATTATACATAGCAAAATCACAAGGCACCATGGGTTAGGTGTTCAGGGTCATGCTGGGAGCTGATTGGTCAGAGGTGAGGTAAAGGTGATGGGTCTTTTCTTCAGGTCTTCAGGACAGCTCGGAGGTGTTTTCCAGCATCCCTCTGTCCTGTCCCATGGAAAAGTAGCCAGGGGGTTGTTCCACCTTAGAGCTCAATGTTGGCTGACCAAGCTAAATTAACTGAATCATAACTTAGGTCAAGATGTTATTTTTAGCCTGCTAGAGGTCCAGACCCTGTGACCATTAGTCAGGTCCAGACTACTGTCTTCTGCTGCCTTGGGAGTTGCTGATTAGCTGAGGAAAAGCTAGGTTTCTAGGGTGAGAGAGAGAGAGAGAGAGAGAGAGAGAGAGAGAGAGATGATTTGTAAGCTAGGATTTAAAACTAAATTTAATCAAAGTCATAAGGGCCATTGGTTCCAAGCAGAGACTAGCCTAAAAGTGGGTAAGAACAAAGACAAAGAAGCATGGTGGTGTGCGCTTCCAATGGTCTAGTCAAAAGATGAGGAGGTTAGAAGAGGGTGGATCCAGAAGAATGTCTAAATTTGCATTTTTTGAGCAGGAAAATATGAACTCAGCAGAGCTATACTGCATAGCTTAATATAAGGAGGAAGAAAAACTGGTGGACAAAATTCAATGTTGGCTGGCCAAGCTAAATTAATAAATTAGGGAAAGGCCTGACTGGCATGGTTCAGTGGTTGAGCAGTGACCTAGGAGCCAAGAGGTCACGGTTTGATTCCCCATCAGGCCATATGCCCGGGTTGCAGGCTCAATCCCCAGTTGGGACATGCAAGAGGCAGCCAATCAATGATTCTCTCTCATCATTGATGTTTCTCGCCTTCTCCCTTCCTCTCTGAAATCAATAAAAATAAATAAATAAATAAATAAATAATAAATAAATAAAAGGAAGAATCTCCTTTTAAGATTTTAAGCTTTAACCTATGTTCTAGAAAAGGAGTCAAAGGAGAATACACTGTTCTTTAATGTTCCTTGAAGCCCATATGAGGAAAAGAATTTAAAACCAAACCAAACCAAAAACACTTATATTGGATTTTAAATGGCCACAATAAATCTGCTAGAAATAAAGCATGTGGTCTGGGTCATTGAAGCGTTACCTTTCCCACTCATTCATTAGCTTGATGCTGTCTTATTTCTGTCTTTTACTGAGACAGCTGCTGCAAAGATATGTGCCAGTTTGGATGCTTCTCGTTGGAAGTATCAGCAGATGTGATTTAAATGGACTCATGAAATCAAAACGTTTGGAGGTTGACTAACTTTAGGAAAGGCAAGATCCAGTGGCCTCCCAAGAGGACCAATGACCTGCCTCTGTCCTGAGATGGCCACCAGCAGCTCCCAAGGCCATTTGCTTTCTCATTCACCTCTGGATCCTCCATGTCCCAGAACTTCTAATAAAATCCTAATATTCCCTAGGTGCTTAATCACAAAGAACAACAACAGCCTGTAATTATTGGAATCGAGATTCTTAGACCATCTTTATGTGCTCAGCTCTATGGCAAGAAAATGCCATCCTCTGGAACTGGGGCTGGGGTTGATCCCACAGAATTCACATGGCTGAGAATGGGTGAAGCAGGGGATTGATTTCTCAGAAAAAAATTGGAGTTCTCTTTCCAGGAGGCAGAGGACTAAATACTGGTCACTAAGTGTGCCCTAATGCCCAAATCTAAATGATATAATTCAATCATCATCTTACTTTGTCTCTCTGCAGTGTGTGATACCTAATTCTCTTCTTTGAAAGTCCTTCCTTGATTTAATCACACTGTTCAGGCCCATTCCTCACTACCTCTGTGACTGCTGTTGTTGTTGTTGTTCTTCTTCTTCTAATATGTTTTTATTGACTTCAGAGAGGAAGGAAGAAGGAGAGATAGGAACATCAATGATGAGAGAGAATCATTGATTGGCTGCCTCCTGAATGCCCCCCACTGGGGTTCAAGCCCGCAACTTAGGCATGTGCCCTGATCAGGAATCAAACCGTGACCTCCTGGTTTATAGGTCAGTACTGAGCCATGCTGGCCAGGCTGTTATGCTCATTCTTTTTTGGAAGATCATCTCACTCTGTCTTCCTCTTAAATGTTGGCATTACCCAAAGCACTGTTCTTAGCCCTTTTCTCTTCCTATCCTAACCCCAAGTGTGTAGACCTAACTTAAGACTCAACTATCATTGGCAGGGGTGGGCAAACTTTTTGACTTGAGGGCCACAATGGGTTCTTAAACTGGACCAGAGGGCCGGAACAAAAGGATGGATGGAGTGTTTGTGTGAACTAATATAAATTCAAAGTAAAGGAGCGGAGGGGAGAGCAAGAGAACCCTCCGCTCTTTCGGCTCCGCGGGCCGGATAGAACAGCCGAATGGGCCAGATCCGGCCCGAGGGCCGTAGTTTTCCCACAGCTGGTATAGAGATTTTTGAACTGGGTTCAAAATTTTAAAGGTCCAAGTAAGACTTCAGGGGGTTAATGAACCTCCCAGAAATTGTATGCACATATTGAGAGACAGGGGGAAATTGATAGCTTTCACAAGTTTTTCAAAATGGTTCATAAGCAAATGTTTAAAAGCCAGTTTTAGTTTTATTATTATAATCTCAAAGTACAATATCCCTTCAGATCTCTTTCCACATCTCTAACTCTGCCTTTCCTACTCACTATCTTCTTCTGGGTTACCAATAGCCACTTTAGTTCAGATTAACAAATGTATGTATATTTTTTAATTAAAAAAATTTTTTTAGGTATGGGTCAGTCACTCACTGTTTTTGTTTATTCAGTACTAAAAAATGGTTCTTGTTCTCCAGTGATTCCCTTTATACTAAATGTTTACTTCCCTAGACCTCTTTTCTTATATTCAAAATTGATCTTTCTGCCCAAGCTAGAAACCCAGGAGCCATCCTAGCACATCCACTGTAATGGGGAGTGAGGCCATTCAGTAGGAAGCTAGGAAAATTCCCTGGCAAGTGGAATGGGGAAAATGAAACAGGTGAACAAACTGGATGAGTAATTTACAGCCAGATATAGCACCTTACCGGTCAGAAATCCCCTGGTGCCTAGCAACAAGCAACACTGGTGTCGGAACTTGCCCCAGGGTGGCCTTTTCTCCCCTGGCATATCACTAATCATGTGGTTTAGACCCCCTAACCTTTCATATCACTGCTCATGCAGTTTATTTATTTACTTATTTTAAATATTTTATTGATTTCTTACAGAGAGGAAAGGGAGGGGATAGTTAGAAACATCGATGAGAGAGAAACATCGATAAACTGCCTCCTGCACACCTCCCACTGGGGATGTGCCTGCAACCCAGGTACATGCCCTTAACCGGAATCGAACCGGGGACCCTTCAGTCTGCAGGCCGACGCTCTATCCACTGAGCCAAACCGGTCAGGGCTGCTCATGCAGTTTAGATGCCGTGACCTTTCCTCCCTAAAGATAACATCTAGGCCTCAGTTGTATTTCATTCAGCTCCAGGCCCAGAAAAGTGGCAAAACCAGGTGGAAGAAACCAGGATCACCTATGATGGCTAATGACCCCCTGCCCTGGTGCCAACCAATCAGTGGAGACCATGACCCAGGAAAAATACACCTGGAAAAGCTGATTAATATTCTATTGCGATCCTTCCCTAAGACCTCCCCTAAACTCTCAGACTTTAAAGCCCTCAAGTTGAAGGACCCAGCGTGTATTCTCCCTCCCGGGAGCACATTAATGCCTTTCTCTTCCCCTTCTCCTTCCCCCACAGGCATGCATCTCCTAACTGTAAGGGACCCCATGAGACTGACAACCAGGGGAGCAGTGGGCAGCCACAGCTCGTCTGGGTGAATCCCCTGAACCTCTCTCCCAAATCCCCTTTTTTTCTGACTCTTCAGTAAGCTAATAGCAGCCTCACTTTGGCTCACTTGTTTTCCATATTGTTCTAGAGAGCCAGAGCAGCCCCAGCTAGTCTCTCTCCTGTTGCTTCTTCTATGCTAGGTTCTTCCTTTTTCACTGTCTCCAGCTTTAATAAACAAACCTTCAAAATCACCTGGACTTTCATGAAATCTTTCCTGCTTGAAGTCAAGAACCACACACTACAGGCCAGCCTGAGGCAGACCTGCTAAGAGCCAGGTCCCTTTTCTGGTAACAGGGGCAGGGGAGATTAGTCCCACTCTGTAGATTAAATATTTCTATTTTACATTAAAATGTAATTTTATGTTTGGAAAAAAACTCCCATTGTTTGGTAGTACAAATTATAAAAGTAAAGTTTGACAAAATATTTCCTGGTCAGTAGGGATAAACTAAAAAAAAGTAATTTTTAAGTGTGCTGGGTGGAGCATGTGAGGTTTTTATGTTTGTTGAAGAGGGATTGTGGATTTTAAAATGGAGAAACACTCTCCTAGAATACAGCACTACTCCTTAAAGAGCATATGCAACCTGCCACTAAAACTTATTTCTTCCTTCCAGCTCTTCTTCAAGTTCTCTCTCATCTTTCCACCTTCCTGGCTGCTTCTTGAGTCCTCAGTCACCAGCAGTATCATTTCCCTGGTCAACTGTACTGTTGACAAATAGCCACCGCTCCTCTTTTGGCATCCAGTCTCACTCTTCACCATTCTACACAGGAAGCCAGAAAAATCATTTTAAACCTGAAATATAATTTTTTATACTGGTCACTCCAGCATAAAATCAGTTAGTGGTTTCCCACTTTCTATAGGAAAATATTCACATTCTACAGCACATTGGATTGCCTTAGAAACCTTTTATGCTTTGTCCTCTTCTTACCTTTCCAGCTTCATCTATGTTCCTCTTTCCTTCCTCATTTAAAGTACGGAGTGGGTAACAATAAGTTTATAGTTGTGAGTATGCAAACCACAGTTTATTCTTGTATTATTGTTTATTAATTATTGTATGATTTATCTGTATTGCAACTGTGAACCTTTCCCTCCCTCCCCTCCCCCGCACCCCGTATATCCCTGAACCTCTGAAATGGACTCCATAACTTACTTTGATCGTCTTGTCCTCTACATATGGTAGAATTTCCTACTTTTTCACATCATCAGTATGAGAAATCAGCCACTCTTACAGCATAGCCCTTACCAGTGGTGATCTGGCAGAGAGAATATTCGTGTTTCTTTTATTCAAAGAAGTCTTCCCTGGCCACTTATCTTCTAGCTATACAGATGTTTCATTACTGTTTTTGATTTGCATAATGAGCACAGGACAAAGTACTTTTTTCTTTATTTAGAAACAAATTTCTGTACCCTGAAATTTAAAACAGAACTATAGAACATGATCACTTTACTGACATTGAACATTTTTTCTTCTCATTAATCTTAAACTCTGAAGGATTTACTGAAGCCTCATAGCCCTTGATCTGACACTTTAAGAGTTAGGAACAGCCACAAAGACTACAGCTGAGAGATAAGATGCAGATTAAAAGGACCATTATTTCACAATGCCATTTGAATACCCAAAGTGTTGAATTCAATCTGGAAGAGGTTCAAAGTACAAGTAAAGTGGGAGGTAAAGACTGTAAATAGTTTTTAGTGCCCTGGAACTCAGCTTTTTCCCTACAAGCAACAACAGAAGAATCACATCACTATAGATTAGGTGGTTTGTTAGCCACCCTCTCCTTCGTCATGAACCAGTAAATTTCCACCGCTTTACTCAGAGAGGTGGTAAGCCTAGTGGTTAAGACTGTATCCTTGGAACCACATTCCTTGGTTTGAATCCTTGTATTTCAACCTTACCGTGAGAAATCGGGCAGATGCTTAACACTCTTGTATCTCACTTGACTCATCTTTAAATGGGGGTCACAGCAGCTGCCTCAGGTGGTATTGGGAAATTTCAATAGATAGTGTATATAGAGTCCTGAGAATAATGTTGCTCACACAAGTGCACTACATGTTTAGCTATCACTACTTTATGCATTTGTATGTGCACTATATTAATTTTCCCAGGCTTGTGACAGGACTAATAATAGTAAATCCTTATGAAGACTTTCCATGTTCCAGACACTGTTCTGAGCATTTACATACCCCATTTTAGAATTGAGAAAACAGAGGCACACAGAGGCTAAGCAAACTTGCCCAAGGGAACTCCACTGACTGGAGTCCATGCTCTTAACCACTGCAGTGAGGGAAATGCAAGGAGGCCATTTTCAAATAAGAAGTACTACATTTTTACCTGGTCTCACTCATTGTTCACATTTTGCCTGATTCCTCCTCTTGAACACAGTGAGTTCCAGATAGCTGGACTGGAACTGAGTAGGATACTTGGCCATGGACACAGGTTAGGATTGCTGACAAGCTGCATGCATGGAGAGTCCAGGTAATATGTGGACCAGTGCATACCCTCCCACCCCCAATCATAAACACCAGAACCAAAACCAGGCAGATAGTTCAACTGTGTCATCAATTTGAAGTGCTAAAGGGTGAGATGGTCCAGGTCTCCATCTGGGCGTAGTAGCAGAGATGGGCAGAGGAGCCTGGAAGAAGGCCCTGGGCAGTGCCATCATTTGTTATGTGGTGGCACTGGCAGTAAGCAGAGAGAAATCCAGGAGGGACATAGATTTGGCATGAGAAAATGTTCCCGCATCTGTGCAAAACAAAAGGCAGCCATTAAAATATCTTATATTTTTGAGTCATGGCTCTACATTGAGGCTAAAGAAAAATCACTGTTTCCTAATATCCACAAGGATAAAATTCAGAAAAAAAAGAAAAAAAATGTGCACAAAAATTCTCATTGTGGTATTATTCAGCAAAATAGAGAAAGAATTGGAAACTGCCTAAATGTTCAACAAGAGTGGCTAGGATAAATAAAACAAGGAAGTATTACCTGATTTAATATTATGCAGGCATAGTAGTAGTAATTATAATAATATGGAATAGCAGAGAAGCACACTTAAAATATCTTAAGTGAACAAAGCAGAGTATAACATTGCATCTCTATTATGGATATAACTATATAAAATTCTGTAGGTAAACAGGGATTAAAAGAGAACATAGAAATATGTAAAATATGAATTTGGTTGAGGTTGTAAATAACTTCTTTCTCTTCTTTCTCTCTCTCTCTCTTTTTTTTTTTTTTTTGCGTAAGAGCATTTTATTTATTTTCCTAAAACTACATTTTTGTTGAACCACAATTTTTTATGCAATCTTAGTCATTTCCAAGTAAACTCACCCAGTCAATAAAGATTTCATATTCTTACTCATCCGCCTCCCCCAACTGAATAATTTCTTCCTACTTTGATTTAAGCTTTTATTAGGATAATGCAGGGAGGGGTTAGGTAGAATTCCCAAATAGAATATACAAATATAGAAGCATAGGGATGAAAGAGAAAGTGGCATGTGAGTAATAGTAATGCAAACTCAATATGGCCCAAACTGAACTTTTTTTTTTTTTTTTAAGATCCTTCCCTCTTGCTAGGGAACGGCAATCATTCAACCAGTCATCTAAGATGCAAACCTGGGAACCATCCTAGACCCCTTCATTGAACATCCACACTCAATCAGACCCTGAACAGTGACTGTAACTCTGTAAATGCCTGGGAGTCCATCCTTTTGGCTCTTTCCTCTCTTTTATCACCTAAGGTCAAGGTCCGCACCAACACTTGGTTATATATACTTTTTTCCGGCCACCAACACTCCTCAACTCTTACTCATTCTCCCCAATGTTGCCTGATTAGACTTTCCAAATAAAAAAATAGAATTATGCAACTTTCCTTCTTGAAGTCCTCAGCTATTCCCCTGGGCTATGTAGGGAAATAGGCAGCTCTTTGGCATGGCTAAGACCTCACCTGACATGACTCCACCTTCCCTCTCCAGGTATTAAATCTGGTGTGGGTCCTCTTTTATTCATTTTGCTGGAGATACAGTGGGCTATTTCAATCAAGAAACTAATTTCCTTTAGATGTCAGAATTTTATCTTATGATTTCATGCCCTCAATTTTCTCTACTCATTCTTTTTGAACTTCTACTCTTTAGATGTCAGACTCGATGGATTGCTACCCTCTTGTCCTTGTTTACCTATGTCCCTGATCTTTGGTATTTTATTTTCTAGATTTCCTCAATGTACCTTATAAACACCTACTGACTTTAAAACATTTTTAAACTACATTTTAATTTCCAAAACCTGTTTATAATTATCTTAATGCTTCACTTAAAAAAATCCATGTGTTTTTAATTTATGGGTGGAATATCTCTCTGAGAATATTAAGGACCATTTCATTTCTGTTTGTTTATTTTAGTTTTACCTCATGTTCTCTACATTATCTCCGTTTCCTTCAGATCCTCTTTTTAAATTTTTATTTCTGTTTATCTGTTTTGGTTTCTCTGTTCCATGTCAGAGGTTCTCCAAGAATATATGTTGCTCCTTGAATATATATTTCTGTCTTAGAGTGAGACACTGTGAAAAGCCGATTTGAGTCTCTATGATTGTATTTGTGAGAGGGAGTTTGTGTTTGCTGAACTGGGAGCTTCCCTTCAGGGTAATTAGACCTGTCCAGTATCTGTACCCTTAGGTTTTTCCCTAGACAGTAATACTCCATTCTTATATTCTGGAAATACCTTATGTTCTAGACATAAAAGGAGATATCCTGGTGTTGTAATCCTGGCTGCTAGCAAACTAAGAGCTGATCAAAGTGAGGGCATTAAGGAATCCCATCATTCCTACTGTGGAGTTCCCCAGAATTGCCTTGTACTCAGTATGCTGTCTCATCCTCACTCTGAGCTTCCTGTTTCCTAAGTGATAACTTATGCCTCCTGTCCTGAACTTTTCTGGGGTTTGGCCTCTTCACCGCTGTTCTCTTCCATGAGCACTTCCATTTCTTCTTTTCTTTGATCTGCAATTCACCTAACTCCTATCCATTCTCTCTTCATTTTCCAAAATTTTGCTGATAAACCTTATTAACTATGGTCTACACCCCTTTTTCTTTGTTTGCATGTTTGTTTGTTTTCTTAAAAAAAACAAACACATTTTTACTGTCCTCCCAAATGGGCTTGGGTGAAGATGGTGACAAGTATGTACATTTAATTTGCAATGTTGCATCAACCCTTTTTTGAACACTATTTTAAGCAGTGGTCAAGACTGATGTGGGCCTGATGATGCAGTTAGGAGGTACATAATCATGGTCCAGAAAGAGTTTATTGTATGGCAAATGGATGTATTCATGGGTGATGACACAGTCCCTTCTGCAGCTGAATGACAAGGAGAATGTAGTGATTTCAGAGTGAAGAGACTAAAATGGAGTGACTGAGTATCTGCAATCATTAGTCTATATGTACAAAAACTCAGCCAAACAGGCGGCATGATTCAGCTCTCAATATACTGTAGCACACTCCATATGGCATAAACCCAGAGTCTAGTGGCTTGGAAAGATGTTTCTGGAACAATCTACTAAGTTTTTTCAAACATTTAGAATGTGTATTTATTTTAATCACTGTAATCATGACAGAACTGTGTGTAGATGCTTAAAATAATACAGATGCCACCTATATGATACAAGTCATTGAGCAGTGAAAATGGTTTCCCAAACTGCAAATAGGATAGCAGATATATTTTATGTTAAAAATGTGGGTTGCTTTTATACCAAGGAACAGTTTAATGGTGACAGTAAAAAAATTAAGCTTTAAATATAAGGTCTAAGGTTTAATTGGATTTCTGAAAATAGTACTAGCACTATATATATATATATAATTTTGGATCAGGGTATGAGCTGCTATAAAAAAAGCATGAATCAGGAACAAATATTAGTAACCTGAGAATGATTCATAAATTAAACACTTAAATTTAAAGGCTCCTGAAATTTGTAGCAAATAAAGATTTAGATCAACAACCCAGGTCAAGACTCTGTAGGGAAGTAAGTAAACCATTGGGCTAGGAGTAGATCAAGTGAGAATACAAGGCTGCCACTAACCCAAGGCCTTGAATGTCATTCAGGTGCTAGACTTAGCATGTGTGCTTTCACCTGTGAAACCTTCCCTTCTTTCTCAAGGCTGTGTTCCCACTGGTACCTAACCATGGCTGTTAGCTGGTGCATACCTCCCAGATTCTCACCTAACTTCTTGGATTTGCTCACCCCAATTATGTTTTCAACTGTAGCTTGGTTACCTGAACTAGATTTTGATTGATTGCTTTATTTAGTGGGTTTACATAGGATTTTATACTTAAAGCCCCTGAAATCTTTAAGGACTTAAGAGGACAGATCTAATTTCTTCCCGGGGTGGTCAAAAGATTGAAGATTAAGAA
Source organism: Plecotus auritus (assembly GCF_963455305.1). Lineage (NCBI taxonomy): Eukaryota > Metazoa > Chordata > Mammalia > Chiroptera > Vespertilionidae > Plecotus > Plecotus auritus. The sequence goes on along the minus strand of NC_137772.1, from coordinate 139,385,144 downwards.
AAATTTGTCATTGAGAATAAAGGGTAATTTGAATAAATAGAGAATAAGGACAGAGTTGTATTCTCTGGGGGAAATTTAGCCAGATCAAATGCAATATTTCTGAGTTATTTTAATTCTCAATTATATTGAATGAAAAATACTTTTGATTTCTCTTAGGACTCTGATTCTCGAGCTGTGAAAATTAATGGACAATAAGATTGTTTTATAACTTTCAGTTTCTTAACAGTGAAAATCAAAAAAATATTCTTCCCTGACATTTTCCAGGATTGGCCTCCTTTTTTGCTTTTAGTAATACTTCATTTTCTTAATCTCCTGCTCCCTTTCCACCCCATCTCTTTCAGGATCCTGCTGTTCTCCAATTATGGTCATCAGCCATGGTTCAATTCCCCCTTATTTATTTCTAGTTTGTTCCCCTTTACTCATCTTCTTTAGTCCTTCATCTTCTATTATCACCCTACCAGTGATGGCTCAGATTTATATTTCTATCCTTTCAAAAGTTCCAGACACCTATTTCCATTACCTGTTGAATATCCTTATGTCTATATCCTGTATGTAAAATTCAGTACTATTTCCTAACAAATTCAACATTATCTTGATGAAATGGTCACTACCTTTCTTAGTCATCTTTGACCATGCTCTCTCCTTCAGCCCTTCTATCTACCCTTCTGTTATTTTAAAAAATTTATTCTAATTTAATTTTCCCCCATCACCATTTATGCCCTCTCCCAGCTCCACCCTTCCTCCCCCATCCCTGCAATCACCACCCTCTTGTCTATGTCCATGAGTGCTCTCCCTCCACCACCACCACCTCACCACCCCAAACTGTTTGCCTGCTCTCTATGAGTTTGTCTCGATTTTGCTTGGTAGTTCAGTTTGTTCATTAAATTCCACGTATGAGTGAGATCACATGATACTTGCCTTTCTCTGACTGGCTTATTTCACTTAGCAGAATGTTCGGGACTGGGTTATGCTCTTTGAGGCTAGGCTTGGCTCTTAGGCTAGGCTCCGCTCTTAGGGCTAGAATGGGCTCTTTGGGACTAGGCTAGGCTCTTCCAGGTTAGGGTCCATCTTTGGAGCTAGGCTCCGCCCTTCAGGACTGGGCTGGGCTGTTCGGGACTAAGTTTGGCTCCTGGCTGAGCTTTCTGGACTGGGATCAGCTCTTAGGACTAGGCTCTGCCCTTTGGGACAGGGTTTGGCTCTTTGGGGTAAAAAAGGAAAAAAAAAGTACAGCGTAGGAAATATAGTCAGTAATATAATAACTGGGTATGGTGCCAGTTGGGTACTGGAAATATCAGGGGGAACACTTTGTAAATATAGGATTATCTAACAACTTGTTATACACCTGAAACTAATACAAAATAATGTTGAATTATAAAAAAAGTAAAATGTTGAAAAAAGAAAAGAAACTGAGTCCTATTAATAGCCCACTTGAGTTACACTTGGTGATTTCATTTCATCTGAATAGTAATTGGAGGTTGTATGCTCATTTACCAAGACATAGCCTGTTTTGTTAGTTTAACACTGCACCAAGCTAGGAAATATAACCTTCTTCTCCATGGCTTCCTTGTTATGCTTTGGCTCTATAGAATTCATTCCTCTTTTGGGCAATATGGAATATTAAAGGCAGGGGGAAGAAGAGCAGGGCCATCTGCATTTCCTCCTTCTCCCCTACCTTATCGCCATACTCTGTTCTCTACACAATTGGATCTGGAATGAATTCTCTTTGTATTCATATGTCAAGACCTGAGGTTCCGCTGTGTTGTGGTAGTATGTCACTTCAGCAGGCAAACTTGCCATCTTTTCTTTTCTGCCCTTTGGTTTTTTAATCTGATGACTGAAGAGAGCAGTCCTGCTTCTTCTTCACAGGGACCGAGTGAGGATTAATGAGAAAAACTCAGGAAGACCCAAGGGATGCATGCCTGTGGATATTTCACAGTATACTCAGCAACTATTGTCTTTAGTTCCAGTAAAAATAGCCTACTGGGGAAAGTTCAAAGTCTATGGAATCCGGTGTTAATACAATGTGACTCTTGATGTTGCAAAGGAATATGCTTTTGAAAGCCTCTCTAGAACGTAGATATTTTATGAATATGGTGATGATGATAATGGTGCTAATAACTGTAAATAATAATTCTATGTATTAGAAATTCGTCTCCCTGATGATATCATTGTTTTCAGACTAGTTCTATGTTTTAATTAGAATAGGCAGCTTCTTTAAATTGGATGGAGGCAATAGGCTAATAAGACAACACACATTCTGTCTTCATTTCATACTTTCTTGGTTACAACCTGCTTTTTTCTCTTCTTGTTCACCTGTTTTGTTCTCTTCTTGTTCCAAACAAGATTGATTTTCAAAAGGAAAATTTCCCAGGTAGCTCTTGGACCCAAAGAGAAACTGGCAAATGACAAAGACTCCTGTTGTATCTTCTATTGTAATTTTAGCTCAGTCCTCTGGGAAAGGTTGTACCATAATCGAGAATACAGTGACCCATGGGGAAATTTCAAAAACAATTAGACAACTCTGATATAACAAACCCTTTTCAGTCCTGTAATCAGTGGCATTTAAAAAGAACAAGTGCACAATTTAGATTGTCACTCAAGGAGTAAAATACCAAGGAGGTAATTTTAGATTTCTAATATCTCCCCATAATTTATATAATAATGACTTTTAAAGATCTGATGCAGAATATATTTTTATTTCTCTGGGGCAAGAACATAGTGAATCAACAAGTATAGTTGTTGATAAGGTATAGAAAAACTTAGCATATAGAGTAACTTCTATATTTTGGCCCTTTCATTCAAATATTCTTTTTTGCCAAAGACATTTTTAGTTATGAAGGAGGCACTACGGGGAAGTAGAAAGGACCCAAACTTACAAGTTTGTCCTGGATTTGAATTCCCATTTAGCCACTTTCTGGTTTTGTGGCCTTGAACAAAATATTTAATCTGACTTTCACTCTTTTCATTTATTGATCTGTAAAATGAGGAATGACAATGCAGACTAACTAAATGTGCTTGTCACTTGGTAGGTGCTTAGTAAAAAGGAGTATCACTTTGCTTGGAGATAGGAAAGTTCATATGACATTGCTATATAATTTCTTCTCTTAATAACTTTCCATTTTGAAGCCTTAGCTAGTGAAACCATCTCAGGATAAAAGAGCTAGATAAAGAGTTAATGTTTGTTTTATTTGAATAACTGTAACATCACACAGAAAATGGACTTTTTGGTGAGTTGATCTTTAAAAAAGACAATGGAAAAATATGAACTGGTAAAAAGGCTCACCATATGGGGCTATTTAGTTTTCAAGCTGGGTTCTGAACTATCTAAGTTAACATAAGAAACATTCTGACATTCAGGACGTTTGCAAGAGCCACACAAGTTCCTGGCCGATTTATATAGATAAATACTTGCCCACATAAAACACTTGGCACAGTACTAACAAAAGTTTTCCTCCTCCCACTTCCCTGCTCCTCCTCCTCCTTTCAAACTAGTTACAGTTCATGTTTAAGAAAGAATATTACTCTTAGCAACTGTTCCTTTCTGTTATCATTTAGGTCAGGGGTGGGGAACATCTGGCCACGGGCAGGCCATGTAAGGCCAGAGAGATCATTTAGCCTGGCCCTGCCAAGGCAACTGCAAGCGGGATTCGAAATTCAATAAATCTAGGAGCTTTTTTCATAGCAACATAAATTTATAATAAGTGAATTATATTAAGTGAATGATGTTATAAATATCCAAATGGCTCTTGGCAGAAAAAAGGTTCTCCACCCCTGATTTAGGTCACACGTAGCAAGGCATCCAAAGGCTTTCTTGCTTTGTAACTTATTAAGTAATTGATCTTAGGGTTTAAATTGTCTTGTTGGTATTAGATTAGTGGTTCTCAAATGGGTATCCCTGAACTTGGACTTCATTAGAACCACCTGGGACAGATGTTTAATATATACATTTCTGAACCTTACCATAGTCTTCTGAATCTCTGGGGATGGGGTTAGGATCGTTAAGGAACCAATAGAGTCTTTCCATATCTCCTCTGCTTGCAAATTCTATGTCTTTATTAAATTCTTGATTTTCCAAGTAGGTTAAGTATCACTGGGATGTTTATTCTCCCAGCCTCCTGTTCTAGAGTCCATGTAGGCAACAAGAGACAGTTTTGTGAATCAAGTTGGCATTGAATTCTCTCTTTTGGTGGCCTCCAATTTTTTTATATTACTTCTTCCTCAGTTCTTAAGAAAGCTTTAAAGAATTGTGGCTTGAAGTTCTCCTGAATCCATAAACATTGACAGTGCATGGAAGTCTTCACACAGATTGCATCACTTTTATTAATGATATGGGGACTTGATTTAATCCTTGCTCCAATTATATATACATGTGAACAATTGCTTTTCAATTGCTTTTGGTTCAAAATAAAAATGTTTAATTACTTGGGGAACAAATTCTGTCCTATTAATCTTAGATATGTTATGATATTACTTTTTAAGCCCTCAATATGAAAGGAACACAAATGCATTGTAGAGTATTTAGAAAGTATACAAAATTATAATAAGAAAAATTGAAATTACCCATAATACCATACTCAGAAACAACACTAAAGATTTTGATGCAATTTTTTTCAGTTATATACACACATAGATATATGCAAAACTTAATGTTTCATAATGATAATTTTCTCATATTATTTAAATGTATTAAAAAACAAACATAATTATAATAGCTATATACTATTTCCACAATATAAGTAGGCCATGATTTTTGTAATCATCTTCTCAATTTTTATGTGTAGATTTTTCTAACTTATTGTTTTTTTTTTTAAATAAATCTTTATTCAGATTATTACAATTGTTTCTCCTTTTTCCCCCCATAGCTCCCCTCCACCCAGTTCCCACCCCACCTTCTGCCCTTACCTCCCCTCGACTGTCCTCATCCAAAGGTGTATGATTTTTGTCCAGTCTCTTCCTGAACACCTCCATACCCCTTTCCCCCTGAGAATTATCAGTCCACTCCCTTTCTATGCCCCTGATTCTATTATATTCACCAGATTATTCGGTTCCTCAGGTTTTTAATTCACTTGATTTTTAGGTTCACTTGTTGATAGATATGTATTTGTTGTTCATAATTTTTTATCTTTACTTTCTTCTTCTTCCTCTTCTTTAAGAATACCTTTCAGCATTTCATATAATACTGGTTTGGTGGTGATGAACTCCTTTAGCTTTTTCTTATCTGTGAAGCTCTTTATCTGCCCTTCCATTCTGAATGATAGCTTTGCTGGATAGAGTAATCTTGGTTGTAGGTTCTTGCTCTTCATCACTTTGAAAATTTCTTGTCACTCCCGTCTGGCCTGCATAATTTCTGTTGAGAAATCAGCTGACAATTGTATGGGTGCTCCCTTGTAGGTAATTAACTGTTTTTCTCTTGCTGCTTTTAAGATTCTCTCTTTGTCTTTTGCTCTTGGCATTTTAATTATGATGTGCCTTGGTGTGGTCCTCTTTGGATTCCTTTTGTTTGGGGTTCTGTGGGCTTCCTGGACTTGTAAGTCTATTTCTTTCACCAGGTGGGGGAAGTTTTCAGTCATTATTTCTTCAAATAGGTTTTCAGTACCTCGCTCTCTCTCTTCTTCTGGCACCCCCATAATTCTGATGTTGGTACGCTTGAAGTTGTCCCAGAGGCTTCTTACACTATCTTCAACTTATTGGATTTTTTTTCTTTTTGCTTTTTCGGTTGAGTGTTTTTTGCTTCTTTGTCTTTCAATTCTTTGACTTGATTCTTGTGTTCCTCTAGTCTGTTGTTGGGTCTCTGTATAATATTTTTTATTTCAGTCAGTGTATGTTTAATTTCTAGTTGGTCCTTTTTCATATCTTCAAGGGTCTCATTATATTTATCGGCCTTTTCTAGGATATTCTTGAAAAGCCTTATAACCATGGTTTTGAATTCTATATCCAGTCATTTGTTTTCCTCCATTTCTTTTGTTTGTGATCTGTTTCTTTGATGCCACATTTTCACTGCTTCCCTGAGTTGGTAGGGTAGATTTGTGTGCTAGGTTTCCTATATGGCCCAGTGGGTCGGCCTTCCCAGTTAACCTGAGGTGGACACTCTTGGTGCACCCCTTTGTGGACTGTGTGTACAGCCTTGTTGTAGTTAAGTCTTGATTGTTGTTGGTATCACTGGGAGGAATTGACCTCCAGGCCAGTTGGCTGTAAGGATCAGCTGTGTCTACGCTGGGAGAAGTTCAGTGTTGGAGACAGCCTTATAGGATTAGACTTGCCAAATTGCAATAGCCTCTGTGCTCAGTTTGGTGGGGTGGAGTCTCAGGGCAGAGCAGACAGTCTTGGCTTCCAGTCAGCCTTGCCCTTGCACGCGCACACGCGCGCCTTCAGACCTCTGCCTTCCCCGAGTCTCCGCCCGAGAGTCCAGATTCCCCCCACAAGAGCGTGGGTCCCCAGGGGCTCGCCTGGAACTGGGGTTCAGTGCAGTCAGAACTGGGGTTCAGTGCAGTCAGGAGCTTCTGACTCCCTTCTGCTAGGGAAAGCCTGTGGCAACCTCCGCAGCCTTTGTGCACACTGGCGCGCGCGTCTCCAGACCCCTGCCCACCGGGGCTTCCCCGGGTCTCCCCTGGGTCTCCAAGTCTCTGGGTGCCTTTCTCTCTACCTGACAGTCCAGACGCCCCCTGTATGAGCCTGGGTCCACGGGGTTTCACCCGGGACTGGAGTTCAGTGTAGTCAGAACTGGGGTTCAGTGTGGTCGGGGGCTTCCTTCCCCCTTCCGCCAGATAAAGTCAGCCAGGCTCTCAGCCACCCTTCCTTTCTGTGCGCACAAAGACCCTTTGCCATACCTCCAATTCTCTGTGAGCTTTTCTCTTTCCTTCTAGTTGTAGAATTTTCACTCAGCCAGCTTTCCTGTGGTTCTGGATGGTATCTGTTCTGTCTTTTAGTTGTAGTTTTGAAATTGTTGTGCGAGGCAGCAGTTTAGGTGCTTACCTATGCCGCCATCTTGGTTTCTCTCTCTAACTTATTGTTTTTATAATCATTCTACAATGAGCATTAAAAAATAAGTCTAATTTTAATTTCTTACTATTTTCTTGGCATTTTCTTTTAGACAAGAACTGCTAACTAAAATGGTCTGAATTTTTAAAGTTTCTTAATATGTATTACAAAATATTTTTCAGAAAATTAAAAAAACTAACCCCAGGAACTCTTCTTTAGTAGAGTTCTTATCATTAAAAAAAAACTTTGCTAATTGAAATCTTTGTTGCTTTAACTATTTTTTTTAAGTATTAGTGAAGTTGAATGTTCTACATAGGTTTTTTGAACCAATTACATTTCTTGTACTGTAAATTGTCTTATATTCTTTTCCCATCTTTATTAAAGTATGAATACTTTTCCTTATTGATTTATAAATGCTTTCTCTATATTAATCATACTGACTTTTAATGTCATATTGTTTGCAAATATTTTCTGGTTACCTGGTAGATTTTTAATCTATTTGCAATGATGACACAACTTTTAATGGTGTTAGTAATGTTATGTTACCATACTTTAAATGAAGATTTATCCATGGTAAAAAGAGGTGGGAACTTTAGATATTGCAGATCTTTGGTACATTTTAAATATGTCTGCGCGATACACAGAGCCTGTCCTTTTACAAATATATGCCTCAAGGAGCCTTCATGGATTGTCTCACCTTCTCCTCCCCATTTGTCTGGTGATGAGATCAAGATGAAATAGGGCATTCCATACCTTTGCATATCAAGCATTATTTTGTACCAGAGGCCTGATGCACGAAATTTATGCAAGGGGCTCAGCCCTGGCAGGCGCAGCTTGCCTCAGCCCTCACAGCCCCAGATTGCCTTGGCCCTTGTAGCCCCGGCTTTGTCCAGAAGGTTGTCTGGAAGGTCGTTCGGCCGTCCAGTCTAATTAGCATATTATGCTTTTATTATTATAGATTTTACTTTCTACGAAAAGAAAAAAAGACATTATGTTCTTCCTCTGATTATGAATCTAATAATAATCCTGGGTCCCATTACAGGCCTATTAAATCGGAATCTCTGGAGGTAGACCTTGAAATTGGTATTTTAACAAGTTCCGCTGTTGCTTTTTAAGACTTTTAGGGTTAGAACTACTGGTGCTAGGGTGTTCAGAGATAGCTCCAATTTTCTTCCCCTCAGTGCTCAGGTACTCAATTTGCATTATATTAGATTATACTCTTTATATGTTGGTTTATAAAACTTTTTAAATGCCAGGTTTAAACTCATTCAAGGCAGAAAATGTTAACACTTAAAAAAACCCCTCCTTAAGCCACTTTGCATAATGCTGCAAAAGTTACTGACTCAAGAGCCCATAGTCTTAACCATTAAACACACTGCCTCTATTGTGTTACCAAACTAAAGGGGTTTGTTTGCCTGAGCTCATCAAAGATGTGAACAGGAGTTTGCAGTAAAAAAGTGAAGGTTTATTTAAGGAAATGGTGCCAAGCATGGAGGAAACACAGGTGAGCCAGTGCTCTATAACCCCAGGTCCTCAAAGGCCCGCTCAGGGAACAAATAATAAAGCCAAAAAGTTATTAATCATGGTGACTAACAGAGTTGAGGTCGTGGGTTCTACTGATTGGGGGATTAGGGGGGCGGGCAGAATAAGGAGTAGTAGACCATGGTATCAGGTCCTGATGTCTGTCTGGTTCCCTGAGGGTATGGTTGGTAGGGTAGTTCCACTTTCATGGGCCTGAGGCTGAAACACAACTCAAGATGTTATCTTTACTGTGGTCAACAGATTTGAGGCTTCGTTTCTGAAACGATTTGATGCTGACCAGAATCTGATGCTCTAAGGCAGTGGTTCTCAACCTTTCTAATGCTGCGACCCTTTAATACAGTTCCTCATGTTGTGGTGACCCCCAACCATAACATTATTTTCGTTGCTACTTCATAACTGTAATTTTGCTACTGTTAATGAATCGTAATGTAAATATCTGTATTTTCTGATGGTCTTAGGCTCTACAGCAGCCGTTCTCAACCTGTGAGTCGCGACCCACAGGTTGAGAACCGCTAGCAGGGTCGCCTAAGACCATCGGAAAACACAGATGTTTACATTACGATTCATAACAGTAGCAAAATTACAGTTATGAAGTAGCAACGAAAATAATTTTATGCTTGGGGGTCACCACAACATGAGAAACTGTATTAAAGGGTCGCGGCATTAGAAAGGTGGAGAAACACTGCTCTAAGGACTTAATAATTAAAGAAAGAGTGGACATGCAGTATGTGCAAAGGTGGGGGGATCTGGTTGAAAGGAAGCAAGAGAGTCATGGTGCTGTTAGACTGGAAAAGGCTAGTTGGGATTAAGGAAAAAGTCACATTAAAGAAATGAAGTTCCTGTGAATAGGTAATGGTAAAATAATTAGAGAGATAGGGAAATTCTTGCCAAACTGTTAATATTGCTCAAACAGAAAGGGGCATATTTGCTGAACTTGCTAGCAGTACTCAGTGGAATATTTTCTTTGGATGAACATAAGACCTGGATGGTGGTCAAACAGTGGCCAGGATCTATTTTGAAATTGCATAAACCAGGAAATATATTTTTATTCAATTTCTTTTTTAATCTGAGGGCATCAAACTGCATAACTACTAAATATATAAAGCAAAAATGTGGGAGATTTTAACTTATCAAAAGGGGGGTTGAGGTATATAAACCATCCTGATCTAGGGATGAGGTAATATATATACCTTGGGGTATATATATTAGATCATTTTAAGAAAATTGATCAAGCAAAGAAAACAAAGGTGATGACAAGCAAAGAAAACAAAGGTGATGACATAGAAGAAATGAATAATTTAATCAATAAAATCTATTAATAACCCAATACAGATTCTTACATCCTTCAAACAAATCATATGATTTAAATGTGCCTGGAATATTTATAAAACATAATCATATGGTTAGCCAAAGAAACCTTAAAACCCACTGGAGATTTTATAATCTATGTTTCCTGATAGCTGTACAATAAATTGGGACACTAAAAGACATTCCTCAATAACTATTTGACAAAAGGAAAAATAAAAACCAAGGCAGTAAAAATGAGAACACTTCAATCTAAAACTTATGGAATGTAGCAGAAGTTATATTCAGAGTTTTAAGTGGCATCATATAAATCTATTAAAAGTAAATTAGACCCATATCATCTAACCTGAAAGGATATTATGCACTGGTAAGCAAGAAAAGCAAGATGTAACTCTTGCATATAATATACCATTTTGGTCAAACAAACAATGATCCTCCTCCCCATGCATACAAGATATGAACATGGAGAAATATGGAGCTAGATGTTTCACATTTGTTACATAGGAAAAGAAGGAAATGGAGGGGAGGAAAGCCAGATAAGAAAAAAAGTGCAATATATAAAAAATTAACTTGGAGCAAGAACATGAGAAAAAAGAGAGAGAAAATCTCCAAAACAAACAAATAACTCTTAAGAGCTCAGAATTACATGACCTGATAGAAGAAGGTGCCAAATACCCAAATACAGTGGGTATAACCTAGAATGAGGGGCCCAGAGAAAAGAATTTAGATGACTACCAGACTTTAATTTATGGATGACAGTTAAAAGTTTTAAATTTGATCTCCTTGGCCGATGGAATTAGAGACTGATTTCAGAACCCAAAACTATGATCTTTACTTTTGGTTTTTCTAGTATATCTTTGAATGGGTGATAAACATTTTGGAGGTCTCAAAGATTTTATTTTAAAATGTGATGGTTCCTCAGTTTACATATAAACTCAAAGTCTGTCTTCCTCTGATAAAAATCAAGTAAATAATGGAATGTTTATCCCCTCACCATTTTAATATTTAGACCACGGTATATCATATTTTACTTTGTGAATTTTCTGGTACTCTCTAGGAACAAGACTGAATATAATTTATTACTGTTTTTCATTATACATGCCTTGCACATAGTAGGAATTCAATACATAATTTGTTGAATAGGATTGAATTCCACTTTTTCTTGAGTGCTTTCTGGCTGAGATAAACTCCCAATGACTGATAAACAAGTATTCCGAATTCCAGGGAATGAATATTCCTTCCTTCCTCCTGATGCAGGAGATAGACTTCTCATTTAAGTGCTGAAAAACCTGCAAAATGCAGAACATCAGTCACAGTGAGTAATACCAATTTCGCCTTCACTTGAGTGTGTTTGGCCAGTAACAGGTGATTAAACCTATCACCGTATTTATTACCTTGCTGACTGGAGGCGCTCACCACATTCTCCTGGTTTCTAAGGCAACTGATTAAGGAATTTAAGAACTGAGGCCTCATTTAGGCTGATGCCCTTGGAAAGGTAGAATTTCTTTTCCAGCAGGCTGAACTGGGAGACAAGGCTTATTTGTTTTAATGTTTTCCATTTCTCTGGATTTCACAACACAAGGTGCTCAGATACCTTTTGGTAGAACCTACTGGAAAATGTTACCAATATAAATATGTAGAGCTCAGTTCTGCCAATCTAAAAAAACACTTGGTGGGATTACTGGTAAATAGGAGGAAACTCAATGGAGACTCTGTTTTCCTTTTAGCTTCATTTATTTTATTTTATTTGCTTCTTTGCAGAACAAGCTGTAAATAGTGATATTGATGATGTTAGTCTAACACCTCAGTGAAGGACTTTCCCTTACAAAACCCATCACATTGGCTGGGCCCAATACAGACAGGCTCTTCATTCAGTCATGCTATTCAGCCTCAACACCCATGTGATAAACTGCCACTGAGATAAATTCACTGGTTCTGGATTTATCTCAATGACAATGAAATGGGCTCTTTTGGGTTACAAAATGGCCTCCAGGGAGAGTCAGGGTTTGCTTCCAATGAGGATTAAGAGGATTTTAAAAAATAATAAAAAATCAGGAAGCAACAGCTGGTCAAATGTGAGAGTAATGCTTGCTGTTCTTTGCTACAAAAATAATGCTGATCACATTTTCATAAATTTTCCAGGTAATGTTATTGTTGACTCTCAAAGTCTTGAGATAACTTTAAAATTGCAATAAATTCACACATCTTATGGAATGACACCATGCAAGGTTCACAATCTATACTAGTCAAAGGGTAATATGCTAATTAGACCGGGTCAACCGAACATCTTCCGTCATCCAGTCCTCCTTCCGGACAAAGCCACGGTGGTGAGAACCAAAGCAGAGGTGGTTAGGGGTGATCAGGCTGGCAGGGGAGGGCAGTTAGGGCAATCAGGCTGGCAGGGGAGGGCAGTTATGGGTGATGAGGCTGGCAGGGGAGGGCTATTAGGGCAATCAGGCTGGCAGGGGAGGGCAGTTAGGGGTGATCAGGCAGGCAGGCAGGCAGAGGGGTTAGGGGCAATCAGACAGGCAGGCAGAGGCAGTTAGGGGTGATCAGGCAGGCAGGCAGAGGTGGTTAGGGGCAATCAGGCAGGCAGGCAGAGACGGTTAGGAGCCAGCAGTCCTGGATTGTGAGAGGGATGTCTGACTGCCAGTTTGGACATCCCCTGGGGGGTCCAGGATTGGAGAAGGTGCAGGCTGAACTGAGGGACCCCTCCCTCTACCCCCCCCCCCTGCATGAATTTTGTGCACCGGGCCTCTAGTAGAACATAAACTCAGATCTATCTGTTTGGCTCACCATTACAGTGCCTGGCATATAGAAGGCCCCTGATGAAGAAATGAATGAATGAATGAACAAACAGAGTTATTGTACTGGGCAATGGGTCATGGTGAGGTTCACATGATTTGTTGACTGGGAGTGGTGGGGCTGGGACCTAGATCACCCACCAAAGCAGAAATTAGTGGGACAAATCCAGCTGAAAGCTCTGGGAGGAATTCCATTTCAGCGGGAAGAATGCACTATTTAGTTGTGTGGACTTATATGAAAAATAGTAATGATAGTAAGCTACTACATACTTCACATACATTATGATTAATCCTTACAAATCTTATAAAGTGAATGGTTTTATCTCCATTTTACAATGCGAAAAATGAGCCCCAAGAGGTTTAATGACTTTCCTGATATCACATAACTAGTAAATGGTATGAAATTCAAAATCCTGGCTACTCTTTTCCTAAATTTATGTGAATAATAAGCATTGAATCTGGGTATGTTTAATATGAAGAAGCAGGGGGCCCAATGATCAGCCATCCCATAGAATACATGTATCAGAGGCAGGTCCATAATCCTTCAAGACCAGAGGAATCAGGTAGCAGGGACCCAGTCTCAGGGCTTGGAATTTTGGTTAAGAGGCAAGAGGATCTGGTAAAGGGAAGGCAAGGCCCTAGTCTCAGGGAAATTAGGTTACTGGACAGGCTACAAGCACAGGGTAAATGTCTTTCTCTTGCCGAGTAACAAATTACCATAAACTTAGCTAAAAATAAAACCCAACTTATTATCTCACATTTCTGTACGGTAGGTCTGAAGTCTAGATGGGCTCCACTGGGATCTCTGCAAAGAATCTCAAAAGGCCGAAATCAAGGTGTTGATGAGTCTGGGCTCTTATCTGAAGGCTCTGGGGAAGAATCCCTCACAGGGTCATTCAAGTTGTTGGCAGGATTCAGTTCTTTATGGTTGTAGGCTTTAGGTCCTCGTTTCCTCCTGGTTGTTGTCTGGGAACTACTCAGCTTCTAGAGGTTGCTCTCAGGGCTTGGCCTATGGTCCCCCCACTTAGCAATGGAGAACATCCCTTTCATCTAATCCCTGTCACCCTTTGAATCTCTGGCTGCATCTTCTGCAACCAGCTGAATAAAACTCTCTCTACAATGAAAGGGCTCACCTGATTAGAATAGGACAATTCAAACAATCATCCTATTTCAAGGTAACTTATTAGTAACCTTGATTGCATTGCAAAGAACCTTTTTCCCATGTAAAGTGACACAATTGTGGGCATGATATCTCATCATATCCACAGTTTTGGGGAATAAAGAGGGAAATCTCGGGTGGGTGGCATTTTAGAATTCAGCATATTATGCCATGGAAACATTAGGATCAGAGTCAAGGCAACAGTGAGGATGCTGAAATCCAGTGTGTTGAGTTCTTTAAATTTCTCCTGCTTTATGTCGATTAGGGTAAACTGTGTAGATAGGATGTGGCCATATTGCCAACCCCGACCCATTCTGAGTCTCTTTCAGCAGTCTCACCGAAAGGTGGCTTAGGGGAGTGAGAAGAAAGCTGCTCCAGCACTTGTACCTGTGATGCTCATTGGATTCTGACATCTCTTAAGAATGGTACAAGAGGCGGTGTAAGACTACTTGTCATTGAGAATTTTGCTGGTGGAAAGGAGATGTATGGTAATGTTGAGGAAGACTATGTCATCTCTGGCCTTCTCTGAAACATGTACCTGTTCATGGAAAAAAAAATATGTTTTTGCCCAAAGGCCTGTTCATCTGTTCGCAGTTGTCATTTTAGTGTTGGGAAGTAGGCAGGGACTCTTGCCTGCAGAGTGACTTTTTAACAGCCCTTCCCTAACTATCGGCTCCACATCTAGACATTCTGACATTGAGGAATGGAAATTTACGAGGCCTTTGCTATTTTTATTCCTTTATGTGGCATAAAAAACTCCAGTTTTTCAGAATAAATTCCCTCCATTTAGGCATGGAACTTTTGCCAAAGGCAACAACTAAAAATAAAATCTTTTCATGTCTGTGTTCCTGGGCTTCCTCACTTAATCAGAAGATTCTACAGGGACAGTGAAATAGACATAAGCCCAGAATATTTTAGAGTCACTGAATTCCCCAGCTAGCACAGAAACTGCATTGTAATGAGTGCCTAGCTCACTTATTTGTAATATATGACTTAAGACACAGTTTGGATGAGACAATTTAATATTCTTGACAGTATTAAATGTCAGCATCAACCACTGGGCACAATTCAGATTTCCTTCCTCACACCTTCAAAACTTGCTTTTTTGTTGCTTTTAGAGAAAACTTAAGGTCTGCATTTTCACTCATAATAAAATGGAATAAATTTGGCTAGTCAGTTCCTCAGAATAATTGCTAGGCTCTTTAAACAAGCAGCGGTCCCCAATTAACCTGCTGGCAATGTCAGAGAAAAGGCCTCGTTCTCTGGGCAGACAGCAAGCAAATGGGATCTTTCTTCACACACTGAATTTTCATATCTGACAGTGGGAACATACATTGTTTTTTTCTTGGCCCTGTTATTTAATTTCCACCAATGAACTTATGGGAACAATAAACCTTTCTTCTTTTTATTTTGCAAAACTATGTTGATAAGAAACCAGCAACAAAACCCACATTGGGGTATGCTTCTGGCTCACAAACCCACCATTTTAATAATTCATCTGGGCAACAACAGTGCAGGGCACTATCTCACAAGAGTGTTCTGGCACAATTCTCTTCGAGGCTCGGGTCTTCCCAAGCAAATGCCACTTTGTGATGCTCTTATACTCACCAAACTGTCCTATGACAAATGTGGAGCTTAGAGATCTTACACATAAAGCCAAATGATGAGAATTAAATGGGAATCGGCACTTTGGCGTTTAGGTACTAACACCAAGTTTGAAATGAATGGGTGTTACAGCATTTAACTGTGTTTTATTTTTCTGTCCTCACCAGCTCATATTTGAAAGGCCTGGCCACCCTCATTGTGATGCCACTCCAGGGTGGGACTCTGCTCAGGGAAGGGTGGATGGATATTCCTCTGGGCATCAGAAGGACAGGACGTGCCCCTAAGCTGTGCCACTGCTGTTGTGCCTGCAGAGACACATGGATTGAAGTCCTTTCTCCTTGGATAGGACAGAATGAGACTAGGTTTTGTTGAGGTTCTAAATAATAATGAGAAAATGTGACTAACACTCACTGTGCTAGTTTCCTGGAGTTGCCATACCAAAGTGGAACAAACCAGGTGGCTCAAAACAACAGAAATTTGTCTCACAGTTCTTGAGGCTAAAAGTCTGAAATTGAGGTATCAGCAAGGGCACACTTCCTCCGAGAGTCTGGGAAGAATCGATCCTTGCCTCCTCCTAGCTTCTGGTGCTGGCGGCCAATGCTGGTGTTCCTAGGTGTGCAGCTGCAGGCTCCAATTTCCCTGCATTCATGTCTTTACATGATATTCTCCTCCCTGTGTGTTTGTGTCCACATTTCTTTCTTATAAGGACACCAGTGATATTGGGGTATGGGCTATCCTACAGATGGCATTTAACCTTGATTAAACAAAGACATTCTTTACAAATAAGGTCACATTCACAGGTACTGGGAGATAGGACTTTAGTATGTCTTTTGAGAGAACACAATTCAACCTATAACATTCACCCTCCCTTCACTTTGGTGTATAATCAATTAAGTCCAGAATAATGAGAAAATGTAACATAAATCCACTGTTTAAATAGAAATCTTCCACTTTCTTCCCCACAGGACCTCTGGGAGACAGGAACAGGACAACCTTGGTTGTTTTTTTTTTTTTTTTTTTTTTTTTTTTTTTTAATCACATTTTCTATGAAACAGTGCTTCAATTTAAAGGCTAACTCAATCAGAGGAAAAAAGTTCCTTCAATTCCACTCTTCAAGTGAAAAAAATTAGTTTTTAAGGGACTCATGTGAGTGCTCCCATTTTATAGATGAGAAAACTGAGGCACAGACAACTTTAAACATGTTGAACACACCTATGTTTCAGGCATGGTGCTTCCATTTTGTGTATTTAAGGTGTTAGCTAGTAGTCATGTGACTTCCCTAGTTGATTTATGTAGAAGAGAATACTGGTCCTTGGACTTCTCATCTGACGGCTTGGGCCTATGCATTGTTAATTCTGAATGTAATAGGAATATGCTTGTGAGGCTGTGTCTCTGTTATATCCTTCTCCTGTGAGTTTACTTCTCCAACCTGTATTAGAGTTCCTTACTTCATGGTAAAATTAATACTCATTATTTGACATTTATCATTATTTATTTGTCATCTATCTTTTTATCTTTGGAATCACCAAAGGGGCTTGATAGCACAGATTTCCAGCTCCTTCCCATTGGAAAATCCAGGTGTGTGGTGTGGAGCCAGGTTTCCAATTTTTAGAAAGCTTCTCAGGTATTTTTGATGGCAACAGAATTTAGGAACCACTGATCCAGTTGCCTGTAACATATCTTCTATCTCTAATATGTGTATATCTTCTCTTTGGATCCTGTCTTTGTCCCTGGGCTAAGGTACAAAGTACTCTAATTTCCACTGACCACTGGGAAGTGGGAAGTTCTTTCTGGTTCCACAGTCCTATGAAAATTCTTGGTTAAGCATATCATAGGCATTGCCTAACTTCTCCAAATTTCACAATTTTCTTCTTTTTTCATATGACTTCTTTAGTTTTGAAATTTCCTGGGACTCATCTTGTTCTATATCCTCTAAAAATCAATATGCACAAGTGCAGATAGACACACTGAGGGCAGAGGCCTCTACCATCATGCAGACTCTGAAGGAGCAGGAGATGGACCATAGCTCTGCCATCAAGCACCTGAATTCAGACACTGTCCTCCATGTAGGAAAGGGAGCAGTTTACAATGCTTCTTTGCAAGAGTTTAGTCAAGGATGACAAGATTATTTCAATAATCAAGGTGGGCTTCTTTTCTCTCTTTGTAGAAAGTCTTTGTTTGGACTCTAGACAAATAAAAAATGTCATTTTAGGGCATATTTATTCCAGGTGATACATGTGGATGTTTGGATTTTTCCATGCATAGCACCTACCTGTTGCATTGCTTATAGTGAGTGCTTAATAAAGATCTGTGAATATAACAACCAGTATCAAACAGTTTCTTGATAGAAATCACACTTGTTTCTCATCAGCTCAATTCCTTGAAAGTCAAGCATAGGACTTTAGCTTACTGGCAATCAGCACTTTTTCAAATATTATCTTAGGTCAGAGAGTTTATAGGCATTCAAGTGCCTTCTATTGGTAAGCCTCACTGCACCTACCACACCTTGCCCTTACCTCTACTCCACTCTGTCTTAAGGGTGGGGAAAAGTGGGAAGTGATTAATGATGGTGACACTTAGTCAACATCTTATGAGTAATGAGTGGTCAATTCATAAGTATTCATTAATATCCATTCTGTTCTCAGATCTGTCCTAGGCAGTGTGAGAGTTACAGAAGTAAAAGAATTGGACCCTTCCCTGATAGGATTGACAATCTAGCCAGATAATTTTATAATTAAGGCGTGTTTAAATTGTATGCTTTTTCCTCCTCCCTTCCTGTTTACTCTGTCACTCTGATGTGCTTCTCTCACTAGTTTCCCTTCCCTGTAGCCCATGATTCATCACTTCAGGCTTGTCTAGCAGTATGACTGGTTTTCACTGAGCTGAAAGGCAGTGTAGGAGAGTGGAGAAGCTTTTGTAGATTAAGAGGACCAGTTTCTAATCCCCTTTCTGCACTTGTTGAATCTGTGACCTTAGGGAAAATTAGTCAAACTTTATAGGCCACAGTTTCCTCATCCTTAACAACATCCACCCTGTTTATTACAAGGATTAAAAGTAATCTATACAATGGACATAAGTGTTATGTGTACATTAGATGTTAATCATATTAACTAGAGGTACAACTACTGCGGTTGTTAAACACTCACTAGAGAAGCAAGTAATAGAAAATGGCTCCAAAGTCAGGAAATACTTTTGAAATGTCATTAGGGCAATAAAACATTTGTGTTTGGTCATAACATCTAGGTTGATCCTGTCTATACTATTATTTTTATTAACGAATATTATTGCTTACAGTCATTGCTGCCTCTACCTCCCATTCCTCATACCAATAGGAGAAAATTTAAGAAATAATAGGAATCTGCTTGGAGAAAATGCCTATCAGGTTTCTCTTACTGGCCCCGAAGGTAAATTAGACTTTATTCATTGAAATAACACTAACTGAGTCCAACTCCAAGACTGAACATGAAAGACAGCAGGGACATGGAGGAACTAGAAAGCATTTGGTATGATTGAGTAAGAGGTAGAAAGAGATGAAATAAGCCTGGAGAATTAGTCAGGGCCAGATCATCTGGGAAATTCTTGGTATGTTCTACATCTGGAATTTATGCTAGAAGCAAAATATATCAAAGGGACTTAGTAGTGGGGCAGACCTGTTTTTCTTTCAAAGGATGATTATTCAGGTTGCAAGTGGAAAATGGATCAGAGGAGGCAAGAGTGAGGACGGGGGAGCAGTCAGGAAGCTGTTGCTGGAATCTAATAAGAGATAACAGTTGCCTTATCTAAGGGAGATGAAGAGAATTTGAAGAGTTTAAGAGCTACTGGTATACGGGAGGTACAAATTCCCAACCCCCAGGATTTGCTGACACAACATTTTTTTAGATTTAAAATTTTGTGGGCTATTTCTGGAAAGGTGATATGATGCATATAAAATACATTACATAGTACCCAGTGAGGTCTGGGAAATAATCGAGACATCGATATTTCCACAGTAAAACATACAAATACTCACAAGAAATAAGTTGCATTAAGGCTATTAATAACCTTCAAACGCTTAGGAACAGGTTTTGCTGCCAAGTGAATGAGAGAAAATCTTTACGTTTTAGAATCTTTTGTTTTGAAATTGTGGGCAAGTAGTTGATTAGTAATTGTATAAAGTAGATGGAGTAAACAAAAGGGTGAGTAAAAACTGTTTTTCAGGTTTGTTTTGGCAATTTGCTGGAAAAAAGCACATTTGTGACCATATGGATGAGCTCACCGTGGGGTCTGAATTAGCAGTTTTGTGGGAGAGTTAAGTAGGAATCAATCAGCAGCATTTCAAGAACAAGGAATGGTCACCAGTTTCAAAAGCTGGAGAGAGGACATAAAAGATGAGTATTTATGTGCTTGTTATATTTAGCAACTGAAGGACTATTGGTGACCTTTGAAAGAACAATGCCAATTGTGTGGCAGAAGAAATAAACCCGAATGTACTAGGTTGGGTAGTACGAGGAATGCAAGAAAATAGCATAAACAAATACAGCTACATCTTTAAGTTTACTGCTTATTTGTCTTACTGGTTAAAATGGGATTCATGTTGCATACCAATGGCATTAGAGTTGATAACTAGTTATAAAAAGTATAAAAAGATAAATAAGCATACTTTTGTCTCTAAAAATCTGCTGCAAAAGACAAACCAAGGAAAAAAATTACATCAAATTACATTAAGTCTCTCAAAATAAGTTTTCTTTGTTTTGTTTTCTTTACTTTTAAACCAGCAGTTCACATCTAAATTCCTATGGAATTTAAAAATACATTTAGGTACCTTACCTAGTGTGGCTCAGTTGGTTGGACATCGTCCCATGGACCTGGGTGGGGGGTTGCCAGTTTGATTCCTGGTCAGGTCAAATGCCTGGATTCCAGGCTGGATATCCAGTGGGGAGGTGGGGGGTGGAGTTCAGAAGTCAGCAGGCTCTCACATCAATGCTTCTCTCTCTCTCCCTCTCCCTTCCTCTCTCTCTCCCCTCCTCTCAAAAATAAATAAATAAATAAATAAATAAATAAATAAATAAATAAATAAATAAACAAATAAACCCAAAACAAAACCAAAACCATTCAGGCTCTATCCTTGAGCATTTTGATTAATTTGGTCTCAGATGGAGCCAGTGATCTGCATATTTAATACATTCTAAGGTGATTTTGATAACAGGAGGTGGGTGAAATCTAAGATCATATATTTAAGAAATAACCATAAAGAGGTGAAAACTCAAATCATAAGAGTGAATATGTGAAGAAGAGACTGAGAAAAGCTGAGAGCAAGACCATATGTGTCTCCTTTTACTTTAACAGGCAAACAGGAAAGGCAATATAAAGTACAGATCATACAAGACTTTGGGAATGACCAAGTGCCATGAAAATATGAGGTGGTATTTTTGTTAAGACAAGAGAAGGACTTGGAAAAATATTGAACTACAGGAAGATTGTTTTTTAAACGTACCTTCCGTTATTTTTGTTTCTGATTACAAAAATGTTACAGAAAAGTGCAGCAAAGAAAACAAAGATCTCTAGTAGTACTGCATCCAGTGATAACCACTACTTATTTTTTAGTGAGTAACTTTTCTATATTTTGACAAGCACTTCTAAGACCTTTGATGGAAAGAGTAGTCATTTATTTAGATTGATTTTAGTTTCAGGCAGAAAAAGATACTTTATAAATAAAAGTTTGGATGGACTGGTTGTTATTAAATGTTACATGTAGTGAGATGACTGAAGGCTATAGATTGGCAAACTAGGGCCCTTAGGACAAATCCAGCTCACTGCTTATTTTGTAAGTAAAGTCGAATTGGAAGATGTTGTTTATGTAGTGCCTATGGCTGCTTTCCTATTACAACTGCAGAATTGAGTACTTGTGACAGAGAATACCTTGGCCAGTGAAGTCTAAGGTATTTATGGTATGGCCCTTTACCTAAAAGGTTTGCCAATGCTTGGTATAGACCAGCATTTCCCAAATTATGTTCCAAGGCACATTAATGTTCCATGAAATGTTCATAAACATTCTTGGAAAAGTTTACAAAATGCTGGATTAAACACAGTCAACCAGGTTTTTTACAATTGGGCATCTGATTACTTTAAATATGCTCATTGATAATCAATAAGAGCAGGGTATATTATAAATAGCGTTCCCAAAGTTATTTGATCAATAGAACTCCCCCCCCCCGCCCCCGCCCAAGAACATCTATTAATATCATACCATTAGGAAAATCATAAATTTGTCTTCCTGGGAAAAATGCTACTTATCTGTACTAATAAAAGGGTAATACGCTAATTAGACCAGACATCCTTCCGAACAAAGCCATGGTGGTGGGGCCGAGGCAGAGACAGTTAAGGGTGATCAGGCCATCAGGGGAGAGCAGTTAGGGGGATCAGGCCGGCAGGGGAGAGCAGTTAGGGGGATCAGGCCAGCAGGCAGGTTAGCTGTTAGGAGCCAGTGGTCCCGGATTGCTAGAGGGATGTCCGACTACTGGTTTAGGCACAATGCCACAGGCAGCAGTCAAACATCCCCTGAGGGGTCCCAGATTGGAGAGGGTGAAGGCTGGGCTGAGGGACCCTCCTCTCGTGCATGAATTTTGTGCACCAGGCCTCTAGTAAGGTCATAAAATGGCATAAATTTGAGGCATGGTGTTTTATTATTTTATTTTATTTTAAAAAATATTTATTGTTGAAAGTATTACACAGGTCCTCCTTTTTCCTCCATTAACCTCTTCCAGCCTGCTTCTGTCCTCCCCCCTACCCCCTGCCCTCACCATCCCATTATCTGTGTCCACAGGTTATGCACATATGCATACAAGTTCATTGGTTGATCTCTTCCCACCCACCCTCCACTGCCTTCCCTCTGAGATTCAACAGTCTGTTCATGTTTCTATGACTCTGGGTCATCAGTTTATTTGGTTCATTAGATTCTACATATGAGTGAGGTCATGTGATACTTATCTTTCTCTGACTGGCTTATTTTGCTCAGCATAATACTCTCCAGGTTCATCCATGCTGTTGGTAAGAGTTTTTCTTTTTATTGCCACATGGTATTCCATTATGTAAATGTATCATAGTTTTTTTATCCACTCATCTGCTTATGGGCACTTAGACTGTTTCCAAATCTTAGCTATGGTAAATGAGGCATGGTATTTTAATTCTAAATTGTCTGTATAGAAGACCTTCTTGGTTCCAGAGGTCAGAAAACCACCCTCTATTGGTCAATCATCTGAGTTATCTTTGAGGTCAGACCTCTGCAAATAAATTTTAGTCTGAAGCAAAATTCCCAGGTGCCATATGGAAATCGAGGTAAAAGGTACATAGATAAGGTTTCTGAGGTGGTAGTTGATGCAAATGCAGCATTTGGCTTTCTTTGTTTGGGGTAGCATTTCCAGAGCCACAATACAACTTTCATGGTTGCTGGGCACTTTTGCCTTTATGGGACCCTTCCTCCATATAAATATAGTCAAAATTATATTTTATGACTTTTTTACAAAGACAAATATAATCCAGGCTGGATGTATTTATTTTTTCTTCTGATTTGAGAATATATTGAAATTAAAACATTTCATTGCTCCTACAAACACCACAGGCCTTAGACACTGCCTATTGTGCCTACTGGGTAAGTTGGCCCTGAGAATTGCCAAGGTATACTATCTTTCCTGCCAGACTTCTTGACTACAGGACCATGCTTTACTAGTATATATTTTGTACTGTCCTTTACTTAAGCCAATTGAATCTCTTATATATAGCAATGGTTCAATAATATCTATTGAATAAATGAATGGTGATTAATTTCAGGTTATCAAACACATTGTTAGAGGATAAAAGAAAGAGCTTCACCAAAAGACCTTTAGATTTCCTCCAAAGGTCTAACCAAATTACTAAAATACTAGTATACCTGAGTATCACCATTATGAAAAGAACTCTTGAAGTTAGGTCTCTTGCTACGCAATAATAGTATAGTTATTCATTTCATAACTTTTGGCCTCAATTTCTTGATTAGCAAGAACAAATATTGATTAAAATGAAGGGGTTCTATACAGAGTTCTAATCAGAAGGCAGAGCAAATAGCTAAAATTGTCATAATAGTTAGGTTATGAAATCACTAACAGGCTTTAAAAACGGTCCCAGTGGTAAGCTTCTAAGTCCATTTAAAAATTAACTCTCTCAAAAATGTTAATCATGGAGGATATGGTTACAGACTGTATAATATGCTTTTAAAGGACAGTGGATGAGCCTTTTCTAAAAGCAAAACAAATCAGAAAGTTCTTAAAATTCAATAAAAATCCCAATAAGCCACCTAACTCAATTTTCTTCCAGCAAAGGCCTCTCCTTGGAGGATATTATTGCCTGTTTTTTTTTTTTTTTTTTTTTTTTTTGGTCATTTCTACTTGAAAATTGTAGTACACTGACCACAATGTTTTGCTTTTAACAGAAGTTTTTGTCTAATCCAATGTATATTAGTTAAAGAAGGAGTGGTGCTGAGAATGTACCTCATAGGCAGCACATCCACATAAGACTGACTGAGTAGAAAGATTTAAAAAACAAGTTACCAAACAAATATGCAGACTACTGTTTGCTATTAAATCAGGGATGAGAGATAGCATTTAGCTACTACTTATTACCAATAGAAAAACAACAACATCCCCATGAGGAAGGGAAGCTGGGCCAGTCGCCTCTAAATTATAGAAATTTCTTAGCAGTGCCAGGAAGTCTGCTGATAAGAGACACCTAGGAGATCTGACTTTCCACAAGGACTCTGGGTGCCTTCCAGGTGCCACAGGGCTATCAAGAAGCTTCTCACTCTTCATCAGGGGTGCAGGAACTGCTGGCCACAGGAAAATGGCCCGCTGCTCTGGGCCACCCCTGTTCATACAGGCCTAGAGTTCCCAGATGCCAGACTACAGGTGTCTGGGTTGATGAGGGTGTCTGTTAACCACACACACATGTGTGTGTCCTGCTGATTTGGCATTGGAGTCCTTCATATTGGTCCCTGGGCTGTGCAGGAATAAACTGAGCCACAAGTGGGGACTTCTCCAGGGCACCCGGGGCTGTCTTGGTCCACCGGGCTCCAGAAGAGACAGTTACTAATTCCCCTGAAGCCAAATCTCACAGGATTTAATATACCATTCTGGGCCTGACAAGGCTAGATGGGGTGAGGGGAGGGGAGTGAAACCTGGAAATCATGTTTGCTAGACAAGTCCCAAGTCTGATAAGGTCAGCAGGGCCATATGGGATATGATGGTGAAATACAAAGAAATTTACATCATTTTCTTCTATGGACTAGTGCAGAACTCAGGAAAAGTCCAGGCAGCACACTTCTGACATACATGTATAACATGAATATACTAGAGACCCAGTGCACGAAATTCATGCATGGGGGGGCAGGGTGTGTCCCTCAGCCCAGCCTGCACCCTCTCCAATCTGGGACCCCTTGAGGGCAGTCAGACATCCCTCTGACAATCCAGGACTGCTGGCTCCCAACTGCTCGCCTGCCTGATTGCCCCTAACTGCTCCTGCCTGCCAGTCTGATCACCCCCTAACCACTCCCCTGCTGGCCTGATCACCCCTAACTACCCTCCCTGATGGCTTGGTTGCCCCTAACTGTCCTCCCCTGCAGGCCTGGTTGCCCCCAACTGCCCTCCTCTGAAGGCCTGGGTCCCCCCCAACTGTTCTTCCCCGCAGGCCTGGTTGCCCCCAACTGCCCTCCCCTGAAGTCCTGTTCGCCCCTAACTGCCCTCCCCTGCTGGCCATCTTGTGGCAGCCATCTTTGACCACATGAGGACGGCCATCTTGTGTGTTAGAGTGATGGTCAATTTGCATATTGCCTCTTTATTATATAGGATGTACTAAGACTTTCATTTCAAGAGTGGGAAGAAGACAGTTGTTTAGTTTCTAACACAAATCTTCTTTCTTTGCAGCTAGTACTCTTAGAAGAGAGAGGAGCAGTGTGGACTGTGACATCCTTTCCCAATGATACCCTGATTCCCTCTCTGCTGATAAAGGAGGCAGGCAGATTTATCCCCAAAAATTGAATGTGGTGATGGAGGGCATTTTACTCTCTGTCCCCCCAGGGTCATTTCATAGAGGAGTCTTCCCTGGTATAGAGATCATTCGTTTTAGATACTCTAGGCAAGTATGAATTTCACATATTCTGTTCCACTGTCAGGCATGTGTTCTGGCTTGGGGTCTGGGAAAGAAGGTCCATTGGGCTTGGAAGGTCTCTAAGCACCAAGGGCATCTGTGGCTGCTAACAGACCTTGGCCATGGAAGATTTGGGGAGAGTGTAGCATTTGCCAGAGGACATTTTGAGAAGAAATTTCTCATATGATTCTACACTTCATATTCTTGGACAGGCTTACTGTTTCAATTATCAATGGGCTTTACTGACACAGTTCATTTTATGGAAGGCTTCAGGCAATATTTTGTTTTGAAAGGCCCAGGGAGAGCCTCAGTGAAATGCATTTTTTTAAAAAAATATATTTTATTGATTTTTTTACAGAGAGGAAGGGAGAGGGATAGAGAGTTAGAAACATCGATGAGAGAGAAACATCGATCAGCTTCCTCCTGCACACTCCCTACTGGGTATGTGCTCGCAACCAAGGTACATGCCCTTGACCAGAATCGAACCTGGGACCCTTGAGTCCGCAGGCTGACGCTCTATCCACTGAGCCAAACCGGTTAGGGCTGAAATGCATTCTTGATGTTCACAACAGTGCTGAGTAAGAGCTGCCACCCTGGCTGTATCCTTGATCCTGCAATCATGATTATCTGGAATTTTTTTTTCCCCTCTTGAGGCAACAGCTTGTATTTTGTCATGGAAAAAATGAGAACAATTAGAATGTTTTCTAGATTAGATACCAGGTGTCAGAATACAGGAGATGTCGGTGCTGGCAGCCTGATTATTTTTCCAATACCAAGTACAGTACAAAGTCTCTGGTTTACAATCCCCGCCTTCCTCGGTACCAAGTTGCTTTCCTTGAAAAAAAGCCACCTGTGGAACTGGAAGCACCATTCCAATACAACCATGGCATATGGGCAAAGCTCCATTTCAAAGGTCAGCCCTTAATGAGACAGGAAGAACCAACTTCTAGGAAGGTATAAAGTCCTCCTAAGGTCACATTTAAGTGGTTCTCAAACTGATATTCTGAAGGGAAACTTTCATTGACTTCCCTTTCTTCTCCCGAATTTGATTTTTTAGGAGGTGAAAGGCTCTCCCTCTAACTGAAACCCACCCTGAATTGGCTTTGGAGGCTCCAGAGTACAGTTTGGGTTGCAGGGATGCAGCTGGCCTCTGGGATATCTGGAGGAGGCATCGTAGAATATGTCTTTAGTACCTGGCCCAGTTCAGATGATCTGGTGTATTTTCAGAAGAATGTTGAACGTGAAAGTAATCATGGAGCTTTTCGTTTGGGATCGGGGGAGAGCACTAAAAACATTAATACTTTTTCTTTCACCTTCTAAGTTTTTCTAGGCTGGGCTAATCAAATTAACAGAGACAGATTAACAGGAGAAAATCAAAGTTTTAATATATGCACACAGGAAATTCACATAAGCATGAAAATCCCATAAAAGTTCCAAAGAGAGTGAGGCAACATTGGGTATATAAGACATTTTTAGACAAAGGAGAAGGGGATGAGGTATTAGATTTCAGAACTGAGAGTGAGCGATTTAGTTACCACTTTAGGAACAACTTTTTGTCCAGTACAATTAAATTTTCTTGAATATTCACTTATTTCAATTAGCCTATTTAAATTAATCTGAAAACTTGATTATTATTTTACTGTCAAATTTAATACTCTACCAACAATCTTAGTTTACCCTGTAAATATTAATGGAAAGGATTATTTGCATTCTTGAGTAGGCTCTGAGCATTCCTGGTGCTAGGTTGGATTTAGATATAGGGCAGCTGCTGTCTGCCAAGTCTCTGTCTGTTACCTGGGTCCCAATCTGAGCTGGGCCAAGTCACTGTCTGTCACCTGTGTCCCGATCTGAGCTGGGCGTGGGAAGCAAAGCAGCCATGGGGGCAGGAGACCTCCCTCAGACAGGGTGAGGGTTCAGAAGGCCCCTGCAAGGTTGGGGGGGGGGGTGAGGGTCTGTGCCCCACCTCTGTTGATCCCCAAGTTCTGAGAGTGAGCGATTTATAAGCAGTTAAGGAAAAGCAAAATTCTTGCTAGGTGACTCAAAAACAATGGGAAACTGGGGTATCTAGCTAAAAGGCTTGAAGTCGTCTTATTTACGGTACTTATTCAAATCAGGCTAAGGTGGCATCCTAAGATTCCCTTCCTGAAGCATGTTTCTCCATCCAAATCTTGGGCGGGACAGAGGAGAGGGTCAAGGGTTCTTTCTGAGTCTTGTTTCTTAATAAACAGCTTAAAATCAATATCTCAAAAAGCAACTTCAGGGTGGCAAAACCAGTCTCTTCAAATTTGTTGGCCATTCAAGGCATGAAGCATTTGAAAAGCCAATGAAAATGTTCAAGATCTGAAAAAGGAATTATAGGCTATAAAATAAGAGAAGGAAACCTCAAAATGAAACAATTTAAAAAAGATGATACAAGTCCTTTTGCAGTTTAAAAAATGTTATATTTATGATGAGATGTGAATATATATATATTAGAGGCCTGATGCATGAAATTTGTGCACTGGAGGGGGGTGTCCTTCAGCCCAGCCTGCACCCTCTCCAATCTGGGGCATCCCTCTCACAATCCGGGACTGCTGACTTCCAATTGCTGGCCTGCCTGCCTGCCTGATTGCCCCTAATCGCTTCTGCCTGCCAGCCTGATTACCCTCTAACCACTCCCCTGCCAGCCTGATTGATGCCTATCTGCCTCCCTGCCTGCCTGATTGCCTCCAACTGCCCTCCCCTGCCAGCCTGGTCGCCCCTAACTGCCCTCCTCTGCCGGCCATCTTGTGACGGCCATCTTGTGACCACATGGGGGGGGCCATCTTGTACGAGGGTGTGACGGTCAATTTGCATATTACCTCTTTATTATAAAGGATATGTTTGATATGATGAAAGACATTATGTCTAAAGTAAGAGGGTCAGAGGTCAATGAAGCTCTTTTAATGGCCCTGGACTTGGGCACATTGAGAGCAAGAAATAGATGTTTCTTAGGTTTAAATACTTTTTTTTTCTGGTTAAAAGTCTATTTTTGGTTTTTGCCCCCCCTAGAAAGGGATGCTAGTAATGCAGGATATGATATATAAAACTTCAATTTCATGTGATAACACCTTAGCAATGTCTTGAAATTCCCACCATTGTTAGGTTGGGTGTGACATTCCAGCTGAACCTGCCTCTTTTATTAAGAGGTTTGGCCTGTGTGACTTCAGAGAGGAATTTTGGCAAAACAAAGGTGCTGATTCTAATACAGGTAGCAATCTCTGTGCTCTGGACAACTTTTTGTGTGGGTTCTCCCCTTCCTCCTTTTAAAACTTGCAATTAACCTTGGGTAAAGAAGCTCTTTTCATTGAAATTTACTTGAGAGACCCATAATTTAAATGTATATTGGGAAACAACAGAGACAGAAACTAGGAGTTTTGCCAGGCACCTGGAAACAGCTCTATATTACACAGAGTCTTCAAGTTGGAAGGGACTTTAGAAATCTTCCCTCGCAGCCCCCACACCCTAAAGATGAAGGTAGGAGGTGCAGATGAGAAATGCCTTATTAGAGATTTTAGGGGTAATTTGTGGCAAAGAAGGGATTAGCAAGTAGACTCCTGACTTTTCTCTTGCTCCAAGCTGACAGAGAGAGAATAGAGTCCACTTTGGTGTAGAAATGCATCCTATGAAGACCAGGGGAGATTGAATCATTGAGATTTAAAAAAAAAAAAAAAGTGATTCAGTGCAAATTGCAGATAGTATATAAGATACAGGAAAAAACTGAATACTGGGGCTGATCATTCATAACCTGGCTGTTTACCAAGTGTTTAATAATTGTATTTGATCTTAAGACCTCCCCAGCCATATTTTACTAG
Source organism: Plecotus auritus (assembly GCF_963455305.1). NCBI lineage: Eukaryota > Metazoa > Chordata > Mammalia > Chiroptera > Vespertilionidae > Plecotus > Plecotus auritus. The sequence goes on along the minus strand of NC_137772.1, from coordinate 139,355,766 downwards.
GTTGTGGGCTTATGGTTTGTGAAGTCTCCATTTGTTAGTGTGGGTGGAATCCTATGGTATGTAGAGAAGAGCTGGTAAATATTTTGCTAGTGAGATCTCTAAGGTGAATATGCTCCAGTTATCCATGCTCATTGCTAATGGGAATAGTGATAGCTGATGTTATAATGCTACTGTAGAAATGAAAAGCATTTAATAGTACGAAATATTATTGGTGAATGAAATGACTGGGTAAAGAAATGGATAAAGAAAAGGTGGTATGCATAATGAAAATATATATAAAATGGAATATTGTTAGCCTTAAAAAAAAGAAATCCTAGTATTTGTGATAACATGGATAAATCTTGAGGGCTGGCTAAGTGAAATAAGCCAGACAAAGAGTGACAAATATTAGGGGAAAAAGCCAAACTTTTTGTAACAGAGGATAGAATAGTGGTTACCACGGAGTGGGGCATGAGGAAAAGGAGAGATAAAAGAAAATAAATAAATTAGAATGGTAGAACTGTGCATTTAAAAATGACTAACATAGTTTTATGTTACATGTACTTGAACAAAATAAAAAAGATATATTATCGCATGTACTGTTCCCATATTTAACTTTAATAATTTATTTCAACTTTCCAGTAGCAAAATCCAGGAGTGTGCAAACCCTTCAAACTCTTCTCTTCAGGATAAAATGGTTGGTAAACTTTAATTTTAGGAAGCTCAGTGAAGGATTTTAACTTGTGGTTTTCTGCTCACCTGTCTTGAGGCCATTTTATCATGAAGAAAGTTTGTAATCAGTGCTTATCAGCTGTTTTGTTCTAGTGGTCGTGTACTTTTCCCATTAAGCATTATATTGATGTGGATGCTACACTTTTGCTTTTTTCTAAAGCGTAGCTTTATATTTTAGTGATGGCAAGCCCAGAAATTCTCTATAGGGACATCCTATTGCTTTCAAGCCCCACTGCTGTTTAGGCGAGTAAAATATAATGCAACAGAGGGAGATGTTACTTAAGGCTAACAGACTGCTTTTCAGAGACATTATTTCCAAGATATTGACAGAATGCCTTCAAACTCCTGAGCAAAGCTTGGAGAGATGGATTTCATTAGAGGCAGAGTGTTTTCTTGAAAAAGCTCTGCAACAGACCCAAATTATCTTTTACAGACTGGAAGCTAACAATTCAACCAAGATAAAAAGCTATAAATGGTTACTTATCTACAATGGCTATTCCTTTTGCACCAGGACGTTATTTTCAACTAAGCCCAAACCTGTTCCAGAGAACTTTCTGATTTCTTTCCACTGAATGAAAGTGCAGGCTGTTTTTGCCAATGTAACCGTGCTTCCTTTTCAACAAACAACAGAGCATAAGCCCCTGTTTTTGTACTCTCGTTTCCATGTAATTTTGCTTTTATGGCACAGTTGTCATCTTTCTGTTTTGGAAAGTCACACTTTTTTAAGTTAGTATAAACTATTTAAATTTTAATTGGCTTCACAAATGCAACTGAAATAATAAAAGTACTGTTCTAGAGGGATTTAAAGTCCTTATAAAAAGAACTTACTGTCTTTCTCTGTGACCTTAACTTCGATTTCCTCATTCAAAAAATGGGAATAACAATATTACTTCAAAAGGTTATTGGGAGTTTTTAAATGAAATTATATGTGTTTGACAAAGTATACATTAGTTTCCCATTTTACTGATGAGTGAAATGATTTGCTCAATTGAAACCCATGTTGGCTTAAGTTCAGTCCTTGCTGAAGACTGTGCATTTCCGAATATATATTTGTTCTTTCTATAGACTCATCTCGAAAGTCTTATGGATATAGATGTTCAACATCTTTCTCCCTCTCTGCCCACTATTGAGCAGTTTTATGTTTTTTGTCCTGTTCTGTATGTCATTTACAATTATCATCATCAAAGACTCTTTTAAAATTCCTTCTCACTCCCATGCAATGGAAACTAAGTTAAAAATTCCATGAAGTTCATTTATGAAGTGATAAAAAAGTTAGTCATAAAATAAAATAAAGTGATAAAATCAAGAGACTTATTTAAGCTGTTTACAGCCATACAAATAAAGATAAAAATGGTTTGATAAAGCACACCTATATTGAAGCAATAAAACCTTTAAGCTACCATTTCCACCAGAGATTAGACCCCCACCTAGAAGTAATTTGGGATGGAGTGAATCAGATTTACCTGTTGACTCATAATCTGGGTAAGAGATTTTCAGTCTTTCCTTTCCTGAAGTTTATTGATTTCCCTAGAACACCCAACTACCCTTCAGATCAAGCAGGCTCCCATGGTAACCAGTCAACTAAATGGACCCCGTTGCCAGGAAAGGTACATGAAACAAAACCAAAACAAGGCAGACAGGAAGACAGGGGCTGCCCCAGTGGTTGAATTGGAAGATGTCAGGGGAAACATAAAAATACAATTATAAAATACCTCCATCTATTTGCCAGGAATTTATATATTATATTTAGTTGTGTGTTTGTTTTTTTTAAATCCTTAGAGACAGCTTTAAAGTAAAAATTGTTATTCTGGCTTTTCAGATTCTTCCAAACTTACTTTAATTATCAGGTATCCCTGATGTCTCTCTCCATTTAGGTTCCTCAACCACATAGTCCAAATAAAATTTCCTTTATAGCTCTACATTTTAAATTTGCAATTAATGGTCATAATACTTGGGACAGAGAGCATTACTTGTTCACTGGTCTATTCCTAGAGCCTAGCACAGTGCCTGTCACACAGTGAATTCTAAATGGATACCTGTGGAATGAGTGACATGAGAAGACCAAGGCTCAGGGAAGTGGCTAAATTGTACACAACTACTGAAACTATAGCCAGGGGCCTTTCCACTAGAGACTCTGTTTTGGAAGTTCTTTTTGCCCTAAGAAATTAGAGAACATACTAATATATGTTCTCTAGTATTAATCACATTTCAGTAATCTAAAGGGAGGAATGTCGTCTTTCCTCCATTTTAAGGTGCAAACACTAGTTTAGTGTCTTGCTTAACATCCAGTATAATAATAAGTAGGTTGATGATAATGATAACAACAGTAATGACTTATGAAAAAAAGTCAGGGCTGGACTCCTAATTTCTAGTAGCAGACTGTTTAGACAGATTCCTCTAAATTTTTCCTTATCCTATTTTGTTGAGTAAAAACATAAAAAAGGTTTTCAATCTACTTCTAGCATGATTGTTAGTTTATGTGCCACTTTGTTTCATTTGACAAGCATTTTGAGGGTAACGACTGTATTACCTTTTCTCTGTACTTTCACTTTAGATCCAGGCATTACAGAGCATCAATTCAATAAATACTTATTAAATATATGAATTATGTTGCCAACATTCTTATGACTGTGTGTGCTGGTTAGTCTCTTTCTCCTATCTATATCTATCTGAATAGTTCAAGTTATGCTGTGGTAGCAACCCCCATATTTCAGGTTATTTCTCATTCACCTTGCCAGAGAGAGCTTTGCTTATCATAGGGACTAAGGCTGAAGGAGACACCACCATCTTCTGTCTGCCATCTAATCACTAAGCTTCAGGGGTTTTCCATAATAGGTGATGAGATAGAGCTGATGCGTCAAATACAAGCCATAAAAAGCCTGGTCCAGAGCGTCCTTCGCATTCCTTTGGCCTAAACTACCACATGGCCACATCTAACTTCAAGGGGGCATATAAATGTCTAACCCAGTGGTCAGCAAACTGTGGCTCGCGAGCCACATGCGGCTCACAAGCCGCGGTTTGGCGCTCTGTTGACTAATGAGTTTGCCGACCACTGGGATAGGGGCTTAATCACAAGGAACAACAACAGCCTGTAATTATTGGAATCGAGAATCTAGGTCAGTGGTCAGCGAACTCATTAGTCAACAGTGCGGCAAACCGCGGCTCGTGAGCTGCATGTGGCTTGCGAGCCGCAGTTTGCCAACCACTGGTCTAACCGAAGACAGAAGAAAATTAGGTCTGATGAACATTAATAATTCCTGTCATACAACTATAATCTGAGATGTCAGGCTTTGTGAAAGAAGGGAGGGAGGTGGTAGACAAAATCTCAAAGAAAAGAGAATGTTCAGAAAATAAGAAAAAAAAGTATGTGTGGGGGGAGGGGATGATGAAAAGGAGAAAGAAAAATCTCAACTGGTAAGGCTATTCTGGCCATTAGCTCCTGTCCCAAGGGAGAATCAAGCCCTCAATGAAACCAAAGTCTTACCTTCTCAATACCTCTCTGTTGCTCATCCACATGACCGTTATTAGTAAGATGGTTGTTCTTATACCACTGTGAATCTTTCATTGGGAAAGATAATCACTAAGGTTTCCTGGATCAACTGTCATGCACAAGGTATCCTATATAATAAAGAGCTAATATGCAAATGGTCATCACACCCTCAAGCCATCACAAGTAAAGGCTCAGACACTCAACACTGGGGAGAGAGGAACTGGGAGCAGTCAGGCACAAATGAGCTCACGAGAGAGGAATGGGGACCAACCAGGCTGCAGCCCGGGAGAGGGACAAGCCGCCCGCTCCGTGGTCCCGGGCACCAGAGGCTGCGCCTGTGCCTGTGGCCTGGGAGAGGGACAAGCCACCCTTCCCGTGGTCCCAGGTGCCTACGGCTGTGGCCCAGGTGAAGCCATCTGCCCACGGTCCCCTGCGGCTGCAGCTGGCCCAGGCGAAGCCTGGATCCTGGGTGCCTGTAGCCAGCCAGAGGGAGGAAAGCCCGGGTCCCAGGTGTGGGGTGAGGCAGAGGCAGTTAGGGGCAATCAGGCCAGCAGGAGAGCAGTTAGGGGTGATCAGACCAGTAGGAGAGCAGTTAGGGGCAATCAGGCAGGCAGGTAGAGGTGGTTAGGGGTGATCAAGGAGGTAGGCAGAGGGGTTGGGGTGATCAGTCAGGCAGACAGGCAAGTGGTTAGGAGCCAGCAGTCCCAGATTGTGAGAGGCAGTTGGACATCCCCTGAGGGATTGGAGAGGGTGCAGGCCAAGCTGAGGGACCCCTCCACCCCTGTGCACAAATTTCATGCACTGGGCCTCTAGTATAAGATTCCTGCTCTCAACTTGAGGGGGGTGTGACAAATAGAAAATAATAAACAGAGGTGTCTCTGACACTGGAATACATTATTACTCTTTCCTTAACTTTCTCAGCCACTATTTAATATCTTACTAGTCTCCTTCCTTGTTAGGGTAAACACCACAAAGGAAAGAATTATGGATGTCTTATTATGGTTGCATTCCCTGAGTCTGCAAGCATAGGCACATAGATAGTCCTCAATAAATATTCACTGATGGCTTGAAAGGGACAACTTAGTGGACAGAGCTATAACACTTGCAACTAAAGATTCATTTCCTGATGTGGGCCCTTTGGAGTTGCCATTCATTTGATTAGGCAAGTTAAGTGGGGAAGTTGTTTTTAATCTTTGGGTTGGTCCTGGCAAGATCTGCTTAGTCATTATTTTTTCCCAGTTGGTAGTTTGAAAGTCCCTGCAGTATAGCTTATGGCTGGCAGTCAATTAGTTGTAAATTTATTTTTAATCTTTAGCAAATGTCCCTTGTGAACAAGCACAGGATGCATCATAATTACCATCAACTACTATTTTTTCAACTCCCCTGTGAGCCTGGCAAAGTACTGTGCAGAACAGACAAAATATAGTCCTGTACTAAAACAGAGCAAATAAAGATGATTAATTTTTTTTTCTATATTAAAAAATAATTATTTTGTGTGAGGAAGTTATTTTCTTATCTTCTGATGAAATGCTTCATGGAGGACTAGAGTTTTAAAGTTTTTAAATGAAAAGGCACAACAATAGAGCATATAAACACAAAAAGGGGTCCTTTGATAACTGTACCAGTATAATAATTAGTAATATGATTACCAGGTGGTAATGATAGTTTGTTGAGGAAAAGATAAGAGACATTTTTTTGTAACATCCTGGTATTTTTGTCTACTCATTTAACTATCCAACTGCTTTCGAATAGATCTTAAAAATATATTTGATAGCCAATATGTTATTATGAGTCCCTTTGATTCATTAAGAAATGAAGAAAAGGAATAGTACCTATGTTTGTTACACACAGAAACCCTTTCCTCATTTCCCCATCTGGAACAAATATCCACCTGTTATTGTAAATAAACTTTTGAAAATATATCTCCACCTGATTGAAAATAACATTTTGGTGTCATTTACCTCTATCTTTGAGTAAAAATACTCCAATTTAAACTTTAAAATAAAACTCACTTACTTGAGAGCAAATGGATATCTTATTTTTATCTAATTTTGTATCTTTGACTAGAGGATACTTTTGCATCCTTCAGGGTATTTATTTGATTATTTTGTGTGTAGGTACAAGGTAATTTACTGGCTGATGAGACTGATGCACCCTGACTATCATTGTCTGCTTCAAAGTCCAACTAATATTTCTTGGGCAAAATTATCTGGGAAATATTAACAATTAGTAAAAAGCAAGTGGCTTAAAAAACACATAAAACCTTAATAATAAAGGACTATTCCTTTCCTTTTCTTTCTTTCTTTCTTTCTTTCTTTCTTTCTTTCTTTCTTTCTTTCTTTCTTTTCTCTCTCTCTCTCTCTCTCAAATCTCTCTGAAAATAAGGGCCCACTTCTGCTAAAGGCATGGGAAATACCCATTATTTATTTTTCTGCTCCAGAAAAAGAGTTAAACTAAACCTAGTTGTATGGCTCCATAAATAATTTGAAATTCAGAAAAGTCATAAAAGTAAGAAGGATGAGAGTTACTATATTTAATAGCCCAAGAAAAGAAGGAGATGAATAAACTCTTCCTCCTAACCTGAGGATGTAATAAAGAAATATTTAGACTCACTAGAATCTTGCAATTTCATATCTTTCTAAATAAGAAACTTTGAGGTGCACTTTTTATGTTCAGCTGTGATAAGATTTGATATAGAACACAATGTTCTATTATTTCAAGAATGTGACTAAAAAAAGAGAGAAAAAGGCCTGTTTAGAACAAAATAAAGAACACAACTCAAAGCTACACAAAAACAAATGTGTGTGAATAGAAGCACATTTTATTTATTTTTAAAATATATTTTATTGATTTTTTATGGAGAAGAAGGGAGAGGGATAGAGAGTAAAAACATCGATGAAAGAGAAACATCAATCAGCTGCCTCCTGCAGACTGCCTCCTGCACACTCCTTACTGGGGATGTGCCCGCAACCAAGGTACATGCCCTTGACCGGAATTGAACCTGGGACCCTTGAGTCCGCAGGCCGACACTCTAGCCACTGAGCCAAACCGGTTAGGGCTAGAAGCATATTTTAACTTTTTCCTTAACATTAGACTAGTAATGGCTGAGAGTCAGATGCTCTGCTTGCAGGGAGTAGGGCCCTTGCTCCAGCATGTGACTCTGAGGTCACCTTCTTCAATTTGTAAAGGCAGAACCTTTCTACAAGCTTCTATTTTTCTTCACCCCTTGGGAGATGGTGTAATACCCAGAAGTAGGAGGTTGGGATGGCAGTAAGACCAAGAGTTCTGAAATGTTAGGCGTAGGTTGGACTCCTAACTCTACCATTTCCTCACCTTGAATCAATCTCTTAGGCTTTCTGAGTCACAATTTCCTTATCTGTAGAACAAGAATGATAATATTTTCTGGTAGGAGTTTTTGTGAGGATTAAATGAGACAATATATTAACTATTTTTGGTAAAATGACTTGATACCATGTTTTTACACAGTGTGATAAATTGTTAGTTATATTTACTAATTGATTCATTCATTTATTTACTCATTCATTTGACGCATGTGAATTTAGCCCCGGCTATGTGATCAGTGCTGAGTCTACAAGGTTGGGTTAGATAGACATGGTCCTTATTCTTACTGAGTTATAGAATTATGGAGGCAAATGACAAACATGTAAACAGTAATTACAATACAGCAAGATGCACTAAGTTCTAAGTAATTTGTAAATAGTATGGTACTGAAGTTTAAGAAACATTTACTTTTACTAGTACATTTAAGTTGGGATGTATTGATACTTACAATTTTACTCTCATTTATTTCAGTTCACTATGCTTCTTTCTCTCCTCAAAAATAGTAGAGATAGAAACACTATTCAAGAATATATTTCCCCACAAATCCCTATGTTGACCTAGCAAATAGTAGGTGGTAAGTGAATAATAATTATGGGGGTGAGGAGGAGGATGAAAGTGTGTTGAAACAATGCTACTGACAGTGCAATCTGGCAGTTTTTTATTGAGACTGTATGTTGTAAAAGTCAGTTATAGTACACTCCAGATGTTCTGTGTTTTTCTGGTCTATAAACTCTAATTACAGAAAACAGGGTTTTTTGGCCCCTCAAGAATATCATTGTGTGTATTATAAACAAAACTTTGAAAATAGAACCAATAGTAAGAAAACTTATCCTTTAAAAAATACTCATGTAAAAGCTTTATAAAGGTGGACACATATATTTTGGGGACCGTAGGAAAGGATTTCTGGTGTCTCAGCACACTTGTTTGATAGGGGCAGGCCAGGTGACATTGCCGGACTTTCTGCCGCTGGCTCTATCTTGGGTCACTTGGTGCATCACCATCCAAGTTCTTGGCAAATAAGCAGCAGAGATACCATGAGGCTTACTGAGACTATCCATCTGGCCTGACATGAACACAAGCCACTGCCCTTAGTTCCCCTTACTTGAATGGTATGGAAACCTTGCAGATGTCAGCCTCTTTATTGAAAAAGTCTTCTGTAGCCACAAAAGGCTAATCTGCTACAGTTTTCTCAAGGAAGTTTAAGGTCATGGAAGTTTCAGGGTGAATGGGGACAGGAGAAAAATCCACACTCTCTGAGAGGAAACAGATAGGAAGGACTCATCATATAAATACTGGGATTCTTTGCTAAATTATTTTTTTAGTACCATATTGTTCCCCACCCCCCGCCAATGAGTCGGACTCCTCAGGCACAGATAATAATGCATAATTTCAGAAATTCGTAGAGACCAACAATAGGAGCATTTTTTTTTTGTATTGCCCTTTCTCTTTTAGACTGATATTTGGCAGAGATGGCTATAGATAACTGTGTTTTTTTAGGAAGAGTGGATAATGTTCTGGATCTAATTTTATACTAGGTTAAATTTTCAGGGTTTTTCTACCATTAGGAACTGAAAAGTTGGGAAATATGTGCCTAGATAATAAACACTAAGATGTACCATCACTTAAAAGAACTTTTAAACAATTTTAAACTTCTATAATAGTGGGCAGTATTGTATAATAAACTTCCATGTACCCATCACCTATGGTCAACAATTATCAACTTGTGAAAAATAAATTTTCATCTCCTATCTACTTTTTCTTCCATACTTTTTCTTTCATAGCAAGTCCTGAACATCATATGATTTTATTCACAAATATTAAGTTTGTATCTCTAAAAGATAAAGACTCATTTTATTTGTGTTTATTATAACCAAAATACCATTGTCAAAGTTAAAAAGTTAGTAATTTTAATATCATAAAATATCCATATCCAACAAGTGTTTAAATTTCCAATTATCTTATCAATGTCATAATTTTTAATAGTTTTTTTTTTTTTCTTAATCAGGAGCTAAGTCAAATCCACACAGTGTGATTGGTTGATAAGCCTTTTAAATCCCTTCTAAGTTACAGGTGCTCCCTCTATTTTTTCCCCTTCCAGTTTATTTGAAGAAGGAACTGGGCTTTTTATCTTTTAGAGCTTCTCACAGTCTGGAATGTGCTGATTGCATCCCTGCTGAGTAGATTAACAGGTTTCTTCATCTTTTGTACTTCTTGCAAATTGGTAATTGCATACGTAGACCTGATCAAATTCCGGTTAGATTTTTTTTTTTTTTTTGCATGATTACTTAATAAGCAATGCTGTGCTTTTTCATCTGGAGGCCCATAATGTTTGGTTGGCTCTCTTTTTTTGTGATATCCACAGCCACTGATGTTCAATCATGAAAGTTTGATTCATTACAATTTACTAAATTATGCTATTCTAATTCCTGATTTCTACTTCTCATATGATCTGAAACATTTTTATAATGTGAAACTTCCATTTCTTTCCTATATTGATAGTTCAGTTCACATAGGAAAGCCTTGATTTTTTTTTTTGCCTTTATTTACTAATGGTGCTCAAGTAAAAAATTTTTTGGTAAGTATTAATATGTTCCCATGGATTTAAACATTATTTGCTATTAAACTTCTTGCAGTTTATATAATTATTAACGTGCAAATTGTTTTTTTGGTGAAGGGGTTCTGGAACCTTTTTAAATTAGTTTTTTGAGTATTAATTAACATGACCTTAGCAGCCTATGGTAGTTTCCTTGTTATTTGGAAAGGATACTTGAGGCTCATCTTGTGTTTTCTGGCCCAGTCCTTTGAGAATGGAATTTAAGACCATGATCTGGATCTAGAAATGGATATATGTTTATGTGTATCTGTGTGTATATATATATGAAAGCCTAAGCGACTGGTCAACCAGCTGATGGGCCGACTGGCCAGTAGCTATGACGTGCACTGACCATCAGGGGGCAGACACTCAATGCAGGAGCTGCCGAGCTGTGGTCACTTGGCAGAGGCGGTTCTTGGGTCATGCACCCAGAACCAGAGAAGAGGGAGCCCAATTCCGTCACCCGAGAACCGCCCTCTCACAAACCAGAACCCCTTGGGGGATGTCGGAGAGCTGGTTTCGGCCCTATTCCCACAGGCCACGCCGAGGGACCCCACCAGTCCACAAATTCTCTAGTATACTATACACTGAGCGGCCAGATTATTATGACCTCTGAACGCATAATAATCTGGCCACTCAGTGCATATCCTATATAATAAAAGGCTAATATGCAAATTGTCCCCTCGACCAGGAGTTTGACGAGCAGGCAGGCCAGCCAACTGCCCACGTCCCGTGCCCCTGGCCAGGATGGCTGGATCCCACCTATGCACAAATTCATGCACCGGGCCTCTCTCTCTCTCTCTCTCTCTCTCTCTCTCTCTCTCTCTCTCTATATATATATATATATACACACACACACACATATATATGTGTATGTATGTGTATATATATATATACACACACATATATATACACATACATACACTGAGTGGCCAGATTATGTATGTGTATATATATATATATATACACACACATATATATACACATACATACACTGAGTGGCCAGATTATTATGCGTTCAGAGATCATAATAATCTGGCCACTCAGTGTATATAGAGGCACTGGACCTCTAGTATACTATATAGAAGAAATATATATATAATAAGAAATATATATTTTTAAAAAGGCAAAATACATTATGAGTTCATGCTGATACTTCCAGTTCAAATTTAGGAACACTGGCTTTTTAAAAAAATTATTTTTAAAAGAATATTTATTGTTGAAAGTATTATATATGTCCCCCTTTTTCCCTTATTGACCTTCTCCAGCCCACCCCCACACTCTGTCCCTGGCCGTCACACCCTATTGTCTGTGTCCATAGGTTATGCATATATGTATAAAGGCCTTTGGTTGATTGTCTCCCACCCACTTACCCTCACCTGTTTTCCCTCCAAGATTCTGCACTCTGTTCCACGTTTCCATGTCTCTGGATCCACTCTGTTCATCAGTTTATTTTGTTCATTAGGTTCCATATATGAGTGAGATCATATGGTACTTGTCTTTCTCTGTCTGACTTATTTTACTTAGCATGATACTTTCCAGGTCCCTCCATGCTGTCTCAAAGGGTAAGAGGTCCTTCTTTGTTACTGCTGCATCATATTCCATGGTATAAATGTACCACAGCTTTTTTATTCACTCATCTACTGATGGGCACTTTGGCTATTTCCAGACCTGAGCTACTGTAAATTGTGCTGCTATGAACATAGGGGTGTATACATTCTTTGTGATTGGTGTTTCGGGTTTCTTAGAATATATTCCTAGAAGTGGGATCATTGGGTCAAATGCCAGTTACATATTAAATTTTTTCAAGAAACTCCATACTGGTTTCCATAATGGCTGCACCAGTCTGCATTCCCACCAGCAGTGTACTAGGGTTCCCTTTTCTCCACTTTCTGTCCACCACTTGTCATTTGTTGATTTGTTGATGGTAGCCATTCCTACAGGTGTGAGGTGATACCTCATTGTCTTTTTAATTTGCATCTCTCTGATAATCAGTGACTTTGAGCATCTTTTTACATATTTCTTGGCCATCTGTATAGGAATACTGGCTTTTAAAATTTAATTTCTTCCATATTAAAACTTTTGCCTTCTTTCTCCCAGGCTGAGAGTTCTGGTTCTCAAGATCATTAGAATTACTGAATTAGAAATACCACATAATTTTTCTTTTGCTTTATTCCATAATATTGACATAACAGTCTTAGATAAGCAATACAAATACTACTACCAAAATGTGATCTCATAAAACCATTAAAAATATTTTTTTGCAAATTTCTTTTTGTCCTCAGATACATCCTGTTAAGAATATCAGCCAAATGATTGTGTTTTAAAATCACTTAAAATAGTTTTCTCTGTGTAGTTTTGCCATTAACTGGATATAGAATTACAGTAATTTGTTGTTTCATTTTTGCTGTAAAATTGTTTTGTTGTTGTTATTATTATTATTATTATTATTATTATTATTATTAGTGAACCCACTGTGGTTTCATTAAAATTTGAATCTTAACACCCTAGCCAGTTTGTCTCAGTGGACAGAGTGTTGGCCTGTGAACTGAAGGGTACTGGGTTTGATTCTGGTCAAGGGCACATGCCCAGGGTGCTGGCTCCATCCCCAGTAGGGGACATGCAGGAGGCAGCCAATCAATTATTTTCTCTCATCTTTGGTGTTTCTCTCTCTCTCTCCCTCTCCCTTTCTCTCTGAAATCAACAACAACAAAAACTTTTAAATATTTGGTACAGGGAATTAGGTTTAAATTTCTGCTTTAAAATTAATCTCTTTAATGCTTGAAAAATAGCTTTAATTTGTGGTTTTTGCAATGCAGCTAGAACATGCATTTTTTCTTTAATAAATATTTATTTTTCAATTACAATTGACAACATGCAATATTATATTATTTCCAGGTTTACAATATAGACATTTTGTAATAGACATTTATATAATTTACAAAGTGCTCACCCTGATAAATCAATTACCCAACTGGTAACATACAGAGTTATTACAATATTATTGACCATATTCCTATGCTGTACTTTATATTCCATTCCCTGATAAATCAATTACCCAACTGGTAACATACAGAGTTATTACAATATTATTGACCATATTCCTATGCTGTACTTTATATTCCATTACTATTCTGGAACTACCAATTTGTACTTCTTAATCCTTTCACCTTTTTCACCTATTCCCTCAACCTCCCTCCATCTGGCAACTACCAAAATGTTCTCTGTATCTATAAGACTGTTTTTGTTTGTTTATTTTGTTTTTTAGATTTCACATATAAATGAAATTATCTGGCATTTGTCATTCACTGTCTGATTAGTTAACTCAGCACAATAACCTCTAGGCCCATCCATTATGTTGCAGATGCCAAAATTTTATTATTTTTTATGGCTGAGTGAGTCATATTCCATTATATACATGCACAATTTCTTTATCCATTCATCTACTGATGGACACTTAGTTTGCTTCCATATCTTGGCTATTGTAAATAATGCTGCATTGAACATGGGTGCCTATTTCTTTTTTACTTAGTATTTTGGGTTTCTTTGGATAAATGCCCAGAAGTGGAATTGCTGGGTCCTTCTTTGTCTCTTGTTATAAAGTTTATTTTTTCTGGTATAAGTTCTCCAGCTTTTTATATATTATTTCTAATTTCATGAAATATCTTTTTCCATTCTTTTATTTTCATTCTGTGTATGTCTTTAGATCTGAAGTGAGTATCTTGTAGATAGCATATATAAGGGCCTTGTTTTCTTATCCATTCATCTACTATATGTTTTTTAATTGGAATATTTAATCCATTTGAATTTAAAGTAATTGTTATAGATATTCATTTATTGCCATTTTATTACATTTAAAAATTTATTTCCCCCTTCTTCTTTTTAAAGAAGACCCTTTACCATTTCTTGTAATATTGGTTTGGTGGTGATAAACTCAAGTGCCCATTAGTAGATGAGTGGATTAAAAAAAACCTGTGGTATACTTATACAATGGATTCTTTTTTTCTTTTTCCTGTTCTGATTGCTGCTCCCTTATCTTCCAAATTGATGATTCAATTCTCTGCTTTATCTAATCTACTGTGGCATCCCTGTAATGTATTCTTCATTTCTGACTGGTTCTTTTTTTATGGTTTCTATGTCCTTTTTATGTTGTTGAATTTTAAGTTTCTTGAGCATCCTTATAACTATTGGTTTGAACTCTGTATCTGGCAATTTGCTTGCATCCATTTCATTTAGTTCTTTCCTGTGTAGCTTTACATTCAATACATCCATGGGAGGAGGAAAGTATAAGAGCATCCTATATTGCTATTTTGATTGATTCTTGGTATTATCTAAACTATTAATATAATGGTAATTCTTAGAACAAAAGGATAAAACTTCCTAAATACAAAAAAACCTTTAAAATTGCAGAAAGAAATAAATATAGAAAAAGAAACACTCATATGTAAAAAAGACAAGGTGAGGGAAATTGTGTATAGTATGCAACTATTTATTTAAGAAAAGAAAGACATTAATGGGGAAAATATGCTTATGTACATGTCAGCATATATCAAAAAAGGCAACAGAAGAATTAAACATAAAATTAAAAATAATATCTAAATGGGGAGGGTTTAGAGACAGAAACTAACATATATAAACACTCCTTGTTTATAATATTTGACTTGAAAGTCAGGTAAAGGGTTTTCAATAATTGCAAAGCCAGGCTTCTGGTCAAGATGGCAAAGTAGGTAAACATGGTACTTGCATTCTCCTACAATCACATCAAAATTACAGCTAAATCACAGAACAACCATCAATGAGAACTACATGAAGTCTAGCTGAAGAGAAGTCCTAGAACTAAGGATATGTGGAAGAAGACACATCAAGACTGGTAGGAGGGGCAGAGATGTGGAACAAGCTGGTCTCACACCCATGTGTGGTGGTTAAAAATCAGGAGGGATATCTCAGCTGAGGAGTAAGGAGTCCCAACCCCACAGCAGGCCTCTATCCCAGGGTTCCAGTTATGGGAAGAGAAGTCCCCATAACTTCTGGCAGTGAAAACCAGCAGGGATTGTGACTGAGTGAGAAGGGTGGCTTCTGGAGTCCTAGGCATTCCTCTTACACCATACACAAAAATCAACTCAAAATGGATGAAAGACTTGAATATAAGACCTAAAACCATAAAATTCCTATAAGGCAATATAGGAATAAGTTCTTTGACATTGGCTTCAGCAATGATTTTTTGGATCTGACACCAAAAGCAAAAGCAATAAAAGCAAAAATAAACAAGTGGGACTACATCAAGCTAAAAAGGTTCTGCACAGCAAAGGAAACTAAAAAATGAAAAGGCAACCTTGGAATGGGAGAAAATATTTGCAAACCACATATCTGATAAGGGATTAATATCTAAAATACACAAGGAACTAATACAATTCAATAGTGAAAACTACAACAACAAAACAAGAAACAAACAACTGAATTTAAAAAATGGGCAAGGACCTGAATATATATATATATATATATATATATATATATATATATATATATATACAGATACAATAGTCAAGAAGAAAAGGTCTTTAACATCACTAATCAACAGGGAAATGCAAATCAAAACTACAATAAGATATCATATCACACCTGTTAGGATAGCTATTATGAAACAAGGTGACCATCATAGATAACACTATATTGTATAATTGAAATTTGCTAAGAGAGTAGAACTTAAATGTTCTAACTCCTTCTCCCATCCAAAAAAAAAAAGAAGGTAAATATGTGAGGTGATGGATATGTTAGTTAACTCACTGGGGAGGAATTCTCTCATATGTACATAAAATCATAACGTTATACACCTTAAATATCTTACAATTTTATTTGTCAATTATACCTTGATAAGGCTGAAAAAACACCCATTCCTCTCCTCCCTCCTCTCCCACCTTGATTGTTTATTGAATCTCCACTATGAGATTTATGTAGCATTCTGCATTCTACAATAGCATTTTAGTTGATAGCATTTACTATTGTTTGCTCCCAATTAACAACATTAAGATAATTAGCAAACTTATTCTATTTTTCAGATGGTATTCCTATTTTCCTCCTATATTTGATACATGTCAATTATATACTACATTTTCTCTCTTACAGCCTTTATTTTATTTTAGGACTACAAATATATATAGTGGTTTGTTCTCTTCTGCTTGGACTTGGGATTCAGGGGATACTTTGTCACTTAATTTTGCCAATATTTTGGTATCTGAATTGTTTCTATTTTCAAGGAAGGTTTAGAAGGATTCATAATTATGCCACTACCACTATCTTAGAATTCTCAGTGTTGCTTGAGTATGTAGTAGTCTTCCCTTAACTACTTATTTTACATGTGCTCTATTATATTTAGTTCATGCTTTTGCAGGAGTGTTGATTTTTAATAATGCATATATGACATAACATCAGAAATATCTATCATGGAATCATTTTATACTCAGATTTCAAGAGAGCATTTTGGAAAAAATAATATAAAATACTTTGAGCCCTTATTACTAAAGTATTATTTTTATACTGTTTTCAATTTGAATTTCTAGAAAATGATGCATTCTTTGAGTATGTAAACAATAAATATGCAATTAGATATAAGGAAGAAGAGGAAGACAAGAAAGAAAAAAAGAAAATGAAATATTATACTAATAACCTGTGTTTTACTCATGACTTTAAACTTTGTTCAGATAATTTATCAGTTCTTAGTAGAGTAATAAAGCACTGTCTTTGGGATTATTATATACTTATAATGAGATTTCTTCCTAAGCATATCCTTTCTTTTTAGAAGAAAAAGTAAAACGTTAACTCTTAGGAATCATTATACAATAACTAAGAGAGCAATAAAATTTTATAGGAGTTGGACCAAATCCAGTGACTTTTCTGATTTGTGAAAAGTTCAGTAAGAAGTGAGTAAATAGCTCATGTATGGGAAGTTGAAGTAATAAAATGGGGGAGTTGGAGAGATGAAATAGCCCCCCTCTTTCCCCATGTACATAGAGTTGTGGGTGATTGTTGCCTTACACTGTTGTGCTCATTACAGGCATAGGCAGAATATCATAATAACAGGGATATACTTTTGGTGTGAACGAAATCCATGGTGGTAGGGCCTCAGGAATGTAAAAGAACTTGGGAGATAGTTTATACATATTGCTTTCTAATTATTCTCATATTTGCTCCTTTGTTGCTTAGAAAGAGAACTCCAAGTAGAGTAATATGTACCACTGTGTGTTAGGTTTTTACCACACAGTTAAGGGCGAGGCATGCTATGTACATATATTTCATTTGGTCCTACCACCTATGAGAGACATAGGTGAGGAAAGTGATGCACAGAGAGTTAGGTGACTTGCTGAAGGTCACAGAGCTAGTACATTTTGGAGCCTTGGTTTGAACCCAGGTTATTCCTACTCTTGAATTGTGCTTTTAGGCATTGCATGAGTGTTTTTTTAAAAACTACATAGTTTAATGTGAGGTGAAGCTTTTAAAAGGATCTATTCCTGTCCAAGCTAAGTTTCTTTTAGGGGGCCTGGGGATGCATACGTTGTGCAGAAGATAAAGTTCTTACCTGACAGTCCCCATTCAGTTGACAGTCAGCAGAAGATCAGCTTGGTTTCTAAGCTGGCCCAGCTCAGCGAGCCCTTGTAAGTGCCACACAATGTGCCAGATTTCAGGTACATAAAAATGAATGAGACGCAGCCTCGGGCCATGGGTCCAGTGGAGGGGCAGGTTACATTAACAGATGTATATAAAAGCAGAAGCTCAATTCTAAGAATTGGTGAGAAAGTCTTTCAGCTGCAAGTCTGAGGAAGGCAAGTAGGGGGCTGGTGAATGGTAGGAAATTCTCTAAGGGTAACCAGATCCTCTTGGTTTGCCTAGGACTTTCCCATGTTAGTATTGACGGTTCCACATTCCAGGAAATATCTCAGTCTTGAGCACATTGAAATAGCTGGTGACTTGGGTTTCTGCTGGTTCAAAGAATTAATAATTTCCCATTAGGTAACTAAAGAATTCCTAGTTAATTCTACTAGGGAAATCAACATTTATGATCATCACCCTGAAAATGATGGTTTAATTTTTGTGGGCAAGATTTTAGTTAAGCAAGCTTGATTTGCTGCTTTATTTGCTGCTGGGAAGTTCAATGAGTTTGCTTTGCTTTCTTATCTGGGAGGAACCCAGGTTGTCATTAAAGACTTTACAGCCCCTAACTATGAAGACAAAGGCAACTTAATGTGGGCCTAGTCAAGATAATGGGCACCTGTAGACTGCTTGTGAGGCAGCAGACTGCTTAATGAATAAGGATTTGGACCAAGTCCAGTGAACTAGGTTCAGAAGGATCTGAGTTCAAAAATCAACTGGCAGGGTTTCAACAAACCATGCATACTAGAACAGCCCTAGGTGTGTAATCATCGAGGGTCACTGAGTTTAATGTATCCATTTACAGTTCACAGGGCATGGGGCTTATCATGTGCTTCACCGAGGGCACTCTTATTTTGAACTTACAGTGTTATTTTACTCTTTTATGACAAGGTTTGTCTAGCATATTACTGTTATAAAGATGTCCAGAATCTTGAAGAATTACATTTTAAGGTTTCTATCACAAAATTAAAAATTTCTTTTTTTATTCTTCGCTGCAGGGGCCAGATGCGGCTGAGGCCAGATATGGCGGGGATCTCCCTTTTCCGCGTCCAGCACGGAAAGAGAGGTGAACGAACAGGTTCTAAGTGGAGGCGGCCAGGGATTGAGAAATAAAAGAAAGAATGAAAGGAAGAAAGAAGACACAGAGATAGATTTAAAAAGCTGTGAGCTGGGTGTAACCACTGCCACCTCTGATGGAGAGGCAGGGACCCCGAGCCCACGCAGCACATTTATTTTATACCCCCAAATACCAGGAAGTAACACCAAAACTTAGGATCAAAGGAGCTTATTTGCATTCTTGAGTAGGCCCAAGCATTCCTGGTGCTTGCCTGGATTTACATATCAAAGCCCGCTCCCCCCGCCCCCCCACACCTGGGCTGAAATGAAGGCCAAGCTGATAACATGTCCAGCCTTTTTGGGGAAGCATGTTCCTAGGGCGTGGCTCTGCCTATGGCCCTGAATTCAGCTGACGATAATTAAAGAAATGCCCATGTGCCTTCCCAGGCGGCCCTCTACACTTCCCTTTCTCCCTTCTCCCCGCTCCTGAGAGTCCTTCTCATTCCAACTTGTCCCCCTTTCCCTTTTTCTTATACTCTCATCTTCTCATCTATCCATCTGTCTTCCTCTTTTGCCCTTCCTTCCTTCCTTCCTTCCTTCCTTCCTTCCTTCCTTCCTTCCTTCCTTCCTTCCTTCCTCCTCTCTTCTCTCCTTTATCTCTTCTTTTACCCACCTTCTTTGAAGGAACAAGGGATTTTGAATCTGATCAGATGAAAGATTCATTCACTCAAGGACTTCTTATCAAACGTTGAACTAGGAGAACTCAACTGGAGTTTTGTTTTCATTGCTGTAGCAAGAAGTCTCCCTGAATATCTCTCAGCAAAAGAGGTAGATATGCCGAAATCTGGAAGAAAGAAATTATAGCTATGCCTTCTTGTTCTTCTAAAGATGTATGGGCTTGGTTTCCTAATGCCTAGGTGCTTCCTGAAGGGCCCTTAAATTTTAATATTGGTGAAAAAAGAAATAGCATGAGCTGTTTTGTGTTGGAGTAAGAAGAGCAAAGCTCAGTAACTAGGACAATTTTAACACTTGAGCTCCATCCCTAAGTTAATTCTGAAATTATTGCTGGTTCCAGAAGTGCTAGGGTCACTGACCCAGGGATAGAGCAGCACTGAGGGTCCTCTCGTGAATGCTCTAGAGCAGCGGTCGGCAAACTCATTCGTCAACAGAGCCAAATATCAACAGGACGACGATGGAAATTTCTTTGGAGAGCCACATTTTTTAAACTTAAACTTCTTCTAACGCCACTTCTTTCAAATAGACTCTCCCAGGCCGTGGTATTTTGTGGAAGAGCCACACTCAAGGGGCCAAAGAGCCGCATGTGGCTCGCGAGCCACAGTTTGCCGACCATGGCTCTAGAGCAATCTGATTAGAGTACTCATCCCAGTAACCCATTTGGGAGACTTACTAGCATTCCAACACGACAGCAGACACCTTGTCTAATACATTTCTAAAAGCCCCCTATGAATTATCCCACCACCTCATGAAGGTAAACTCCAGAACACGCCAGAGAGAGCATTTAGTGGCAACTAGACACCCAAAGGGCTTTAGAAGGTGCTTGGTTACCTATAACCCAAGGAAACAAATGGAGGGCCTTCATACATCTTCAGAGAGCTGTGAAAAGAGGGGCGTGGCTACCTCTGTTACACACTAATAGCGTACAAAAATGAGGCAGATGAACCTACACAGATGGCCTGTCAGGAGTCTATGGGAGATGAGAACCTAGTAATGGAAAGAAAGAGTTTAACTTTTTGCTTTATTGTCCTCCATCTGCTACTTACTTGCTCTGAGAAGTTGGTAATTAGCTGAAACTCTCTAGTCTGGTTTGGTTTTTACTGTGGTATGATCTCCTGAAATCTCTTTTAGTGATCCTTTCATTTATAGTTTAGGAGGCTTGTACACTTCTGTGGAGAAGAAGGATTCTTTAAAATAAAAATTATATTGAATTTTAACCTATTTGACTTTAAAATTTTTTAAATATATTTTTGTTGATTTCAGAGAGGAAGGGAGAGGGAGAGATATAAACATCAATGATGACAGAGAATCATTGATCGGCTGCCTCCTGCAAGCTCCCTATTGGGGATCAAGTCTACAACCCGGGCATGTGCCTTGGACCAGAATCAAACCCGGGAACCTTCAGTCCACAGGCCAACACTCTATCCACTGAGCCAAACTGGCTACAGCAACCTATTTGACTTTTTAGACAAATTTCATCTAAACCTCCCACCTCATATATCTGTGACTCATCCTTGTACCTGAAGTGATTGAATTCACATGACTGGATGTGTCCTGCGCATAATGCACAGAGCTTGGGGGAGCAAGTGTTAGTAAGAAGAGCTTTTCTCTACTCCCCACGTCATGTGAGCCATGATACTTCATTACCTTCACACTCTGGTTAACCTCATTAAAAATATACTGCCTAACCTGTTTAACGAGGCAGGCCTCCAGGAAGTAACTTTTATTTTTTTTTCTTCATCCTTTTAAACCATAGATCCTTGACCAAATTTTAAAAGAAGAAAATCAGTTCTTTGCCAAGGGATTTTATGAATGTCTTATAACCAATAAACCAAGTTACTATTAAGAAAAGTTGTTCCACACTTTTACTGGGAGAGCAATGGAATGTCCAGTCAACACACAGTCATCATTTTACTCACAATTATATCTCTAGCAACAAGGGAAAACTTTCTGCCTTAGGAATATTTTAACATTTTATTTAATTTCTCTGTCAGATGCCTGAAAAAAATACCACCTCAAACTAAAGAAAACTTAAAATACGCACTTTAAATAAACAGAACATTTCTCTAATAAGATTGCATACCCCACCTTTCAGAAAAGAGCTAGGCACAAAATGTTGAGTACCTCTATAATTGAAATGTTTTTAGGACATAAGAAAAGCACAGGCAATAGAGAAAAATAAAAGCAGTTTTTTTCTTAAGAAATTCTGCCAGAGGCAAAAGTCTCATTCTCATGATGTGTTAGTAAGATCTCAGTCCTGTGTTTTGCTTTATGAGAGGTATTAAAAGTGGCAACAATAAAATAAGATACATTAAAATTAGGAACAATGGGCATATATTAACTATAATTTAAGCCTTAAATTTAAGTCGTAGGCTAAGAATGCTTTCTTTTCTGAGTGGTGGTATAAGAGATATTGGGCAAAGAAGATAACAAAAAAGAAAAAAGACATGATGCTGATTTCCTTCAAGTAGTTTCAGGATGTTCTCTTGAGTATTGTGTGAGAACCCAAATTCCCTTAATTTATATCTGTCCCAGGTAACTAGAAACAGATGTCATTTCACCTATGAGAGAAGAAGAGAATAAAACTTTGAAATGCCTCCCTTTCTTTTTACCCACTGAGGCCTTTTCTTACTAGGAACATGTGATATCCAATTAAAAAAACAAACAAACAAAAATCAAGGCTTGGGTCTGAAATCCTATGGAAAAGTATGATAATAATCTTTTCATTGATATTCCTAATCCAACTATTTTAAAATTCAAATGATATTAAGAATTTTATTTTAGCCGAAACCGGTTTGGCTCAGTGGATAGAGCGTCGGCCTGCGGACTGAAGGGTCCCAGGTTCGATTCCAGTTAAGGGCATGTACCTTGGTTGCGGGCACATCCCCGGTAGGGGGTGTGCAGGAGGCAGCTGATCGATGTTTCTCTCTCATCGATGTTTCTAGCTCTCTATCCCTCTCCCTTCCTCTCTGTAAAATATCAGTAAAATATATTTAAAAAAAAAAAAGAATTTTATTTTAGGTAGTCTATCTTAAAGCACAACACAAATTAAACATATAAGCATGCTCTAAAAACCTGTATAAAAATATTGCATACTCACTCATCTTCTTCAAAAACTCTAATAACACATTTTTACCAATAAAATAATTTATTGGCATACTTATTAAATGTATCAAATGCTATAAGAAGAACAGAGATTGTGCTAAGAAAAATTAAATAATGATTAAAAATTTAGAAATGTTTTCTTAAAGGATCTAATAAAAATCAATTTTTTCAAGGAATACAAATTTTAAAAGTATAGGAGTAAGTAAACTACAGTGTTCAGGATTTTGATTCTTTATTCCTTGTTTTAAGCACTGGACCACCCAATGACCCTAACCTCCTGTGGGGAGTGCAATTCTTTTTAAGGTTTTAAGTGATACAACTTTCACTTATGCACATACAACAGAAACAGAAATTAAATTCATTCAATGGAATATCATGTTGCAATGTATACAAAATATCTTGCAAAATATTCAAAGGCAGTTTATGATGGAAAAGAAAGCTTTTATAGTTGCAATATATAGATAAGCAGAAGTAATTTGGAAAATCCAAGTCAGGTCTTAGTTTTGCTGACTCTAAAAGGTCATAATACTTTACACTCCTTGAGGATAGTGAAAAGCTTGTAACATCTAAAGCCTGTAATGACATGAAAATGGAGAAAGGTGAAATGGCTTAAGTCTCCCTCCCTCCCTCCCTCCCTCCCTCCCTCCCTCCCTCCCTCCCTCCCTCCTTTCCTCTCTTTCTACCTCCCCTCCACCACCATTCCTTCTTTCCTTTCTTCCTACCAGCCTGCCTTCTTTCCTTGTTTTATTTTCAACAACCATTAATCAAACATCTATAATATGTTATGCATCACGTTAAGTCCACTGTGAATAAAGATGACTAGAGAACAGGCTGTGTACAAAGGCAGAAAGGAGAGGTGTCTGAGAAGATAGACTGGGCTTATGCTGTTGAGGGCACTGAATGTCAGATTAAATTATGATAATAGCTAATATTCATTTAGTTCATGTCTGCTATAAGTGTTTTACTTACTTTGACAATTATTTCAATTGCTTTATGAGGTAAGTGCTATTATTATCTCCATTTTCTAGGTAAAAAAACTGAGGCACCAAGAGTTTAAA
The DNA here is from genome assembly GCF_963455305.1 of Plecotus auritus. Classification (NCBI taxonomy): domain Eukaryota; kingdom Metazoa; phylum Chordata; class Mammalia; order Chiroptera; family Vespertilionidae; genus Plecotus; species Plecotus auritus. The sequence goes on along the minus strand of NC_137772.1, from coordinate 139,332,032 downwards.
TAACTTGCCTAGGGTCACAAAGAGTTACATGGCAGAGCTAGAATTACAATTTTAGGCAGTCTGATCTTATAATGTGTGTTTTTAACTATGATGCTATATTGTGATTTGATATCAACTTTATTTTGCTGGCAATCAGGAGCCATTTTGCTTGTTGGCTTAGTTTTATTATAAAGTAAGGATAATAATAAAAATACCTTCCTCAGAGGGTTGTGGTGAGAATTAAATAGGATAATATATGGGACATTTTTTTGAAAAATTATAATGTGCCACATAGCATTAATTTATATTCTAACTAGAGGCCCGGTGCACAAAATTCATGCACGGGGGGTGGGGGTTGTCCCTCAGCCCAGCCTGAACCTTCTCCAATCTGGGACCCCTTGAGGGATGTCCAACTGCCTGTTTAGGCCTGATCCTACCTAAAATTTTAGGCCTGGTAGGATCGGGCCTAAACAGGCAGTAGGGCATCCCTCTCACAATCCAGGACTGCTGGCTCCCAACTGCTCACCTGCCTCTGCCTGATTGCCCCTAACCACTTCTGCCTGAAAGCCTGATCACCCCCTAACCACTCCCCTGCCAGCCTGATTGACACCTAACTTCTCCCCGGCAAGCACAATTGCTCCTAACTGCCCTCCCCTACTGGCCTGGTGACCCCTAATTGCCCTCCCCTGCCAGTCTGGTTGCCCCTAACTGTCCTCCCCTACAGGCCTGGTCACCCCCAACTGCCCTCCCCTGCTGGCCTGGTCACCCCTAACTTCCCTCCCCTGCAGTTCTGGTCCCCCCTAACTGCCCTCCCCCGCAGGCCTGGTTCCGCCCCCCCCCCCCGACTGCCCTCCCCTGCAGGCCTGGTACCCCCCAACTGCCCTCCCCTGCAGACCTGGTCCCCCCAACTGACCTTCCCTGCAGGCCTCGGTCCCTGCCCCAACTGTCCTCCCCTGCAGTCCTGGTCCCCCTTAACTGCCCTCCCCTGCAGGCCTGGTCCCTCGCAACTGTCCACCCCTGCAGGCCTGGTCCCCCCCAACTGCCCTCCCCTGCAGGCCTGGCCTCCCCCAACTGCCCTCCCCTGCAGTCCTGGTCCCCCCAAAAATGCCCTCCTCTGCAGGCCTTGTCCCCCCAACTGCCCTCCCTTGCAGGCCTGGGTCCCCCCAACTGCCCACAACTGCCCTCCCCTGCTGGCCATCTTGTGGCAGCCATCTTTGGCCACATGGGGGTGGCCATCTTGTGTCTTGAAGTGACGATCAATTTGCATATTACTCTTTTATTAGATAGGATAATAAATATAAAATATTATTCAAGTAAATAAAAGCTTGAGTAGTTATTATTTATCAATAGGCACAACTCTTACTGGTATTATCAGCCAAATATTAGCCTTGATTATATGAAAAAAAAATTAGAAAAGAAAGAAAAATGATAGTGAGAGTAGATAATGATGGCACTGATGGTGATACTACTGAGGAAAGAGTAATCCATGTAACAAATATTTTTGAGTGCTTATTATGAAAATGGACACTTGACCAGATTTTAAACAAGGCCCCTGCCCTCATGTGCTTGCAATCTATGATCATCAAGATTTCATGGTTGGCCCTAACCGGTTTGGCTCAGTGGCTAGAGTGTTGGCCTGCGGCCTGAAGGGTCCCAGGTTCGATTCCCATCAAGGACATGTACCTTGGTTGTGGGCATATCTCCAGTGGCGGGTGTGCAGGAGGCAGCTGATCGATGTTTCTCTCTCACTGATGTTTCTAACTCTCTTTCCCTCTCTCTTCTTCTCTGTAAAAAATCAATAAAATATATTTTATAAAAGATTTCATGGCTGATAAAAGGCTCTCAGAACCTTATTTCATGTGATCATATCAACCCCTGAAAAAATTGCATTGGAGGAGAAATTATTCCCATTTTCTAAATCAGAAGCTTGAATGACTTCTCCAATGTCATACAAGTAGAATGTAGAGTCAGGACCCAAACCTAGATCTCTTGCTCTCCAGAACATCATTCTTTCTTCAAGACCAGATTGTCTTATGTAATAATAATAATAATAATAATAATAATAATAATAGCCTTAACCAATTTGGCTCAGTGGATAGAGCGTCGGCCTGCAGACTCAAGGTCCCAGGTTCGATTCCGGTCAAGGGCATGTAACTTGGTTGAGGGCACATCCCAGTAGGGGGCGTGCAGGAGGCAGCTGATCTATGTTTCTCTCTCATCATCGATGTTTCTAACTCTCTATCCTTCTCCCTTCCTCTCTATAAAAAATTAATAAAATATATATTAAAAAATGATAATAAAGCACTGCCGGGAGCCATAAAAGCAGAGTTCGGTCTCACTTCCCGGTCAGCCCTACTTCCTGATTGAGCAAGAACAAAGAAAGCCCGCGCGCGCCAAGGGCAGAAGAACCTCCCACATCAGAGTAACCAATCAGCTAGGACAGATACCCAGTCCCCAACCAATCATCACATGGCAACTCCTTATCCTACCCCTCCCCTCCTGAGTGCTTATATACCGCAACGCTCGAATAAAAAAACGAGGCTTGATCAGAACCCTGTCTTGCCTCCGTTCTTCGCGTTCCTTGTTTGTTTCATTCTCTTAGGTGGTTCCTGCGTGCCCTCGTTGTTGCCCCGTGGGCCAGGGCAAAGCACTAATTGCATGCCAGGCATTATTGTAAGGGCTTCACATAAATTAGCTCATTTGACACAGCAAAGCTTGAAGGATATATCTTATACTATACCAGACTGTTCATTAAGATAAAGTTATGTCTTTTGACACACATTGGTAGACTTCTCTTAGCTTGATAATTGCCTCTGAGAGGACATTCAATTTTTATGATTAATGAGTTTGCACCCTTGAGATGGGGAGCTGGCCTGGAGCAGAAATGCCTCTCTGAGGTGGTCTGATAGTAACAGTGGGAGACAACGTTCCTTCTTTCTAAGGAAGAAGAAAGATAAGCATTGTGCATAGGTTGGAATCCTCTTCTGAAAACCATTGCTCTGTGTCCTTGTTATAGCTGTAGCAGCCTGTCTAGATTCCTACAGAATGAATCTCATGGCCAAGCCTGCCTCTTCGGGTTTCTCTTTCACAATCGAGATGTGAGAAAGCTGTGATGACTCCTTTCCCTAGTGTACCAGCCTGAAGGCTGGAACATAAAAAGCAGAAAGTGGAATAAGTGAGTAACAGCACCCAGCTGGAAACCTGAAACCTGGCCCCCTTTGACCTCGTTATTGGTAATTTTTATTTATTTTTTATTTTTTAGAAACGGAGGATTGTTCAAGGGGAGCAGCAAGAACTGATAACGGATAACAATTAAACAGTCATAAGTGAATGAAAGTTAAAAATAAATTCTGGGGCACTTCTATGAGGTGTTCACCAGATTGAAGGTCACAATCTGTATTTAAGAGCAATGATGTGAAAAAAGTGGAGGGATTGAGAAGTACAGATTTATAATTACAAAATAGTCTTGGGGATGTAAAGTACAGCATAGAGAATATATTCACTATTATTGTAATAATTATGTATGTTGCCAGTTGGGTACTGGAAATATCGGGGGAACACTTTGTAAAGTATATGACTGTCTACCACTATGTTGTACACCTAAAACTAATAAAAAATATTGAATGTAAACTATAATTGAAAAAGTTAAAAAATTTAAGTAAATTTGAGAGATAATATCAGTAAAATAATTTTTAAAATAAATCTTTATTGTTTAGATTATTACAGTTATTCCTCTTTATTCCCCCCATAGCTCCCCTCCACCAGGTTCCCACCCCACCCCCAGCCCTTACTCCCTCCACTGTCCTCGTCCAAAGGTGTACAATTTTTGTCCAGTAAAATAAATTTTAAAAAGATCAATGATTTTCCAAAGTCATTTAATAAAAATAAGGAACTATCAAGATATTCGATGTTCTATATCTGAAGTCTATATAATTTTATTAGCTAATATTACCTAATAATATCAATTTAAAATAAATAAAATAAAAAGATATTCAATCTCTTTCTCATTCTAACTCCCCAAATCTTTAAGGACTTCAGCCATGGAATGCACACACCTCAAATCAAGTGGCTCAAGCTGGCCAGCCAATTTACTCCTTTTTTTATATTTACTCAAAATGCCATGTTTTAAGTTTGAAGTATGAACACCTTGGTTTTTATTTTTTCAAATGGAACATTCTATCTTCATTTCTAGAAAGCTTTGTGTATGTGTATATGTGTGTATATGTACATATGTGTGCTTTTTGATGGTAGAGAAGATAAAAAGGGTTTGGGGTCAGGGTAGAGAGAAAGCTAGTTATCCACATGAGGAGTAAATTTTCATTTTCTTTAATTTATATAATTTCTATAATTTATTTAATTTCTCTCAGGGTACACTTTCCTTCTCACTAGCAGTGTTCATAAGACATCAAAGCAACTGATTAATTACATTTTAAAATTGTTCAAATTCATTGACATTGGAGGAGGGAAGGATGGAAAAGAGAGAGCACTTTCCTCACTAAACAGAAAACTTTAAAAAACATTTTGAAAATGCATTTCCATTGAATAAGCTATAACAATTGTGTGGGACATTGAACTAGCTATGTTTAAAATTAAGACAGTGAATGTAGACATTGGACATAATAAAAGAGATACCTCTGGAGCCAAAATGATGTTGGGCATGCAAAGTTGATTTTAGTTAAAAAACAAACAAAAACAAAGAAGCAAACAAACAAAACGGAAAATGCATCTGACTGGAAGGAAGAAAAACTGAACAAATTAATCAAGTAAAAGAACTTATGAATGTACTTTTACTTCCTTTTAATAAAAAAACGGTAATAAATTATTAAAACACGGTAGTCTTCCCTGGGCCTCTTTGTATGCTAAAGATTCACCATCATTTTCTCTTGTCTCCTGACTTAATTATACAGTGTAGTATGTGAATGTTATCTTTAACTTTCCAATGTCTTTTCCACTGTCTCCCATTATGTGACATTAGGGCAATTTGAATTCAGCTTCAAGGTGGACTTTGATTTGCTGTATTCAGCCATAGAAACCCACACCCTTTGCTAGTGACTGCTTTAAGAACCTAGAGCTAAGCCAATCATTTCATAATTTGTGATCTCCTTTGATGCAATCAGATTGAGGAAGGACTTTTTTCCAGTACTGAGAACGAGGTGTATTTTACTTCCCTCTACATGTAAAAAAGGGAGCATGTAGCCTTGTTTATCATTAGAAATTACCTTTCAGTCAAGTGGTGGAGAGGAAAAATCTAGGTCTTTGATGATAACATTGACTTGTTTGATTAACCTACTGTAATGTCTGCTCTTCTCTGGACATTCACTTATTTGAAGCAATACATTTTCTTATTGGCTTTCAGTTACTTATTTCTAACAGATATAAATAGAACAAGCCCTCCTCTCTTGGTGATGAACATAGTGCATCTAAAGAGGAAATTAAAATCCATGCAACATTCACACTACTTTCTGCAACTAACAAATAAATACAAACTAAAATTTTATTTTAATTTAAAATTTAATCTTTACATATCACTCTCAAAACCACAGGATAGGGATAATATCTAGGTTATCTTTGTGTTCTCAGCACCTAATATGGAAATTGCATAAAAAATTATGTCATCTATATGGTATCTCTACAAATTGCACTTGAACTAATTATTACAATAGTTATGTTTCTTTATTTATATAGCCTGTATATAGCCTGTATATGCAATCTCTTTGGAATTATGACATTCTTTGCTTGATTTTGAGTACATGGAACTCTCAATGAGCTCACAGTGTAGTAAGGGAAATAGATACAAATAACCATTTATGATATAAAGTAATAGGCTTAGAAATAAAATGCTTCCAAGAACTTAAGGAAGGAATGCCTGGCTCTGACTGTAATGTGGTCTTAATGAGAAAATATTTCTGAATAACTACATTCTTAAGAGTTCTGTAATGGTTTGTCTGGCAGGCATGAGGGCAGGGGCAGTGAAGAGAGGGCATTCTAGGCAAAAGGAACAACATGTGCAAAACACAGTTACATAGAAAATAAATCATGGCATGTTTAAGAAAGTCTAAGTAATGGAACAATTATGATGAGGAAGAGAAAGGCACCACTGTTTGCTCAGCAACTAAGTTGCATTAGGTTCTGAGCTAAGTTAACATATATGATTTCATTTAATTCTCACAACAAACATTTCATAGATTAGGAACAGGAGGCTCAATGGGCTGGCTGACCTGGCTGTTTCTACACAGCTAGCAAACAGTCAAGCTAGGATTTGAATCTGGGTTGGTCTGGCACTAATATCCAGTCCTTTCTCACTAAAACGTGATGCCTGTCTGAATCATAAGGTACATGTAGGCCACATTGGGAGATACAGCTTCAAATTTAGGGAATGCCAGATAGGAGGAGGCTTGTGTTCCTACAATGGAGTTTGGATCTTATACAGTGTGAAGATGTCTAATAGGATATTGGAGACACGAAGCTAAGATAACTTAGCTGGTGATAAAAATAAAGTTGGCAGTTATCATTCAATTGCATGTATTCGATCACGTTTGCTTAGTCAGAATCATCCAATGATAACTTTAGGGTGTGACGATAGAAGCCCCCCCCCCCAAAAAAAAAATGCTTTTGAGAATGCCAATATTTAAAGAATTTTTATGAAAAAGGAGCCAGAGAAGGAGACTAAGAAAGAGTGCCCAAAGAGTTAGAAATGAAATCATAAAAGGGTGGTGAGATAGAATTTTATCCTACAGGTAGTAGTTGAGTATCAAAAGCTTTAGGAGAAAGTAGCAGTTAATCAAGCTTTAATAATGTAGGGTCCCTTATTCCTATCCCTGTTGCAATCTAGTAAGTGATGGGTGGGTATAATTAAAAGGCAGCTTTTTACTCAAATTTACAAAAACATTCGTACAAGAGTAGTCACTTATTGGGAACAAGATATTTCAGGAAACATTGGTATTTAGAGTCTTACTGGAATCTCAAAGTTGGAAAAGACCACAGAAGTCACCTAGTCTAGCTTATGTAATGGATGAACATCCTTATGCTAATACTTGCCCATCCAAGTATACAAGAAGCTTATTCTGATATCACTGAGTTTAGAAGCCAAAAGATGAGGCTATCATCAACAAATCAACAAACGACAAGTGCTGGTGAGGATGTGGAGAAAAGGGAACCCTCTTGCACTGCTGGTGGGAATGCAGACTGGTGCAGCCACTGTGGAAGACAGTATGGCATTTCCTCAAACAATTAAAAATGGGACTTCCATTTGACCCAGTTACCCCACTTCTAGGAATGTATTCCAAGAAAACAGAAACACCAATCAGAAAGGATATATGCTTCCCTATGTTCATAGCAGCACAATTTACAATAACTAAGATTTGGAAACAGCCTAAGTGCCCATTAGCAGATGAGTGGATTAGAAAACTGTGGTTTACCTACACAATGGAATACTAAGCTGCTGTAAAAAAGAAGGAGTTCTTACCATTTGGAACTGGAGAGCATCATGCTAAGCGAAATAAGCCAGTCAGAGAAAGATAAATATCACATGATCTCATTCATTTGTGGAATATAATGAACAACATAAACAGATGAACAAAAATAGAACCAGAGACATAGAAGCATCCAACAGACTGTACAACCTATGAGGGAAGGTGGCGGGGGCTGGAGGGGGAAGGGGGTGTAAGAGATCAACCAAAGGACTTGTATGCATGCATATGAGCAAAACCAATGGACACAGACAGTAGGGGAGTGAGGGCTTGGGCTTGGGGGAGGGCATGGTGGGGGATAGGTAAATGGGGGTAAAAAGGAGACTCAGGTAATACTTTAAACAATAAAGAATTAAAAAAAAGATGCCTCACTTTTCTTGTTTATGTCAATCATTTCCTCTTCATAATGTATCACTAAAAAACAATGATAATTCACATGTTTATATAATTTTTATGATATTTTACAGGTCTCAACAAACTTTCACACATATTTATGATTTGACTGTCTCCACAAGCCAGTGAATTAGTTAAAGAAATGAAGTGTTCCACTTACAGATGAGCAAACAAAGGTTTAGCGAGGTTAATGGAAATTAACCGGAGGTGCCTTAGAAATAGATTAATGAGGTCAGAAGAAAAAATTAGCTCCTATTTCTAGTTTTCTCTTAATCACTGTACCATTAGTGGATGATTATATAAATTTGGGTACTGGTTTCTTTCTCTTCACCTTTTTTCATGTAAAGCTTGTTTCTTCAACTCTGCAGTAATCTTCCAAAAGTGTGTTGCAGATTTACATTTCTTCTGGCTGAAGCTAACAGTAAAGATGGCCCAGGAGTAATGGTTCTTCCCATTTGGACCACAGACTTGCAGTGAAGATTAAGAAATAAGTGTTGCTTATTTAAGTGAGTAAGCTCCCCTTTACAGCTGGATAAAATGGTGATGTGATTCTATTTTACTAGCATTTAGATGAAGGATTTAACAGTTTTCTGGGTAATTTAACAACTATAGGAAATCAGTCGGGATATTTCCAGCCTGTTGAGTTGGTTTTCTTTTTGTTTGAATTCTCCACAGAGTCCTCTGTCCTGGTCAATTGACGAGAAAGCTGCTGAGTTTGCCCATCACTGTGTGCTGGAGAGAAGGTGCTACAGAACACAGACATCTCATGTTCCACCAATCAAACGACTCATGAAGAAAAAAATTCATACTCTAAAATAGACATGACTTTTTATTTTTCTGACTTTTTTCCTTCTATAGTCTAAGAGCAGTGTTGGAGTTATATTTTGAGTCTTGACATTTAGATACCTAGAGATACACGGAATTCATAACTTAAAAAAGAAAAGTGTGCAGAAATGTAACTTCTATGGATAGGAGCCTTCTAATGAATCCATCTCAGTTGATGTATTTGTGGCTTACAAATGTTTTCTGTTTTTAGTGTGGGTCCTCTGCCTCTGTCTTGTCTATTCTTTTTATTTTTAGGGGAATTATTCAAAGGAAAAAAGAATACATCTGTGACCAGCTTATGATGTATTTATCTTATACATAAAGAGATTTGATTTCTTTCCCATGGTCCTGCTATTATGCCCTTATCCAACATGCACATCACAATACACACACACATACACACACATGAGAAAGGAGAGAGAGACAGAGAAAGATTGCGTGCGATTCCTGTATATACCATAAATAAGAGGAATGAATTGCTTAGGTCTCTTCTAACTATTCTGATTCTCATTACCTTTCCTTGCCCTTTCATGGAGATGCATGATGAAAATCACAACCTTTATTTACATAGTAACAAAATACTTTCCTCCCATCCTGTTTTATATCAGATTAACTCGTCCTTTCCTTGATTTCCCCCTTACCTCTTTTTGTAAACTCAGTACCAATAAATGTGACCTGCTTGCCACTCCCATTCAAGTAACTTTTTTAGTTCTTACCCACAATTTGGTTTCACTGAGTAGTTAATCTGGATGAGGAAATATCTACAAGGCCACTTGGCAAGACTTGAGATTTTCCATTCTTTTTGAAAACTAATGAAAAGGCAATTATTGCCTCACACTGTTCTATTTCACAAAGAACTGCTTTTCCAGTCCCCGAACAGAATCCTCTGCTGCTGTCTTTTATCCTCAGTCACTCCCTTACTTCTTTCCCTAATGTTATTTGACCAACACTGAGGCAAACATATCTTTGGGTTCAGTGAAGTGGCTGCATTTCTCATTAGGAACAGCCATCATACAAGCATGAGAATATTTGTTGAGTGTTTACTATGTACCAGGAACAGAAGGATATGGAGATAGATAAGACAATCTTGCTCTTTGCAAAAGAGCTCCCTGTCTAGTAGGTGAGAGCACTATGTAAACAAATTTAGTAATTTCAATTTGTGAGACTCTCAGATCTGAAGAAGCTCATGCTAAGTATAGAGAGAGAGGAGATGCATCTGTAACTAGCTTTGGCAGTAGTAGATGGAGAAGACTTTCTGCAAGAATTGAGTTCTGAGCTAGATTTTGAAATATGAGTAGGGATTGCCAGGTGAATAATAGGGACAATGGAGGTGGGCTTGTGAAGAAGGATATGGTAAGAAATGAGACTTGTAATAAGGGCACAGGTCAGTTTTATTATAGATCTTTGGGGGACATGTGACCAGATTTATAATTAGAAACATCATTTTGACTCTGTCAAGATGATGGATTTAAATGCAAATGCTGAGAGCAGTTAGGTATCTATTTAAATTAGGGGTTGACAAACTACTGCCAGGCCAAATTTGACCCAACAACAGTCTATTTTTGTAAATAAAGTTTTATTGAAACATAGCCATACTCTTCTGTTTATGTATTGTTTATGGTTGCTTTCATACTACCAGGGTAGATTTGAGAGGTTGCAACACAGATCTTATGTCCCACTTTTGGCCCTGTACAGTAAAAGTTTGCTGATTTAAGTAGTGCAAGAATTAAGGTAGCAGAAGATGATGGCTTGAACTAAATCTGGGACAATAAGAATAGAGAGAGTGGATGGTGCAAGAGCTATTTAGGAGGAAATGAGGATAGAATTTGGTAAATGATTGGGATGAAGATAAGGGCAGAGATGTGCGAGACCTGAGTCTGGGAAGACTCCTAGTTTCTGGATCTCCATTTAGCATTGTGTATGCAAAAGAAGCTGGGAGGTGCAAACCCAGTAGGAAAGATAATATGTGTACATAAAGGTAAATATCTTTAATACAAGATTGAAAGAAATGAGGTCATGGAATTTCAGGGGAGAGATGATGTTTAGATGAATATTTAGGGATAGCTTAAAGTAAAAGTAATAGTTTGAGTTTTGAAAAATAAAGAGGATTTGGACATAGGATTAGAGGTCATAAAGATGTAGGAGCACAAGTAAGGATCTGGACACCAGGTGGGAAAAGATAGCAATGCCAACTTTAGGAGCCTGGACTTTATAGAATAGACCATGAAAGTCTGAAGGTTTTAAGTAGGAGAATGATAATATTAGAACTGTACTTTGGCAATGATATTACAGTTGCTGAATAGAGAAAAGATAAAAAAAAAAAAGGAAAGGAAACTAACATTTGTCTTTGAAAGCTTTGCTTTGCTGACACTTTCAGAAAATATTTGTCCTTCTTTCATGTTTCCACCATGCCCCCAAGACTCCTAGAATCAGAGCACTGGTTACCCTTTGTTGTAATAGAATGTGAGAGGCCAGGGACTGTGACATTCTTAGTATAGTGCCATGGGTAAGACCTGTCTGGGATTGACTTTTATATGACTTGATCCTCTCTAGGCCTTGGTATTCTCATCTGGGCTTAAAAATTGTAACTATTAATTGTAATTATTAAATAAGGTAATGTGTGAATAGCACTTAGAACAGTGGCTGGCACATAGTGAGGGCCAATAATGTTATTGATTACTAGAAGCCCGGTGCATGAAAATTCATGCACTGGAGGGGGGGTCCCTCAGCCCGGCCTGCCCCCTCTCACAGTCTGGGAGCCCTCAGGAGTAGGAGGCGACCCGGCGATCAGGGGAAGGCGACACCCGCATCACACCTCTGCTGCTGTCATTGCCGGCAGTGCAAGCCTCAGCTGGCCCTGGTTACCTGAACCTCTGGTGGGCCCTTGGCAGCTGGGCAGCCGCCATCTGAGGCTTGCCTGCACTTCAGGCCAGCCCTGAGTGGCTGGGGGTCTTAGGGGACTGGGGGACTCCGGAGGCAGGCACATGGAGCAGCCGGACCTGCCTGGGGGCGGGCCCGGCTGTGCCTTGTGCCTGACTCCCCAGTGGAGCTGAGGGGACTGGGTGCCGCCATCTTGTGGCTGTGGGTGCTGCCATCTTTGAGGGTGTGGCAGTCAATTAGCATATTCTCTCCTTATTGGCTGTGGGTGCTGCCATCTTTGTGAGGGTGTGACAGTCAATTAGCATATTCCCTCTTTATTAGATAGGATTATTTGTAGTGCCTAGCTCAGTGCTTGGAAACTAATTAGGATTTTGTAGAATGAGTGACTTTAAGTGCCTACAGTGAGCCAGACACTTTGTATTGATTATTTTGGATAATCCTCACTACACTTCTGTAAAAAATATATCATTTCTAATTTTAGAGAAGATATACGAGCTCTGATAGAAAATGACAGAACCAAGATGCAGATGGAAACTTACCAAGCCCTATTTAGTAGTGAGCTGGTAGGAAAGAGAGAATTTAAAGAGATGAGAGCAATGGAGGACTCAAGACCTCAGGAGACAGGAGAGGGACTGTATCCAAATCATGGACAAAGGTCTTCCACTGCTTTCCTGAGACAACACAGAGGAGAAACTATGGAGGGTAAGTATAAGGTGAAGGGGAGGGAAGTAAAACGGTTAGCTGAGTAGGAGGCTGGCAGGCTGGGAAGCCTGCTAAAACAGGAATCGAAGAAGATTTCTTGAGCTTAGGTAACTAGAGGAATGTTGATGCCATTTGTAGAAATAGAAATGTGCAGATTTGTTTTTTGTGTATGAACTTGAGGGTTTAGTATAGATATAAAGTTTGATACTCCCAAAACATTGAGCAATGAGTTCAAAATATGGCCCTGGAGCTTGGGGGAGACGTGGGTCCTGGAATGAAACATGTAGAAGTCATCTGCCTGGAAGTGAGGGCTGAAGTCATGGGCATGGCATGCATGAACAAAGCACTGGGTTAGTCAGCCCCACAGGCTGGTTCTTGACTCAGCCTGAGAAAGGGTTGGCCAACCAGGACCCCATGCCCATCCCTGATACATATTTGTAAGCTGATTTTTGACACTGAATCTCCTCATTGGCCCATTAAGGGTATGGCAAGTGACCAGTGTGAAAACAGTCTCAGGATCTTTCTGCTTGAATAAAAAGCAGTGCTGGCAATGGGTCAAGTTGTCTAACACAGGGAAAGATGAGACAGGAGGAGTGAAGGCCCGCCTTAAAGGGTCCACTTCTTCACCTTTGGTGCTGGCTACTGAGCCCAACCTCTCCTGCCTTTTCTAAGCACAGAGCTTTAGAAATGAACTGAATCTGCTTAAAACTACCCACCAGAGAATCCAATGCAAGTGAAATTATTTGGTCAGAGAGGGTCATAAACACATGATAAATTCTGACCTTTCCAAGAGGGGATTATCTGTAAATAACTGCTGTTATCCCCTGGGATGCTGGGCATAAGCTTGGTGGAGGGGCAGAGAGAAGAGCTATTTCCTCAGCTTCCTGGGCATCACTCCAAGAGGTGAACAGCAGAAGGGCTTTACAGAGGCTCAAGTATAAGCCCTCGCAGTCATACACCCATTTCCTGCTGGCAGGGCCACAGCGAATTTACCGGGGCTCCTCTGCTCTGCTGAGCAATGGAATGTGGCTACCAGGAAAAGAATATGAACATTTCTGTTTCTAAATATGTCACCGGTGAAGCGCCTTTTAAAATATTAATTGTGGCAGTGTTGAAAACGCATAAAAGAACTGACAATCATGCTTGTTCAGACCATAGAAAGTTTAATTTCAAAATGTGGTTTTGAATTGCTTTTTCTCCCCTTCTGCCTGTAAGCAATGGATTCATCAAAACCCTTCCTTTTGAATAAAAGAAGAGCCCCTAATGGTGCCCATTCAGTGTCATTAATGTGGAGGAGGTGAGTGTTATAAGACAGCCTAATTTAGGAGGAGCCCATTCGTGAGCCAAATGTCTTTCAACAAGGCCTTCTAGCTCAGTGGTCGGCAAACTGCGGCTCACGAGCCATATGCGGCTCACAAGCTGCAGTTTGCCGCTCTGTTGACTAATGAGTTCGCTGACCACTGACCTAGACTCTCGATTCCAATAATTACAGGCTGTTGTTGTTCCTTGTGATTAAGCCCCTATCCCAGTGGTTGGCAAACTCATTAATCAATAGACCGGCAAACCGCGGCTCGCGAGTTTGCCGACCACTGCTGTGGCAGATGGTAAGATTTCCTTCTTTTTTTTTTTTTTTTTTTTGGCTGAATAGTATTCCATTGCATGAATGTATCATAGCTCTTTTATCTACTCACCTACTGATGGGCACGTGGGTGCTTTCAAATCTTGGCTATCCTATATAATAAAAGGCTAATATGCAAATTAACTGAACTGTGGAACAACCAGCCGCTATGATGTGCACTGACCACCAGGGGGCAGATGCTCAACACAAGAGCTGCCCCCTGGTGATCAGTGTGCTCCCACAGGAGGAGCACCACTCAGCCAGAAGCTGGGCTCATGGCTGGTGAGCACAGAGGTGGTGGAAGGAGCCTCTCCTGCCTTGGTGGCAGCACCAAGGATGTCCAACTGATAGCTCCCAGACTGCAAGAGGGAGCAGGCCAGGCTGAGGGACACCCCCCCCCCCCGAGTGCACGAATTTCGTGCACCAGGCCTCTAGTTGTAAATAATGCTGCAATGAGCATAGGAGTGCATGATTCTTTTGAATTAGTGGTTTCTTCGGATATATTTCCAGAAGTGGAATCCCTGGGTCACAGGGTAGTTCCATTTTTAATTTTTTGAGGACACTCCATACTCTTTTCCACAGAATGCATCAATCTGCATTCTTCCTAACAGTACATGAGTGGTCTCTTATTTTCACATCTTCCCCCTCACTTGTTTATTGATTTATTGAAGATAGACATTCTGACAGGCATGAGATGATATTTCATTGTGGTTTTTATTTGCATCTCTGATGATTAGTGATGATAAGCATCTTTTCATATGTCTATTGGTCATCAATATATTCTCTATGGAGAAGTTTCTATTCAAGCCATTTGCCATTTTTTAATTCGATTGTTTGTGTTTGGTATAGAGTATTATAAGTTCTTTATAAATTTTGGAAATTAACCCCTTATCAGATGGATTGACAAATATGTTCTCCCTTTCAGTGGGTTGTCTTTTTATTTTGTTGATGCTTTCCTTTGCTGTGAAAACTTTTTAGTTTGATGTAATTCCATTTGTTTATTTTTTCTTTTGTTTCCCTTGCCCAAGGAGACATGTAAAAATAATATTTTTTAAAATATATATTTTATTGATTTTTCACAGAGAGGAAGGGAGAGGAATAGAGAGTTAGGAACCGATGAGAGAGAAACATCGATCAGCTGCCTTCTGCACACCTCCTACTGGGGATGTGCCCGCAACCCAGGTACATGCCCTTGACCAGAATCGAACCTGGGACCGTTCAGTCTGCAGGCTGACGCTCTATCCACTGAGCCAAACCAGTTAGGGCTAAAAATAATATTGTTATGAGAAATGTCCAAGATTTTACTGCCTATGTTTTCTTCTAGGATTTTTATGGTTTCCAGTCTTATGTTTAAGTCTTTAATCCATTTTGAGTTTTTTCTTCTGTATGGTGAAAGAGGGTTATCTAGTTTCATTTTTTTTTTTTTTGCAGTATCTGTCCAATTATCCCAATACCATTTGTTCCACTTTAAAAAAATATTGATTTTTAGAGAGGAAGGGGGAGAAAGAGAGAGAGAGAGAGAGAGAGAGAGAGAGAGAGAGAGAGAGAGTAATATCGACTTGAGAGAGAAACATCAATTGGTTTGATTGCCTCCCACATGTGCCTCAAGTGGAGACTGAATCTGCAACCTGGGTATATGCCCTAACTGGGAATTGACCAAGTCACCTTTTGGTATATGAGACAATGCTTGAACCAAATGAGCCACACTGACCAGGGCCCAACACTGTTTATTAAATAGACTACCTTTACCCCATTGTATGTTCTTGCCTCCTTTGTAAACTATTAGTTGACCATAAAGGTTTAGGTTCATTTCTGGCCTCTGTATTCTGTTCCATTGATCTATATGTCTGTTTTTCTGGCAGTACCATGTTGTTTTGATTACTATTGCCTTATAGTATAGTTTTGATGCAATTGTAAATGTAGTTTTCCTTTCTGATGACTCATTATAAATATACAATTGATTTCTGGATATTTATTTTGTATCCTGCTACATTTCTGAACTCCTTTATTAATCCTAGTCATTTTGTTTGTTTGTTTGTTTGTTTTTGGTGGAATCGGTAGGGTTCTCTCAGTACCATGTCATCTGCAAATAATGACAGTTTTTCTTCTTCCTTTGCAATTTGGATGCCTTTTATTTCTTCTTCTTGTCTGATAATTATGACTAGGACTTTCAGTACTATGTTGAATTACAGTGGTACAAGCATACATCACTGTCTTGTTCCTGATCTTAAGGGAAACACTTAGTTTTTGCCCTTGAGTATGATGATGCCTGTGGGTTTGTCACATATGGCTTTTATTCCCTCTATTCCCACTTTGCTGAGATTTTTTTTTTTAATCATAAATGGGTGCTGGATTTTATAAAATGCTTTTCTTATTGATATGATCATATAAATTTCATCCTTAATTTTGTTTATGTGGTGTATCAACTTTATCAACTTGTGGATATTACAACTTTGTATTCCTAGAAGACTTGATCATTTAGGTATGATCTTTTAAATATATTACTGGATTCTGTTTGCTATTATTTTGTTGACAATTTTAGCATCTATGTTCATCAGGATATTTGCCTTTAATTTTTTCTTTGTTGCCACCTTAACTGAATTTGGAACTAGAATAGTGCTGGTCTCATAAAATGAACTTTGGAGTCCTCCCCCCCCCTTTTTTTTTGAATTTTTTGGAACAGTTTGAGAAGGATAAGTGTTAGTTCTTCTTTGAATGTTTGGTAAAATTCACCTGTGAAACCATCTGTTTTAGGACTTTTGTTTATTGGCATTTTAAAAAAATTACTGCTTCAATTTCATTAGTTGTAATGTGTCTATTCAGATTCTTATTCTTTCTGATTGAGTTTTGGAAGATTGTATGTTTCTAGGAATTTATTCATTTCACCCACACTGACCAACTTGTTGGCATTTAGTTGTTCATAATATTTTCTTATAATCCTTTGTATTTCTGTGTCAGTTATTACTTCTCCTCTTTCATTTCTGATTTATTTATTTGGGTCTTCTTTTTCTTGAAGCCTGGTTAAAATTTTGTTTGACTTGTTTATCTTTTCAAATATCCAGCTTTTATTTTCATTGGTCTTTATATTGTTTTTATTTTTTTAGACTTTATTTTGTTTATTTCTGCTCTGATCTTTATTATTTCCTTTCTTATACTCATTTTGGGCTTTGTTTGCTATTCTTTTTCAAGTTTCTTTAAGTGTAAAGTTAGATTGTATATTTGAGATTTTTCTTGCTTCTTGATGTGGGCCTGTAATGCTATAAGTTTCTCTCTTAGGACTGCTTTCACTGTGCCACACAGATTTTGGGTTGTCTGTTCTCATTTTTATTTGTTTCAAGATATCTTTTGATTTCTTCCTTGATCTTATTGTTAACCTATTCATTATTTAGTAACATGTTATTAAGCATCCATGTCTTTGTGTGTTTTTCAGTTTTTTCCTGTGATTGATTTCTAATTTCATACCATTATCATCAGAGAAGATACATATGATATGATTTCAGTCTTCTTACATTTATTGAGACTTGTTTTGTGTCCTAACATATGGTCTATCCTAGAAAATGTTCCATGTACTCTTAAAAGGAATGTATATATCACTGTTTTGGGGTGAAATTCTCTGAAGAGATCAATTAAATTAATCTTATCTAGTATTTAAGGTCACTATTTCCTTACTGATTTTCTGTTTGGAAGATCTATCCATTGATGTCAATGAGATGTTAAAGTTTCCTACTATGATTATATTACTGTCAATCTCTCTCTTCATGTCCATCAAGAGTTACTTTACATATTTAGGTGCTCCAATATTAGGTGCATAAATATTTATAAGGGTTATTTACTCTTGTTGGATTGCTCCCTTTATAGTCTTTATTTTTATTTTTTAAATTCTTTATTGTTTAAAGTATTACATGTAGTATTACATATGTCTCCTTTTTCCCCCATTGGCCTCTCTGTGGTTGCCCCCACCCCCCAGCACATGCCCTCACCCCCCCTAGTGTTTGTGTCCATAGTTATGCTTATATGCATACATACAAGTCCTTTGGTTGATCTCTTATCCCCATTCCTCCCACCCCCGCCCTCCCCTGCCTTCCCTCTGAAGTTTGACGGTCTATTCGATGCTTTTCTCTCTCTGAATCTATTTTTGTTCATCAGGTTATGTTGTTCATTATATTCCACAAATGAGTGAGATCATGTGATATTTATCTTTCTCTGACTGGTTTATTTCGCTTAGCATAATGCTCTCCAGGTCCATCCATGCTGTTGGTAAAAGTTCATTCTTTTTTTATAGCAGCATAGTATTTCATTGTGTAGATGTACCACAGTTTTTAATCCACTCATCTGCTGATGGGCACTTAGGCTATTTCCAAATCTTAACTATTATAAATTATGCTGCTATGTCCTTTCTGATTGGTGTTTCTGATTTCTTGGGATATATTCCTAGAAGTGGGATCACTGGGTCAAATGGGAGTTCCATTTTTAACTTTTTGAGGAAACTCCATACTGTTTTCCACAGTGGCTGCACTAGTCTGCATTCCCACCAGCAGCACAAAAGGGTTCTTTTTTCTCTGCATCCTCGCTAGCACTTGTCGTTTGTTGATTTGGTGATGATAGCCATTCTGACAGGTGTGAGATGGTACCTCATAGTCATTTTTATTTGCAAGATTAGTGACTTTGAGCATGTTTTCATATGTCTCTTAGCCTTCTGTATGTCCACTTTCAAAAAGTGTCTATTTAAGTCCTTTGCCCATTTTTGATTGGATTGTTTATCTTCCTTTTGTTAAGATGTATGAGTTCTCTATAAATTTTGGAGATTAGGCCCTTATCAGATATAGTGTTCTTTGTCTCTTAATATAAAGTATGTAAATTATACTTTAAAACCTTTGCTCTGAAGTATATTTTATCAGATATAAGTATGGCTACCCTAGCTTTTTAAAAATTGCCATTTGCATAAAATAACTTTTCCCATCTCTTTACTTGTAGTTTGTGCATATCTTTCCTTCTAAGGTAGGTCTTGTAGATAGCATATATATACTAGTATGTATATATGTATTTATGTATATATGTATATATGTATATATGTATATATGTATATGTAAATGTATATGTAAATGTATATGTAAATGTATATGTATATTGTTTTCTTATCCATTCAGCTATCCTATGTATTTTGATTGAAACATTTAAGCCATTTACATTTAAAGTGATTGTTGTTGCCCAAACCATTTGGCTCAGTGGATAGAGCATCAGCCTGCAGACTGAAGGGTCCCAGGTTTGATTCTGGTCAAAAGCATGTATGTTGGTTGTGGGTACATCCCCATTAAGGTGTGTGCAGGAAGCAGCTGATCGATGTTTCTCTCTCATTGATGTTTCTAACTCTCTATCCCTCTCCCCTTCTCTCTGTAGAAATCAATAAAATATATTTTTTAAAAAAGTGATTGTTGTTAGGAATGTATTTATTGCCATTTTATTCTTTTAACTATGTTCCTCTTTTCTTTCTTTCTTTCTTTTTTAGTCTTCTTATTCTTCAAGAATACCTTTTAATATTTCTTGCAATACTGGTTTGGTGGTAACAAATTCCTTTAGCTCTTCTCTTGTCTGGGAAGTTCTTTATTTCTCTATCAATTTTATTTGATAGCCTTGCTATATAAAGTAATTGGTCATAGGTCCTTGCTTTTCATCTGTTTGAATATTTCATGACAATCCCTCCTGACCTGAAATGTTTCTGTTGAGAAGTCAGCTGACAGACTATGGCAGCTTCTTTGTAGGTTACTAACTGCGTTTCTCTTGCTGCTTTTGAGATTCTCTCTTTGTCTTTAACCTTTGGCATTTTAATTATGATGTATCTTGGTGTGGGCCTCTTCAGGTTCATCTTTTTTGGAAACTATCTGTCCTTTTTGGACTTCTGTTTCTCAGGTTAGGGAAATTTTCTGTTATTGTTTTTCCAAATAGGTTCTCAATTCCTTGATCACACTCTTCTCTCTCTGGCACTCCTATAATGTGGATGTTGTTGTGCTTCATGTTGTCCCAAAGGTCCCTTAAACTATCCTTATTTTTTAAAATTATTTTTCTTTCTGCTGCTCTGATTGGGTGTGTTCTGCTTTCTTTTCTTCTAAACTGCTGATTTGATCCTCTGCTTCACCAACCTACTGTTTATTCTTTCTAGTGTATTCTTCATTTTATATACTATATTCTTTATTTTTTATGGTTCCTATGTCTTTTGTTATGTTTGCTATCGCTTTGTTGAAGTTTTCACTAAGTTCCTTAAACATCCTTATAACCATTTTTTAAAACTCTATATTTGCTAAATTGCTTGACTCCATTTCATTTAGCTCTTTTTCTGGAGTTTTCTCCTGTCCTTCCATTTGGGGCATGTTTCTTTATCTCCCCATTTTGGCTGCTTCTTTGTGTTTGTTTATATATATTAGGTAGATCTAATCTGGCAACCCGTCTTGTTAGGGTGACCTTATATAATAGGTGTCCTGTAGGACCCAGTGGTGCAGTATTCTTGCTCACTTCATCTGGGTGCTCCAGCAATGTCCCTTGTATATAGATTATGTGTCCTTCCTGTTGTAATTGAGTCTTGATTGCTATTAGCCTGTTCATATGTGGGGTCAACCCTCAGGCTGGCTCACTGTGAGGATCAACCTCCACCACAGTGCATGAACTGTGCAGATGCTGCCCACATGAAGAAGGTATTTCCTCAGTAGGTTCTGGTGCCTGCCAAGATCTCCATTAGGATATGCCACTTGTGAAGCTAATTGGATCCTGCTCTGATGTTGTCTGAAGCTAGCCAATGGGTGCATTGGTTCTGGATCTTCTTGGGAAGAACTCTGTTGCAGGCCAATACCAGTTGCTGCTTGTGACTGGATTTGGGCAAGGTGTTTGGAACTACCAAGCAATCCGCAGTTTGTTGCTACCTCTGCTGAACCTGTGTGTGCTCAGGAAGGACCAAGATGTGCACCAAGGCCAGCTTTTACCAACCCCAGGCCCAGAGGCAGGTGAACAAAAGTCCCAAAATACCCTGAGATTTACCTCTGCCTGCCTTTACCCACTGGCTGCCTGTTAGGCTCAGTCACTGAAAGAACCTCTGGTGGTATTTGAGTTACGTGAGAGGCTTTCAGTGAGTCGTAGGGGTGAGTGGTGTTCACCAGATTGATGGAGGTTCAAACTCAGTTCCAGCGCTGGGCCTGAGGCAACTCAGCAAATGTCTCATGGTATACAAATCTTCCTTCTATCCACTAGGCTCCCACAGACTTTTGTGGTTGGTTGTTATCTCAGGAAGTCATCAGGGTGAGACCAGCAGAGTTCATCAGACCCAAACAGATCAAGATATGGCCACTTAAAAAAGGATTCTGTCCTGGTAGGGAGGGTGAGAGAAAAATGTCCCCTGTCTAAGAGTCACACAACTTAGTCTATCCAATGGTTTACCAATAGTCCAAGCTCAATAGGGTAGGGCCACTGGGAGGTGGGAGGGTGAAACTAGGGGATATCCCATATAAGGGAGGTACCAGTCAAGCTTGGAGGAAGGTATGAGGAGTGGTCCCCACCCTACAGCCACAGCACTGTCTGTCTTCGATTCTGTCCAGGCCTCGGCAGGGCAGGGCTCAAGGAGTCTAGAGGATGGAGTTACCTGGACCCCAGAGGTTGGGGCTAGAGGATCTACCATGAGGGTGATGTGCCAGTCAGGTAAATAGGAAAGTGGAGGAAATGGCCTCTTCCCCAAAGCCACACCACTCAGTCACTGAAACCCCCTGAGTATACCAAGATCTCTACACCCTGGCCTAAGCAGCTGACTCCCCAGCAGGGTGAGAGCTCTGCAGGGTAGGGTAACAGAAAGACCAGAGGGTGGGGCTATTTCATTCCCCCAGGCTAATGTTTTAAGGAGGGGAGTGCTCCAACCAAGAAAGGACATCTGCATTACTGGAGAGTGACTCAGAACAGGATCCTGACACTGTCCCCTCAGCTGTCTTCCCAGAGCCACAAACCCAAGCTGCTTCTCACACAACTCCAGTCTGCTCCTCCCTCCCTCTGCCAGAGCCCAGGGTGAATCAGATTTTGTGCATTGACTCTTTAGGAGGGGGCCTGTGTCTCTTGCTGTTTTGTCTCTCCCTGGCAGACAGAATCCCTGCTGATTTTCACAGCCAGATGTTATGTAGACACCTCTTCCCAGCTTAGGTGCTCTGGGCTGGGGATCCTGGTGTGTTCCATGTTCTTCAGGGGGGATTTTATTTTAGTCTTCATCCAATGATATGTCCTATTATTATTATTACTATTATTATTATTAGAAAGAGGTGAAAGGGGGAGAGAGAGAGTGATTTGAGAGAAAAACATTGGTCAGTTGCTTCCTGTATGCATCCCGACTGGGGATTGAACCTTCAACCTAGATATGTGCCCTGACTGGGAATCAAACCCACAACCTTTTTGGTGCATGGGATGATGCTCCAATCAACTGAGCCACCTGGCCAGGTTTCAGGGGGAATCTGTGCAGCTGAGATATCCCTTCAGAACCTCAGTCACTGCCTGTGGAGTAGGGTTAGCCTTTTTGCATATCCGCCCTTCATACCAATTTCAATGTGGCTTCTTCTGTAAATCCTTGCTTATAAGACTTCTCTTCAGCTAGTCTCCAGTTGGTTATTCAGGTTGACTGTTCTATATTTTAGTTGTAATTCCAGTTTGGTCCTTAAAGGAAGTGAATATAACATCTACCTAGTCAGTCGCCCAAAAGATCTCCTTTATATAATTCCCATCTAACATTTCTAAATATATCAAGAATTGAAAACATGGGATCTGTGGCTGCAAGTTTTTCTAAACTGGATGATGTGAATTAGGTTTGAATTTCTTTGAGAGTAGGGAACCATGTCTCATACTTAAAAAGAAAACAAAAAACACTTGTAATAGTCATAGGGACTAGAACCAAGTTGGATACTATAAAAAGTTAAAGAAAATGGTATAGTACATGCATTCTCAATAGGAGGAATGCCACACTCAACTGGGTGAAAACTGGTTTGGGAGGGAAAGATGAAAATATCTTAGATATTACAATCTAACCTCTCCAAGGCTCAAACCTAGTACTTATTTCATGGAGGTGAGAGGAACAAACAGGTAAAACATTTCTATAAACCATCTGTGGAGGTAGGGAGGCTTTTGTTATTTTGGAAAAAAAAAAAAAAAAAAGAAGGTTGAGAAACACTGGTGGCTATAAAGGAAAGAACCCTGTTATTTTTTGTTTGTTTTTGTTTATTTTTGTTTGTTTGTTTGTTTTTAGTTAGAAGGATCTCTTTTAGAGTCTTTACCACTAACTACCAGCATAGCTCATCTCCATCAGCTTTAAGTGTCTTCATCTGTGAAACAGTGATCATGACACAGCAAGGGGGCCACATTTGTTCACTATCATATGCCCTCCACTTAATACAGTGACTAGCACAAAGTAAGTTCTAAATAAGAATTTATTAAATGAATGATCCTTCAAAAGCTATTTAATGATTGAGATGATGACCCTTAACTTATACTTGAAAATGTTTAGGTGCCTAGTAAAACTGATAGTTGCCTTTATTTGCCCCTTCTCTTCAACTGCCCTGCATGCACAGACTTCACAGATGAGGACGTGAGAATAAGACAGGGCAAGTAACTATCCGAATGTTTTAGATCAAATCTGTAACCTAGCTGAGAACTGAAGCTGGTTCTCTCAACTCCAATTGAACCTTATTTCATAAATTATTAGAACCATTTTCCTAGAATACTCACAAAATTCTCCATATTATTGAAAAGAAAGTTCTTAGATCACTGAAGTATATAATCAAGCCATATGTAAATTTGTTTCAATATGGCACCATCTGGATGTGCTAAGCACAAATTCACACACCTGGAGCAATAATGCAAGTGCTCTGCCCTGCCAATAAGAGGGTCTTGAAAGGGCTTTGGGAAGCATTCTAAGGGGCAAACTGACACATGGTCCTGTGTCCAGTGTGACATGCAGAAAATTCAGACAGGAGGACTGGTAGGCACAACATAATGGTTTGGAAAAGCCAGAGATTCAGATGGCAAGGGGTTGGATAAACAGGGTACTCCACTAAGGGTCTTCCCAGTGTTGAGTTTATAAACCCTACATTGTACACCAACATATGCATCCAAGTATCACAAACACAACATTTGGGAATATAGAATTGCTTCTAAGAATTTCCAGCCATCAGCTTCAGCAACATTCAAATAGTAAGGGCATTCTGCTCCCTTTTCATTCCATTTTAGTATTTGGTAGTGCTTTCATATTTTTAGTAAATCTATTTTGAGGGCAGAGACTATGTTGTAGGCTCCGTGCATACTTTCCTTGTTATACCTTGCATGGAGTAGATTCTGAAAAATGCATGTTGAACAAATGAATTTATGTTATAGCTAAAAGGGAAAGAGGGCAGGCCTAACATTTATTGATCATTTTTTATTTTCTAGGCACTGTATGGTGCACATTACAGGTATTATTTCAATTAACCTTTATAATATATTCATAAGTAATTTGCCCAATGTCACAAAATTACCTACTAAGTGGCTGAGACTAGAGTTGATCAAGGTTATTTATAACTCCAAAGATTATACTTCTTGAGAAAAAAAAATACTATCAGCAGCCACAAGAATATACCTCAAATACCTTCCAGCACAGGGAGTGTAATTAACCAAAGAGCCCAGCAGCATTTACTAAAAAGACCCAGCTGCTGTTGTCCGTTGTGCTTTGACAACTCTCTCCACTTTTACACAGAGGCCATGCCTCCCATGGCTGCTCCCGGCCAGTAACTGAGGGCAGCAGGGATGGTAATGCTGGATGACTTTGATTTAAGGACAAACCCAAAGACTGCATGGAAAATGAAGATCTTTCTTTCTGTTCATCATTTATTCAGTCCATCTCTTTTTTATTGGAATCAGACTTGCATCATGATCTGATGGCGCTTCAAGTCTCTCCCCACTTCCTTCTGGCATTTCCCTTGTAGGCATTTCCCCTAATAAAATGCATATATATTTAATCAATTCTTGGGGACTGATTTTTAGAGGACCTGATTAACACAGTTCTAAATACTTTTTCCATTCCACACTATTGAGATTCATAGCTGAAGTTAGTTTTCATCAAACATTTTCCCCAAATGTGCTTTCTACCCCAGATGGCCTGGGGACTACCACAAGTAAAAGATTATAGGAAGCTCATGCTTTATTTTGGTACTAGAGGCCCAATGCACAAAATTCATGCATTGGTGGGAATGGGGGGTCCCTCAGCCCAACCTGCACCCTTTCCAATCCAGGAGCCCTCAGGGGATGTCCTATTAATGGCTTAGGTGATCGGGCTGATCAGGGGAAGCACTACCCCCATCACCCCACTGCTACTGCCATTGCCAGCCGTCACAGCCACCAAGGTGTTTTCATCAACACAAACTCCAGTCCCTTCACCACGAAAAAATTACAACTTTCTTTAGGCATTTTCAATATGTCTCTTTCATAGGATATGGCCTCCCTCCCTCCCTCCCTCCCTCCCTCCCTTCCTCTTTTTCTTTCTTTCTTTCTTTCTTTCTTTCTTTCTTTCTTTCTTTCTTTCTTTCTTTCTTTCTTTCTTTCTTTCTTTCTTTCTCTTTCTTTCTTCTTTCTTTCCTCACATGAGGATATTTTTCCATTGATTTTTAGAGAGCGTGGAAGAGAGAGGGAAAGACAGAGAGAAACATCAATGTGAGAGGGACACTTTGATTGGTTGCCTCCTACATGAGCCCTGACCTGGGTCCCGGCCAGGGAGGAGCCTGCAACCTAGGTACATGCCCTTGATAAGAATTGAACCTGGACCCTGCAGTCAGCAGGCCAAGGCTCTATCCCACTAAGCCAAACCAGCTAGGGCAGGATATGACATTTCTTAGCCCCTCCAGCAGTGGACCTTCATTTTTTCCTCCAGGAGTGAGGTGGAAAAACCCTAGATCGCCTTCTTGGATTCTTATTACCCAAGTTACCAATTCACTGAGAGTGGCGTACTGGGAGATTAGCCAATAAGCGGTCAGAAAAGGTGTTTCCTCTGCAGCTCACACACAGAGGCAAAACTGCTGGCGTGCGTGGCTGGCAGGCCCTGTTCTCTGCGGGCCTGCACCATTCATGTCTTGCCTCACCACACACACAGTCCCCTCCCACCCACCTGCAAGCACAGCCTCCTCCTGAGCAGTTGTGATGTTATGGCGTCCTGGCTAATTTGCATATTATCTCTCTCTCTATCTATCTATATATATATATATATATATATATATATATATATATATATATATTACTTGTCCAATTTTTCATCACAATAAGATAAGCCCTGTGAAGCTGTGGCTGTCTTGTTTACTTCTATATGTTCTTTGTGTAGAATAGTAGCTGGTATATAGTAGGTGCTCAGTAAATAAAGGCTGAATCAGTGGGAAAAATCATAACAATTATTTTTCTACTCAACTATAGTCATATTTGTTTGATTTTTTTGAGAAAGAAAATATCCTCAGCAAAATTGAAGTTTAAATGTCATTTAAATGTAATAGTTAATCTTTAGTCTTTAGCATGTCAGTAGGTTTAAAAGAAATCCCTGTTTTAAAGTTATGAGTTAACTATTTGCCCAAAGGTAAATTTTAGGAACTCCTAGTTCCAAAATGTTTTCCTTTCTGTGTAACCATGTTCTTTTGTATTTATATTTTACTAATATATTTCAGTTTGGGAACTTTTCTCCTACTTTACCATTTTCCTATTATAATTAACTTTACCCAATTTGTTATTTTTCTTTGTATACATTCTATTCCTTGCTAACTTTATGTAATCGGTGACTACTCTAATTCAGACTTTTTATTTTGGAATCATTTGGAAATTTGAGGAGGGAGGACTGCACCCAATCATTGACATCATTGGGCATTTTTTCTTGCTTGTCTTTGATTCACTGGGCATAGATCTTTTATTCTATCTTTTCTCTGCTGAGGATGGAGTTTCCTTCTTATTAAATTGTGGAGAAATGCCTCTTTGTGATTCAAGTCATGCTGAACAGTGGTGTTTAATTAACCTCCCTCCTCCTCCAGGAAGACCCTATCACATAGAGATGATCAAAAATTTCTCACCCTCTCTTAAATGAGGTGAGCTCTATAGTGACAAACCATCCTTCTCATTCTGGCTAAAATCTTCCTTGGAGACATACTCATAACCCTCATCAAATTTATTAGTAACTTTTGTTGATTCTACCTGAAAAATATATCAGAAACTGATCAATTCTTACCACCTTCACTGTTACATTCCTGGGACAAGACCCATCTCCAGCTCAGATTATTGAAGTTGCCTCCTGATGGTCTCTCTACTTCTACCCTTGCCCCCTTACAGTCTGTTCTCAATACTTTTAGCTTGAAGGCATATCCTATCACGTTGTTCCAACCCACCTTGGCTTCCTAAAGAATCAAGGTAAAGGCCTGAGTCCTTAGAGTCACTTCCAAGGTTCTAGTCAACTTTCAGATCTCATTCTACCCTGCTCTGGCCAAACTGGCTTCCTTGCTGTTTGTCAAAAATGGCAGCAGTGTCTGGGCCTCAGGGATTTTGCACATACTTTCTTTGCTTGAAAGGCTCTGTCTTTAGATATCTGCATGGCTTGTCCCCTTACTTTCTTAAGGGTTCTGCTTAGACATCATTATCTCAGAGAAGGCTTCTTTGACCACCTAGTTAAAATTGTAACCCCTCCCACTCCTGACACTTAAAAAAATAAAAAATAAATTATTGATTTCAGAGAGAAAGGGAGAGGTAGAAAGAGACAGAAATATCAATGATAAGAGAGAATCATTGATCAGCTGCCTCCTGCACACCCCCCACTGGGGAATGAGCCCGAAACCCAGGCATGTGGTCTGACTGGGAATGGAACTGTGACTTCCTGGTTCATAGGTTGAAGCTAATCAAATCTGAGTGTCAATCTGACTGCAGGCAGAGGTGGATTTCTGGAGTTTTTGAGTCTTTGCCTGATCTCCTTCTGTACCCGGGAGTAGGAAAAGTAGTCCCTGGTGCACATCTTGGTCCTTTCCAAAGGTACCCAGCCCTATCAGAGGGAGCAACAAGCTGTGTATTGCTCATAGCTGCAAACAGGGTACTCAAGGCCAGTCAAAAACAGTGTCTGACATTGTCCTACATTAGAGATTGGGAGTCATAGCAGTTATACCTAATACATAGACACAAACCCAAACAGGCAGCCAAAATGGGGAGACCAAAAAATAGGCCTCAAATGAAAGAGCAAGAGAATTCTCCAGAAGAAAAGCTAAACAGAATGGAGATAAAAAATGTATCAGATATAGAGTCCAGAATAATGATGGCAAAAATGCTCAACAGCATGAGGAAAGATATAATAACTATGAAGAATGACATAGCACTAATAAAGAGTACAGTGGAAGGAATATACAGCTGATTAGGGGAAACTGAGGATCAGGTCAGTGAATTAGAAGATAGGGTAGGAAAAAAAGATCACTCAGAGAACCCAAAAGGAAAAACAATTAAACAGTAGGAGGACAGCTTAAGGGAGCTGTGGGAGCACGTGAAACTTAACAATATTAGAATAGCAGGTGTGTTAGAAGAGGCAGAAAGGGAGAAAGAGATAGAGAACTTGTTTGAAGAAATAATGACAGAAAACTTCCCTAAACTGGTAAAGGAAAAAGTCACATAAGTTCAGGAGGCACAGAGAATCCCAAACAAAAAGAATCCAAACAGACTCATGCCCAGACATCATAATTAAAATGCCAAAAATTAAAGACAAAGTGAGAATCTTAAAGGCAGCAAGAGAGAAGCAATTCATTACCTACAAAGTAGCTCCCATAAGTCTGTCAGCTAATATTTCATCAGAAACACTACAGGCCAGAAGGGAAAGGCATGAAGTTCTCAAGGTAATGAAAAGCAAGGATCTAAAACTAAGATTATGATATCCAGCAAGGTTATCATTCAAAATAGACGGTCAAATAAAGAGCTTCCCAGACAAAAAAAAAGGCTAAAGGAGTTTATCAACACCAAACCAGCACGGTAAGACATGTTAAAGCAACTGCTGTAATGAGAAGAGATATATATATATATATATAGTAGAGGGCCCAGTGCATGAAATTCCTGCACTGGAGGGGGTAAGTCCCCCCTCTAGCAGTCTGGGACCCCTCGCTCCTTACCGCCCACCTGCTCACTGCTCCTTACAACTTGGCTCGCTGCTCCTTAGCACTGCCATGGAGGCGGGAGAGGCTCCTCACCACTGCCACTACACTCACCAGCCATGAGCCCGGCTTCTGGCTGAGCAGCACTCCCCATGTGGGAGTGCACTGACCACCAGGGGGCAGCTCCTGCTTTGAGCATCTGCCCCCTGGTGGTCAGTGCACATCATAGTGACCGGTCATTCTGGCCATTCCACCATAACAGTCGCTTAGGCTTTTATCATATAGACAGATATAGAGAGAAACAGGCATAAGGGATTAAAAAGGCAATAAATAAGTACCTATCAATAATAACTTTAAATTCCAATGGATTAAATAGCTCAATCAAAAGACATAGGGTAGCTGGATAGATACAAAAACATGACCCAATTATATTGCTGTCCATGAGAGTACCACCTGAAAGCAAAAGACTCACATAGGATGAGAGTGAAGTGATGGAAAAAAATTTCCATGCAAATAGAAATGAAAAATAAGCTGGGATAGCATTACTAATATCTGACAAAATAGACTTCAAAATGAAGGCTGTCACAAGAGACAATAAAGGTCACTACATGATACTAATGGAATTGATCCAACAAGAGGATATAATCCTGGTGAATATATATGCACACAATATAGGAACACCTAAATATATTAAAAAAAACTTCTAGAGGACTTCTACAGTCATAGTAGGAGACCTTAACACCCTGCTGACTTTACTGAATAGATCTTCCAGACAAAAAAAATTAACAAGGAAACAGAGACTATAAATGACACACTGGGTCAGATGGATTTAATAGAAATTTATAGAATATTTCACCCAAAGATGCAGAATATACATGACCAAGTACACGAGTCATTCTCAAAATTAGACCACATGTTAGATACAAAATGATTCTCTACAAGTTCAAGAAGGTTAAAATCACATCTACCAACTTCTCAGATCACACTGAATGAAATTAGAAATGAACTACACTAAAAACACTCAAAAACATTCAAACACATGGAGGTTAAATAGCACGTTGTTAAAAAATGAAAGGGTTACTAATGAGATCAAAAAAGAAACCAAAAATATCCTGGAAACAAATGAAAGTGAACACACAACAACCCCAAATCTCTTGGACACAGCAAAAGCAGTCCTGAGAGGGAAGTTCATAGCAGTACAGGCCTAAGTGAAAAAACAAGAATAATTAATAATAAACTATTTAACCCTATAGTTTATAGAATTAGAAAGAGAAAAACAATAAAGCCCAGAGTGAGAAGAAGGTACAGAATAAAAAGAGTAGAGCAGAAATAAGTGACATAAAAAGTAAAAACAATACAAAAGATAAATGAAAAGAAAAGCTTGTTCTTTGAAAAGATAAACAAGATTGATGAACCATTAGCCAGACTCATCAAGAAACAAAGAGAGAGGACCAAAATAAATAAAATCAGAAACAAAAGGGGTGATGTAACAACTGACATCACAGAAATATGAAGGATTATAAGCAAATACTATGAACAACTATATGCCAACAAGCTGGACAATGTGGAAGAAATGGACAAATTCCTAGACAAATTCAGTCTTCCAAAATTTAATCAGGAAGAATCAGAAAATCTGAATAAGCCAATAACAACTGATGAAATAGAAGCAGTAATCAAAAAAACTTCCAGCAAACAAAAGCCGTGATCTGGGTGGCTTCACAGGAGAGTTTTATCAAACATTCAAAGAAAAACTAATACTTATCCTCCTCAAACTACTCCAATATATCCAAGAGGAAGGAGCTCTTCCAAGCTTATCCTAATCCCAAAGCCAGATTAAGACAATACAAAGAAGAATTACAGGCCAATAACCCTGATGAACATAGATGCTAAAATCCTCAACAAAATATTAGCAAATCAGATCCAGCAATATAGTAAAAAGATCATACCATGTGGAATTTATTCTAGGGATGCAAGGCTGGTACAATATTTGCAAATTAATAAACGTGATACATCACATAAACAAATTGAAAGACAAAAATCATGTGATTATATCAATTGATGTAGAAAAAGCATTTAGCAAAATTCAACTTCCATTTTTTTTAAAAAATATATTTTATTGATATTTCACAGAGAGGAAGGGAGAGGGATAGAGAGCTAGAAACATCGATGAG
The DNA here is from genome assembly GCF_963455305.1 of Plecotus auritus. Taxonomy (NCBI): domain Eukaryota; kingdom Metazoa; phylum Chordata; class Mammalia; order Chiroptera; family Vespertilionidae; genus Plecotus; species Plecotus auritus. Next base: position 139,300,867 of record NC_137772.1, on the reverse strand, counting down.
AGAGAAACATCGATCAGCTGCCTCCTGCACAACTCCCACTGGGGATGTGCCCGCAACCAAGGTACATGCCCTTGACCGGAATCGAACCCGGGACCTTTCAGTCCGCAGGCCGACGCTCTATCCACTGAGCCAAACCGGTTTCGGCAACATCCATTTTTGATAAAAACTCTCAGCAAAGTGGGAATAGAGGGATTATACCTCAACATAATAAAGGCCATATATGACAAACGTACAGTCAACATCATACTCAATGGGCAAAAACTAAAACCATTTCCCCTCAGCACCTGTGTATGCAAATTAACCTACCATCTTTGTTGGGTTAATTTGCATACTCACTCCTGATTGGCTGGCAGGTGTTGCGAAGGTATGGTCAATTTGCATCTTACTCTTTTATTAGTGTAGATATTCAAAGCTGATATTGCATACTAAAGGCCTTGGAAGCCTTGGGTGTTATGACACTACCAAGAACTTTAGAAAATTTGGCTGAGTTGCTACTGTGTCTGTGACAATGTTAATGTTGCATGTCTACCATCCAAAGGTTGGCAAAAGGCTGGTGTAGTATTTTAGCATAAGTGGGCTTTTTAGAGAGGGCAAAAAGTATCATTTTGATTTTTTTGTGCTATAATAAAAGCCCATATGTACTTGATTTTGCAACCCTCATAGTTGCTAAGTTTCCTCCAAGAGAAACCAAAAATCTTTTCCTTTGCAAAAGACAATTCTCAAGGTGGGCTGAGGAAAAAGCAGAAACCAATCAGGAAAGGAATTCTGTATTTTAATGGTGCCCTACTTTTCCATTTTCTCTTTATTAAAAATTCAGCTTCTGTTGAGCACAGATAGTGAAAACATGCCACCTCACTGATGTATGTAATGAAGTGGTCCTCAGAACAAAAGGATACATTGTGATCTGAAAATATTCCATCAAGTTATGAAATATTTGCCAAGGGAATCAGCTAGAAATTCAAGAAAACTCTGCAGAGTTCCATGGAGGCATCAAATCTGTGTTTTGCAGTAGCACAATTTGTAATGTGTATGTGTTTGTGTTTATATGTCTATATCTAGCCCATATATAGATATTCACTTATATTAAAGAAGGCAAAAAAGTCCAAGCAATGCAGAAACAAACAAAAAATGCTGCTCCAGATGGTGTGTCCATTCATGTGAATAGGCGTCACTGAGAAGACTGAAGCTCGCCTTGTGCTCTGTGTCCTCTCTGCTTGGCGCCCAGCCCTCGAGTGACCCTCTGCTGTTCCTTGTACCTCCTGCATGTGACTCGCCTGTTCACCTCGCAGTCTGCAGGCTTCATTTGCTCCAAAGACACTGTTCCTTTTCTGCTTGCTGCAAGCCAGGTTGGATGGCCTGGCTGTCCCTTCCTAGCAGTTACTGTGCTTCTGAGTAGCCACACACGCTTCTCACAGTTACTCTGCCTTTTCTGGTGGCCATTTGGCAACCCTTTGACACAGGGGCTGAAGGAAGCTCCTGGCTAAGGAGGAGTATGGCACGTAGGGATGCTAATGAAGTGGCTCGGTAAGTTGCATGTGAATTTTGCATGCTATTTGTTACAAGCTGCCCTATGGGGGCGCTTTTCTGGAGACATGAAAAAAAGATTCTTCTAAAGGCCTCTTTTCTAGTCTTTCAAGCCTCTTTCCCTTCCATATTCCCCTTTCCACCTACGATTGCTAATCTTGCTAAAAACTAACTCAAAATATCACAATCCTGTGCTATAAAGAAACAAAACAAAACAAAAAGCTATCTATTATTGATTGGATACAATCTAACCTGCGATGCCTGACCTCCAAGGCTCTGCTAATGTGAGTTATGCGAATAGTTCCAGTAACTTTTTATCTGTCAATAAAGGATGACTATAACAACAATACTAATGTGTGGTTTTATTGGGCCTTATTAATTATAAAGAGCGTTCGCTTTGATGGTCATAACAAGCTCATTATTCACATTCCTCATATGAGGAAAGCAAGCCTTTAGGAAAATGTGCACATTTGCAAGCCTTGAGCAGGCCCCCGAGCACTTTGCATGCACGTTCGGGAATTCTGGAAAGCACCGTTTTGATATTCATTTGTAACATTTAAAGACTTTGAATAATAACCCAGAGACTTAAATTATAGTATGCCGGGCCCAGTTTCCCTACTCCTTTCCCACTCTTGTTAAGTACATCGCATACTCTAAACTGGTTACTTGGGCTTGTCTCACTCCCTTGGCAATGCAGACAGATGCTGGGGTGTTCTCTAAGCTTCAGCTTTTTTGGACATCTTAAAGGAATAATATCTATTGCATGTTGAGGACCCTGGAAGCTGTGGCATAGCTCTTCTGATTTGGCATTTGTAGCCAAAAGTAATTGTTTCAAAATAATCCCAACGAGGAGGTGGTATTATCATTTTATCACTCTCTTGTTAGAGCCATAAGGGGGTAGGGAGGGGCTTTAGAAATGGATGCAGATGCTGTTGTCACATTTTCTTGAGAAGAGAGCAAGCAGAGCGGGTATTCTTAAAACTACTGCATAGTGCTGAGACATCATAAGCACTCAATAAGTATCTGTGAAATGCTGAAACAAGTAGCATTTTCTCTATGTATTTAATGGTGATGAGCAGGTATCGCTGCTGTCTGGAAAGCCTTTATCATCTATCTTTGCTTAACCACCGCAGAAACAACGCTCTCAGATGCAGAGGTTTCCCACTTCCTGGATCCAGACCAAGGTATAAGCGCTGGTATTCTCATTTTGTCAGTTTCCCTCAACCACTAATGCCACATGAACAGAAGAGACTGACATAATCTGGGGACAGCTAAAGTGCTGCCCCCATGACTTCGGAATTTCTATCCCAGTCATGTGGCAAGTGGAATCATCTTACCAGCAATAAAGAGAGACTACTTTCATTGAAAACCTACATGGCAGGCAGGGAGGATAAGCTCCTTACTTGCTTTAGCTCTGATTCCCACCCAAACTTAATTGGGTAGGAATGATTATCCTCAATCCACAGACAGTAATACCACGGCCCAGAGAGGTTAAGCAAATTCTTCAAATTCGCAGAACTAGTAAGCGTAACTAGGGTTTGAGCCAGCTCTAACCGTGTGACTGTTTTGTAGTATGGGTGTGGGGAGACCAAGGAGATGAATTGTGTGTCATGTGTTACCCACACTTGATCTCCTTGACTTCTCTCAACAGCTCTGAGAGGTTAGTGATATTATTCCCATTTATGGATAAATAAACTGAGGCTTGGAAATCATGAATAAATCCTAAGTTTTTATGCCAAGGTTGAACTTGGTGATTGTCTCTCTACATAGCTATAGATTACTTGAGCTATGGTACACAGCATGAGTTTTCAAAACTTGGTTTGTGTGCATACATATAGATGTCTTCAATTCTTTGAATCCTAGACAAAGGAGATCTGCCCAGGGTGGATAAGAGGTGTATGAAGTAGGAGAAAAATATGAAGTTCTTTTCTAAAAAGTGTTACATGTGGGCTCAAAACTTAAATGTGCATTACTGAATATAAATCAAGTAGTCCTTTTTTTTTTTTGCTTATTTATTTTTAATCTATCTTAGGTGTTCTGTATGAGAATAAAATAGAATGAGAGGGCAAATGCATGCTTTATTGGAAGTAGGTTTTCATCATCTAGGTTTGACTACGGAACAAGTTGCATCTGAAAGATTGTCCAGCTATTTACAGATGCTTCCACCCAGTAGGAATTTTACCCTGTGTCAGGAGGTTAATGGTTTGGCTGTCACCTTGTGATTTATTAGTAAAATTGCCCATCTGAGTGCAGAGTATGTACAAGGATGGTCAGCTCATAACTCATGCTGTTCCATAGTGGCAATGATCGTGGGTAAGACAGACCCTTCAGAAAGTGAGGTTGTTAGTAAAATAATAATGCTTTCCCTGCTGAAGTACATGTCATGATGCAGTCTCATGGATAATGTGGCAGACACTACTCACCTATAATTTCCTCCTTATAAACAGAGAGTGTGTTCATGGAAATTCTGAGAGATTATTTGGGATATTGGATTTTGCTTTATGGCATCTCCTGGTTCTTTATACTTTGCATAAATGACCAGGTTGGGGGTGTAGTTGGGGTTTAAAAAGCAGATCATGCCTTTTACTCTTTTCTGTGACATTGGCTTATAATAAACTGACCTCTGAATGTGCCTGAATTAAAGCAACTCAGAATTTGGGAGGATGGTTGGATTATGGTAAAGCTTTCAGGATAACTCCCAGCACCTCCACAGCAGCCAAAGGATTTTCAGGGCTACAGAAACACACATTAACCAACTCTAATTCTTTTCTCTCTGGCTTGTAGCCTCTGAAAAAACTTAATAATTAACGAGGTACACCATCAGAGAGTTTTTAAAAGCCTTCACATAACTGCTTGCTTTGACTCTATCCAATACGTAAAATATTAAGAAGATTTTAAGATGAGAATATATATAACAACATCCTGGTTGCTTATTTGGAATGTAGGAATTAGACGGCAGAGCTATAGATGAATCCATTAGCATGTACTTGTTGGTCAAGATTGTGGCACACCCTTCCCTCCATGGAAAGAGACACACCCATTTTTAGCCACCCACACATAGTTTCCTTAGTTTATTCAGGAATTTTGCCTACATTTACATGTTTTTCTCTTACAGACCACACAGCATGTCCTGTGGGTCAGAGGAAATATGGAGAATGTAGCACAACTTACTTTCTACTGGAATGCGTGTCTTCTGTCTAGATTTCCTTCAGTTACCAAGGCTTGATCATTTCAATTTTTCAGATGTACTAGAAAAGGCTCACCTGAAAATACAAGTCGTCTTTGTTAAAACCACTTCCAAAGCATACCTGTAAGTGAGGTGGCATTTGAGTACATAGTAATTGCTTTAAAATATATTTGCCAAATGGATTGACTATTATTGCCATATTGAGAGTTATTCTCCCTATTGTGGAGAGAGATACAATAGTCTAACTTAGTCTAATTTTATTGAACAGAAGACTCTTTTAACCAATCCCTCACCTTCAGATCCATGCTTAAGTGAGCTAAGTAGCCTTGTAAGATGGCTTCCAGTTATTCCCGAGTCCTTGAATTCAGGCCCTTGTGTAATACCATCCTCTTGGCCAAGCTTAATGACTGGCTCCTAACAAATAAAATATGGCAAAAGTGATGGATAGTATGTCTGAGATTAGGTTATAAAAGACTGATTTCGATCTGGCTGCTATTTTCTGTCTCTCTCAGTCTCTCTGAAGAAGCCAGTTGCTATATGTGAGCTTTCCTATGGAGAGGCCCATGTGGCAAGGAGGTGAGGGTGCAGCCTCTGCCCAACAGCCAAGTCATTGAGGCCCTTAGTAAAAAAAAAAACTGGCAAGAAACGGAATCCTGCCAACAACCGAGTGAGCTTGGAAGTGGACTTTTGTTGAACCTTGAGATGGTTGTAGCCCTGACTGATTCTTTGATTGCAGACTTGCAAGAGGCTTGAGCTGGAGAACCTAGTTAAGCTACATCCAGATTTATAACTTGCAGAACCTGTGAGATAATAAATGTGTATTGTCTTAAGCTGCTAAATTTTTGGCATAACTTTATACACAGCAGCAGATAACTAACACACTAAGCCAAAGCCAATCCTTCCTCTCTCTCTCCTCCTTCCCTCACTCACACTTCTCCTTCTTTCAGATGTTGATTAAGCATCTTCTGTGTTCCAGGGGCCATGATAGACATTGTGAATGTGTCATTTGACATGACAGATGTGATGGCTGCACTCACAAGGCTCACATGGGGAGAAAAACCCTGAACAAATGATCTAATGACTGACTTGACATTAGAAATGTATTTTAGAAATATGACATGGGGTCCTGAATTATTCTAGGAGAAGTTGGTCATCAGGGAAAGGCTTCTTAAACCATAAAGTGGGAGTGGAATAATTTTAATTTGATTTCCCATGGAGAGAATTCCATTCCCATGGAGGAATCCAGCCACTTGAACACACCTATATTTCTATAATGTGAACATATGACATTTACAAATAGAAATGGAATGCTATTCCATACTCAGCAATAAAAACAGATGAAATACTGTCATTGGTGACATGGATGAGTCTTGCAAATATCATGCTAAGCAAAATAAGTCAGATGGAAAAAAGTAAAAAACACACACATATAATTTCACTCATATGTGGATATAAAACTGAAAGCAACAAATGAAAAAATAAGACAAACAAATAAAAACACATATGTGACATATGTGCGGACAACAGTATGGTGGTTACTAGAGGGAAAGGAGGATGGGAGAGGTGGTAAAGGGTAAAAGGAATCAAATATGTGGTGGCAAAAAAAGATTTGACTTTGGATGGTAAACACAGAATACAATATACAGATGATGTATCATAGAATTGTATACTTGAAACCTATGTAATTTTATTAACCAATGTCACCCCAATAAATTTAATAAAAAAGCTTAAAAAAAGAAATGTAGGCATGACAAACACATGGGCCATCTGCTGATACTCAAAATATTTTCTTTGATGAATAAACAATTTTTATCTGTGTGTCTTTGACCTATCTTTTATTAAATTTATTGTCTTGAGTGCTGGCTCCCTTACACTGCCCCCACCACCTCCAGATGTTGTGTCTCTGCATTTCAATAGGACATTTCTATAATTATTTGTTAAATTACAAATGGCTATGGACGTGAGAGTATTTTAAGGGCAAGCATGATTCTTTTTTCTTTTCTTTTTAAGAAGAAAAAGAAACTTCCAAAAGTTAATTAACAATTGGAAAGACCTTTTCTAAAAAACCACACAGTTTAGTTTTATGAGGATGGCAGCCTATATGTATTTGTTTTCATAGTGTGAAACTCAATCTACAATATCCTTATTGGCTCTCCCAACATTCCTAGCCCCTGGAGTTCCACAAAAAGGTCAAGCACCAAGATTTAACTGAAACTTGAAATTCCTGCGAATAATTATAATAAAAGGGCTAAGGACCATGGTAATGGATGGATGTATTTAATGTTAGTAAGTGAGAGGTGACAGATGACACTGGTGAAGGTGATAAAAGAAAGAAAAATATGGGAGTTTATTCAACTGGAGGACAAAGGGCTTTTTTGAGGGGAAGAGACAGATAGTAGTTGGTAATGTAGAAATGATTATGAGGACCAGGCTGATGGCTTTCAGAGTTGGATATGATAAAACAAAAAGTTGCAGTGCTGCTTCAAAATGATCTGGAAGGCATGTGGAGTAGACCCCATGCCTGGTTATGATAATCACCTCTGGGTCCTGGTCTTGTAAATAAAAAATAAAAAACAACAATAAAAATAAAAAACACTATAGAGGACCATAATTCCAGATTAAGATGGTCTTCTTGGCAGAACTGAGTGCAATGTTTCTGAGAATAGAGGAAAGGGTGTAGAAGAGGGGAGGGAAAACAAAATCAGTAAAACTATAGGTGTCAGCACAAGCAGCCTTTCTCTCCATTTAGGCCTAGGAGTTGCTAATATATCTACTAAATGCTTGCAGCTTATTGTTCATAAAAAGAATTGAAATATGAATATAATTAGCCTATAACCACGAGTACAATAAAAAGCAAGATGATATTTTTAGAATATAGACAATTCTAAAATTTCTTAATAAGCTTCTTGGAATAGCTCATTTTATTTGATCTTGGAACTCAGGTAAGAATATGTAAAGGTTAATGATTATAGGAGAATTCAATAGATGAGAAAAGTGCGTAAAGACATTCCATAATGCAGCATGATGGCATGGTTACTGCTAATTGTGGTCAAGGTGATGGATGTATTTGTTGGAAATCTTTTGGTTGCAAATAACAGAGAATACAACTCAATAGCTAAGGTAAGAAGATGTATTGGCTCATAGGACTGTAAAAGCAAATATATTGAAAAGGTAAGGCTGGATCCAGCAGCTCGGCTATCCTTGCCTCTTCTCAATGTAAGATATCTTCCAATGCTTCTAGAGCCCGTAAGTGTTCTTGTTTACATCCTTCAAGAAGAGTATGCCAGTGGAAGAGCAAGGGATCTTCTTTTTTTTGAGGCCTCCATCAAATATCTTCTTACCTATTTTTGATCTGCATTGGGTCAGAGGCTCATGTCTAACCCAATCAGTAAGGACATGGAAATAGGATCTCTTGATTGCCTGAAGCCATTCAAAGCCTAGCCCTGAAGCAAGGGAACAATTTCCTTTGAAGCACACTGATTGAATGAGGGAGGATCTTATACTTGAACAAAACTCAGGATACTATTATCAAATGAAAGGAATGGATGTAGGGGATCAAAGCCCAACCAAATCCTCTTTACGGGGCAATGTGCTCTCTCACGTTGGAATGGGAAGGTGTCTAAAGTTCCCTTCATTCCTAGATGCAATAGAATGAAAGGGACCGCCTTTTATTATAGGCTAACAAAAGAAAGGGCTCCTTTTCCTGCGGAAAAGCCATCCGGTTCAGTGTGTAAAGTTGAAGAGGCAGTGTGGGGCCATTGGGCTCTTCAGGAAGGCTTCAGTTCCTAAACAAGTGCAACCCTAAATTTTACAAGTGACTTGAGACTTTTAACTTCTGGGCCTCTGATGTAAGGTAGCCTCTGACTTTAAACATTTTACCATCCTCTATGAGTGGTGGGTATTCACAGCATAGGTATGGTTGATCTGTTTTAAGCTTCTGAATATAAAAGAACTTAGAAATTTAAGTTATATTTTTGAACTATGAATAACTGAATGGCTGGCAAAAGGAGCCATAGATTATTATTTCTTCCATGAATGATGGAGACAGGATCATAATTAATAACAGTCACACAAATTCCCAAAACTGGCGTAGTGGTTTAAATAGGAGAGAAGAACTCTTCTACACCAATCCACAGGTGAGCTTCAACAGAGAATATGGGTTTTATTTAATAAATAAACATAGTAGTATAATGAACAGGAAGTAGCTCACTGTTTAAAAAAAGCATCTGATCATCTCTCATAGGTTATATAAATGTCAAAGAACACTTTCAAGTATTTTAAAGATAATATAGTGGTTTGCGAATGCCTTTCTACAGAATAGCAAAGGAGCAGTGTGCACATTAAAAAAGCATGCTGACCTTGTCAAAAGGACTCTATAAATTAACTAGTGAGGAAGAGCACAGATTCTGTGACACCATCTGTCATCGCCCAACACTTTAGCAAGAGTTGGTAGCTAAATCTTAATTTCAGAAAATAAAGATAATCCTTTATAGAAAATAGATATGATTAAAACAGGACAGTCTTATCAGAGTGCTCTAACCAGTCTTAAGTCTTTCACTGGGAGTTCAGACTCTGGAGTTAGAGATCAGGTCCAAGTTCTAGGACTTAAGATCTTGTGGCTCTGGCAAGTCACTGGATGTCTCTAAGCCTTGGTTTACGCACCTACAAAATGGGGAATAGTAACACCTAACTGATAGACTGTGTCAATTAAATGAGAGAATGCATATAAAGCCCTAAGGATAACTCCTGGCAGTTAGTATGTGTTCAAAACCTGTATGTTTTAAAGAAAGTACACTCTCCTTTCTAGCTTCTGTGTAAGACATTGCACAAAATGTCATACTTCCGGGATCAATGTCATAGGTTAACCAATTTCTCATGACTTACCTGCACCCATTCAATATTCAGAAATACATATCCTCACAGGCCTATTTGACCTGGTTTTGTTCATTATGAGTCCTCGTAGTCCAGCATAGTAGGCACGCAGTGAATATTCGTTAGAGCTCTAGCCACCACCCAGCTGCTCTGGCCTGCTGGATAGTGGCTATGATGGCACAGCTGGTACCACTCTGGCTGAGGGAATGTGTTGTTTTAACTTGTTGCACATTTTCCATTTTACTGCCCAGAGTTTTGACCAGGCCTGCAGGTTCCCCACAGTCTTCCTGCCTGAGCCAACCCCACCCATCTACCTCCCTTACCCATTAATAAGCTCTCTTATTGCCTTCAATATGGTGTTCCAAATATGCTCTTAGCACAGCTGAGAGCAAGTGTCCTTCTTCAACCATTGCTGGGAAATGTTTTTATGACTGCAACATAGTTCCTGCATCTTTCATTTCTTTCTCACATTTCAAACCAGAGATCTTTTCTAGCAGGTGACAAAATTTTACAACTGTATTCTTTTCCCAGTTTCTGCAGTGAAGGAAAAAAGCTGACATTTCTGAGTACCAAAAATGAGGCAGCCTGGGCCTATGTGCTTTTACATAAATTACATAATTCAGTACTCCTAATAACCTAAAGGATGTAGCAAGTATTAATATATTTATTTCATAATCCAGGAAACTGTGAATCTGAGAACCTAAATAAATTGCACAAGGTCACAAACTAGCAAGAGCCCAAAGTGGGATTCCAACAGAGTTCTACGAAGTCCTAAGTCATGCTATTTCTACCTGACTCCCTAACTCCTCTATATTATATGCTTTTTATTATTTTCATCACATTCTCTACTGATCTTAAAGTACAGGTCAAATGTTCCATGTTCTTTTATGCCAGTGTTTCTGACTTTGTTAAAAATATTTCTTTTTCTGAGGTTCAACCAGTATTCTAGAGGGAAAATAAATCTCCCAAGACTTTAGGGAGAAACTGCAGCATAGAGTGTAAGAGCATAGAATTTGGAATTAGGCATATGTGATTATCAGCTGTGTGTATTCCTGGCAAATATACTTAATCATCTTTCTGAGCCTTAGTTCCTTCATCTGTAAAATGGGGATTTTAAGAGCTAATGCAGAGGTGTTCGAGATGAAGTAAGGGTTAACACCTGTAAGGCACTCAGCACCAGACTTTAGCGTGCTCCCTTTAAGACCCAAGATTCTGATCCAAGTGGCACCTGACCAGGTGGAGGCATTCTGCAGGTCCTCATGTGTCAATGCTGAGAAATAAGGAAATAGGTATTGGACCATGTGAAGAGAGGAGAAAAAATACTCAGTCCCAAAGGGTAGGTTTTCATGCATGACTTTTCAGTAGCTTCTGGGTTGCAGATGCTTTCAAAAATTTGAACTTTGCAGTTGAAAATGCATAAAGAATGAACACAAAGTGGAAACAAATGTCTGTAAACATTCTAGAAATCTATGAGGCTAACTAGTTTTACCCAGTTCTAGTTTTCTTTATCTGCCAGTTTGCCTAGTACTGAATATGAGCTATAAACTAGCTTATCTACTTTAATGAAAAATGTTATGTATGTTTGACCTTTAAAATCACAAATGTCAGTGGAAAAATTCCTTTTTTTCTTTCATAATAAAGAGCAACATGCTTTTATATCTCAATTAAGAACACTGAGAACTATTTTTGAATAAAGATAAATAAAACAACCTTATTTAGCATTTGTCTACAGCACGATAAGAGAGAAAGAGAAAGCATACACCTTTTGTTTTTAACAGTCTGTCCTTTTTACATATGAATTTCTCTCGGCCACTTTATAGGTCACAAAATTGGAGGCAGAGTGAGAATTTGGGCAAAAAAAAGGTTTTACCACAAAGAGGAATATAGTTTCTCTGATCTGTCTAACTTTGGAAAAGGATGAATCTCTGAGCAGGTGATATTCACAGACCCAGTTCTTATAGTTGGGGCTTTAAGAAAAAGCTTAAGCTTCCTGCACAAATGAAACCTAAGGCGGGGTCTCTCTTTTCTGAGTCCAGCACGGAAAGAGAACGATCTGGTTCTTCAAGTAGAGGGGCTGGGGATTGAGAAATAAAGAAAGAGACAAGACACAGCGATAGAAGGAAAAAGCTGGGACCAGGTGGGACCGCTGCCCTCTTCTGATGGAGAGACAGTGACCCAGAGCTGATGCAGCATGTTTATTTTATAACCCCAAATACCAGGAAGTTTCACCAAAAGTCAAGACAAAGGAGATTATTTGCATTCCTGAGTAGGCCCGAGCATTCCTAGTGCTAGACTGGATTTACATATCAAAACCCACTTCCCTACACCTGGGCAAAGATAAGAGTCAATGCTGAGAACACATCTGCCTTTTTGGTAAGATGTGTAACCAAGATGTGGCTTTGCCTGTCGCCTTGGATTCAGCTGACAATTTAAAGAAATGCCCATGTGCCTTCCCAGGCACTCTCTACAGAAACCTATTCACTGGTATATATCTCCCCCTCAGCCACACATCCTGGCTTGAAAAACTCCTACTCAGCTTTCAAAACACAGCTGAAATGTCACATCCTCTTTGACTCTTGCTTGGACCAGGCTCAGGTTAGCTTCCAGGAGGGTAGGTGCTTGGTGGATCCACACCTTCCCAGAGCACCATGACTGGGCCTCCAATGCAGCTTCTCACACACTCCTTGCCAGTGGTTTGTCACATGAGTGTCACTTCCATTGGATGGTCAGCTCTTCCAAGGCAGGTATTCTATTCAGTCCTCTGTGCCCAGCTAATAAGAGCCCAATGCCGAGAAACAGTTCCTTGGGATAAAGTTGTTTAATACACTTAACTGACGGAGCAATTTGAATATTCACTGATTTACTTATTCACTGTTTTAGGTTTTTATTCTTTGTTTTAGTTATTAGTTATTTTATCTATTTGCTCATGATTGTGCTATTTCAGTAGGGCAGCTCTTTCTGTTTCATGTGATTTAATTGGAATGGCTATTCTGGGCTGGAAGATCTCGGGTGGCCTCCGCTGGAACAGAAGGTCTAGGTTGTCTAGGACTCTAGGTGGTCCTCTTTCCCTCACATCCGCCAGGACCTCTCTCCAGGTGGCCTCTCTTTCTTGATGAGCAATTGGCTTCTTAAGTGCTGGCTCAAAATTCAAGAGGGTGAAAGTGGAAGCTGCCAGGCTGCTTCAGGCCAGAATTCTCACTTTTATTCCTATTCTATTGTTTAGACAAATCTCAGGGCCAGCTCAGATTCAAGGGAAGTGGAAAATCAATTGGAAAGGAATGGAAAGAATTGTTGGTGGTTATCTTTGCAGATAATCTACCACATTCTACCTTTGCCATTTCAGATGTAAGAGCTCTACAGAAGACTGGAAGCTACTCCTTTGTCCCTAAGTTATTTCCCTGTTATATACTGAATTGTTCTGGAAGGTTTTAGATATACTATTTTGCATTAGCTGTGTGTGTGTGTGTGTGTGTGTGTGTGTGTGTGTGTGTGTGTGTGTTACTGTGGCTATTTGACTTTTCTTTGAGAAATCTCCTATGGCAAGATTTGTAGGTTAAATTTGTTTCTACAAAGAGGAAATAACAACTGCCTTGATTTTATGACTACTCCCTTACATGCATATCCTTGGACTTTTGGGAATAGTTGAATTGTGAGAAGTCATATGAATTAAAGTATTCTTCAAATTGGGATCCACAGAGAAGGTTCTCCTTGATAGTAGATTAAGAGGAATACCTATAATACTAATTATAGGTATGGCATTATGTTTACCTATATTTCATATTTGCATTATATAAACTATCTGTTTTCTTCCCCAAAGTAGTTATGATACTTTCTTTTAAAGAAAAGCTGTTTTTTTTTTAGCTTCTTCTTCTTCTTCTTCTTCTTCTTCTTCTTCTTCTTCTTCTTCTTCTTCTTCTTCTCCTTCTCCTTTTCCTCTTCCTCCTCTTTCAACAAAATGAAAGCAACATAATGTTAAAATCCTATATAATAAAGAGCTAATATGCTAATTAGACCCGACAGCAGAATGACCTTCTGGAACGACCTTCCGGAATGATCTTCTGCAATGACCAGTGGGTGCAAGGTGGGGCCTCGGGGCTGCGAAGCAGCCAGGGCTGCAAGGACTAAGCCCCTTGCACTAATTTCGTGTATCGGGCCTCTAGTGAAAGATAAAAGAAAACAATTGCACAGTTACTTAAGTGCCTACTTAATATATTGGTTGACCAAAGGCTTTTATAAACACGATTTCTTTAAAAGTAGAGAAAGTTACAGAATGCACAGTTTTAGTGAAAGAAAGGGGCTTCTTTCATTATCTTGCCCAACACCTTCATTCTGTAGATGAGAGATGACTCTGGAAGTTACATGATGCAATACATGAAAAGTCAAGAAAAAACATTGCTTAGAGAAATGTGTTAAGATAAAAATCCTTCTTTGAAATGTTATTTAACTTCATATATTACCAGTACACTGAAGAAAAGTGAGAAGAGATGAAAGCAATTAAAATTTTGTAAAGAAATAAGGTTAGCAAGAGAACCTTAAAATTTTGGTTCTCTTTATCTGTAAATAATAGCTAGATAAAGATTGGTTGTTTTAAGTACAAATTGTAATATGAAAATGTTCACAATTTGTAAAGTTATTCCATGTTTGAAGCCTAGAATGGCATTGATTGACTTCAAAATATACTGTTAACATATAGAACAGAACATGTATGCATGTGTAACTGGTCAGTCAATAGCTTCATGCAGAACATATTTATTCTTTCCACTCAACAGAGGCTTATTGAGCTCCATTAATGTACCAGGTAACATTCTAGTCACTGAGGGTACAGCAGTGAACAAAACAGACCATCCCTTTGCTTAGAATGAGAGTTTGTATTGTAATGGGAGGCTTGTATTTTCTTACTTTGGAATGAAGCCTGAATAATGCTAAATATTTAGTAACTTCGACTCTCTGAGTGTAGGTACTGTGGAATGGGAAAAAGCCTCCCAACCACTCTCTGAATTTGTCTTCCACTTTCTTCATCAAACTGTAACACTTCTCATTTACTAGCACTTTTTCAACAAAACAATAATACTAAAATTTTGCTGGTCTAAAGATAAATGTCGTTAATACCATCAATATTTACTATTATTCTAGCAGAACTAATCCTCATATTAGAATGGTATAAATAATTTTAGCATAGCACTGGAAAGAATTTGTGAACTCATGATGGGCAGGGTTTTTTAAAAATCCTGTTCATTCCTCAGGTTTCCACAGTAGTTTAGTTATACTTTTATCACAACATTCATTAATTCAAATGTTGTCTATATATCCATCTCCATCATTAGACAGTGGTCTTTTCAGAAGAACTGTGCCCTATTCTTTCTTTTATATGCATAGCACCCACCTAGTTCACTCAGCAAATGTTGATGTAATTAATATCTTATTTGAGACATTTTTATCAAGGTTAAATGAACTTTGCAAATGCCTTGTGAGACAGTTAGTGTAGGTGTTATTTGCATTTTATAGACAAGAACCTGAAATCACTGGAAGACATTTATTATATGCTCAAAGCCACAATGCCCATGAGGATTGGAAAAAGAACTTAAATTTGCATTCTATGACTTCAGGTCCAGTGCTGTTTCTCTGAAAGGACTTATTTCCCTGCATACTAGTGTATCTATATATTTACCAGTATATATATTTTTAGCAGGGGTATGTCTTTGTCACCACTCCCCACATTCCTGTTTTTCTTTGCTTACATCTCTTCTACTTGCTTAATCTTGAATTGGCCCTTTAATCCTTATGTTGATTCAATAACCATAGAAGGGAGGTCAGAACAAAAAAAATTGTTTTATAATTTTTCTTTGAAAGGTTAGTCACCAGTTTTTCTTTGCCTTGCACACCTTTGATATGCCTTAAGCATTAGAGTTACCTAAAAGAGTTCCAGCATTAAGAGTGTCTTATTCTAGCTTGAGCTTTGGGATTTTTTTATTATGTAAATGTTGAGAAATTTTGAATGAGAGGATGACTGTTTTAGAAGGTCACAAGGGAGACAGTGACATGGAGAAAGAGAAGTTATAGAAAGATTAATTAGTTAAAATATCAGACAGTAACAAATAAATACATGCATATAAGTTCTGACATGCTAGATTGACTTACTTTACAAAGTGCAGAGGAAAACAAAATAGAGAAAAAACAGATTTTAGATTTCTTGGACTAAGATCAAAGTCTGAGGTTCTGGTAAATCACGGTGGTATCCAAATATTTGACCTACTGATTCAGAAACTCAAAGTGGGGCCCAAGAATCTGCACTATAATAGTGTTTTCAGGTGATTCTTATATACACTAAAGTATGAGACCCAATAGACAAAAGCAGAGTTTTTCAAAGTATTATGTGCATCTAAACCAATTCAGTAGATATGAAATAGAACCTGAAAGTGTGAGTTTTCAATAAGCTTCCAGGTGATACCAATGCTGCTAGTCCATATACTACACTTTGAGAAGGAAATCACCAGGTATTGGAGTTGCTGCTCTGATATCTATGCTACAGAAGGTGCTATGGAAAAAGTGAATTTTAAGAAGCTTCACTGTGATTTATGACAGAATTCTTCTTTGGCAACTCATCAGGAAAATTTGCTAGAGATTTCAAATTACTTTTCAATGTTTTTGTAGGTGGGACTGTCATTTAGACTTGCCAAGAGACAGCTTGGCTCGATGCAATTTCAGTTGTAAAATCCTGGGTGGGAGATCAAGAGACTCCGTGTATTTCTTTTTTTAAAAAATTAATTTCTTTATTGATTAAGGTATCACATATTTGTCTTCATCCCCCCATTCCCATCCCAAACCCCTCCCCACGCATGCCCCCACCCCCCTGTTGTCCGTGACTCCGTGTATTTCTGATGGAGTATCTGGCCCTGCCTTTTCTAGCTTCAAATAGCTTGGGGGGAAAATGTAAATGGATTCTTTGGGTAGCACATCATTGGGACTAGTTTCTTAACGCTCATCTGTTTTATTCCTGCCAATTAAGAGCAACAGCTGTCTTACAGGAATGGTGGTTGTTAGGAAGTGACACAGCTGTGGGATTTAGATGAGATAACAGTTGTACAGCCAAGATAAGGCATCATTGGAATGCAAAATGCCATAAACCTGATTTATAGCACATATCCAAGGGGGGAAACTTAAACCAAAATCAACTAAAGTAACAACTAGCCCAAAATGAAAAACAAAACAAAATATCAACCCAGAGATGTTTAGTCACAAAGTCAAGCTTTTTTAGACTTTTTATTTTATTTTAAAAACAAGATTTGAACTGGAAACTGACCAAGAGAGATTACCAATTACTTCAGTTGTCTACAGTGCCTAGAGTTATTAATTTGTGGCTAAGATTTAAATATTTATGTAAAATCTGTCCTCTTGTTTCTCAGCACAATTTGATATTTCCAAATCCTTAAGCCTTATTATGTGACAAAAAGAGTGGACACAATGAACACAAAAACAATTGTCAGTGACTAATATTTGAAAAGTGGTATTATCATAATAATATAATCACTCAGCAACCCAATGGACTCAATATAATTATTTTTTTCTTCTTTATTGTGAGAATAGAGCCATCAATATACCTGCATATTTCAAAAGGAATATAACAATAATAATATAATTAATCATTACAATTAAATTCTGCTACCTAATGTTCCTTATATACATCAAAAGATTTTTTTAGACTTCCACATCTTTGTTAATGCTACTACTCTTGGAATATACCCCTTTTCTCATCCCAGAACACCTATATCCTATTTATCTTTAATAAACCATATCATATACAAATTCTTCATGATCTCTTTTAGGATTCTCTCCACTAAATTTAATATATTCCTACTTTGAATTTCTATCTCAGTTTATCTATGTCTTATGCCACCTATACCTTTCTCCTTGGGATTATAGTTACTTAAGCACATGCTTTATCTTCTTAAATCCATAGTCCTTTGAAGCCAAGATCTAGGCCTGACTCATATTGGAAACTATTTTGTTCTACCAAAAAAGTGCTAAAAAAATAAAAAAAATAAAGTTGCTTGAACAAGCTCTTTTAGAGGTTATGGAAGGAGAGCCCACTTATTATTTTTAGTTTTTATAAAAGAAATCAGCATCAAAATGAAAAGGGAAACTACTGTATGGGAGAACATATTTGCCAATGATATATCTGATAAAGGGTTAATTTGCAAAATATATAAAGTACTCATTCAACTCAACAAAAGGAAGACAAACAATTAAAAATGGGCAGAGGACCTAAATAGACACTTCTCTAAAGAGAACACATAGATGGCCAAGAGACATATGAAAAAATGCTCAACATCACTAATTAACAGAGATATGCAAATTAAAACAACAATGAAGTACCACCTCCCACCTGCCTGAATGGCTACCATTAATAAGTCAACAAATAAGTGCTGGGGAAGATGTGGAGAAAAAGAAACCCTAGTACATTGCTGGTGGGAATGCAGACTGGTATAACCACTATGAAAAACAGTGTGGAGTTTCCTCAAAAATTAAAAATGGAACTGCCATTTAACCCTGTGATCTCACTCCTAGAATGTATCCTAAGAACCCAGAAATACCAATCAGAAAGAATATATTCACCCCTATATTCATAGCAATGCTATTTACGCTAGCTAAGATATGGAAACAGCCCGATGCCCATCAGAAGGTGAATGGATTAAAAAACTGTGGTATATTTATACAATGGAATATTATGCAGCTGTAAAAAAGAAGGATCACTTACCCTTTGAGACAGCATGGAAGGTTCTGTAGAGTATTATGCTAAGCAAAATAAGCTACTCAGAGAAAGACAAGTATCAGATGATCTCATTTATATGTGGAATCTAATGAACAAAAAAGATCCAGAGACATGGAAGCATGCAACAGACTGGCATATTTCAGAGGGAGGTAGTAGGGGAGAAATTAATCAATGAACTTATATGTTTACTAGAGGCCTGGTGCATGAAATTCATGCACTTGGGGGGGGGGAGGTCCCTCAGCCTGGATTGTGAGAGGGCGCAAGCCAGGCCAAGGGACCCCACCAGTGCATGATTGGGGCTGGGGAGGGATCCGGGAAGTTGACCAGCCGGGGAGGGACCATAAGAGGGCTCCAGGGCATGTCTGGCCCATCTCACTCAGTCCTGATCGGCTGGACCCCAGGAGCAAGCTAACCTACCAGTTGGAGTGTCTATCCCCTGGTGGTCAGTGCACATCATAGCAAGCAGTTGAGTGGCCTTAGCATGTCATTAGCATATTATGCTTTGATTGCTTGAATGGCCAACCAGACGAACGGACACTTAGCATATTAGGCTTTTATTATATAGGATAATGCATAGCCCATGGACAGACAATAGTGTGGGGAAGACCTGGGGAGGGGGCAGGAGTGGGGTGAAAAGGGTCAATAGGAGGGTAGGAGGGGGACATCTGTGATTAAGATAAGTAAAAAAAGAAAGAAAAGAAAAAGGGCTGGAATTTAAGAGAGATGCACAAGAGAGGGGACAGAAGATGCAAAATCTTGCACAGACTAGAAGATCAGATAAATTAACCCAGACAGTAAATGGGCTGCCGTTGTAACCTGGTCGTAGCTTGGGCTGAGTGCTAAGCTTATTATATCAGAGTTGCATAAATTTCTTGAGAGAGGACATTGGGAGAAAGATTTCCACAAAGTATTGGGTTTATATATGGAAGCATAGTATTTAGATTGTTGCTGTTCCTGTGTTAATGCATATTACATATATTTCTAATGTCTAATTTTGCCAGGTTTGTTTGTTTGTGATCCTGAAATATCCTAGTACAGACCTTTAGTAGAAAGAGAAGTCATCTAGTTAGAATTGATTTGTTGTCATTTTCCAAATTTAACTTGGGCATAATAACTATAATCCAATATACAATATGTGAGAGAAATAACAAATTAGTAGGTGATTTCAAAGAGAAAACAAAAGAGGACTTTTGACTATGATGATAAAAAAGGACTTCATTCATTCATTCATTCATTCATTCAATTAATAGGTAGTATTTGAGTGACTATATTTCAAGTCCTGGCCTCATAGACTTTTTGTTCTGGTTGGGGAGATATATATTAACCAATAAATTACACAAATCACTGCAAAATCACATCTATAATAATAGTTAATAAGGTAATTGATGTGTAATGTTTGATATATTACCTAGAACCTACTAAGCAAATGTTTAATAAATATCAGCTATTCCAATGATTAGTTTTCAATCTAAAAATGGTGTTATAAAAGGTGTTTGAGCAAGGAAATGAAAATTATCGAAGATGTTTTCTGATGCTTAATCTGGAATTAATTTGTCAGAGAACTTGAAACAGAAAGTGACTAAAATTGAAGAATCTGTCCCCTCTCAAATCTATTCTACAAATTTTATAAATGAGGGCATCTATAATGGGAAGGAAGAGGTAGAATCATATATTTAATATGAATGGAGATAGAATTGATCTAGAGTAACTATTTTGAAAAAGGACAAAGGAATACAGAGATTTGGAGCATGGGTAACCATAGATGGTGGTGATATTTAAAGAACTTGGGGACATAGCACTAGAAGCAGGTTCATGAGGTGGATAATGAAGTACATTTGGACTTACTGAGGTTGAGATGCTGAGATTTTCAGGTGGAGACTTTCAGAGAGGCGATGGGGTAAATATTTATATTTGGGAGTCACTTGCATAGAGTTATAGTTACAACTGTTGTAATATATGAAATTACCTTTGAAGAAGGACAATAAAAAATTAGCTTGTTCCCACCTGGCTGATGTGGCTCAGTGATTGAGCTCAACCTATGAACCACAAGGTCACTGTTAGATTCCTGATTAGGGATGAGCTGTGGGCTTGATCCCAGGTTGGGGGCATGCAGAAGGCAGCTGATCAAGGATTCTCTTTCATCATTGATGTTTCTTTCTCTCCCTATCCCTTCCTCTCTGAAATTAATAAAAATATATATTTTTAAAAATTAGGGATACCCTAAATTTGGGGTTGACAGGAAAAAAAGTCTGCGAAAGAGAAAAGGAGCGAGTAAGGTGAAAGAATCATGAATGTGCAGGGTTAATGCAGCCCTAGAGGCTAGGAATTCTAGAGGATAGCAGTTTCAAATTCCTGGGAAAGCTCAAAGTGAATGGCAGCTGAGAAAGGCTGTTGGATTTAGCCATAGGAGATCATTGATGACCATCACAAGGACAATTTTAGAAAAGTTGTGTCGGGGTGGCCAGATTATAACACTTTGAGGAATACCCACCAACTGAAGACAGAGAGCATGGACTACTCTAAGAAAAGTTGGGTGGCAACATTGAAGAACATGGTAATAAAATCATATAGGCTGAGGGAATAGCAATGATGAAGAAAAGTTTTCTTAGAATGCAGGAGAGTTGAGCTAGACTCTACATTTGATGGTGTTCTATGCTTTGGCTTTTTTATTTGACTAAATTAAATAACCTGGAATCAAATGAAATTGAAGCAGTTGCAGTCTTAAAATGTACCAAACCCGATGCTACTCCAATTTGTTGTAGAAAAATGATGTAATTACATTTCTAAATGATCAAAACTGGCTGTAAAATGGCTAGACTTCTAGTAGTGATCCATCCTACTTGCTAGTGATGGTAGACCTTGCCAGACACATAATGCTTATGCTGAGCTCCTGGTAGTGGTAGTGAACAGTATAATAACAAATTTTAATGTTACACTGGCATCCTAGAATGTAATCTGATCATATCACTATAAATGGACCCACAGCTATTTGCATTTCCAATTTTGATTTAATGACATGATAATTATTGATTCCCATTTCTAGTTGGAGCTTGAAGAATGTGTATTATATATGAGTGAATGTATCTGTGTATTTGTGTGTGTAATTACTAGTTATTGAATGCTACTAGTTTGAAGGCACAATAAAATTGATTAGACATATCTATAATCATCATTCCTGCCCTACATGATAGAGAATATTATTCTACATTTATAAATGAAGAAACTGGAATTTCAGAAGTTAAGTATTTTGTTCAAGGTCACACAGCTAGTGGGGAATTACAGATGAGCTGCAAACCCAGCTCTGCCTTTCACACTCTTTCCCCTTTTTGGATATATAAAGAGGGAACAAGCATAGTAATATGGTACATTTCATCAGGGATAGGAGAGAGCTATTACTGGAAATTGTGTCCTGAATTATACTGAATTCATTAAGTGACCTAGTTTTTCTTCATCTGTAATGGAACTTGTGGAAAGTGGGAGTTGGAAGGGATCTTAGAGGTCTTCATTTCTGGAAACTAAGGCAGAGATTTGTTTACCGTCACTCAGACTATTCATGAGCTGGGCCACAAAGGATCTTCTACCTTCAAGTTCTTAGTCTACTTTCCTAGATGTAGCTTAAAGTGTATAAAGAAAAGTGCATTTATGGATTTTTCAGTCATCTGCTTCCATCATTTAAAGACTTCTTAGCATTCTGGGCAGAATCTCCTTGTAAGCCTCAGGTGCCTTGAACTCACTTGGACTTTGTTATGCTAAGAAGTTTTCTCAGGAGAGTTCTACCTATTACGTTTTTGACTGATATTTCATTTTTCTTATACAAGCCGAGCAGCATAAGGCTCTAAGGTGTATGGTATAAAAGTAGTTGTTAAAAGAAGGAATGATGCCATGTCCAGGGGATTTATATTGGCAATTTAATTGGAAATACTGCAATTAGCATGAAACATCCCACTTGATATGAGTTTGATATTCCTATTAAATAAGAGAGAGAAAACCTCTACACATTATTATCAGCATCATACAAATGATGGTTGATACCTCATTTTTTTAAAAATATATTTTTATTGATTTCAGAGAGGAAGAGAGAAAAAGATAGAATCATTGATCTGCTGCCTCCTGCACACCCCCTACTGGGGATTGAGACAACAACCCAGGTCTGTACCCTGACCTGGAATCAATTGTGACTGCCTGATTCATAGGTCGACAGCTCAACCACTGAGCCAGGCCAGGGGGCTGATAATGCAATTTTTTTTTTTAATACAATGATATTTTATTAAGATAGCACTATTGGTGCCAATCCTTAGGGTAGTTTATGCTTATCTAGAATAAAGTCTCAAAGCTTCTCAAAGAAGTTTCAGTTTCTTTCAAAAACTGTCATTGGTCTGTTATTATAAGGCACTATTGCTCCTTTCATTGTGGCTACACTTTAGAAATAGATGCTGCAAAGATAAAACACCACCTGGGATATTTCTCTCTTAAAGCAGGACAGTAATTGTAATAGGCTTGGTGCTTTTGTGGGTTTATTTTAAACATTCCTAAAAAAATAGGGTTTGTAATTTTCCTTCAGATTACAAGCTGACATTAAAAAAAAAAAAAAGTAACAGGGAATGTAGCACTTCTGCGTGATGGCAGCTGATAATTACCATAGTGTGAGTGGGGCTAGATAAAACCCAGGCATTTTAAGAAACATGGCTGATTACAGAGCTTTAAGAGTAACTCAATGCGGGAATTTTGCTTTGTTAGTCAAATTGAACTGTCTTACTTAACCAATTTCATCTCACTTCTTTTATTTTTCAACCAAAAACCACCTTCTCATCTTCAATTGCAAGGCTGTTCCCAGGAAGAACAACGTACAAAACTGAAAAGTGAAATATAGGAAATCTAAGAGTATCAGTATGAAACTGATTCTCACCATGTGTAATGCCTCTGGGAAGGCACACTGTGTGATAGCATTTTTTTTTTTCATCGTTTAAAAGGATTACATTTTTCTTTTCCTGAAAAAGTAAAGAAATAATTTTGTGGCTAATGTCAGGATAAGCAAATGTCACACTGTCTGGGCTTGGTAGTATGTATACCCAGGGAACTTAGAACTGTTAAGCCAACTATGTGAGAAGTGAGAGAACATGGTGCCTTATAAGGAAATGGGAAGTCTTCAAACATATTTTTAAATACAGTTAGTAGACACACATCATTTTCCTTTTAAATTAATTGTACACTTTAGTTGCTCAGTTTTGATTACTGGCACACACACACAAAATGTGTGTGGTCTGATAGTAGAAGATTCAAATTCACAAGAATGCAGAATGTAGTAACTGCTATTGCAATGAAAAACTATTATTCGATAGTCATATTTTATATAATTCATGAGTTATAATTTGTCCAAATAAATACACATTTCTAAGAGTTTAACCAATAAATGCCCCAAACCTTTCCTTCTGAAAATGGGGGCTGAAAATACTTGCAATTAGGGAAAGATGCAGGTTATTTAACGTCCAAGGCCTTCTTAAAGAAAAGTACATAATTATGAATATAAAATTAGATCAATGGTCTTGCAAAGGGGTGCTGAAATTGAACTTCATTAGTTTCATGGTAAATCCATCTCTACTTGAGAAATGGTCTATTTGTAGAAGACTGAGGTGGAAACATACTTACATCTGATGAACCAGTATTCCTTCAGAGATTACCATGGTATTTAAGGCAGTTACCTTTGCCTTTACTGGTCACTTTCCTCCAATTCCAATCCTTCATACTGCCATGTCTGTCTTCATTAATTTTTACCATCTCTCTTACCAAACATATACAGAGATATGATTCTACTTTGTACCTCTATCACTGCTTCTTCAAGCTTACTTTATATTGTCTAGTATTACCACAGCATTAAATTAGTGTTTTAGGCTGAATTGTCCCCCTACCCCCAACCAAATTCATTGTTGAACCCTTAACCCCCAAACTTTCAGAATGTGATTGTATTTGGAGATAGGACTTTTAAAGGGGTGATTAAGTTTAAATGAGGCTCTTAGGTGAACCCTAATCCAATTTGGGTGATAAACTTATAAGAGGAAATTTGGATACATAAAAAGACACCAGGAATACACATGCATAGAGAGTTGACCATGTGAGAAGGCAACAAGAGAGTGGTCATCTGCAAGTCAAAAACAGAGGCCTCACAGGAAAACACCTTGTCAGCACTTTGATCGTGTACTTCCAAGCCTCTAGAATTCTAAGAAAATAAACTTTGGTTGTTTAAGTCACCCCATCTGTGGTATTTTGTTATGGTAGTCCTAGTAAACTAAAACAGTTAACTAGAATTTATCAAATAAACTGGGGAGTGGGCCTAAGCCATCAGTTGGACATCCCCTGAGGGCTCCCGGACTATGAGAGGACGTAGGCCAGGCTGAGGGAACCCCCCAAGTGCACAGATTTTGTGCACCAGGCCTCTAGTATGCTTACTAACACAACAGAAGCTAACTGAGTGCCTATAGGCACATATTTCAAATATTTTGGTTGAATGAAAGAACAAGTGCTTGCATGCACACACACATGCAATCAGGATAGATTTCAAGAGGGAGTTTTGATGAAATAGCATTCTTCCTTATTTTCTTCCTTCAGACAATGCCAACTGCAAAGGAAGGTTGTAGTGATAACATAAAATCCATGATTTAATAGGTCTTAATGATGATCAAATATATACAATCATTGAGTCCTTATATGATAGAAATTCAGGAAAATAAGAGGTGACCAAATTTTCCTAAACATATCAGAGCATTGAAATCATGATAGACATTCTTTTGATGATGAAAGTAGTGTCCATAGGTACAAAGGTTTTTTACTGTTGTTTGTTTGTTTTAACATGGTCTTGTACAGTAGGCTGGCTATTTGCCACAGGCCTCATATGGTGCTACCTGAAATTGTAAAATTTCTTTGAATGGAAGAACCTACATGGTCAGATATTTCTGAAGAAATCTTAAGAAAACTTGTCGATATAACTCACATCTCATGGGACATGAGATAAATCTGTGACACAAAAGCAATTTATTAATTTGTGATCAGTTATAAATTATTATCCCTGTGCATATGACAATTCAGGAGAAATAATTATTAGTTATGTGGGGCCTTGGTGAAAGCATATTAAAAGCAAAGAAAACAGTTATTCTTGAAGAGTTTTCTCTAGTTATAAGTGCCTACTAATGAGTTGGTCTTCCATTTCCAGGGAAAATTTTATTTTAATTTGGAAGACCATACATTTATCTATTGTGCTATTTATTTATTTTATAAACATTTACTAAGCCTCTACAATAGGGCAAATATTATGCTAGGCATTAGATCCTATATAATAAAAGCATAATATGCAAATCGACCGAATGGCTGAACAGCGGAACGACCATCCAGATGACCAACCAGGACCACGCTATGACACCCACTGGTGTCAGGCCAGCCAAGGCAGGTGCGATGCAATTGGTCGGGGGCCGGCCATTTCCCCATGATCGCCCCGCAGAGGGAGGCCCAGGCCACCGACTGGTGGGATGGTCAATTGGGGGGCTCCATGATTGCCCCAAAGAGGGAGGCCCAGGACACCAACCAGCGGCTGTGGCGGGTGGGCAGGGCCTCCCTCTGTGAGGGAAGCCCCGGTGCTGGGTGCTAGAGGGAAGCCAGTGCTGGTAGCCGGGGGAAGGAAGGCCTACTCTTGCATGAATTTCATGCATCAGGCCTCTAGTATACAATAATGAATGATACCGACATAGTCTCTGTCTTATGCTTTAATTGTCATAGTTAGCGAGTAAGTTGCACTTAATTTTCCCATTGATTAATGATATTTCTCTTCACTTTGGCTCAGTTATGCTGCTCTTTACTTTTATAGTGCTTATTTCCATAAATGTTTATATAAATATTGTATACATCTAATAAAATCCTTTTTGAAAGAATGGTCCAAGTTTTTCATAAAAGTATAAAACATTCCAAATTCAAGGCTCTCATGACCCATACTTTAATGCTCTAGGCCATAAAACAAATCAAAGTGACAAAAAAATAAATCTGAAAAATACCTCCAAATAAACGCATATTTCCTAGTTGGTCAAAGTACAATTATAGAGATCTATGTATATTTTCCCCTGTGTTGGAAGGAGTCTATGAGATAATTCTCTAAAAGCAGAAAAACAGTTCTAATACCTAGGGGTTTCTATGGATCAATACTTGATTATGTATGCTCTTTCTATTGACACCAAATCAAGTGAAATTTTGACTTGCCTGGATTCTATACATATATGTCAAGGCTCCTATTCTTCTCATGACTTCCTTGCCTACCTAGCAACTTACTAAGATTAAGTTGTCTGACTTTGGTGAACCAGTCATAGTTCTTGATGTTCACACACGTAAAATCATTGTCTAGAAGGAAAAAAAAAAGAAGAAAATGTCTAATTTCAAGGCACCTTATATTTCCTGGGTTGATTCTATAGATTTTTATCTAAGGAGTAAGCTTTTAAAAGAGTTGCTGGAGGTGAAAATGTATGAAGGCAAATATCTACAGAAGCTGCCCTTTATCTAACCACATCACCTCTCAGAAGCCATGACTCTTGTGAACTGGATAAAGTGGGATGAGTGGAATAATAGATTTAAGGGTATAAAAACTAGACATCTGAAGAGACTTTCTTGTTTTAAGGATATACCCAACCTACTTTTAAAATATTCCTTTAATGGGGAGTTTAAAGGAAGTTCCTTCCTATTACGAGGTCAATGATGCCCTAGTTAAATCATTTCTTTGTCATTTTGGGTGGATTTAAAGGAAATATTGTTATATTGTCTCTAAAGGAAGCTTTTTTTATTTGGCTGGCAAATAAATTGGATATTTAAAGAAGACCGATTCACTGCTTGGAAATGTCACCTACTTATAATTTCTTATTAGAGGCGTAACTAACAGGTAAAAATGCTACCATGATGCACATAAATACTACTGGCAAAGCTTTTATGGCTACATTTTAGGAACTCCTAGAGGATTTTTAAATCTGCATTGCTTGAAGGTCCCTGCTTTGTGGGGGAAGAAGTGATGGGGAAGATGAGATCATTACCCACTTCTGTCCCAGCTTAAAATTGTGAAAAGACTAACTAGAAAGTACTTTTCCTCACCATAGGTCTGCTATACTCAGTTTTATTACCCTCATCAGTTTATTAGATACATAATTGTCCTTATAAAGGAATTTTGAAATAATCATTGTTTTACCGTATATGTTTGGTGCAATATACCTTTCTTCATATACTAGAGGGGAGAAAATTTTTAATTTGGTTCTAAATATTTCTATGCTGGTCAAGTATAGATTAAAGATGTGCAAAAATAGAATCACTTCAAGGTCCTTTGATCTCTCAATTTTTAATGTTTCTTAATCAGCTATTGCCTATGGAGGTGGGACTCTGGACTCCACATTTCACTTGGGCTACTTGCCTGTTTTGTGATATGATTATGACCAAGCCACTGGACTCAGAACCATAGTCTCCTTGTCTGCAAAGCAAGAGGGTTGTACTTCTCTCTATGTTCTTTAAGCTCTTCCAATTCTATAAGTCTGTGACTTTCTTTGAGAGGTTACCAAGATAATTCTATACTGTGTGTGATTTTATTTCTCCTTCAGCACAACTGAGCACCACCTCAACTGCACTGTATTCTTCTCTAATGGTTTCAAAGGGTACAACCAGTTTCATTATGTTCCATATATCTTTGCTGAAAGAGATTAGACTCAAGAGAACATAGTCTTTGGCTCAAGTCATTTACTGAATTAGTGTAATGAAATGTAAAAGAACTTACTTGCACTCAGGGACAGTTTTATGTGAAGCTACCTGTGGAGAAACAGACATTCATTCAACATTTGGTCAGACTTAATCACATCTTAAATCTATCTCTTGAGGGTGGGAATGGGAGTTGGACTGTTTGGTTCTAATGTATCTATTTAATTCTACTTGTCTTTATAAAAAAATTGAACATTTTTTGTGTGAGAACATTTGAATATTGCACTTGAGATGGTTATGTTCCTCTATTTGTTTATGCATTTTGCACTATTTCTAGGCATTGAAATATATTACTAAAAAACACAACAAAGATTATTTTTCTTGGAGCTTAAATTCCAGCAAGGAAATAGAGGAGGCTGACAATTAACAATAGACAATAAAAATTAAATAATGTAGTACATAATTCTATATTACATGTAATTTAGTATGTGATAAATACAATGGGGAAGAGAGAAAAAAAGATAAAGTAGAAGAGGGTTAAAGGAATTAGTATGTTGGGGGAGGTGGTTTATAATTTTAAATAGGCTTTTCAGGTAGTTTACATAGAGGGGACATTTGATCTTGAAGTGAGGATGTGGACTATGTAGATATTTAGAGAAAAAGTGTTCCAAAGGGAACAGCAAATACAAAAACTCTGAAGTTTCACAGTGCCCGGAGTGTTAAGATATATCAAGGAGGCTAGTGTGACTGCAGCAGAAGGAACAAAGAAGCAGCCAGGGGCAGATCACAATTTTCCGTTTGCCTCTCCAGATCTATCCTTATCTCCTCTCCACCCTGTTTGGAGTCACAAAAAGGCTGATAAGTATGGACTACATCAACAAGCTTCTTTGCTCACCAGCTTCCAGAGAGGTTTAGCCAATGGGAGTTACAGAGGAGAGATCCAAAGGCAAGAGAACAGTGAGGTCAGACAATTTATTCCCCTGGCTCCCTCCCTGCTGGGTTGCTGCTTATTGACTTTATCCTTTTACCAAAGGCCACTGCTCCTGTCAGGCATCCCTGAAATATGAAAGTCCTCCCCTGGGCTCATGTAACTGGTAACTACTTTCTCCTCTTGCCCCAGTAGGACTAGGGATAGTAATAGCTCTCTACTATTGAGGCCTCAGGGTAGTGCACCATCTGATTTTTTTAACCCCAACCTCATTTTGCAAAAATTCCCTTTACTAAACTCCCCTCAATTACCAGTTTAATTTTGCCACCATTTTCCTCCAGGTCCCTAACCAATAAAGGTGTTGTAGACCATTATAAGACCCTTCATTTATTCTGAGAGAGATGTGGGAGATGCAGAAGAGTGACTCATGTTTTAAAAGAATCAGTGCAGCCCCTGTGTTGAAAAGTCTGTAAGAGGGCAAGGAAAGAAGTTAGGAGGTTACTGCTGTAATCCAAGTGAGATCCATTCCATTTGTATTCTGCTAGATAGACCAGTTTTTCTAATCAATAACCCATCAATCTAAAATGCATCTCATAACCCTTTATAAAAAAACCATAAACTTTTACCAAGGCCTAAGACCTATATAGCTTGTAAGAAACAATTTCTTCATAGCAATTCTGGTTCTATTGAAACAAATCCTGGGTATTACTAGTAGGATAATTCATGCTTATAAATAGAATTTTAAAAATCAAACTAAGTACCCATCACTTATTAAATATTATTACATTTTTCTTCATAGGTCATTTGCTCTCTGCTTCAAGAATAAAATGTATTTTAAAATGCATTTTTTAGCGTTCTCTTAAATTTTTTTATTGTGCATGGTAGGAATACTTAGTATGAGACCTAACCTTTAAACAAATTTTTAGGTGTAAAATACATTATTATTAAGCATAGGTATAATGTTGTACAGAAGATTCTAGGGCTTATTCATCTTGCTTGACTGAAAATTTATGCCCATTAATAACGCCCCATTTCTCCTCCCCCAGTCCATGGCAACCTCCATTCCACTTTTTGATTCTATGAATTTGACTATTTTAGATACCTGATGTAAGTTGAATCACTTAGTATTTGTTTTTTGACCTGCTTATTTCATTTAGCATAATATCCTCAAGTTTCATTTTCTTTTTTTAAGGCTGCATAGTATTCCATTGCATGTATATGCCACATTTGCTTTATCCATTCATCTGTCAATGGATATTTAGTTTGTTGTTTCTACAACTTGCCTATTGTATATATTAATGGAATCAACGTGGGAGTGCTAATTCATTTTTTTCAACATTATTTTTTAATGCCTGCTACATTTTTTTCTAGATAAATGTCTCAAAGTTAAAAAGGATGGGATGGCAGTGGGATGGTGATGGAAAATATTAATTGAATACATACCAAATTCAAACTGACAAGAGCGGTGATGGTAAGATCCAGGAGTGTTGAACGACCATAACAGGGGAACATGATCTAGTTTGGGGGAGTTCCATGGAAAAATTTTCTTACAAGGAACAGAACTATGTTCTACCTATAATAGTAACAAACATTTTCACCCAAGAATAAGAGTTTCCTCATACTTGACAAAGTCAGATTTCTCTTAGATATTCTTTGACTTTGAACACAAATAGAGGCTGCTTACTAGTTTGCTTAAAGCAATGGAGGTAGAATATCATCTACTTGATCATAGTTGGGTTGTGGCCATGTGGTTAGACTTACGTTAGAGCCACTCTTATAGACTCTGTGTATAATTATGTATGTGACTTATTTCCCCCAAATAAATGTGTTGGGTTCTGAGAGAAGGGGATGGAATTCCCATATACTGAGCACAGACTCTGTTCCATGCACTGTTCCAGGAATTTAAGTGCATTCACTCTTTTCTCTTTTCTAACAGCCCACATGGAATCTAGTCTGTCAGGACTATCATGAAAAATATACCTTTAATCTGAGAACCTCTGCTGTGTTCTCCTTAATTTAACCTACCAGAATCTCAAATACAGGCTTGTGTAACAGTTTTCTGACTGGTCTTCCTGTTTCTACTCATGTGTCCCTATAATCAGTTCTCCACATGGTGGCCGGAGTGAGGTTACAGAGTTAATCAGAGCATGTCACTCTTTTATTCAAAGTGCTTCAGAATTTTCCCTTTGCCTTGCCAAGAAAATGGGAAGCCTGTACACTAAAGATAAGGTACTGGATGATTTGTCCTTTGAATTTCTTTCCATCTCTTATTGCCCTCAGTCTCTCTCACTGCAATCTGGCCTATTGCCATTTTTGGTACATTCCAATATGTTCCTGCCTTGGTGTCTTTGCACTTGCTGTAGCTTCTGCCTAAGCCACACATCCTCTTCACACAGATGACCGCATAGCTTATTTCTTCTCCTTGTTCAGATTTCTCCTCCTCATCTCAGAGAAGCTTTGCTGATCAACTGATTCACAATGCCTACATCTCCTCTCATTGCCTGACCCTTGCTCTTGGACCTCTTGCTCAACTTGATTTTCCTTCATAGCCCTTATCACCTTCAATATTACATGTGTGTTTATTTGCATATTTTCCAGAATAGAAATTCCAGAGGACCGAGACCTTTTTTTTAAAGTATTTTTTATTTTATTTTATTTTATTTTTTTATTTTTATTTTTTTTATTTTTTAAATATATTTTATTGATTTTTTACAGAGAGGAAGGGAGAGGGATAGAAAGTTAGAAACATCGATGAGAGAGAAACATCAATCAGCTGCCTCCTGCACACTCCCTACTGGGTATGTGCCCGCAACCAAGGTACATGCCCTTGACCGGAATCGAACCTGGGACCCTTGAGTCCATACGCCGAAGCTCTAGCCACTGAGCCAAACCAGTTAGGGCTATTTTAGTTTTTTAGATTGCTCCATATTCTCAGAACCAAACATCATGCCTGGTACATAACGTTATATATGCATGTATTGTTTTTGTTATTAATCCTCACCTGAAGATATTTTTCCATTGTTTTTTAGGAAGAGTGGAAGAGAGAGGGAAAGACAGAGAAAAACATCAATGTGAGCAAAACAAATCGATTGGCTGTCTCCTGCACGAGCCCACACCAGGGCCTGGGCTGGGGAGGAGCCTGCAACTAAGGAACGTGCCCTTGACCAGAATCAAACCAGGACCCTTTGGTCCACAGGCTGATGTTCTATCCACTGAGCCAACCTGGCTAGGACTACAAATATTTTTAGAATAACTGACTGACTGAATGATCTCATTCAAAACTCTTTGCCTGTGATGATCTTCAACGGCGAGTACCAGAAGTCCAGAACCACACTCTTGTACTGTTCAGTGTCTTGAACTCCCTTGAATATAAGTAGACATTTAGAAAAAATTTCTTAAAAATAAACAAATGTAGTCATAAATAATAAACTTTGCAAATTGCTGTTGAGAGGCAATACAATTTTATAAGTAAGTGCATAGTCTTTGTGGTTAGACGTGGCTGTATGAATATTATATGGGCCATTTGCTTTGTCAGATTGAGCAAATTACTTAACCTCTCTGAGCTGGGTTTCCTGACCTGAAAAATTAGGTTAATAATAGGAGTAGCCTCATGGGGATTAAATAAGAGGAGGAATGTTCTCAGCACAGGTCTGCATATGTTGTCAATAAAGTAATCCTCCAGCTTGGGTGAAGTGACCTCCTCTGCTTCTTGGGTTTCTCTGTGGCAATCAGTTAATCTCAGTCAGTATTTTCTGTTTGTCTGCTCCTCTATTAGGTTTTAAGCCTTTGGAAGGCAAGGACTTAATTTTATTAATCTTTACATTCCATGAACATTGAAAGTCCTCAATGAATCTGTTTTGAATCAAATAGGACTTAATTTGAGATGACAGCCCTTATTCCAGAAAAAGAAGGGCACTGTGTTATTGACCAGTGTCAATATTAATAACTATGGATGAGGCACAGGCACAGGCACCTACCTACACTCGTGTCTATGAAAGTTATGAGCAAAAGCCATTCTAGACAAGCTGTGAGCTTGGGTCTTAGGTGTGGAGGAACAGTAGGATGAATGAGAGGGAGGAGAGCTGAGCTGGCTGACAGAGAACTTCCCTCCATGCAGACCTTGTTCCCTTCCCAGCTGCTATTGGCTTTTGCCAAAGCCAGCTTCCTAAATGCTCCAGTCGGATCTCTTTTATCAGTTGCTAGGTACTGCCAGTTGTGTCAGGTGAAGTAGTGGAAATTTATATTCAACTTATAAATAGTTGAAGAGCCTGTCTTGGTGCAATGTGAAACGAGCAAATATTCCATTTCTCCTGGGAGGGATCAGGATTCAGTGAACGATGCTGTCATGTCAGCTGTGTCAGGGCCCCTGTTCATGAGGCCACACAGCTATAAGTTATTCATAGGAACATAACAAACAAAGACTTAGCTGTATCGAATAATGAGCATTCTTCTCCCGAAGGTTGCTCTGCAGCTAGAAGCTGAGGTCTGCAGGGTCACCCTGTCAGAAGCAGAAATGGACCTCACACCCTTCAGGGGTGGTGTACTTTGCAAATACAAAAAATGTTGCACTGAGCAACTCAAGGAAGCTCCAGGGAACTTTATGATCTTTCTGGCGGGATGGGATGGGGGTTTAAGTCTTCCTTTTCCAGGGGAAGCAGAGTAAATATTTTCAGTAGTATTCATGTTTCTATCCTGGATAGATATTAGGGGTTTTTGTGTGTGTATGTATGTGTGTGTGTGTGTGTGTGTGTGTGTGTGTGTGTGTATGTGGTGGTGGTGGGGAGGGGGTTCTTCCTAATATCTTTGGCTCATATATTCAGATCTTTATCCTCTGATGCCTATAATTAAAAGTTCTGAGAGAAAAGAATTTTCTTCAGAGTGATATTTAGTAATTCTTTTATATTATTTAAAGAGGATATTATTTAAGAGGGTGATTGAAGGTCAATAGGAAGAAGTACTTTCTCTTTTTTGTTTTTTGGCTTGAAGGAGCTCTGAAGTCTTCATAATGAACAGTGAAAAAAATGATTGGATTTGGAATCAGATATAAGCTACAATACTAGTTTCCCTGAGACCATGGGCATGATACCTAACTTCTCTGAGTGATATAATGAGGGATATTAAAACTTGGAAAGCTCTTACTAAATGGCATAGCATGTTCAAAGCATCAGGCACTATCCCTTTATACATTAGGTGTCCAATAAATTTCTTTTCTTCTCCAACTTTTCTCAGAAATAAAATTAACTTCCTCATTATCTACTTATTTTATTTTTTTTAAAGAAGAGAGAGAAAGAAACATTGATCAGTTGCCTCCCACATGCACCCAACCAGGAACTGAACCCGAAATCTAGGCATGTGCCCTGACCAGGACTTGAACCCACAACACTTTGTTGCTTGGGATGATGCTCCAACCAACTAAGCTACCTGGCCAGGGCTCATATTCTACTTATTTGAATGTTATTATCTGTTTTCTGTTACCCTTCAGATAATACCCACCACTCTTGAGGATGAAGTTCACACTCTAGCATAGCCTTTCTTGTGTCCTGTTGTTCTCATCAGTCACTGGCCACATTTACCATTTTTTGGCTCTATCTTCTTCATGATAGCTGGCTAACTTATTCTTGAAAATGTACCTTGGCTGTCATTTGTTCATGTGCCTTTTCTGACCCCTAGGTTTGACCTCTGTGCTCCAGAGGCAGCTGTTACATCCTCTTCCTAGACTGTGTTGGATTTTCCTCTATCCTCAACTAGATTTCAAATTTCAGGTACCCACCATAGTGACTAGCACATAGCAAGTGATCCATGAATGCATTGAATGGACAGACAAATGAAAGACTAAATGTGAACAAGGGATTTCTAATTTGAAGATAGTTAAAAATAGAGATTTTTTTTCAGTACCTAAAGTATGTCTGGACCAATAATTAAGGTTTTACTTCTTTTTCGGTAAAGAAAGTTGTTAGTTTGTGGGGAATTCTGTGTTATTGTGGGTCAGTATATAGACACTGGACCCTGATGGGCTAGGTTCAAATCTCTTCTCTGTCACTGATTAATGTGTGATCTTGCATTAGTTAATCTCCCTGCAGCTTAGTTTTCTCACCTGTAAAGTGAGGATAATAATAATTCCTATTTAAGGAGATGTTATAAAAATTAAATCAGATTTTGCATGTAATGAACTTATAACACCTGCAATGAGCTTATACCAGCACATGGTATATGGTAAACATTAAATATTTAAGAAATGAAATAAAGCACTCACAAGTGCAAAGGATCAGATGTGGACTCAGAATAGGGCAGAGTGCCCATAGACAAGAAGCATTATTAGATTGAAAGCATCTTATTACCCTTCAAAAACTGACAAAACAGAAGGATTAATGGCTCTATAAAAAGTAATATCACTGCAACTGCTCCTCCTTCTCCCCTCCTCTGTAGAGTGGGTGAGTTTAGTGACAGACTTTGGAAGGAGCTAGAAATATCAGCTTAAAAATGCTTGGCAACCACTTTAGAATGATTATCTGACTTTGGGGGAGAGGGAGAATACTGAGGTATTCCTTTTACCCAAATTTAGAAATGTCATGGAAGCATAATGAATCATCTCTCAGAGGCTTTAAAAACATTTTTCTCATACTGAGTATTGCCTATTGTCTTCCACTGCCATCAGTTGTGAACCTCAGGATAACCATCAAAACCCTAAGGAAGCTACCCAGTTTTATGAATGACGGCATCTGTTTCAGGTTTAATTCCTTTACCACACTTGGATGGACAATGTATTTGGCTCCTCAATCTCTTTTCTACTCTATAAATAGTCTAAATCAATCAGGGTAAGCCCATCCCTCTTATCAAACATGAGCTCAGACATGGGCCAGTGCAATACAAGGAAAGCAATTTGGGAGGAAAAACCCAGTCTTTCCTGCTGGAAGTGAAAAAGGAAGCATGTTGCTCTGAATCTTGTTGGAAACCATTTCCAGGCAAGACTACCAGCCTTAGGATGAACCAGTACTATGACTGGCAGCTTGGAGGGATGGGAGTTAGTTCAACCATGATGCCACGGTTGAGCCCAGTGACCAGCCCTAACTCTGTACTTCCTCTTTTGCTTTACACTAAGTGTCCTTACCATTAAGCTGGTTTAACTTGGGTTTCAGTTATTTGCATCCAAAAAATGTTCTAATCAAATGCACTCATGATGCTTCTTTCACACTGTCTTGTAAAACAGTTATTTGTGTCCATGTGGGTGTTCTTATTAGATTGTGCATAACTTGAGGGCAGCTGCCATGACCCATTCATCTTTTATTTCCCTATTTGTTGATATATAACAATGTTGAAAGAAATATGTCCTAACAGCCTTTGGTCCCATTTAACAGCAATGAAGCCCCTATTTAAAAATAATTTGCTTTTTTGATCTGAAATCATAAAAGCCAATGCTTGATAGAAGTGAAAAAAAGCATGATCTTTCAGTATCTTTTTTTATGTTGCTCATGCAATAGTTGGAAATAATAAATCTTATTACAAATTAAACCATTGAATTATGTTTTCATAACACGCAACCAAGCACACTCCCCTTAGCTTTCCCTCTATCAGAACTAATTTCAGGCAGTCTGTTTATAGAGGGAAGATGAATTTTATTGGTGACAAATGCACTCCTGCATTAACAAATTAAGTGTGCTCTCAAAGGAGAAAAAACAAACTCAGAGAAAATTGGGTTGTCTGAAAATTGAAGTCTATAAAAAGGAATTCTTTCCTCAGGGACATTCAGTATTTTTTGTAATCACATAGAAAGAAAAACATATGCCTCTTGAGTATAACATTAAAATAAATTAATTTTGCTGCCTTATTCATAATGACTAACAGCAAACTGGGAATGTTTATTTCTAGACTTCACTTGCTCAGAAAACCAAGTTTTCTATGACTTTCATCTCACTAAAGATATATAGTTGTGTCAACTTATAGGAGATAAAAAAAAGATTTTTGTTCCTCTATTTTTAGCTTATTATTAATAGACGAGTGGTCATGAGGAATAATAGGACCTTAAAGCCTCAAGATCTTGACTACATGTCAGTAAAACATCTGCTTTTTTTTTGCTGTTCTTGGGATGTAAAATGCCTTCTACTCCTTAGAAATATACTGCCTTATGATTAGACCCTGAAGACATTCTCCTTTGTTCAGCCCAACTTGTGGTTAGTTTTTACCTCTGTTTTCTCCAAACATATACTAGGTTTTTCCTTCATCTGTTCTTCCATCATCATCGTCTGGCTGTATACCCATTCTCTTGAATACTAGAAAATTCAGTCATGTGTATATTTTTGGCATTCTCCAAGTCTAGTGTGGAGAGGCACCTATCCACCACAGACATAAGTTACCACATGTACAGTATCTTCCAATGAGATGAGATCCTCATTATTTTTTACTTCAGGATATTATAATTTTAAATATTTGATTTTCATGACCTTTAAAGTAATGAAGAAGAATGAATGACCTGTGGGATTGAGAAGAAGTCACTGAGAGATCCTGAAACATAGCAGTATTTCCTACAATTCACCATTTGAAAATCTTATTGTGTAGAGAAATGTAGTCATTGATGAGAACCCTAATATTTCATTGCAAAAGAAATAAGCTTTGGTAAATAAACAGTTGCCATGTAACCACAAGTATATTTGCACAAGTCTCGGAACATTTTGAAGGTCCATAAATGTGACTATTACCTTTGTTCTCTCTTTGACTTTTTTCTAAAGTTTTTAACAGTGATGGCATTTAACTAAGAAGCAATACTATCCAAGCCTGTTTTATAAATAGCTGCAAACCCACTCACTCAGGGTAAATAATTCATTCTAATAGGTTGATTGCTGACTACAGGGTTTTTAAAAAATGTACTTAACTGCACTGGACTTACTTGAAGTCATAGTTCTTATTTGCAAAGCAGAGTTAAACCTGAGCAAAATAAGAATAAGCCTACAGGAGAGACTGGGGACAAAATACTAAACTGAGCTTCCTTTTGGAAGTGAATCTCTCTAATATCTTGTCAGCTAGAAACTGGCTGAGATGCAGCCCAAATGATGGATTCCTTGGTCTTGTCCTATCATGGAGCAGAGGGAAGTGGACGCATATGGGAGATAAGAATCAAGGAAAGACACTGATATCTGCAAGAGTACCTAAGTGAGTGCAGGGAGATATGCCATCTAATTCAAAATAATTCTTCATGTTACAAGGGTAAACTATCCTATCTAATAAAGAGGGAATATGCAAATTGATCACGCCGTCACAAAGATGGTGGCACCCATAGCCACAAGATGGCAGTGCCCAGTCCCTCAGCCCCACCAGAGTTCCCCAGTCCTTTCAGCCCAGCTGGGGGAGGGGAGCAGGCAGGTGCACGGTGCTGCCGGTCCTGCCCTCAGCCCCTGAGCCGCCCAGGGCTGGCCTGAGGTGCAGGCAAGCCTTGGATGGCGGCTGCCCAGACGCCCAGGTCCACCCAAGGCTCAGGTAACCAGGGCTGGCTGAGGCTTGCACTGCCGGCAGTGGCAGCAGTAGAGGTGTGATGGGGGCATCGCCTTCCCCTGATCGCCGCGTTGCCTCCCACTCCTGAGGGCTCCCGGACTGTGAGAGAGAGCAGGCTGGGCTGAGGGACCCCCCTCCAGTGCATGAATTTTCATGCACCGGGCCTCTAGTCCTATATAATAAAGAGCTAATATGCAAATGTTCATCATGCCCTCCTGCCCTTGCACCCTCGCTTGGGGGCCAGGGGACCTGAGGCTGGGCCAGGGGACCTGAGGCTGTGCCCCCTGCCCCGGCACCAGGCTGGGGGACTTGAGGCTGCATCCCCTGTCCCGGCATGCCCCCCACCCTGGTGCTAGAGCCGGGGGACCTGAGGCCGGGCTGGGGGACCTGAGGCTGCACCCCCTGCCTGGCAGGACTTGACAGGGACCTGAGGCTGCACCCCCCACCCTGTGGGGCTTGACAGGGGTGGGGCCGGCTGGGTCTGGGTCTCATGCAATTTTGAGGCACACTCAGGTGGGCAGGGACTTGACTCTGGGTTCTGTGGCATGCTCCAGACTCTGACAAGAGGGAGATTTTCATATACATTTTACTAATTTTTTTCATCTCTGACACTTCTGTTATAGAGAAAGGGCAAATAGCAATATTAAAATATTTCCTCTAATTAATTCCCTTTTAATGTGCATGAATTTCATGCACTGGGCCACTAGTTCTTTAATAAAAATGCTAATATGTTTCTAGAAGCCAATTTTTTGACCTTTAGGTTAAATTTTAAGTCAAAATTAAGAAAACAAGAGGTTGTCTTTTCACAGTATATTTCTGTCCCCTAACCCAGTGGTCGGCACACTCATTAGTCAACAGAGCCAAATAGCAACAGTACAACGACTGAAATTTCTTTTGAGAGCCAAATATTTTAAACTTAAACTATATAGGTAGGTACATTGTTATTAACTTAATTAGGGTACTCCTTCAATCGCACTGTACGTGTGCGCCCGCACATGGTATTTTGTGGAAGAGCCACACTCAAGGTGCCAAAGATCCGCATGTGGCTCATGAGCCGCGGTTTACCGACCCCTGCCCTAACCTATTCTTGTTAGTTTTAAACATGCTTAATCATTTGACAAGACTACACAAATGATAGACTGTTTGTATTAAACACTTATGACAATTTATTTTCCCATGTATGATTAGGTATAATCAATACTGCCAGAATGTAAAATGACACGTCAACTATAAGCAGAGATAATAGCAGCTGCATGCAAGAAAAGGCATACAAAACACCTGAAACTTATAATTTCATCTCTCTCCCCACCCCTTGTATTTGTGTCAGGATGCATCTTAGGTAGCATAGACCTTAGGTAGTCATTAAATATCACATGAATATTTTACTAGGATTTACTACAAATACATGGGTCTTCCATGGGTGCATGCATTTTCAATTTTGATAAAAGCTTAACCCTAAACCTATTTTTTCCTAATTAAAAAAAAAAACCCTTCCTAGAGACCCATAAGTTAGTCATTATACTATGTAGTAATAGAATCCACAATTTTTCAGATTATCTATATATATAAAAGCCTAAGTGACCATCGTAACCCAACGGATGACCAAACAGGCTGCGTGGGGTGACTAGGCTGGCAGGGGGGTTAGTGAGGGGTGACCAAACGACTGAGTAGCAGGCTGCATGGGGTGACCAGGCCAGAAGGGGGAGTCAGTGAGGGGCAACCATATGACTGAGCAGCAGGCTGTGTGGGGTGACCAGGCCAGCAGGGGGGCAGGGGGGGACAGTAAGGGGTGACCAGGCCAGCAGGGGGGGCAGTTAGGGGCCAGTGGTCCCGGATTGTGAGAGGGATGTCCCCCAAAGGTTCCCAGATTGGAGAGGGTGCAGGCTGGGCTGAGAGGACCCCCCGCCCCCACAGTGCATGAATTTTGTGCACCAGGCCTCTAGTTAAGTATAAAAACATGATACAGATTTTAATACTATGAGTATTAATACTATGACTATACCTGACCAAAACCACACTTTAAGAATGTAGGGATGTCTATATATATTGCTCATTTGGCCTGCAATTATAATTACAATTTATTGTATTGGTTATTGTCATTGAACCCCCTTTTTTTTTTTTGCTGAAGTTGTGCTGCTCTTGATACCCTTTCTGTAGAATGATAGCATCACAAGTCTTGAAAAGGTCTTAGTCAACTTGTACACTCTTTACCTTATATTGTGGATGTCCATACAAAAACCCACAGAGATGAAAGGTCTCATTCTTGATAGCAGAGCTCAGATATTAACTCAGTTTTGTAGAGCTCAGGTTTTTAGAACTCATTCTGAGGCAGGATAGTTAGATGTTAGGATAATTTTTTGACAAGTGGGAAAATGGAAACTGAGATAGATGGTTTGACAAATGGGGCCAATTTGAGCAATTTAAAGCCAGCTAGTAAATTGCAAAATCTTATCTTCTCTAGCCAGAGAGTAAATAGTTTAAATAATCCTGGTTATGGAGATAGATAGACCCAATTAGTGCCATTAATGCCAGCCAGATCCAAGGATGGTTGAAGTCAGGGAGAAAAATAACAAAAAACCCCAACTAGAACCCAAAAAATCCAAGATAGAGGTAAAGTTGGCTAGTAAATGACCATAATCCCTCTATATGCTCATTTTGGTACATCAACATATTAAAGAACACACCTGGAAAGCTGATTAATATTGTTCTAAGACCCTTTCTTGGGACCTCCTCTAGGATTCCTGCCTTTAGAAAGCAGATAAGAACCCTCAAAACAAAAGACCCTGCAAGGGCTTCTTTCTGTAGTATGCCCTATTTTTCTTCCCCTTTTCTTGGGCATGAAGTTATTTTCTCCTAAACTCTAAGGATCTTAGGAGAGCTGTAACGACTGGAGCAGCGAGCAGTGGCAGCTCATCCCAGGATAACCACCTGAATCTGTCTCCAGGGTTCCCTTTTCCCTGACTTTGCAGTGAGATCACAGCAGCCCCACCTTGGCTCACTTCTGTCACTGTGACTTTTACTTCTCAGTGAGACCACGCCACCTTCTGTGGCTCATTTCTTTCCTATAACATTTCTGGAGGGCCAAAGAAGCCTTGCCTAGGGTCTCTCCAATTACTTCTTCTACCCTAAGCCCTTCCATTGTTTCACTGTTCCCAAATTTAATAAACATACTCTCAAAATCACCTGGACTTATACTATGAAATCTTTCCTGCATGAAGTCAAGAATCCACACACTATGAGCCAACCAGAGGCAGACCTGCTCTGGCCCTGGTCCCTTTCTGGTGACAATTCCACTGGCATAAAATAAGACATCTCCTTCACATGGTTTAGGTTAATTGGGTGTCTCTCAGCTAAGGAAATGTATAGTATTTGCAGTAATTTAATAACTTTCTATTTTATCTTATTTTGTTTTTCATAAAACCACTGGGAAAGAACACATGCGTTTCTGAAATGAGAGTGTCAATGACATTGACACATTGGTCTTTACTTCCTGTAAATGGGTTTAGATATATATAAAACTAGTTCTGCATAGTTAAGATTAAATACATTCTGAAAAGTTCTAGGAAGGACTAGTATTCATATAAAAGGTTAAAATTTAAATTTCTAAGAAGTCTTTGTATTTAAAGACACACACAGAGCTTATCAGTACTTTCCTTAATTATTCAGGTCTAATATTTACTATAATGATACAAAGTTAAATAGAATGTTATAGAAGTAATCATATTTTATAGTTATACTACCTACTTTAAGGTACAGTAACTCTCATTTAGTGTTTTACCCATGCGTGAGGCCACATGTAAACTTCTCTTACATCATACTTTGACTTATGCTATGAATCAGTAAGTTCACTTGAACCCTGAAACTAGGAAATAAATTATTGTAGATAGCATTATAGGTTACTGAGTTTAGACCAAATCATCTTTTGAGGATGTTTCATGACATATTGTGTAAAAGATCACTTTCTTGTTAAAAAAAAAAAAAAAAAAAGTAATGCTTTCTTTTATAAAAAATTTTTATTGCAGTTATCTTAACTTCATTAAAAAATCCCACAGGTAGTATTACAGGGCACTGAGTTTAGCAAGGGGAGGCACTGGGGTAACATTTGTGCCTGTGGAGACACATTGATTGGAGCCAGCTCTGTTCTTTGACTCAAGAATCAAAATCTTGCTATTTGACCACCAGTAAGTAACCTATAAAGAAAACATAGCATGCAAAGTTATTTATTATGTCATCATTCATACCCATGCATAATTAGAAAAAATAAAGTTAATATTCAGTAATATAGAATTAGTTTGGTAACTAATAGCCACATAGGATGGTGGTATGAAGAGTGACTCTAAAATTTTTCTGCCAAATATTACTATTATAATGCTTCATTAAAACATGACACTATATGAAAGTTAAAAAATAATCTACAAAATACATGTATTTTTTGAATAATAATACTAGTTTTGATATTTCATTTTATATCAGACTCTAAATACATAAACTACTCAGTTTGACTTTGAAATCAAAATGAACAAGTACATGAATTGCTTTTGTTTCAAAACTAAACAAAATAAAGACATTTAAGTACTATTTTTTCAAAAATGGCCGGAAAGCACCATTAAAATAATTGTATTATATAAAGTTATAAACTATGTCATAAGCCTAGTTTATAGTATTTATATAATGTTGCAAAATAGTGGCTTTAAAACACTAACTGATGCGTTTTTCATTTCCAGTAATTCCTAACAATGAGCCAAGGCACTTCATCCCTTTACACAGTGGCATTTGCTGCTTCCGAAGGAAGGCAGACACAGTTACTGGGGACAAAATTGTCCTCACTTGGCTCCAATTTTCATCTCTTTTTTGAAGTCCACAGTAGACACAATATTCTAAAGCCACAACACTTTTATGAACCACTTGGGAGAAAAAACGGTTTCATTGAAATTCAAAAAGTTTAGTTGATAAAAAAGAATAAAACCCAGTGCATGGAGGTGCTGAGTTTATATTATAAACCAGAGACTATGCAGGACTCATGGTGCCACAGGAGAAGCTGTGTGATTTTTATTTGTTTTTGCACCTGGAGATCAAGGACTTCGATCTCTGTTAGGCTTAATTGAGGGAAAAACTCAGGGAAGATTTTTAAGGAGAGCCATGAATGTGAATGCTGAACAGGGCCCTGCTCCTTGTCCTCCTTCAATGAAAGTGTGGTGTAGGAGATTAGGACCCTGAGATGGGCTAAAGGTTCTGAAAGGAGGAGAGGCTGGTGTCCTACTTCCTCTCTGGAATTCTGGAAGGAGACACTTTCCAGAATATCTGTGTGGGGCTACCTTAGTAGGTGGAGATGGTGGAGTGATGCTTCAGAGAGGGCCTGAGTTACCCCTTTCACCATCTTACCCTCAAATGCCTTTGTCTTTGGATATACCTAGGAAATCCCAAACATTGTCTGTGCATGAGCAAATATGAAAAGTACTTAAGAATTGTGATCCATCTGTCTGCAGGGGTCAGCAGGGTGCTGAGAGCATGGGCCCTATTGTAGAGACTTGGCGAGGGAGCCTCATAGCATCAGCAGCTGTAGTAAGTGCTGAAGGTGCCTTGAGACAGCAGAGCTCCCCAGCAGAGCTCCTCAGCAGAGCTCCCCAGCAGAGCTCCCCAGCAGAGCTTGACAGACCCTTGACCTGGAGACAGAGCCCCACTACCATCTGGGAATTCCAATTTTGGAAACAGCAAAAAGAAGCTAATACCTAAGATAGGAAGATAAGGCATGCAGCCTAGGCCAGAAGCTCCTGCCCCCAAGCCAGGATCTTATATAAGCTCTGAGAATTTACCTCTCTCCTAGGAGAAAGGAGAAGATTTGGGGATAGGAAAAATTACTATGAGATTCAGTTTGAAAATAGAAGAATTCCTTTGAGCTTCAGGGTAAGTAAATAGTAGAAAGAAAGGAGAAAGGAGAAAGGGAGAGAGAGGAGAGAGAGAGAGAGAGAGAGAGAGAGAGAGAGAGAGAGAGAGAGAGAGAGAGAGAGAGAGGAAGAAGAAGAAGAAGAAGAAGAAGAAGAAGAAGAAGAAGAAGAAGAAGAAGAGAAGAGAAGAGAAGAGAAGAGAAGAGAAGAGAAGAGAAGAGAAGAGAAGAGAAGAGAAGAGAAGAGAAGAGAAGAGAAGAGAAGAGAAGAGAAGAGAAGACTCCCTTTTCCATAATTAGCAGAATTGTGGGCTTAAGGACTAGGTTAGTTTTAACTATAAGAAATAAAGAATTTTTGTTTTTGCACACCTGTGTTTTTGCACCTCAAGAAATAAATACCTCCTAATTGGTGTGTGTGTGTGTGTGTGTGTGTGTGTGTGTTTGTTCAAAGAGAATGAGATTTTGTTAGCAGTCCCTGGTCTCAGGAAACATACTGTGGCTTAATATATAGTGGATCAAGGCTGGACAGACCAGTGG
Source organism: Plecotus auritus (assembly GCF_963455305.1). Taxonomy (NCBI): domain Eukaryota; kingdom Metazoa; phylum Chordata; class Mammalia; order Chiroptera; family Vespertilionidae; genus Plecotus; species Plecotus auritus. Next base: position 139,255,977 of record NC_137772.1, on the reverse strand, counting down.
AAAGCACGCAGTGGAAGCAGAAGCAGAGATCTGGAGAGAGAGAGATTGCTTGGCAAGATGAATAAACATGGCCAGTAATCTCGGATTCACTTTTTACCCAGACAGAGTGTTGGCTCTGGAAACCGAGGACTGCTGGCAATTTGTCTAATCTGAGGTAAATCAGGGTTAGTTTGGAGGAGAAACCAATCTGTTTAGATAGCTCAGGGCCAGGATATAGGAATTCAAGAGATTAAAAAAAAAAAAAAGATTACAGACCATGATATTTGAGCCATATTGCCTTGTGGGTTGTTTTTATGTTTATTTCCTAAAAAACAATGGGTTGGCTGCTGGGCCTATGGAAGGAAATTTTGCATCTGGTTCAGGGTAAAAGAAACATGTTTACAAGTGTGCTTTGCAATTGAGTGGGAGGCCAGAGTGAGAAGTATGGGATGCAGTGTAGTATTGCAGAAACAGTAGAAAATAATTTGGAATTGAATATATCTGGGTTGAAATCCTGAAACTTGTTTTTTGTGACCTTGAGTGAGTCAGTTTCCTCATTAACAAAATGGGGAAAATCACATAATTTCTAGTATTCTGTGTCAGGATAATATGTGTAAAATGTATAACTCCTTCTCTGGCACCTATCCGGTGGGTACTTGTAAATGTCAGCTTCCAGCAGAAAGAGATATATTCATTCATGATGGTTTGTTTCATATTTTTGTTTCCTATTTTTCACTCATTGTATAGGTTCCTATAATGGCTGCAACAAATTACTACACATTTGATGACTTAAAAAAATCAAATTTAATCTCTCACAGTTCTGGAGGCCAGAAGTCAGCAATCCATGGTAGAGTCCCTCCAGAGTCTTTATTTTGTTTAGTTTTGAAACAAAAGCAATTCATGTACTTGTTCATTTTGATTTCAAAGTCAAACTGAGTAGTTTATGTATTTAGAGTCTGATATAAAATGAAATATCAAAACTAGTATTATTATTCAAAAAATACATGTATTTTGTAGATTATTTTTTAACTTTCATATAGTGTCATGTTTTAATGAAGCATTATAATAGTAATATTTGGCAGAAAAATTTTAGAGTCACTCTTCATACCACCATCCTATGTGGCTATTAGTTACCAAACTAATTCTATATTACTGAATATTAACTTTATTTTTTCTAATTATGCATGGGTATGAATGATGACATAATAACTTTGCATGCTATGTTTTCTTTATAGGTTACTTACTGGTGGTCAAATAGCAAGATTTTGATTCTTGAGTCAAAGAACAGAGCTGGCTCCAATCAATGTGTCTCCACAGGCACAAATGTTACCCCAGTGCCTCCCCTTGCTAAACTCAGTGCCCTGTAATACTACCTGTGGGATTTTTTAATGAAGTTAAGATAACTGCAATAAAAATTTTTTATAAAAGAAAGCATTACTTTTTTTTTTTTTTTTTTTAACAAGAAAGTGATCTTTTACACAATATGTCATGAAACATCCTCAAAAGATGATTTGGTCTAAACTCAGTAACCTATAATGCTATCTACAATAATTTATTTCCTAGTTTCAGGGTTCAAGTGAACTTACTGATTCATAGCATAAGTCAAAGTATGATGTAAGAGAAGTTTACATGTGGCCTCACGCATGGGTAAAACACTAAATGAGAGTTAGTGTACCTTAAAGTAGGTAGTATAACTATAAAATATGATTACTTCTATAACATTCTATTTAACTTTGTATCATTATAGTAAATATTAGACCTGAATAATTAAGGAAAGTACTGATAAGCTCTGTGTGTGTCTTTAAATACAAAGACTTCTTAGAAATTTAAATTTTAACCTTTTATATGAATACTAGTCCTTCCTAGAACTTTTCAGAATGTATTTAATCTTAACTATGCAGAACTAGTTTTATATATATCTAAACCCATTTACAGGAAGTAAAGACCAATGTGTCAATGTCATTGACACTCTCATTTCAGAAACGCATGTGTTCTTTCCCAGTGGTTTTATTGATTTTTAGAGAGAGAGGAACAGAGAGAGAGAGAGAAAGAAATATCGATATGAAAGAGAAGCATCTTATCAGTTGTGTTCCATATGGGCCCCAATCAGGGATCAAACACCCACCCTAGGTATGTGCCTTGACTGGTAATAGAACAGCAACTTTTTGATGTATGGGATGATGCTCCAATCAACTGAGCCACCCAGCGAGGACAATACTTGTGCTTTTCCATAGCATTTACTTTTTTAAATCTCATGGAGATGATACAGCATGTAAATGATCAAATTTCCCTTTTCATATCAATCATTAAATTTATTCCCTGGCTATTCTATCTTATAAAGCGGGAATATGCTAATTGGCCATCACACCCTCAAAGATGGTGGCACCCACAGCCACAGCCAATAAGGAGGGAATATGCTAATTGACTGCCATGTCCCCAAAGATGGCAGCGCCCACAGTCACAAGATGGTGATGCCCAGTGTTTATTATTCTGTTTTCTAATTCTACATTAGAAATAAAAGGGCTCCAGGGCTGGGGTAAGGCCTTGAAAGGAACCTGGGACATTTGGGGAGGAACTGTATTGTCTGGCATCAGGGCAAGAACTCAGGGATGGCTTTCTCCCAGACAGGGTGCTCACAGAGGCTATTGTTCTTGTGCTGGGACCTCCCTTGTCACAAAGCTGAGTGGCAGCTATATCTGAGTTTTCATCAGCCTGGCTCACACTGTTCACTTGGCCCTGGTGATTCCCTGAGAGCCTGGTCCATCCAATTTGCAACCCACTGAAGCTGTTTGCAGTGGCTTTTCCTGGCTCAGGCTTCAGACTTTCCTATAATCTCTCAAACAAGTAGTAGCTGGTGTCAGAGTGCCCCATACTTATCAATAAGAGGCCCAAGATCTGGCACTAGCACCAGCATGCTTTGCTTCACAGCTTGGCTGTATTAGGGTGTCTTTATGAGAAGAGGGAAATTTGGACACAGAAACATACATGTAGAGATCTCCATGTGATAATGGAGTCAGAGATTAGAGTGATGTGTCTGTAAGACAAGGAATGCCAAAGATTGCTTGCAAACACCAGAAACTAGGAAAATACAAGGAAGGGTCCTCCACTGGAGCCTTGAGTGAGATGGGGCTCTGCTGACACTTTGATATTAGACTTCTAGAATCTATTACTATCAGACAATCAATTTCTATAGTTTTAAACCTTCCTGCTTATGGTGAGTTGTTACAGCAGTTCTAGAAAACCAATGTAGATTTTTCTACCAGAAAGCCAGGTGGTACTGCAACAAATACTGTAAAAATGTGAAGGTGGCTTTGGAACTGGATAATGAGTAGAGACTATAAGAATTTTGAAGTGCATGATAGAAAAAAGCCTAGATGACCCTGAAGAGGTGGTTGGTAGAAAAGTGGGTGTTAAAAGTTATCTATTGACTGCTCAGAAGGAAGTGAAGATGGTGCCAGAGAAATCTTTCATCACCTCAGAGAATATATATATATATATATATATATATATATATATAGATATAGATATAGATATAGATATAGATATAGATATAGATATAGATATAGATATATAGTTATGTACAGAATGTTGTTAGAAATATGAATGTTAAAGGTACTTCTGATGAGAACTTAGAAGGTGATGATGAACATGTTATTGGAAACTGGAGGAAAGGTGATCCTTGTCATGAAATGGTAGAAACTTGGCTGAATTGTTCTCTGCTGTTGAGTGAAATTTATGTGATGAACTTGTGTATTTCACTGAGGAGACTTTCAAACAGTGTGCAATGTGTGGCCTTGTTTCTCCTAAATGCTTATAGTAAAATTTGGGAGGAAAGAGACAAATTGAAGAAGAAGCAAAAAGGAACCAGAACTTGATGATTAGGTACCTTCCCAGCTTGTACAGATAGGGTGGTCTGGAAACAGAGCCAAGAGTTTGGCTTGACAAGTTTTCCCGAAGAGCTTAGGTGTTTGACTCTTGGATCAAAAGCCATCTTGGGCTTGGCCAGGTAGCTCAGTTGGTTGGAGCATTGTCCCATGCACCAAAAGGTTGTGGGTTCGATTCCTGATCAGAGTATGATTCCTAGGTTGTGGGTTTAATCCCCAGCTGGGGCGTGTGATGGAGGCAATCAATCAATGTTTCTCTCTCACATTGATGTTTCTCTCTCCCCCTTTCTCTCCCTAAGCAGATCCTTGGGTGAGGAAAAAGAATCCCCATGACATCCTCTGAAGACTGACAAAGTTTTTTGAGAATTTTATGCCAGTTGAAACACTGCCAGCCAGGACTGAAAGGGACAAAGCGAATGAAATGATGGAAGAATGACTCTGATGGCAGGACCATGGATGCAGAGGCCACGGAAAATGAGACTGATGTTTTAAAGGGCCCAAAGGACCGAGCAATGAGCCACAGAAGATTATTTTCAGGTCTTGAAAGCCTGATGGAATTCTTCCTGCTGTGTATGAAATCCCTTTGTTTTTTCCATTCTCTCTTTTTAGAATCAGAATGTCCATTGTATTTTGGAAGCAGGTAACTTGTTTTCTAGTTTCATGGGTCTATGGACAGAGAGAGATTTTGTCGTAGGATGGACCATAACTAGAGTCTCATTCATACCTTATTTAGACAATGAGATTTGGAACTTTTTTGAGTTGAGGCATTTAGATGAGATTTTTGGATTTAGAGTTAATGTGAGAATGGAATAAGACTTTGGGGGATGTTGGGATGGGCTGTGTCTATTTTGTACATGGGAAAGACATAATTTTTTTTTGGGGGGGGGGGGCTGTCAGAGGCAGACTGTACCGGGTTGAATAGTGTCCCTCGGAAATTCATGGCAACTTGTAACCTGTGACCTTCTTTGGAATTAGGGTCTTTGCAGATATGATCAAGTTAAGATAAGCTCATAGTACATTAGAGTAGGCCCTAAATCCAACATTACCTGTATTATGAGAAGAGGAGAGGATTGGTAGACACTAAGAGGGAATACCACCATGTGAAGATGGTGGCAGAGATTACAGTGTTGCAGTTATAAGCCAAAGAATTCCAAACATTGCCATCAATCACCAGGAAGTAGGAGGAGGCAAGGAAAGATCATTTCGTAGCATTTCCAGAAGCATGGTAACTCTAAGACACTTTGTTTTTTAATTTCTAGCTTCTTATATCTGTGAGAGAATAAGTTTCTATTTGTTAAGCCACCTACTTTATGGTATGTTGTTACAGCAGCCCTAAGAAATTAATGCAGTGTCCATGTATTTGAATGTGTGCCTATATGTAACATGTGCATATATTTGTAGTTACATATGTAAGAGAAATTATAGCCCATTTCAGATTTCTGCCATCTAATTTTTTAAAAAATGAAATTATTAAATAGCTATGTATTCCTCTCATATAGCAGTAAGATTATATTTTGTTGTTCAAGGTTGTTATTGGAATAACAATGTCTTTGGATAAAAATGTAATTAGTTATATTGCTTCCAAGACAATGACCCAGGATAGATTTTCCTTAACCTGTGTATTTTCCTGACTCTGCCAAAAGTAAACGTAATGGCCTTCTGCAGGAAGTTATCGCAAAATTCCCAGCAAGACTTAACATGATTAGGGAATTCTGTGCTTGAAAGACCAGAGATTCCCTTTGTGTGGGTGTTTCATTAAGATGAAATGCATTTGGGATTTGCTAAGAGATCGGTCAAGCCAGCACACATCCAGGTTTGTCCCTGAGTGGCATCTGCCCTATTTCATGTGGCCACATAAGCCTCTGGGTGAGACAGTAAGCAGATGCACTGGAGACATTTGCTAAGACAGAAACAAATGAGGGATAAAGGCATTTTCCCTCCTTATTTCCATTTTATGCGTTTTAGGGTTTGGCAGGGGTGAGCTCTGCTTTCACATAGATGATAATGTAATGCTGAAAAGGACTCAAACCAAGCAAGGTTCTCGCTGAGCTGTAGACTGACTTCCTGTTATTTTCTTGGCTGTTTTCTTTCACTCTTGAAAACAGACAACAGTTAACTTTAAAAGCAGCAAGACAGCTTTTAAGCATACTGTCGTCATTCAGATCAAATTGGAACCAAGTCCCACCTTTCATATCTTCCCATTTTGATGCACTTTCTTTATTGGCCACTGGCCAGAGCAGAATCCAAGAAGTGATAAACACTCATTTATACCCAGACACAGCAGTGTGTGCTGAGATGGGAGACAGTATTTACAATCATTAAACCTATTGCATTTTGGGGGGTATTTATTCATATCAGCTGGGGTTGTGTTGTGGTTGTCCACATTAGCTGCTGGCTTTAGGAAGAGATTTGTCACTCTTTGTGGCTTTGCTGCTCAATGATCCATACTTGCTTTCTTCAACCTTCATCAACAACTTATAACATGAATGCCAAATTAAGTTTAACAAATCTGGCTTAAAATCAACTGGTCAGATAGCACATAGCTGAGAAACTTCTTATAGCTGATAAGACAAGTAGAGAAGCACAGCAAATCTTAATGACATCCCTTTAGAAGAGCACAACTTGTCTGTTCTAGTACTCAAAGAGAAAAATCTCTGCTCTTAAAATTTGGAATGTCTCTTGGCAAATACGTCATTTAGCCAGTGCAAAAAATATGTAATGACCACTCAAAATTTTTAGCCTATTACTGGACAATTGGGTTAATCCTCAAGTTGAAGCTAGTGGAAGAAATACAAACCTTAGCATTCTCAGGATCTTGCTATGGTTTCATGCATCTGATACTCTGAACTGGCCTCAACCAGATATCACATAGCTGAGAAACACCTTACATTCTTGTATCTGCCAAGCACTGAGAGCACTGGAGGCAGTGAGTTGGCACAAACACTGCATGCCTTGGCCAAAACACGACCAGACTTCCTGGGGTGTCCCACAGGGACAACACCTGCCCCTGAAATCAGGCTCATCACTCTTCAAAGGACAGCCCCTTCTCTAAAATATGTACTTTTATTTACTCGTGTAAAAAGACTGACGAAAGAAAAAGGAAATCAATCTACTTTGGTTTGGACAAATATAGAGCCATGAAATTAACTTGAAAACACACAGGTAAAAAGCACACCAACTAAAGTATCATTTAATGATCTGTAATAAAGAGAGATGCTTATTTGCTTTCATAACAGAATCCTAAAAAGGGAATGCAAGGTGTGTGAGCATGACATGAAAGCAGAGTGATATTTTGCTGGATTAAGCAAGACAAAACACTTAGAAAAATTACAGAGGTGATTCCAAGCAATGTATAAATATACAACTTACACATTAAAACTAGTCTCTGAACCTGGAAAGATAAAGCACCTTTAATCTAGCATATTTATGTTTACTGAAAAGAAGATTGGATCCTGTTTCTCTACTGTATTTTTTCCTTTTGAAAATTATACAGATTGTTTATTATTTCATGTACTTTAAGCTTAGTGACACTATTGATAACTGGGAATATACATCTAAACTAGAAGAATGGAAGGGATCAACCTTTAGGCAGAAATTATGGAAACAGAGGAAAAAGAGACACTTCATAGCCAAATTAGTTTGAACTGCAAATTACATATTTTTTCCTTTAGACAGATGCTTATTATGTTGTTTCCAAATAACATCAGACAACTGCTACTGTGCAATGTAGTACTAAAAAAGTAGTATATTGATTCTATGACATACTCTATGCTATCAGGCAGCTGATACAAAGCATGGTCTCAGAAGCAGAAAGAATTCATAAAATATTGTATTTTTGAAGGTAGAATATTTTAGAGAGGTAAGCTTGGTAGTCAGACAAGTTGAGTTTGAAATATGCTGCTATTCAGTAGCTATGATCTGGGGCACTTGTTTAACCATAAAAACTTTCTGTTTCCTCATCTGTAAAATTAGGATAATAGTAAACTTATCACGTGAAATTGTTGGAAAGACTAAATGGATAATGCATATAAAGCCATAAATAATACCTAACACATTATAATGGCTTGATAAATGTTAGCTAGAATTAGTGTTTTTGTGCCTGCTTATGTACTAATTTTCAAATGAGCCATACAGAGCTTGAACATCATTTGGGAATTGAGCCATGATGCAGATAAAATCACCAAGGATTTGTTTTTGTTATTTGCATGCAAAGGGAAAATGGCATCTAACATTAGCCTGCCTGTTGCATGAATTAGATGTTAATGTGCTGGCTCTTGGCACACTTTATAACTCTTCTTTGTTCTACCCTGTATTGCAGGGTCTGGAAGTCTGAGAGCTATATATTTCCCAATCTCCTTTGACAGCAGGGTTCTGAATTTGTATTAATTCCCATCAATGAAACACATTTTGTGATATTTGGAAGGCAGAAGAGAGGCAAAAGTGGGTTGACCTGGCTTGTACAAACTCAAAGAAACCAATTTTGCGCATCTCTTCCCAACTTTGTATTCAGTAGCTTTCAATCTGCCATAGTGAAAGTATTTACAACACAGAAATTGGCAAATACTACAAAACAACACTTTTTTCCTGTCCAGTAAGTTAGTTGTTAGATATTTCTAGCACAGCACTGGGTAGAAACCATATTATTAATTTACTAGTATTGGCAAGTAGATAACTGGGCATTGATAGAATTGAGGTTTTGCAGTGATTTTTGGATGTTACTCAGCTTATCATCACTTGTCTCAGTGCTGCAGACATCTGTGACACTTGAGGGCAGTTAAGTAACAATTTTCTGGTTGCTTGAATCCAGTGGTAAACCTGTACTAGTGGTAGTCTCTAGCCTTTGGTCTTTCAACAGTTTTATAAAGCACCAAATTTTTATTCAATTTCTTCCTACCTAAAATACCTAGAATACTCGTTATTTTGTTGATGAAACTTTGATAATACATCACTATATAAACATGTATATATTGTATCGTAGCAAGACTCATGGCTACTTGACAAAATTAATAAAGATTTTGAAAAAAATCCATGATAAACTTTGAGTATACAATAGTAAGTCCTAACTTAATATCATCCATAGGTTTTGCAACTTTAAGTGAAATAATTTATAATGAAACCAACTTTACCGTAGGTAGGTTAATTGATATAAATAAGAGTTAATTTACTACGGCATTTCACCAACATTGAAAGAAACAACATTATTTGAGGACCTGCTGTATCTGTGAGGATGTCATATCCAAATTTACCTGAATGTGAAGATAAGCTAAATGGAATAAACTAAACAGGTGAACCCACAAAAAGTACTTATAGGGCATAAGACATTGACTTTTATAGGTTTTATCAGGTTTTTCTATTCTTTGCTATTAAAGCAAAGAATAGAAAAACCTGATAGCACTTTGAATGAGGGAGTTTTGTGGGTTTTCTTTTTTCTGAAGTCAAAAGAATGAAAAAATAACTCTGGAATTTGAATAAACCAATTTTCTAAGAGAGATGAACTTACATATGAGTAAATAATCTAGATTTACATATTAAATGAATATATAGTGAAAATCTTCTATGTTGAGTTTTGTGGTTGTCTTCTAGTGGAATATACAGTAAATGTAAAATATATTTTTTGCTCTTAAAGAAATTATAAAAGATACTGAAGCATAATATAAGCTTGAAAGTTACACATTACTTACAAAAATCAGATAAAGAGTTATGCTAATACTAATGTAAGAAGGTATTTTTTAAAAGCAATTAAATATTCCTTATTTAGTTTGTATGGTGAAGCCTGAATCAATTTAAAACACTAAGTTGAAGTGAGTGCTGATGTTGTTGGATGGGATGGTAAAATAGTAGAAAAGCTTGGTAAGAATTGAGAGGAAGGAAACTATTTATTGCACGATTATTTCTTAAGTATATACTATGGGTAAAGCTGACTCTGCAATGTGGATATAATTCCTGCCATCATGGAGTGTATAATCTAGTGAATGAGATTAATGAGTGTAATGAGTTGAGTAGCGTCTACCCAAAGATTCATGTACATCAGGATGTGGTCTTATTTGAAAAGAGTATCTTTACAGATATGCATATAGTCATGCATCTCGAGATGAAGTCATCCTGAACTTAAGATGTCCTCATAAGAAGAAAAAAAACAGAGAGACATGGAGAATACCAGGTGAAGATGGAGGCAGAAAATAGAGTTGTGCTACCACAAATCAAGGAACACCAGGAACCAACATAAGCTGAAAGAGGCAAGGACAGATTCTCTCCTAGAGATTCTGGAGGGAGTATGGCCCTACCAAAACCTTGATTTCAGTATTCTGTCCCCGGAACTGTTACAGAATAAATTTCTGTGTTTTAATGTCACCAAATTTTTGGTACTCTGTTGCAGCAGCCCTAGGAAACAAATAACATCAAGTTTATAAATTGGTAGAATGCTGTATGGTAAGTGCTATGGTAGAAGATTAACTTGCTCTGTAAGTATGGATAGGAAAGCAATGTATAGTAACTCCAGGTTGCTAACCTAGATTAGGTGTAGTAAAGGTTAGCTAAAACTGTCTTAAAAAAAAGACATATACTAGTAAATGGAGATCTGAAATATTATTTCAGAGTTAGAAATGACAAGTGAGTACAGAGAGTATACCAGGTAGAAAAATTGCTTGTGTGAAGGTCTTGATATGAGAAAGGCATGATGAGTTTAGGGGATTTTTAATAAGATCATTTTGGCTCAATTAACAGAAATGAATGAAAAACAAAACAAAACAAGAGATGATGCTGGAGAGGGAAACAGGAACCAGATGAGAAAAGGAACTTTTATACTATTTTTAAAAAATAATTCTTCATTGTTGAAAGAATTACATATATCCCTTTTTTCCCCCATTGACCTTCTCCAGCCTGCCTCTGCCCCACCTCACACTAGGCCTTCAGCACCCTATTGTCTATGTCCATGAGTTATGCATATGTGCATACAAGGTCCTTGATTGATTACCTCACATCCAACAACCCACCTCTGCCTTCTCTCTGAGATTCCACACTCTGTTCCATGCTTCCATGTCTCTGGATCCACTCCTTTTATCAGTTTACTTTGTTACTTAGATTCTACATATGAGTGCAATCATGTGATACTTGTCTTTCTCTGATTGACTTATTTTACTTAGCATAATACTCTCGAGGTCCCTTCAGGCTGTCTCAAAGGGTAAGAAGTCCTTCGTTTTTACTGCTGCATAGTATTCCATGGTGTACATGTAGCACAGCTTTTTTATCAACTCATCTACTGATGGGCACTTGGGCTGTTCCCAGATCTTAGCTATTGGAAATTGTGCTGCTATGAACCTAGGAGTGCATACATTCTTTCTGATTGGTGCTTCAGGTTTCTTAGGACATAGTCCTAGAAGTGGGATCACTGGGTCAAATGGCAGTTCCATATTTTTTTTTTGAGGAAACTCCATATTGTTTTCCATAATGGTTGCACCAGTCTGCATTCCCACCAGCAGTGTACTAGGGTTTGCTTTTCTCCACATCCTCTCCAGCACTTCTCATTTGTTGATTTGTTGATGGTAGCCCATTCTAACAGGTGTGAAGTGACACCTCATAGTTGTTTTAATTTGCATCTCTCTTATGATCAGTGACTTTGAGCATTTTTTCTTTTCTTTTCTCTTTTTAAAATTTAAATTCTTTATTGTTTAAAGTATTACATGAGTCTCCTTTTTACCCTCATTGACTTATCTCCAGTTGTTCCCGCCCCCAGGAAAATGTCCTTACCCCTCTACTGTCCATGACCATTGGTTAAGCTTATATGCATGCATACAAGTACTTCGGGTGTACCACCACCAACCCCCACCATCCCTGTGAGGTTTGACAGTCTGTTCGATGCTTCTATGTCTCTAGGTCTATTTTTGTTCATTGGTTTATGTTGTTCATTATATTCCACAAATAAGTGAGATCATGTGATATTTATATTTCTTTGACTGGCTTATTTCACTTAGCATAATGTTCTCCAGGTCCAGCCATGCTATTGCAAATGGTGAGTTCTTTCTTTTTTACAGTAGCATAGTATTCCATTGTGTAGATGTACCACCGTTTTCTAATCCACTCATCTGCTGATGGGCACTTAGGCTGTTTCTAAATCTTAGCTATTGTAAATTGTTCTGCAATGAAAATAGTGGTAGCATTTTTTCATATGTCTCTTGGCCATCTGTATGTCCTCTTTGGAGAAGTGTCTATTTAGGTTCTTTGCCCATTTTTTAAATTGTATTGTTTATCTTCCTTTTGTTAAGTTGTATGTGTTCTTTATATATTTTGGATATTAAACCTTTATCAGATATATCATTGCCAAATATGTTCTCCCTTGCAGTGGGCTTTCTTTTTGTTTTGTTGATGGTTTGTTTTGCTGTGCAGAAGATTTTTATTTTGATGTAGTCCCATTTGTTTATTTTCTCCTTAGTTTCCTTTGCCTTAGGAGATGTATCGGTAAACATATTGCTATGAGAGATGTCTGAGATTTTTGCTGCCTATGGTTTCTTCTAGGATTTTCATAGTTTCACAACTTACATTTAAGTCTTTCATCCATTTTGAGTTTATTTTTCTGTATGGTGTAAGTTGGTGGTCTAGTTTTATTTTATTTTATTTTTTGCATGTATCTGTCCAATTTCCCCAACACCATTTATTGAAGAGACTGTCTTGACTCCATTGTATGCTCTTGCCTCCTTTGTCAAATATTAATTGATGATTAATAGCTTAGGTTGATTTCTGGGTTCTCTGTTCTGTTCCATTGATCTAAACACCTGTTCTTGTGCCGGTACTAGACTGTTTTGATTATGGATGCTTTGTAGTATAACTTAAAATCTGGTATTATGATTCCTCCAACTTTTTCCCCCTCAAAATTGCTGCTGCTATTTGGGGTCTTTTCTGATTCCATATAAATTTTTGGAGTATTTGTTCTATCTCTGTAAATATGCTGTTGGTATTTTAATAGGGATTGCATTGAATCTTTTGATTGCCTTGAGTAGTACGGATATTTTGATGATGTTGATTATAAAAATCCACGAACACGGTATATTCTTCGACTTGTTTATATCTTCTTCTATCTCTTTTTTCAACATCCTGTAGTTTTCCAAGTGCAGGTCTTTTGTCTCCTTGGTTAAGTTTATTCCTAAGTATCTTATTTTTTATTTTATTTTTTTGCAATGGTAAATGGTATTGATTGTTTAGTTTTTCTTTCTGAGAATTCATTATTAGTGTATAAAAAAGCCATTGATTTTTGTGTGTTGATTTTGTATTCTGCTACATTGCCAAATTCATTTATTTAATCTAGTAGTTTTTTGGTGGAGTCTTTAGGGTTTTCTATGTACAATCATGTCATCTGTGAATAATGAGAATTTTACTTCCACCTTTCCAATTTGGATGCCTTTTATTTCTTCTTTTTATCTGATTGCTGTGGTTAGGACTTCCAGTACTATGTTGAATAAGAGTGGTGAAAGTGGACATTCCTGTCTTGTTCCTGTTCTTAGGGGAAATGGTTTTAGTTTTTGCCCATTGAGTACGATGTTGGCTGTAGGTCTGTCATATATGGCCTTTAGCATGTTGAGATATGCCCCCTCTATTCCCACTTGCTGAGAGTTTTTATCAAAAGTGGGTGCTGGATTTTGTCAAATGCTTTTTCTGTGTCTATTAATAAGATCATGTGATTTTTGTCTTTCAATTTGTTTATGTGATACAACACGTTTATTGTTTTGTGAATATTATACCAGCCTTGTATCCGTGGAATAAATCTCACTTGGTCATGGTGTATGATCTTTCAATATATTGCTGGATGTGATTTGCTAATATTTTTTTAAGGATTTTAGCATCTATGTTCATCAGGAATATTGGCCTGTAATTCTCTTTCTTTGTAGTGTCTTTATCTGGTGTTGGAATTAGGATAATGCTGGCCTTATAAAAAGAGTTTGGAAGTGTTCCTTTCTCTTGAATTTTTTGAAATAATTTGAGGAGTATATATGTTAGTTCTTTGAATGTTTGTTAAAACTCCCCTGTGAAGCCATCCAGACAAGGGCTTTTGTTTGCTGGAATTTTTTTTGATTACTGCTTCTATTTCATCAGTTTTTCTTGGCCTATTCAGATTTTCTGATTCTTCCTGATTCAGTTTTGGGAGATTGTATTTTTCTAGGAATTTGTTCATTCCATCCACATTGTCCAGCTTGTTGGCATATAGTTGTTCATAATATTTTCTTACAATCCTTTGTATTTCTGTGGTGTCAATGGCTACTTCTCCGCTTTCATTTCTTATTTTATGTAGTTGGGTCCTCTTTCTTTGTTTCTTGATGAGTCTAGCTAACAGTTCATCAATTTTGTTTGTCCTATCAAAGAACCAGCTCTTGGTTTCATTGATTTTTTAATTGTTTTTATTTTATTTTATTTATTTTTTAGTCTGTATGTTATTTATTTCTATTTTCTACTTACTCTGGGCTTTTATTGTTGTTCTTTTTCTAGTTCTTTAAGTTGTAGGGTTAAATAGTTTAAAATGATTTTTTTTTTGGTGGGGGGGGAGGGTAGGCCTGTAGTGCTATGAACTTCCCTCTCAGGACTGCTTTTGCTGTGTCCCAGAGATTTGGAATTCTTGTGTGTTCATTTTCATTTGTTTCCAGGAAGTTTTTTATTTTTTTCTTGATCTTGTTGGTAACCCATTCATTGTTTAATAACATGCTATTTAGCCTCCATGTGTTTGAATGTTTTGGGGTGTTTTTACTGTAGTTGGTTTCTAATTTCATTCCCTGTGATCTGAGAAGATGCTTGATATGATTTCAGTCTTCTTGAATTTGTAGAGATTTGTTTTCTGTGCTACCATGTGGTCTATCTTTGTGAATGATCCATGTGCACTTGAGAAGAATGTATATTCTGCTGTTTTGTGGTGAAATGTTTTATAAATGTTAATTAAATCCATCTGCTCCAATGTGCCCTTTAGAGTCACTGTTTCTTTCTTAATTTTTTGTCTGGAAGATCTATCCAGTGAAGTCAGAGGGGTGTTAAAGTCCCCTGCTATGACTGTATAGTTGCCAATCTCTTCATTAAAGTCTTCTAGAAGTTTTTTTTATATATTTAGGTACTCCTATATTATACATATGTTTACCGGGTTATATCCTCTTGTTGGATTGATCCTTTTAGTATTATGTAGTGACCTTTGTTGTCTCTTGTGATGGCTTTCATTTTGAAGTCTATTTTGTCAGATCTGAGTATTGCTACTCCAGTTTTTTTTTTTTTTCTTTACCATTTGTTTGGAAAAATGTTTTCCATCCCTTCACTCTCATCATCTGTGTGTCTTTTGTTTTGAGGTGGGTTTCTTGTAGACAGCATATAGTTGGGTCATGTTTTGGTATTCATTCAGCTACCCAAGCCTTTTGATTAGAGCATTTAATCCATTTATATTTAGGGTTATTATTGATAGGTATTTGTTTGCTGGAAGCCAGTTCCAGCATGTCAGCAGGGCTAAATCATCTGGGATGGCTAAAAAGCACCTCCCCCAAACCTGAATAGGTTAATCGTTTGTTGCCAGACAGCTCAGGGCATCTTAAATCTACATGTTATTGCCTCCTCTTGGCCAAACACCTGAACAGCTGTAGGCTATTCCCCAATCTGACAATGCTTCTGTAAACCCTACCCTTTGAAGTGTATTATCTCCACCTTGCCTAAGGACAATTTGTGTTAATAAATAGCACGGGGTCCTTAGACAAGGAGTAGTCTTTAGCTCCTTTAGCTGAAGCTCCTCTGACCCCCAATGCTTTTCAAAACTATCCTTCATCTTTGGACTCCTTCTTAATCTACACAGCAGCTCCTTTCTCAAGATTGCTGAACCCTTTGTAATGCTGGGACAAGAACCCCAGCACTTATTTATTGCCATTTTAATTCTGCATGCCTAGGTTTCTCTCTCTGTTTCTTCTTCTCATTATAGCAGTCTCTTTAGCATTTCTTGTAATGTTGGCTTGACAATGATGTACTCCTTTAGCTCTTTTTGTTTGTTTGGGAAGCTCTTTATTTCACTGTCTATTTTGAATGATGACCTTGCTGGATATAGTAATCTTGGTTTCAGATCCTTGCTTTCCATTACTATGAGTACTTCATACCATTCCCTTCTGGCCTGTAGAGTTTCTGATGAGAAATCAGGTGTCAGCCTTATGAGAGCTCCTTTGTAGGTAACAGTTTGCTTTTCTTTTGCTGCCTTTAAGATTCTCTCTTTGTCTTTAATTTTTGGCATTTTATTATGATGTCTGGATGTGGGCCTGTTTGGATTCCTCCTGCTTGGGGTTCTCTGTGACTCCTGAACTTGTGTGTCTTTTTACTTTACCAAGTTAGGGAAGATTTCTGCCATTATTTGTTTAAACATATTCTCTATTCCTTTCTCACTTTCTGCCTTTTCTGGCACACCTATTATTCTAATATTATTATACTAGAGGCCCGGTGAATGAAATTCATGCACAGGGGGGAGGGAGGAGGGGCTCAGCCCAGCCTGCACCCTCTCCATTCCAGGATCCTTCAGGGGATGCCCAATAGCCAGTTTAGACCCGATCTAAACTGGCCATCAGACATCCCTCTCGCAATCTGGGACCATTGACTCCTAACCACTCACCTGCCTGCCTGCCTGATTGCCCCTAATTGCCCTCCCCTGCTGGTCTGGTCACCCCTAACTGCCTTCCCCTGCCGTCCTGGACACCCCTAACCACCTCTGCCTCGGCCCTCACTACCGTGGCTTTGTCCGGAAGGATGTCCAGAAGATGTCTGGTCTAATTAGCATATTACCCGTTTACTAGTATAGATTTCATGTTGTTCCATAGCTCTCTTAAGCTGTCCTCCTGTTTCTTAATTGGTTTTTCTTTTTGGTTCTCTGATTATGTGATTTTTTTCAACCCTGTAGTCTAATTCACTGATTCAATCCTCAACTTCCCCTAATGTGTTCTTTATTTGTACTATGTTGTTCCTTATTTCCAACTGTTCTTTTTTCATAGTTACTATATCTTTTCTCATGCTCTTGATCATCTTTACCATCATTACTCTGAACTCTGTTTCAGATAAATTTCTTATCTCTGCTTCATTTATCTCTTCTTCTGGAGAATTCTCTTTGTCTTTCATTTGGTGGTTGTTTCTTTGTCTCCTCATTTTGCCTGTCAGTTTGGGTTTTTGACTATGTATTAGGTAGGTCCTCTATGCCTCTCAATCTCTAGTGTAGGACAGTGTCAAACAATGTTTCTGACTAATTAGATCAGACAAAGACTCAAAGCCTCCAGAGACCACTTCTGCCTATAGACTGATAAAATTCCAACTTGAATTTTCCCCCAGGCAATCTTCATCAGGTGTAGTGAGAGGTTTTTTTTGGTTTTGTTTTGTTTTGTTTTTCAACAGAGTGGGGCAGTTGCTTCTGCCTGGAGGCTTTTGTTATTTTTAGTTTCTTAAGTGACCTCTTAACAGTGGGTTAACTGTCTCCTTCCCAGGCAAGGCAAATGTCTGTGTGAAAAAGATGTCCTCAGCTGTGTAGGAAATGACTCTGTACAGGAAACCGGGGTGTCTGCCTTTTGAGCTGTAACCCCTGAGATTGAGAGAGCAGGAGCAGGGTTGAAGTTATATTCATGAGCATGAAAGTATGAAGTAAAAACCATGGGATTTGATGGGATAGTTCAGGGAAATGGCTTGGCAAAAGAAAAAGAGCCAAGAACATGACTAATGAGGAGCCATTAGAGAAATAATGTTTGAATATTTTTAAATGCTTATAGGAAGAAGAAAGTAGTAGTGGTCCTGGTGAGAATTTGAGGGAAAACAATAGAACAAACGCTTGGGAGTCCAGAGGAGGGTGTTACCAAAGTATGAACACAGAAATTAAGCCTAAATAGAAAACACCTCATTCATTTTAATAGGAAGTGCAAAGAAAATAGACTGCAGATGAGTAATTTTAGAGGATTTATGGCAAGAAAGTGAAATACTTGTATTTTCTCTGGGAGGTAAGATGCCCGTTTGCCTGACAGGTCAGAGGTTAGGGGAATGGAGTAAGTTTAAAAATCACTGTTGTGCCAAAGATAAGTGCTAACTGTGGAAGGAAAGCACTCTTGGAATTATGGAATGACTTCTGGGCAGTATCAACATGTCAGATGTGGGAGATGCACTGAAATGTAAGTGGCAGTAATTTTCCCAGGTAGCTGATTATCACCAAAAACACTAAGTAGATTGGGCATTGGACCAACTATGACTGGTGCTTTCCTAGGTGGGTGTCATTAACAGACGAGGCAACAGACAAGAGAGCCAAGAATGTTGGCAAGAGAATGAGCAAACTAAGATTGATGGGGGTAATGAATGAAAAGAATCATAGAAGTCCAGAATCTTGGGTTCTGTCATTGAGCTACTATTAGCTAGGTGGGTCATGTTGGGAACATCTTTCACATGATGTGGGCTTCAGTTATCCTTTTCTGTAAAGTGAAGAACTAGACTAAATAATCAATTTCTAAGGTCTATCCCAGCTTTAATAATGGGTGAGTCTGGGACTACTACAGGCAGTAGTGAAGGCAGGAAAGAACAGAGGTGAAGGTTCAAAGTGGGCTGTGGACTCATACAGAAGATTTGAGACTCACAATTGAATGCATTTATGCCAAATGAGATGTCCATATAAAACAAAATACATTCCAAGCCCCCGACAGTTTGGCTTAGCGGATAGAGTGTTGGCCTGCAATCTGACGGGTCCCAGGTTCAATTCCAGTCAAGGGCACATTCCCCTGTTGTGGGCTCAATCCCCACTAGGGGGCATGCTAGAGGCAGCCAATCAATAATTCTCTTTCATCAGTGCTCTTTTATTTCTCTCTCCCTTTCCCTTCCTCTCTGAAATCAATTATATATACTAGTAAACACACACACACACACACACACACACACACACACACACACACACTCTAAGTTTCAGCAAAACTTTGTATTTTAATCAGAATTCTACTTGAAAATAAAGGAATCTTGGAAACTCTTTATCTTCTATAGTAAGATAATCTTTATGTATAAGAGTCTACAGTGAGATTTATGAGGAAAATGGGATATGGACATATCTATTATAGAGGAAGGCTGTTAAGTAGATTGTGAAACTGAAACTGGGAAATCCCTCCCTAACTCAGATACACCCACACAAGAATTGGCACTCTCTATTCACTCATTTTAGGAGTGGATAGTGAATAATTTAGTAACCCCATATTGGCTATGTAATTTATAATTTATTTTTTTTTCAGCTGCTTGTGTCCTAACTTAAACTGGTTAAAATGAGTGAAAAGACATTGGAAATTAAAAGCTGAAAGCTTTAAAAAGCTAATTTTAGAAACTTGGGCTACTTTCTGTGACCACCACCTACTATTATCAAATTAAGTGAATTCTCATCAAGAGTGGAGATAGGAACCAAAATATAAGGAATCTCTCTATCTTCTTATGTGTGGTTTTGTCCTAAGTAAAAACAGCAGTTGGGATGAGATTCTGAGCCCAGTCATCCTTCAGTTGGGATCTTTAGCACAAGAAACCCCATTCCAAAACCGCTATACATGTCAATGAATCTGGTGCTGCATTTTGCTATGAAATTTCCTCCTGTGTAACAGAATGCAACTGACATGACCTCAATATGTGATGACTCGCTCCAGGAAGACTCTATAGGGAAATAAAATGAAAAACAAAATTCTCAAGTGTGAAGTAAGAGGAAGATTTTTCTGTGTGACAGACAGAAGACGGTATTAATAGTGAAGGGTAAAAGCTGAAACATTCGAATGTTCTCCTAAACCTCCCAAATTTCTCATTTCAGTGTGGATAGAAATAACTACTTGAAGTATTTCCATAATCTCAGTTTCAACTCCAGCCAGGAATCAGAAAGGGGGAAAAAAGGCCCTCATCAAGCAATTTATAAACTAAAAATAAAGATGACAAAAAGTCAGATTCAGATTAAGTTGGAAAAGCTGGTGGTTTGGAGCAGTAGTTTTATCTCCCTAAGACAGAAATATATAGGCTACAGTAAGAGGACCCTAAGTATTTACTGATATATACAGAGAGAAATAACTAATGCATGGCCTTATTCAGTACACACTGACATGTGAGCAATTAAACTTTGGCATTCAACACTGATTATTGGGGAGTCCAAAATGGTCACATTTTCTGATCATGGAGAGCTAAGAACTTAAAAGAAATGATGTTTGCCACTTGTTATACAATCTCTTCTTGAATATCTTCCAGGGCTTTGGTGAGCTAAGGCAGAAAAATATAGCTCCAGTTCTGCTGAGTTGTTCCCAAGGACTATAATTATATTTTATAGTATGTAGCTCAACCAAATCATTTTTTATTTGAAGTAAAATGTAGCAACAACAGCTTGAGACCCTTGAATTTCCCCCCAAATATTGCTATTTTGTCACATATCTCCTAAAACCCCACCTGTACCACAAAAGGACCCCAATAATATGCTCTTCCTATAATATACCTCTCAGAAGAGGCTGTCCTGGTAAAATTCCAACCTTAGAAATTGTATTTTTGCCTTACTAAGGAAGGTAACATTTTGAACTAGAAAGAACATTGAGTCTTCAGGATATTTGGCTTCCAGTTTTGGCTTTTTCTCTATCTGCTGTATGACCTTGGGGGACTCATAAAATCTCTCTGGGCCTCATTGGTTTCTAAATAAAATGATGGATGGATTTATTCTTTCTATAAAACACAAATGGTAATTGTCTATGATTTCATGAATACATAGGCAACTTACAAATATAGATGATACATATCAGCATATATCGTACTTTCCTGCTAAACAGATTTATCTATGAGAAGTGGCAGAAGTCAGAACTATTCATTTACCCTTTTGGTTTTATTTTATTATTTTAAAAAAAAAGTATCTCTGACAGAGTTTTGGATGACTCATTTCAGGAAAGGGTAGTGTTAGAGCAAATAAAGAAAAAAGAAATTAATTTCAAATGAGTAAAGAAATGAAATAGTCACTGATGAATTAAAGAATGAAAGTGTTGTCCAGCTGGTATATCTCAGTGATTGAGCATTGACCTATGAACCAGGAAATCATGGTTCAATTCTCAGTCAGGGCACATGCCCAGGTTAAAGGCTTGATCCCCAGTAGGGGGCGTGCAGGAGGCAGCGGATCAAGGATTCTCTCTTATCATTCATTGATGCTTCTATCTCTCTCTCCCCCTCCCTTCCTCTCTAAAATCAATAAAAATATATTTGGAAAAAAAAAGAATAAAAGTGTTATTAAAAATAAAATTTAGATATAGAGAAATGCATTTGTATGATCTAAATAAACTATGAAATGTTGCAAAAGAATTATAAAGGAAGAAAAGATGTAGGGCTTACAAATTTAGTAAAAGAAGTAAGAAAATTAAAAATTCCATCTAGAAAGATGTTATTTTCTACCTTGGGTGTGTAATATATGAATGCATGTTTATATATCTACTACAGGCCCAATGCACGAAATTCATGCAAGAGTAGGTCTTCCTTCCCCCAGCTGCTGGCACCGGCTTCCCTCCAGCACCTGGGACCCAGGCTTCCCTCGCAGCCCTGGCTTCATCGGGAAGGTTGTCTGGTCTAATTAGCATATTATGCTTTTATTATTATAGATGAGTGTGTGTACATACACATATGGACATATATATGTACATATTCATGAATATATAAGTACACGCTTTTTAACATGTACACATACTGTGACCATGGAAAATAAAGAGAGGGAATCAAAGACTCCTTTGTCCCCTGCCACCCAAATTAGAATTGCTCATGGTAGAAGATAAATGGCTTCTTCAGTCTAATCTACAGATGTCCTCAGACATAGGGTGTAGAGTTGAATCCTAAGGTATAGTCATGCCAATTATGCTAATTTGCCTTCCACTTTCCTAGACTTATTGAGAAGATGTGTTATCTTACATGGCAAGTACCGGTCGCACTAGCGGAATCTCTGTGACTCAAGTAAGTATAGCCTATTAGGCAGAAGGGAACTGTGAATTGGAGGTCCTTAGGTTAGCAATTGAGAAGAACTTGTGATGGATTATTTTTTGTTCTGGAGCAAAAGAGGAGAGCTCTAAGACCAGGTGATCATTGGATACGGGGACTGCCAGTCACAGTCGCAGAAATATGATGAATGCCTTAAATGTATACGTACATTTAACAAACTGCAATATGACTGTATTCCAAGCCTCACAATAGCAAGATTAAAATAATTTGATGTGAATTAGTGATACTTAAAGGATGGTGTTCTGGATAGTAATATGGTGAGCCAAGAATAAAATGATTGACCAGGCATCTAGGTGAAGACAGACTCAAAATCATGAATGATTTTGACCAGTTTGATTTTGGGCACCAAGCCAGGGTTTCTGGAAGACTATGTTTTGGATTATCTGGATGAGGATCATATGATTTCACTCATATGTTGAATCTAATGAACAAAATGAACTAACAAATAAAATAGACAGACTCAAAGAGAGCAGGATGCCGGCTGTCCAGGTGGAGATTAGGGATGGAGATGGAAGAATGAGCAAAAATTGAAAAAAAATGAGAAAAATTCATGGACACAGACAACAGTGTGGTGATTGCTATGAGGGAAGGTGGAGGAGGGTAAAGGGGAGGATAGATGGTGATGGACAGAGACTTGATTTGAGGTGATGTGTTGTAGAATTGTGCACTTGAAACCTGTATAATCTTGTTAACCAGTGTCATCCTAATAATTTCAATAAGAAGGAGAAAAAATAAATAATTAAAAAGAGATTTACAGCTTCTATTAGTGACTTTACTGATAGTGTTTGCAATCAGTGATACAAAACATTCTATTTACTCATTTATTTATTCATTCATTCACTTATCCATTAACTCATTTGCCAAACTTTAGAACCAGACATAGTACTAAGGCACTTGTTAGCCTAAAAATGTGGTTCCTACCCTTTATGGGTTTATAAATTAACAAGGGAATAGGTGTGTAACTGAATAATGTCAACTGAATGAGATAAAGGATAATTATATACAGTGAGTTGGCCTGATTATTATGATCTCTGAATGCATAATAATCTGGCCACTCAGTGTATATCTTATATAATAAAAGGCTAATATGCAAATTGTCCCCTCGACCAGGAGTTTGACCAGCAGTCAGGCCGGCCAACCACCCATGTCCCTTCCCCCTGGCCAGGCTGGCCAGACCCCACCCATGCACGAATTCATGCACTGGACCTCTAATATATATATATATACACACACACACACTGAGTGGCCAGATTATTATGTGTTCAGAGATCATAATAATCTGGCCACTTAGTGTATGTAACATTATATATATAATACATATAATTATATATACTTGCACATGTATATGCACTTGTATTTTATATATATATATATATTATACACACATTCATACACAAAGAGTCATGGCTATCCTGACTGACAGGATGCCCTAACTATACCTGAGCGTAAAGGCCTTCAGGTGGATAAGGGCAAGGTATGTTTGAGGAAAGCAAAGAAGTCAGTGTGGCTTGAGCAGTCTCCAAGCAAGGGAGAGAGCAGAGGAGATAAGGTTGGAGAAGTGTTAGCATGAGGAGGCTGTGTAGGTCTTTGTGAGGACCTTGGCTTTTATCCTGAGAGAAATGGGCAGCCATTGCAAGGTTACAGTGAAGGTCAGAATTAACCTCTTAACATATTGGGTGATTTCTCCAACAGAATTTAAAATCACAAATCTTGGCTTCCAAACCTAAAGTGAAAGCATTCTATGCAATAAACAAAGAAATTTTTCTCCATCTATTCTTTTTCTCTCAGGTACTACTGGATTTCTTTGGTTATGGGTTCTAAGATCATGTTTTTGCTTGTGACAAGGTTCTAGAAGCTGACGATTTAAATTTATTCTTAGGTACCTTATTTTTTGTTGTAGTAGTAAATGGGATTGCTTCTTTCATTTCTCTTTCTGAGAATTTATTATTGGCATATGAGAATGCCACTGATTTCTGAATATTAATTTTGTATCCTGCTACCTTGTCCAATTCATTTATTTGATCTGATAGTTGTCTTATAAAGTATTTAGGGTTTTCTATGTACAATATCATGTCATCTATGAGTAATAGCAGCTTTACTTCCTCCTTTCCAATTTAGATGTTTTTATTTCTTCTTGCTTGATTGCTGTGGCTAGAACTTCCAGTACCATGTTGCGTAAGCATGGTGAAAGCAGACATCCCTGTTTTGTTTCTGATCTTAGGGGAAAACCTTTTTTGTCCATTGGGTATGATGTTGGCTGTTGGTTTGTCATATATGGCCTTTATTATGTTGAGAAGTGATCCTTCTATTCCCATTTTGCAGAGTTGTTTTTTTTTTTTGCATCATAAAAGAGTGTTGGATTTTATCAAGTGCTTTTCTGCATCTATTGGTATGATCACATGATTTTTATTCTTCATTTTTAAAATGTGATGTATCATATTTGTTGATTTGTGAATATTGTACCAACCTTGAATCCCCAGAATAAATTCCACTTGATTGTGGTGTATGATCTTTTTAATATATTGCTGGAACCTGTTTGCTAATATCTTGTTGAGGATTTCAGCATCTATGTTTATTAGAGGTACTGGTTTTGAAATTAGGATAATGCTGCCTTATATAAAAAGCTTGGAAGTCTTCCCTTCTCTTGAATTTTTTGGAGTATTTTGAGAAGGATAGGTATTAGTTCCACATCTTTCCTATAACATTACTGCAGTTGAAACTTTCAGTTTAATCTTCTATCTATGATTTTTACTAATTAAAATTTTTTTTCTTATCTATGCTTCTTTAGTTTTAAAAATTTTCAGGGTATTTTGTCACTGACAGTTCTTATATTTATTTTCTTTCTTTGGATTTTTATTAAATTATAGTTTGCATACAATATTATATTAGTTTCAGGTGTACAACATAGTGATTTGACATTTATATATATTATGATGTGATCATCACAAGAAGTCTAATAACCATCTGTCACCCTGCAAAGTTATTACAATATTATTGGCTATATTTCCTTTATCCCAGTGGCTTACTTATTTTTATAACTGGAAGTTTGTACCTCTTATTCTTCTTCAACATTTTTACCCCTCCCTCTGTCAACCATGAGCTTGTTCTCTTATCTATGAGTCTGTTTCTGTTTTGTTCTGCTTTTCTAGATTTCATATTTAAATGAAATTTGTCTTTCTCCATCTGACTTACTTCACTTAGCATAATACCTTCTAGGTTCATCCATGTTGTAAAAAATGACAAGATTTCATTCTTTATTATTGCTGATCTATCATCTATCTATCTCACATCTTCTTTATCCATTACATCTAGGACATCTAGGTTGTTTCCATATCTTGGCTGTTATAAATAACACTGCACTAAACGTAGGGGTGCATGTATCATTTAGTGTTTTAGTTTTTATCTGGGCTTCTAAATGCAGCCCAAGATCAAATTAAATTTTGTTAGCATTCTGATGACTCTATACTTCCTTAACCAATTGTTTTAATTTTTTAAAAAAATTGATTTTAGAGAGAGGGAGGGAGAGAAACATGGATGTGAGAGGGAAACATCGATCTGTTGCCTCCCTCATGTGCCCTGACCTGGGATGGAACCCACAACCTGGTTATGTGCCCTGACTGGGAACGGAACGTGCTACCTTTTGGTGTATGGGACAATACTCCAACCAACCGAGACACACTGGCCAGGGCCAATTATTTTACTTTTTAGTCTTATTGTGACTAAGGGTGTTCAGAAGTACTTATAATAAAATTTGGAAATAATAACACAGATTAAGCGTGTGTTATATATTTATTAACTGCATTTTAAAACCTCCTTTGCAGGCCTTGAGGGCTCACCTATCATATACAATCTTTAAAAATCATGGCTTTTTGTACAGCTTGCCAGCTGGAGGGGGTAGAAGGAAAAGGAGAATAGGGAACTAAAGGCAAAGAAGAAAATGACTGCTGCAGGCTGTGTACCAAAAGAATAAACAACCTGAGAAATGCATCAACTCCAGTCCTAAGAACACCATTTCAAGAGCTATGTTCACTCGCCTGGGACAGCAACTTTTCCAAGTAAGGTCTCTGCGCAGTGAAGGATAAAGTGGTACTAGTTCTTAGGAAGTTCATTCAAGTGGAAAAT
Organism: Plecotus auritus; assembly: GCF_963455305.1. Taxonomy (NCBI): domain Eukaryota; kingdom Metazoa; phylum Chordata; class Mammalia; order Chiroptera; family Vespertilionidae; genus Plecotus; species Plecotus auritus. Next base: position 139,230,010 of record NC_137772.1, on the reverse strand, counting down.
GGATTCTTGGATTTAGTCCCATAAATTATCTTTCTAATCACATGAGTATATATTCCAATAGCTATATATTTTGAAGTGAAATAAAACATACCCAGAAGAGAACAAATCCTCAGGAGCTATTTTCCATCAACCTGTTTTTATCTCCTGGAATTCATTCTCCTCCTTTACTAAGAGATTCCTGTGAAAGTATGACTCAGAGCTTCCAGCACCTCTTGAGGAGTATCTCATACACATTTCAAAACTAATCTTACACATTTTAAGACCGTGTATTCACATAGCATTTTCTGACATGCTTTTCAGTGTTCTGGAAAGTCAGCTGCTTCTTTATCCCACTCCCCACTCCTCAGATATTTTTCCTCTATTTTTAACCTCTCATTATAAAAGCAATACACATTCATAAAAAATGCAATGTAGATAAGCAAAATAACATAAAATACATTCATGATTCACCAAGAGATATTAATTTTAAGGTTTTTCAGGATATTTTTTTAATATCATTTTAAAATGCTCATGCTATTCATTTATATATAGAAACAACATTTTAAATGCTATTATAACTAACTGTGTTAAACCAATCCAACAGTTTTTGACCATATGGATTGTGGCAGATTTCCTTACCATAAATAGGGAAGAGAAGGAATAATTAATTTTGAATGAATTACATATGAATAGCAAATACATATGAATAAACTTTGAATATTCATTTTGAACAATTTTTCACTTTCATCAAATTGTGTTCTCTCCCATACATCCAATTCTTTTCTTAAATTTAATTTGGTTTGTATCTTTCCATACTTATGCACATGCATACGTTATTTTTTCATAATCGTACAAATACACACACACAACACCTTGATAAGTTGCTTTTTTTACTTAACAATATCTCTTAGGCATTATTTCAGGTCAATAAATATAGATCTTTTGAATATGGATTGTAAGCTTTGATTTTATTCTACAAATAATAACTTAATATTTATTTACTAAGCTAGCATATCAGATGGGCAAACAGATTCATTACTTGTTTATAAGTAGTCTCATAGGAATAACAGTTTACTGTAGACTGAGGCATTGCAAAATAACTCACTGTGGCTAACAATTATTCAAAGGCAAGCTGTACAACATCATCTTATACACCAATATTGCTACCTATTTCGAAGGCAAGGCCTAAAAATGGCAAATACGTCTTTTACAAATTATTTTTCTATAAATTAACTTTCAGAGTATATTAATAAGACATACATTTAAAAAAAGATATGTATCATTACATTACATTATTTTTGAAATGAGACAAATAATAAAATAAAGTTAATTATAGTATTTAAAGAATATAAATTAAAAATTTTTAGCTAAGATTGTGTGTGTGATTTGTGAATTTTTTGTAAAAAAAAAATTGCTATAGTAATTTACCATTGTTTTTTACAAGTTGAAAAATGAGCTAAAAAAAAATTTAGTATAGTTAGATTTTTACTTCCTTGAGGGTTCATCCAATAAAGCCTGATAATAAAGCTACTAACATCTATTCAAGAAAGATGGCAGAATGTCTTATAAATTTATAGGTGATCAGGTAGGCAGGCAGAGTAGTTAGGGGCGATCAGGCAGGCAGGCAGGTGAACAGTTAGGGGCAATCAGGCAGGCAGGTGAGTGGTTAGGGGCGATCAGGAAGGCAGAGGGGTTAGGGGCAATAAGGCAGGCAGGCATGCAAAGGGTTAGGAGCTAGTGGTCCCGGATTGCGAGAGGGATGTCCAACTGTCAGTTTAGGCCTGATCCCGCAGGGATACCTCTGGGATTGGGCCTAAACCAGCAATAGAACATCCCCCGAGGGGTCCTGGATTGCGAGAGGGTGCAGGCTGGGCTGAGAGACCTTCCCCCATGCATGAATTTCATGCACCGGGCCTCTAGTGATTTGATAATTGAGGACATGTTATAATTGAGGACATTATGCTAATTGAAATAATCCAGTCACAGAAAGAGTACATCATTCCTCTTTTATGAAATATCTAAAAGAGTCAAATTCATAGATTTAAGAAGTGGAATTGTGGTTGCCAGGGACTTAATGGTGGGAGAAATGGGGAGTTACTAATCAATGGCCATAAAGTTTCACTTAAATAAGATGAATAATTTCTAAAAATCTGCAGTACAACATTGTACCTATCCTATCTAATAAAAGAGTGATATGCAAATTGACCATCACTCCAACACACAAGATGGCTGCCCCCATGTGGTCAAAGATGGCTGCCCCCATGTGGACACAAGATGGCCAGCAGGGGAGGGACCAGGCCTGCAAGGGAGGGCAGTTGGGGGTGATCAAGCCTGCAGGGGAGGGCATTTAGGGGTGACCTGGCCTGCAGGGGAGGGCAGTGGGGGTGACCAGGCCTGCAGGGGAGGGCAGTTAGGGGTGATCAGGCCTGCAGGGGAGGGTAGTTAGGGGCAAACAGGCTGGCAGGGGAGCAGTTAGGCATCAATCAGGCTGGCAGGGAGTGGTTAGGGGGTGATCAGGCTGGCAGGCAGAAGCAGTTAGGGGCAATCAGGAAGGCAGGCAGGTGAGCAGTCGGGAGCCAGCAGTGCTGGATTGTAAGAGGGATGTCAGACATCCTTCGAGGGGTCTCAGATTGGAGAGGGTGCAGGCTGGGCTGAGGGACAACCCCCCCTCCCCACCACCGTGCACAAATTTCATGCACCGGGCCTCTAGTCCTATATAATAAAACCCTAATATGCAAATCAACCAAATGGCAGAATGACCAGTTGAATGACTGACCACCAAGTGGCAGCCGCTCAACACAGGAGCTGCCCCAGCCCACAGGCCCCAGGCCAGCCAAGGTGGGTGCCAGTGGGGGCCCCCCGATCACCTTGCCAGTCGCCCCACAGAGGAAGGTGACCGGCAGTGGCAGTGGGGGTCGGGGGCTGGCAGCAAGCAAGTGGCAGCAGGGGTTGGTGTCAGATGGCTGACTGGCACCACCCTCAGATCGCCCTGCCAGTCAGGAGGCAACCAGCGGCAATGGCAGTGGGGGATGGGGCCAGCTAGTGGGTGGTGACAGGCCAGCCAAGGTGAGTGCCAGCAGGGGACCCCCAATCCCCCAGATGGTCACCCCACAGATCGGCCCTGATTGCTTGCCAGGCCTAGGGACCCTTCCCATTCACGGATTTTGTGCACCGGGCCTCTAGTAGTCAATAATACCATATTATGTATTTTAAAATTTTGTTAAGAGAGTATATCTCATGTTGTGTTCCTCCCATAATAAAATAAAATTAAAAACAAACTATAGTACATCTATACACAAAACTGGAAGAAGTCCACACCTATTGATACATTCAACAAAATGGATAAATCACAAATGTATTTTGCTAACTGAAAGAAGCCTGATCAAAAGGTTACAGAGTGATTTTATTTATATGACACTAGAGGCCCGACTTGCACAAAATTTGTGCAAGAGTAGGCCTTCCTTCCCCCAGCTGCTGGCACCAACATTGCTCTGGCACTCAGGACCCGGACTTCCCTCCTCCAGCCACTGGCAGGCACCTGAGACCTAAGCTTCCCTTGCAGCCCCAGCTTTGTCTAATCTAATTAGCATATTATGCTTTTACTAGAGGCCCGGTGCACAAAATTTGTGCATTGGGGGGTGTCCCTCAGCCCAGCCTGCCCCCTCTCACAGTCCAGGAGCCCTCAGGGGATGTTCTACTGATGGCTTAGGCCCGCTCCCTCTGGGGAGCGGGCCTAAGCAGCAGTCTGGCCTCCCTCTGCGGGAGGTGACCAGCTGATCAGGGGAAGGACTTCCCTCCTCCAGCCACTGCCAGCCGCCACAGCCACCAAGGTGTTTTCATCAACACAAACTCCAGTCCCTTCACCACGAAAAAATGACAACTTTCTTTAGGCATTTTCAAGATGTCTCTTTCATAGGATACGACATTTCTTTCTTTTTTTTCAATCTTCACCTGAGGATATTTTTCCATTGATTTTTAGAGAGCATGGAAGAGAGAGGGAAAGACAGAGAGAAACATCAATGTGAGAGGGACACTTCAATTGGTTGCCTCCTGCATGAGTCCTGACCTGGGCCCCAGCCAGGGAGGAGCCTGCAACCTAGGTACATGCCCTTGATCAGAATTGAACCCAGACAGGCGGTTGGCAGGCTGAGGCTCTGTCCACTAAGCCAAACCAGCTAGGGCAGGATATGACATTTCTTAGCCTCTCCAGCAGCAGACCTTCGTTTTTTCCTCCAGGAGTGAGGTGGAAAAAACCTAAATCACCTTCTTGGATTCTTATTACCCAAGTTACCAAGAACACTGTGAGTGGTGTACAGGGAGCTTAGCCAATGAGCGGTAAGAAAAGGTGTTTCCTCTGCAGCTCATGCGCAGAGGCAGGACTGCTGGCGCGCTGTCTCCCAGCGGGGGTGGGCCCCCTGGGTGTTGTGTCTTCACTCTGGGCCCACCCCCAGCCCCAGCTGCACCGCGGCCGCTGGGGCTGGGGGCGGCATGCAGTCCCCTCCTGCCCATCTTCGCACAGCCTTCTCCTGAGCTGGTCATGATTGTTATGGTGTCCCAGTTTATTTGCATATTATCTCTTTATATATATATAAATACATACATACATACACACACACACACACTGAGTGGCCAGATTATTATGATCTCTGAACGCATAATAATCTGGTCACTCAGTGTATATTCTATATAATAAAAGGCTAATATGCAAATTATCCCTTCAACCAGGAGTTCGACCAGCAGGCAGGCAGGTCGGCCAACCGCTCATGTCCCCTCCCCCTGGCCAGGCTGACCAGACCCCCCACCCATGCACAAATTCATACACCGGGCCTCTAATATATATATACTGAGTGGCCAGATTATTATGCGTTCAGAGATCATAATAATCTGACCACTCAGTGTATATAGATTATTATAGATTCTGGGAATGGAGGAATGGATCAGGCAGTGATTGCTAGGAGTTCAAGATGAAGGAAAGAGCTGACTACAAAGGAAAAGCATGAGGAAAGTTTTGGAGTTGATGGAACTATTCTGTATCCTGATTTTGGTTGTAGATACATGACTGCATTTGTCAAAACCCACAGAATTGTACATCACAAAGAGTGAATTTTACGGTATTTAACATAGAAATAAATTCTAAAATTATTTTTTAAAGCCTTGAATTTTCTGAGTCATTCAAGCCCGTATGAGAGTAATAATTATTAAATGTTTGTTAAATTAATATTGATTAACTTCACCCTTCCTTCAGCTCGGCAGCCTCTCATGGAACTCAGTCCAAGATGAGAGGAGTGTGCACCTGTTCTTATCAGCCCTCCATTCCTCTAAGATGATCTGCAAGCTTTTAGTTACTTGTCTACACTCCAAGAAGGGAGTATAGATGCATTCAGTCACAGCAGTGCTACAGTGCTATATATAGGGTGAAGCAATTAGGCAAGATTGAAGGTGGAGGTTGCATAGATTTAATTTTACTTTCACATCACATCACTTTTCTTGTACTTTCATAAATTATTTTTGAATAAAAATAGACTAAAGTTAATGGTTCCGTATTAGCTAAAAAAAAAAAAAGGTAATTGACATCCTTCAATCTTATATATCCTTACATGAGAGACTTGTAACACATACAGATTATAAAAGTATTACAAAAGACACTAGAAGTCATTGCTTCAGGATTAATTTCATCCATAGCAATTTGATATGTCTCTTAATACTTAACAGATATACTCCTTTCTTTTGGGACATGTAGGGTAACTTCCTCATTTTATGATTGCTAAAATGAAAAGTTAGCAACTCAACTTTTTACTGTTAAAGTGAGGAAATATACTAGCTTCATCAGAATAAGATAGTAATAATAAAAATACTGCATTCTATTTGTAGATAGTTTAGTAAAAAGAAGAATAACATATTTTATTTGTAGAAAGGGCATTTCCAGGTATCTATTTTGATTTTGCTGGCCATTCATTCTCTGTGGCTAATGATGCTGCATTACCTGAGTTGCCTCTAGACAAGGGGTTAACATTTGGCTTTCACTGGTTGGGGAATATGCAGATTTTTTTCCTCATGTACTGGTGACTACAATATAAAAATTTTACATAGCTTCTTTTATAGTTCCCATGGCTGCCAATCAAAATGTTCTCCAATGTTTAGATTTAAGTTGGTCTGAACATCAAACATGGTAACTACAATTTCTAATAAGCAAGTTGGGCCATAGAAGGGAATGGGCAATATTGGCTAGTCATTTGACACTATCAAAGTAAAAAAAAAAAAAAGTAAATCTGGGATTGGCTATGGCCTGGAGTTGGCAGAAACAGAAATAAGAAGCATGTTATAGAGGCAAGTGTTTTTAGAAACTCTACTAAATAAAAGACATTTCTTGATGTCACTTTTGTGACTCATTTCACCAAATTAGTCTTCAAGTAAGGTCACTTCCTCCTTATTTTCCCAATTAATTTCTGAGTACTGGTATGGGAGATTCAGGGGAAATTTTCCTGCAAGGGCCTGAACTCCCCTGATGCCCTGCCAAATGAGGATTTTAATTTCTTATGAGGATAGAAAATATTAAAATTAAAAATGTTTCCAAAACCAAGTAAGCTAAAAATTCTATTGTCTTCCTATAGAATAGTTACACAACCACACTGAGGGAGAGAACATTTTTTAAGCAATCTTGTTGCTTCTCCACTCTTCTTCATCTAGTTTGGGATAGTCGGGTCTTTATTTAAGGTTTTCCTGAAACATTCTCCCCTGCAAATGCTACTGGATTAATCTCTGTAACTATTTCATTGATAAGCTAAAACATCCATCCTGTTACTTTTGATAGAGGTTAAAAACAAGAAGGGACCAGGATGCTCCTTCCAGCTGCTACAGTGATAGCTCAGAATTCTTGGCAAGATTTAGCCATAGGCTGCTGTGGCAGGCAGAATCAAAGCCCAATGTGTCTGTCCTAATCCCTGGAAGTTGTGACTATGTTATGTGGCAAAGAGATTTTGCAGATGTGATTCAATTAAAGATCTTGAAATGGGGAGATTATCCTGGATTATTATGGTGGGCCAAATAGAATCAGAAGGGTTCTTAAAAGGAAAAGAGGGAGATAGAAGAGTGAGACAAGATGTGAGAATGGAAGCAGAGGTCAGAATGATGAGATTATTTGAAGGTGCCACAAGGCAAGGAATGTGGGCAGCCTCCAGTATCTGGAAAAGGCAAGGAAGTGGGCTCTTCTCTAGAGACTTTAGAAGGAATGCAGGTCTGCTGATATTTTGATGTTAACCTAATGAAACCAATTTAAGACTTCTGACTTCCAGAACTATAATACATTTGTGTTGTTTTAAAACACCAGATTTGTGGTAATTTGTTACAACAGCAATGGGAAACTAATACAGCTGTTTATAGCCTCTCTTGTTCATTTGCCACAATAAGTAAGAAACACTAGCTTGGGACTCAGGACTTCTAGAACACTTAAAGTTTTTCAATTTCAGGCATAGCTCTCAAAAAAGTGTAGGTAATATTGAGTATGATTGGGCATTGCATTATCAAGAAAATAAAATGTGTGTGAAAACATTTAACTGATTTCTGTTTCTGTCCTATACTTTCCATTTATTTGTAATTAGAAGAATCTAAGTTCATATTGGTCATAGAGGGAAGCCTGTCCTAATGTTAGGCAGACAAGCATCTACCAGTTCTTAATAACAGAAGCACAATATCGACCCTTTGATCACCACCACTTCAACTGTTCAGGAATCCCAGAGGTTAATGGATGCATAGAAGGTGAGGCCATCTGTTGTGCACATGTCCATAGGGATGACAAAGAATGAAGAGCAGGATCAGTTCCCTCCTGCCTCTGCTGCTATCTGCCACAGGGTATCTTGCTGTACACTGGTTCACACACACAAACTGATTTTTGTTTCATCTTGGTTATGCCTTTGTTGGCACATGTCTTTGCACAGGTCAAATTGGTATGCCTTGCTCTGATACCAAGGTGTTTGCGCATATGTTCATTAATTATTCTTTAAACACAACTCCTAGTAAACTACAGCTCAAGTGGCTTTAAACATTAGCCACTCACTGTGCTACAACTAGTTCTCCCCCACAAATTTTTATTGCTGAGCTTGAAGCAAACAGTTCTCCCCTGTCTTCCTGGTGAATTCTTCTTTTGGGGTCAGTCATCTTTGTCCTGACTTAAATATTTCCTCGAGTTCAAATCTTGGGATATACAGGCCAGGATCAGAATTTCTTCTTTCGCAGAGAACTGTGGATTTTTTGTGCTAGCAGATCAATTTCCTTCCCTAGGGATTGTTTAAGATGTTTTGTTGTGGGGATTATTAGGGCAATTGGTGATGGATGCCCATTCTGCCTACATTTACATATGGGAGACTGCTCAAGTGATACTTTCCAGGAGCCAAGTGATGCCTTCCACAGCGATTCTGACTACCTTTATGTCAGAAAATCGTTGTACTACTAAAATGTTTGATCATTGCTTGCCATTGCACTGCATTTAATCTCTGCCTTAACAGGAACCTGTTATATTAACTTTGTGTTGAAATCTGACTCACATGAACTTCTTTCCATTAATTCCTATTTTGCCTTTTAAAGCTCTCTAGAAGATAGAAGAAATATGTAATGAATTCTCCTCACACACCCACAGTGGAAGTCTTTACTTCTCTCATCAAACCCAGTGATCATATTTCTCTAATCCATCCTATGACAAGATTAGATTCTTCCTCATCATAGTCAGTGTCTTCTGGGTAAGTACCAATGTGTTAATTTACTCCACATAGGGCTAAAAATAAGATTTGACCCCTACCCCCTGAACTTCATACTGCTGTTAATGCATCCCAGAGATGAGTTCATTCTTTTAGCAGCAACTTCTCATTCTTAATTCCTCAAGCTCAGAGTCAAGTAAAGTTCTCTTTAAGGTACTTGTATTGTTGTGTAGCTTGTGCCTGAAAACCCATGTATCCCTGTTCTTATTATTTCTGGTTTAGATACCAATTCTTTCAGCAACATAGTACATATGTTTCTGAATTATTTTCAGATTTGATTATAATGTTCTCTCTATTGTCATTTACATTTTTGAAAGTTAAAGAGGACAAATATTCTTTAGAACCCTCCTTATCTTGCTATACCTCCACATCATATTTTTTGTGTGTAACAGTGCACATACTCATTATTGACAACAAATATTAGTTTAAGAATCAGAAAATCGTAGGTTAGAATTCATGTCTTGCTGTTATTAGTTGTGTGACCTTGGGCAAATTGCCTCACTCTAATTTCCTTTGTATATGGAGATTTTTATTGCCCCCATTAGATTTTTGCTGTGGTGTGTGTGCATATATATATACATATATACTATATATAGTATATGAATGCATATGCATGTGAATATATTTTATTATATGTGAATGTGTTTTGTGTGTGCATGTATTGTTGCATATGTATATATGTGTGACATGTATAGATTCAAATGTGCATGTGTATATATGCAAGTGTGTATTATGTATGTACACACATGTGTGTATATATGTTTGTTATTTATATGTATGTATGTATATGTAAGCATACATACCTATGTTTTAATGTTTGTGTATATTATGTATGTGTATACATATATGTGTATCATGTAGTGCATGCACAGATACATGTGTGTGTATTTTGGAAAATATTTTTTTGTCAATATACAGTAGATGTTATAATTAACAAGGCAAACCAACTTTGACTACAACTGTCACATAATACTGTACTATATTAGAGTAGTGCCTCACAGAGTACCTGGCATACTGAGTATTCCTTCCAACTGCTATGGTAAATGCAGTTCCAAAAGGAAATGCTATAAACCCAGAATGGATTGAACCTCATGAACCTGTACTGGGTCCTAATGATTATCTGTTTGATTCCTAAGTATTTACCCACCTTCTATATTCTAATATTTTGCCAGGGATTCATCTAATCTCTTTGGCATAAAGTTTAAAGAATTTAACTTGTTTCACCTTTTTAAAAATGGAAAATTTTATTTGTACTTTCCCACCTGCCAGCAAGACTTCTGTTCCCATAGTTCTTCAAAGATGACTATTTACAGTTCACTGATGTCATCTGAGCCTTCTTTTGATTTTAGGAATAGAATCAAAGTCCTTTGAAAGATACAGTTTTCAACCTCTTTCTTTAGCTTGGACTTTCATTTCCTCCTACCAGTATTTGCCTTCTCCTTCCTAATCTGGAAATTATCTTCCTCAACTAATGTATTAATCAGGAATCTCTTGATTATGAATACAACAAATACAATTTTAACTCTCTTTGGATAAAAAAGAATACCTTGGCTTACATAGCTGGGGAGTCAGGGGTGAGCTTGTCACACTCATAGCTGGGTTCAGGGATTCAGAGGATGACACCAGGAGCCTAGATTTCTTGCTATATATGAGTTCTTTTTTAAAAAAAATATATTTTATTACTTTTTTACAAAGAGGAAGGGAGAGAGAGAGAGAGAGTTAGAAACATCGATGAGAGAGAAACATCGATCAGCCGCCTCCTGCACACCCCCTACTGGGGATGTGCCTGCAACCAAGGTACATGCCCTTGACCGGAATCGAACCTGGAACCCTTCAGTCTGCAGGCTGACGCTCTATCCACTGAGCCAAACCGGTTAGGGCTATATATGAGTTCTTATTCCTCTTATGGATGGGCTTTCCACATGGTAGAGAAGATAGCTACTGGGTTATGTTCAAATCCAAAAGGAAGAAAATGTTTCTCTCTCTCTCTCTCTCTCTCTGTCAATATTTACATATCAAGTCTCATGGGGAACATATGACTGGCCCTGTTTGATCATGTGGATCATGTGTTCATGCTCATGGCCAGGGCAGGCTGGGCACTGTGGCCAACAGGCCATTACAATCTAATGAGATGTGGGAGTGAGGCAGGGCAGGCAAAGAAGCTGAGGTCTGCTAAACAGAGACACGACCTAAGAGGTTTTGTTTCCTGCCTCTCTGAAGTTTCACAGTATTGACTCCAAATCTTTCTGTTGGCCCCCTGCATAACTTTAGAAAATTTATTTTCATCTTCCTTGGCAATTTTCATAAGCTATATTTTATTCCCTTGGTATTAGTTTTAATTTGTTTTGTGGTTACATGTTGGTCCTTACATACTTTATAAATGGCAGCTTTAAAATATCTCCATTTACCTGAGAGCTGGTTAAGCTGCCAGAATGACTTCTTAAGCTGCTTCTCCCTCACCTTTATAATTACCTTCTCAGAACAATGTGCTCAGAAGCCTAGACACCTTTTCTCTCCCAGTCTCTGGCCATGACATCATGCTTATTTTCTCTCTGAATCTCTGGAAATCTGTCTTCTTTTAGTTTAGGCCATAGATCTAGCTTTACTCAGGGTTCAGAGCTCAAGCTATCATAGACTGTAAGATGCTATTACTGGTTCTACCCTCCTCCTCAAGGATTCTATTGTTTCCACTTTGCCATCCAGTACTTTCCTGGCTTGTCAGAATTAGGTCCTCAGCAGTAATTCCCTTCATTGCTTTTTCTGCCTTCTAAAAGATGAAGTTGTCAGTAAGATGTATCCAATGCTTTACTTTTAGCTGACTAACTTCCTGGAGATGTCTAGATAAGCACAATTCTCCATCACTTCTGTATCTCGTCTCTATTTCTGTGCCAGATTTGTGATCGATGTCCGGATATGCTAGTCCATTTTCCCCCTCTGCCTGGAATGGCTGTTTTACCAGTTGTCACACCAGCCCAGCCCCTCCAACTAAATTGTCGTTTTGATGCTTTTTCTTTTTATCTCTACCCAGATGTTCTTTATCATTCTGCCATCCCTGATTTGTTTTTTTCCCCCCAAAGTATATGTCTTCTTGACACAGAGTGCTACTTCCTTTGCACAATGTGGTACATTCCGTAAGAGTTGCCATTTGTGTATGTTATTTTGCCAAGATGCAATAACTTCTATGAAGGACCTTGGTTTTCTTACATGAACACCAAGTTATATGTTTTGTATATTGGTATTCAAGCAACTAGGAACCTAAATGCTATGTCCTACTGTCTCCCAAATTATTTTCTTCTGTGAATTACTAGGTGCATTCAACATTGTTTTCATACTTAGAGTTTTACCCTGGCATTCCCCCTCTTTTTTGCCTTCTTCCATTTGTTTTTTTTTTTAATTTAAAATCCTCTACAAGAGACTGAGAGATACCCCAGTGAGTACATTCTTTACTTTAGAAAAATTGATCAAACCTAATTACAAAAAATACAAAGGAAAATTCTCATTTTTTTCTTGTTCTATTGGGGACATGTACTATCAAATAATACTTAAAGCAAGTGAGCCAATAGATTAGGTTTGCAACACCCCCCCCCTTTTTTTTTAATAATGATTCTTATAATGGTGACCCATAGTATATTTGAACTGTGGTCAGTGTTTGGTTTGACTCAATACACCACAACATGCTCAAAGTTAGTCAGATCTATAAAATATGCTCCATGTGGAGCTTTGCAGGATTTTCCTATCCCCAGGGCTATAGTAGGATAACTGGATATTTGAAAACTGGCTCATCTATAATAAGGGCAGATCTTTTTTGAAGGAAAGCCAGTATCTTCTAGATAGAGAAGCTGCAAAACCCAGGAAGGAGGCTCTCTTTCTGTGCTTTCTTTTGCCTCTGTTCTTGTACTTAGCTTCCATGTCTACCCTCCCCCTACCTTTCTTCCAGTCCCAGATATTTCCCTGGTTCTTACCCCATCTCTGCCCTTGGTTGTGAATCCTGGCCCTACCTTGATTTATGCCTGCATTTGGCTCTGCCCCAGACTCTTCTCCTATCCCAATATCTACCCTCTCCTTGCAGCCAAGGGCCTAGAGACAAAAGCATTCTGAATTTGATATAAGAATTTTAGATCAGTGTGCCTGAGGGCAGTCAATATTAAGTTTCCTTTGCATTTCCTGGGGTGAAGATGAAGAAGAGAAATAACTGTCACCCAACATCCTATATAATAAAAGTCTAATATACTAAGTGTCCAGTTGTCCAGTCATCTGTTCAACCAATCAAAGCGTAATATGCTAATGATATGCTAAGGCCACTCAACCGCTTGCTATGATATGCACTCACCACCAGGGGGCAGCCACTCCAACTGGTAGGTTAGCTGGCTGCTGGGGTCCGGCTGATCAGGACTGAGTGAGATGGGATGGATATGCCCTGGAGCCCTCCCACGATTCCTCCCTGGCTGGCCAACCTCCTGCATCCCTCCCCAGCCCCAATCGTGCACCAGTGGGATCCCTCAGCCTAACCTGCACCCTCTTGCAATCTGGGACCCCTTGGGAAATGTTAAAGAGCCAGTTTCAGCCCAATCCCACAGGCCAGGCCGAGGAACCCCACTGGTGCATTAATTTGTGCACTGGGCCTCTAGCTTAGAAAATAATTAAGCTGCTTTGGTTGAGTACATTTCCTCAAGTGTAGATAAAACCCATTTGAAGGATCTGACAGGCCACAGAGATGAAAGCCCCAAGGTAGAGGAACTAGGATTTGTAATGAGTAAGACTCAGCCCATGGCTTGGCCAAGCAGCCTAACCTTGAACAAGTCTCTTATTTTCAAGATAAGATATTTGTATCTTATTTGAAAGATAAGGATGACAATGCCTATTATATCAGGTTAGGTCTCTAGCATACAGACTCTCAGAGGAAGTCAGAGTGCAAGGGTATTAGGGGAGGCTTTTGGTATCAACTCCTATGACAACAAGGGGGACACTCAGAATGGGACAGAAAGAAAAGTCAAGCTTGGAGTTGTCTTGCATTGATTTGAAATGTCTGGACCTTTTATACTTGTCTTAGTCAGCCTGGTCAGCTATCACAAAAATTCCATAGAATGGGTGGCTTAAAAAACAGGTGCCAGGAGAAGATTTGATTTTGGGTGTTGAGCACAGGGTACAATATACAGATCATATAATATAGAAACCTATACCTGAAACCTATATGTTCATGTTGACCAATGTCACTCCAATCAATTTAACAAATAAATAAATTTTTAACCCCCCCCGCCCCCCCCCCCCCCCCCACACACACACTGATTTATTTCTTACAGTTCTGAAGGCTGGGAAGTCCAAGATCAAGATTTCTGCCTATTTAGTATTTGGTGAGGGCCATTTCCTGGTTCAAAGACAGCTGTCTTCTGGCTGTATCCTCACAGGACAAAAGGGGATGAGGGAATTCTAGGAGGTTTTTTTTTTTTTTTTTTTTTTTTTTTTATTTAATCCCATTCATGAGGGCTCCATCCTCATGACCTAGGCACCTCCCAAAGGATCCACCTCCAAATACCATCACATTGGGCATTAGGATTTAACATGAATTTTGAGAAGACACAAACATTCAAGATAGAGCAATACACCTGCCTCTATGCATCACTGAATGTGAGAAATTTTGGGAAGGGTGTAGCCAAGGTGATTCCTGAAAGGCTGAAAATATCTGCTAATAGCACTGTCAGCTGTTGAGGGGGTGGGGGGTGGGGCAGGGGGAGTCATTTCTTAGAGTTCTGGGCCACAAATCTCAGAATGTTTTTTACCTGCTTAATAGGGTTCTCTGAGACAAATTATTTTAACTATAAAACTTTCTACAAATGCTAATTAATTTTATAGTCAATACCATGATCATAGAACATTTATAAAGGGCCTATACAGGTACTTGATATGAATAAAAATAGATTCCCAACTGTTTTTCTTTAATGTATCTTATTTTTTCCTTTAAAATTGATAGTCTTCCAGACCATCGCAGCAGTCCTTTATCAGTTATCAAGGATCAGGCTACAGTTCACACATAAATATTTATTGGATGCTAGCTACACGCACAATTGCTAAAAAATAATTTTTTTTCTGTCATAAAGTTATTTCTTGGCATTTAAACATTATAAATGGCAGAAGATTTATGGAAATGATTAAGCATGATAAGTACTAGTACATATTTTAATACATTATGCCATCATTACAATAAAAATATTTACAAATTTTAGTACTTATTGAAGAACAAAATTAAAAATACTTTTAAGTAAAAACACTCCTTCTTGAAGAATGAATAACATACATAGTAGAACAATAACCAAGCCTCAGGAAAAAAATAAAGGGAAATGCCATTTGATATAGTTTATTATCAATTGGGGAGCCAAAAATAAGTCATACGTAATGGAATTTCATTGTATGGCAGTGGAATTTCCCCCAGAGGTTTATTAAAAACTTTAACATAGTTTGAACTCCTCAGTGAAATGCAAGGGCCATTCCAAGGGCTGATTCAGCATTTTAAGTAAATATGCTAATTTTTGAGTTCAACAAAGAAAATGTTACTTTCTGTGCATTTCCAATTCAAGGGAACCTAACTGAATATTTTGATTGGCTATATTTAAATTTGTATTTCCTTAACAATCTGAGAACAGTTTACTTGTTCACTGATCATAGTAAGAAAATTAAATTAGCAGTCCATGAATTAGTAAAAGGTGCTGTAGATATTGTTGCTAAGTTTAGTATAAATAGTAATAGTGCTCATTCCAATTTGTATTGTGTTTTACATTTTCAAAAGGATTAACCACATACACCCTACTTGTTTTATAAAAAATGTTAGACATTTCTATGCACACAAATGAAAGCACAGAGTGAGAAAATCCAGAAAATCTATTGTCACACTTCCCTCTCCTTCACCTTCTTTCCAGGCAGGAATAACACAAAATGCTATGGTCTTACCACTCACAACAGTAGCCTGGGACCAGCACAGTTGGCATCCTCTGGTTGCTCCTTGGACATTTAGGTTCTCAGGCTCTGCCCCAGACTTACTGAATCAGAACTTGCATTTTAACAAGATCTCCATGTGATGCCTGTGCATATTAAAGTTTGAGAAGCATTACTCTATAAATCTTTTGTCTCTACCAAATTAAAATTTATTTTTCTTAAATTATCTAAATCAGTGGTCGGCAAACTCATTAGTCAACAGAGCCAAATATCAACAGTACAACGATTGAAATTTCTTTTGAGAGCCGAAAAACGACTTCTGCGCATGGGCCACAAAGTTTCAATCGCACTGTACTTGCGCGCCTGCACATGGTATTTTGTGGAAGAGCCATACTCAAGGGGCCAAAGAGCCGCATGTGGCTCGCGAGCCGCAGTTTGCCGACCACTGATCTAAATGACTGCTTCCTCTCTTGTTGTAGAAATAAGTATAAATATAGAGTATTCTGAGGCATTAACACTCAATACAGAAATGTAAGTTGTTGAATTTAACTGCTTTTTAAGGTTCTGAGTAATTAAAGAGCTCCTCTTAGAATAAAAAGCTCAATTTTTCCAATGATGAAATATGATTATTAAGCCTAATTTTATTTTTGCATACCTTTGACTTATTTATTGAAATTGTTTCCTAAGATGTTAAATGGAGAATTCAGAAACCAACAGGGGAAAAAATGATTGCCATCAAATAACATGATTTGACCACTGCTTATATTGAACAATCAACTATTTTTTCATTTCTTTGCATTAGTGAAATTTTGAAACAATGCTTTCCCCCACTTACTTGATTTCCAGCAGGTAGCATAAAGGGATTTACAATCCTGCTTGGTTTATGATTTTCATATTATTGACTTTACTTTGCAGAGAGATGAAATAGGGGCTCAAATACAGTAGATGTTAAGGTTAAAGCCCTTCTTATGTCATTTAGAGATTGTTTTAGATTAAGGATCATTTGACCTTGAGTTACAGTGGTTGCTTTATTATCTGATCATGGTGCTTCCAATAAGAGGTTGTCCAATGCTTTCAGCACATTACCCATGTCATTCTAAAGCTTCTTGCCTCAGAAGATCTCTCAGCAGGGTTAGAAAAAGGTAAAGAGCTTAAATAAGCTAGCTATATTTATCCACAATAAATGGCAGTCCCTGGAAATGTTCTACCCAGCAAATTAATCTATAAAATGATGGATCTAACTGCATGATAACAGAACTAATTTTATATTTAAAAATTTACTTATTAGTGTTGTTATAAATGGTAATATTCTAATGCTAATAAAAATAGAGACTTCTAAAAATAGAGACTTCTATTACAATCTCATTGCAGTCTATATAAATAGGTCAGAAAAGATTATGGTATTTCTACACCAAAACAATTTGGCCAGACTAAAACTCACCATGGTATATTCTGAAGTAGGAAAAACCCAAAGAAGTGTCAACACCTATGGCAGTTTAAACAATATTATACAGATGAAGTTATGTATGATTTGAGACTAAAATAAGGAAAGTTTGGTTAAATTGTAAGGTCTTATTCAGGTGGTTCAAGTTGAGATAATTTCAACCCCAAACACTGCAACTACATGATCAATCAAGGAAATAAAGAATGGTGGCCAGAGATAAGGAGGCAATAGACAGTGAAATGGATTTAGACAGGGAGAATCAAGATTTCTTTCAACTATATTAACAGGTAGGACAATGTTTAGATTTCACAGTCACAGTTACCTTACAATTCGGGTTGTTAAGCAATGAAGCTTTTACTTTTCTTTGCAGGAGTACTCCCCACATTCCATTGCTACCCTGTTACCTAACATAATATATACCTGGTAACTATCCAAAGTGATCATTATGTCCTTGTTAATGAAGATGAATTTTTAAGAATATTTTAGGAAATGATGATCATAACATGGCCTCAGGTAGGGGCATAATAATAGATGTTACTAAATTCTGTGATAAACTTAAATGAAACAGTACCAGAGCTTCGGTTGTGACAAGAGTATTTTCACAGATCACAGATTCTCTTTCACTTCCTTGCTATCCAACACAATTGAGATATACTTGCAGCTCTGACAAAAATACGTAAGTCAAATGTAGATCAAAGAAACATTTAGGTATTATATTTTCTTAGCCATTGGTGTAAATGGGGTATCATAATAGAGAACAGTTGGCTCTTATAGTAATAGAAAACTATTTTATATATTTTTGGTCACAATGATTTTTAGACATTTTCCATATCACCAAAGGATTTCTATCTAACAATAGTGTATGATAATGAACTTAGACAACAGGATTCAAATTATAATCATAAGGCTACACCAGACTCATCTGGGCTATAAAAGTAGGGACATAAAAATAGACTGGTCTTAATATGTGACTCACCGTCAGGAGGGCATGTGCTTTTACAGTATTAGTAATGGGTCTGCCCGGATCCATTTCTACTCTCTTGCCCAGCAGCAGTCCCTAGTGGCTTTATTCATTGGGAATAGTGACAGGCAGCATCTGATTTATAGGCAGTATTTGGGGAGAAAAGGAACAGTTATAAGACCTCTTTTTATAGGTGTGGAGTGACTGGTGAGATTATTATAATTGAGGAGATTCTTAAATGCAGATGTTATCTTTGTTAAAATACAGGAAATGTGAGTGATAATGACTAGGATAATAATTCTGTAAAGCAATATATAGCTGCCATTGCAGAACTTTGGCAACTAAGTAAATGGCTTGTCTGATAAACATCTATTATTGGTTGCAAAATATTGGGTAAGTGTAACAGCTAGATCAGGTGACATATGAATCTTCCATGAAAGAATAAAAGAGAATAAGATCTTCCACAAACATTGGTGAGAAGGGGAAGCAAAATGCTAGAAAAGAAAATAAAATGAAAACAATAAGACATAAATGGAGATGAAGAGAAAGAATGTAAATTAATGTTGATATTTGCCTACATTAAACCAGGTTGATTTATTACTTAGGAGGCATTTATTTGTTTGTTTTACAAAATGAAAATATCCCAGTAATTTATTTAGAGTCTATGACTAAAGATAAGATGAAATAGAAGCTGTTCCATATCTCAGACTGGGGTGAGGGTGTAAATTAAGAAAGTTTATCCAGAGTCAACATTGGCTGAGCATAATCATTGTTCTATTAGTACTCTACATAGAAAGGAATCTTATAAAAAATTGAGAAAAGATGGTCTCTGCTCTGGCAGTCCAATTGAGAACTTAAAAGCATTCATGAATGTCCTATCTATAGAACAACTATAAGCCAGTGCAAACAGGTAGAATTGGAATTATATTTAGATTACACCATTAAGAAATGAACCTCTAATAAACTACCACTGATATTTGAAATGACATTTGTCGCCAACATGGCTTACTATCGTTTCTAGACCTGAGCTTTCCTTTTCTCATGTGTGTTGTGGTTAGGATGTGCCTGCCCAGTTGGGAGTGACAACAAGGTGGAGCCTTATGTCCAGTTCTTGCAAATGGAATGTGAGCAGAAGTACTGACCTTGTCTTCTACACTTCCTCTTTCATAATCTATTGGCTGGAAAAAAAGATTTCCAGGCTCCCTAATGTGGTATGGCCATGAGATGATAGGACCCTGGGGCCCTGAATCACTGCCTGGAAGGCCACCTCTCTCACACCTGCTTTGAAGTACTCATGAATGAGTATCAGTAGAGTGTGCCTTCTATATTTAATTATTTTTCTTTACATTCAGATCACTAGGGAAAATAAAGATACTTGGGAACATAAGGTTAGGTCAGTGGTCTGCAAACTGCGGCTCACGAGCCGCGGTTTGCCGCTCTGTTGACTAATGAGTTTGCCGACCACTGGGATAGAGGCTTAATCACAAGGAACAACAACAGCCTGTAATTATTGGAATCGAGAGTCTAGGTCAGTGGTCGGCAAACTCATTAGTCAACAGAGCCAAATACCAACAGTACAACGATTGAAATTTCTTTTGAGAGCCAAAAACCGACTTCTGCGCATGGGCCATGAAGTTTCAATTGCACTGTACGTGCACACCGCACGTGGTATTTTTGTGGAAGAGCCACACTCAAGGGACCAAAGAGCCTCATGTGGCTCGCAAGCCGCAGTTTGCCGACCACTGGGATAGGTGATGAACTTTTTTGGGATTTCTAATTGAGCAAAAAATGGCATGGCATGTGTTAGAGTGGAGCCAGTTTAGTCCCTAAAAGGTCCACCCGCCTTTTTACATAACATTCTTTTTTCCAAAAATCCAGTTTGTTTACACTTTTCTCAGCAAATCTCATCTTTATCCTTAGTAACTTACAGTGATTTCCAAACCTCTGCTGCAGACTGAGTTTGACTTCTTAGTTAACTTTATCAGTTCCTCACTTTCAAGTTTTATGTAAATTCGAAAACTGAAGGATGTTTACCTCCTTAAACTAAACCTTAAAAATTTTCAAAATCAAGTATCCTTGATAGAAGTAATGCCCATAAGCTCCTATTAAATTCCTTTCTTTTTCTTAAAGTTTCTAGAACTTTTTTGCCCATTGTCTTCAATTTCCCCCTTCTTGTTTGCTGCTTTGCTCTGTCTTCCTCTCCAAAATCACATAGGATTGCTGTCTATTTAGTTTCCTTGTTAAACAATGACAGCATAATTTACACTTTACTTTTTTGGTGGGCGCTTGTCTTAGTTATGATTTTACCCATGTAAGGAACATTTAAGCTCCAACTATGGGAAATATTTAGACTGTCTGAAATGCCCTGATGTCTCTTGAACTTTTCCTCCTCTTTTTTTTTTTTCTAAATTGCAAAGAATATGGTTAACTGCTCCATAAACAGCACTTTTGAAATAGATTCATAAATTAAAATAGGTATATCTCAGGGTATAAATTGTTTCATGACTCTTGATATAAATATCATTCTTCCTCTATTTTAATAAACATATCCAAATACATACATCTTTAAGATTTATTGGTTTTACAAGTGTAGAAGTCACAATATTGAAGGAAAATGCCTCCTTATCCTCTATTCTGAGAATTTATCTACTGGAAAGCAACATGAGTCAGAAATGTCATGGAACAATGGTTTCCAAACTTTGCTGCCCATTGCAATCACTTGGGGAATTTTTAAGAAAACACTGGTGCTTGGCTCCCACCCACCAGATATTTTGATTTAATTTTGATGGGTGCAACCCAGGCATCCAGATTTTTAAAAGCTCTCCAGGTGATTTTAATGTGTAGCAAACTTTGAGAACCACTGTCATGGAACATAGCTTTGGAAGACACCCAGACACATGAGGCCAATAGGTCAAATGAAGGTCACTCAACAAATTTCTTATTAGTCAGAAGAAAAAGTATTTCTTCTGGTAGTGAAAACATTGCTGATAGTATCCAATACTAGTAATCACCCTGATTTGCAAATAAAGTAAATCCAACTAGAAAAATAGGATCATCCTAATGTAATATTGTAATACTCTCAAGCATTAGATTTGTAAAAACATCTTTCCCCAGTGACTGCTGCAGTGTTTGGAGGAAAGCCTTCCCTTTTTGCAAATTGTTTTTTGTCTTGACTGCACTGTTTGCTTGTTTAAGCATTAAAGACTTGATTTGGAAACAAATAGCTTTCTGTATGGCCTGGATTAAGAAGAGCCATCTTTATTCCAGCTAGAAATTGTGTACAAATGCTAGAATGTAAACACTGCATCCCATAACATTTTTTTTACACCCAAATAAGTAAGGTGACACACATGGCTTAAGGGCTAATAGAAACATGAGAGCTGTAATGCAGAGTTGCAGTCGGAAGTGCTCAAGTTCCCCTGGGACCAAAAGGATATCTTCGTGCTCTTTGTAGATTAGTCTATTATTGGAATACATTTGCTCACAGTTAATCCTCAAAGTAATTAAATAGAAGGAA
This sequence comes from Plecotus auritus, assembly GCF_963455305.1. Lineage (NCBI taxonomy): Eukaryota > Metazoa > Chordata > Mammalia > Chiroptera > Vespertilionidae > Plecotus > Plecotus auritus. Next base: position 139,208,432 of record NC_137772.1, on the reverse strand, counting down.
GCAGTTAAATCTCCAAGAAAAAAGTGACTGATATTATCAGAAGGATTTAGACCTAGTAAGATTTTTATTACTGGTTTAGGCATGAATGGTAGTTAAAAAGCTATCTTCCAGTTAACTTCGGCTGCTGGAAGTGTGTGTGTGTGTGTGTGTGTGTGTGTGTGTGTGTGTATGTGTGTGTAAGCAAACTGTGTTGAAATATAAAATAGATCTCTAGTTTCACTATTAAAAACAGGAATTTTTGAAGTCATCTATGACTTCGGTAGCATTAGGTTAGAGATGTATTTTATGTAGCATTCTGTCAGTATATCAAAATTATATTTTCTCCCCATTTTCTTAAAAATGAAAAAAATGTTTAATTGACCTAAGCTGAGAATGGAACTCAGACCCCATAACTTCTTTGGTATTTGTTAAGGTTTACTAAGGCACTTCTATTTCGAGTGAACTCAGAAAATATGTTAATCTTACTATTTTCTTCTTCTCTAAACTTGGGCAAGTCACTTGATCCTTCTGGATTTCAGTAAAATGAAGAATTGGTCTATATGATCTTTAGGTTCCTTCTAGCTCTAGCAAGCTACAGTTCTAAGAAAAATACATAAAAACACAATCAGAAAGCATGTGTGAAATGCTTAAAATTTGAGATATTATCGAAATAAATATGACTAGAAAATAAAAGATACATAATAGAATATTTTACATGCATATTTTTAACCTTCACAAAATAAAATTATGTTTTTTTAAGAACTTTATACTTTGAGCAGGAATACAAAGCAATGAAAACTAGCATCTTCCAAAGATTCATTTTTCTATGCTTCTCTACATTTTTCAATGATTCCATGCATTGAAAATGCATTACATTTTCAGAATTTAATGCATTTAAATGAGGTAGTTCTAAACAGCTACTGCAAATTGTCCTTTTAAGTAATGGTATATATTTATAAATAACTTTAAGAGAGATGCATAAAATTAGATAATGAGTCTTGTCTTGGTGGCAAGAAGAAAATGAAGTGCCTCCATTTTGGAGATAGTGTGTGTTAACTCTTTTAGGCCATCTGTGTATTGTTAAGACTTTCTTTTAATGCTCTGAAAAAATTAGAATGGTTCTCTCTGCATAAAATTATCTGATTGTCTCATGGCTGGCTTGGTCATTTTGGCTGAGTTAATATCAGGGTAGATTGGTGGACAGAATTATTTAATTCACAAAAATACTTTTAGCTTTGTATGAATATATTTAACTTTAAAAAACATTAATTGAGCTGCCACTATGTTTCTGATCACACCCCAAGGACAAAAAGAGCTGTAACTCTAAATCCCCATTCTTTAGTAACTAATAGTCAAGAGGCATACGAGAGGGACAGAAAGAAATATATAAACTCTAATTCAAAAAAAGTATATTTGACTAGGATTAGAAACAAATTGTTCTCACTCTGGCTGATGTTTCTCAGTGGATACAGCATTGGCCCACATACCAAAAGGTCTAGGGTTTGATTCCTGGTCAAGGGCATATACTACATGTAGGTTGGATCCCAGGATCCCTGGCCCTGGTTGCAGCACATGCAGGAGGCAACCAATCGATATGTCTCACATAGATGCTTCTCTCTCTCTCTCTCTCTCTCTCTCTCTCTCTCTCTCTCTCTCTCTCTCTCTCTCTCTTTTCCTTTCTCTCTCCCTCCCTCCTTCCCTTCCACTCTCTCTAAAAATCTAAAAATCAATGGAAAATATATCCTTGGGTGAGGACTAACAACAATAACAAAAACCAGATTGTTTTGGGACAACATAGGAAGAAGAAACTGATTTTGACTGAAGTTACTGCATGGGATAAAGTTGTGGACAACTTCACACAAAAATATACTTTAGATCCTTGAAGATATATCTAGAGTTACTACCATCAATGATGACCCAAGGAAATGTCATGGTGTGAACATGCATGCCATATCTGGGAAATGGTGAGTGGTCCAGAGGCTTGGACCATTGATAGGGGTGATGAATATGATAACAAGTGGAGTAGATTGAAACAAAAAAGCATGTTGCAGCCAGACTTTGAAGGACCTTGATTTTGTTGCTAAAGGAAGCTGTTGAAAAGGGTTAAGAGACAGTTTGCTTTGGCTACTATTAGCTTCCCTAAGTTTTACATGAAAGAGATGAGATCAAGTGAGAACTGGCTGATTTTCAAGTAGAGATAGAGGGAAATGAAGAAAGACCAGAGAGGCTCCCTCAGGCAGCTCAGTCGGTTGGTGGGTTGCCGCAGCTGTGATGGCTGAGCTAACTAGGTGTCTCTATCCTTTTTGTCTTTCATCCTTAAGAAGACTAGATTGGGGCTTTTCAGAGCATGGTAATGTCAGGGTTCAGAAGGGTGAGAGGAACTGCAGGGACCTTTGAGACCTTGTTTAAAAGTAGTGCAACATTGCCAAAACCGGTTTGGCTCAGTGGATAGAGCGTCGGCCTGCGGACTGAGGGGTCCCGGGTTCGATTCCGGTCAAGGGCATGTACCTTGGTTGCGGGCACATCCCCAGTGGGAGTTGTGCAGGAGGCAGCTGATCCATGTTTCTCTCTCATCGATGTTTCTAGCTCTCTATCCCTCTCCCTTCCTCTCTGTAAAATATCAATAAAATAATAATAAATAAAAAAACTAGTGCAACATTATTTCTGGCCAAAGCAAATCAGATAGCCAGGTCAGATTCTGGGGGAAGAAAAATAGATCAACCTTTTTAATGAGAGAAACTTCAAAGAAATTGAGACTACTATCTTCCATAAACCCCCAAAAAGGTGCTTGGAACATAGCAAGTGCTCAATAAATGGTCGCTGAATGCATACAAGAATGGAGAGAGTGGAATGAAGCCCTGAAAAAGGATAAACTATTGGCATAGCAGCTATTGGGTACGGGAAAGAAAGCCAATCATGGGTATGTAAAAGAACTGCTGAGCTGCACTAATAGTCCAGCTCATCTTGAAAATGATAAATTTGCATTAAAGCCAATGTTCTCCAACTGCATTTGGTAGCTTGGGAGCAAGCCCACAGAAACAGATGGTTGGGTTGGTTCAGGTTAGGGGTGGCATTCCTCAAACTAGCAGTAGTAGGAGGCTGCCCAATTGGTTCTGTGCCTCCACAACTCTGCTCACTCAGGGCTGGCCACTAGCACTACACAGAATACTCTGCATCCCAAATGTTCTCTCTCCAGTTGGTCCACTGTCTGATAATAACTCTCTAAATTGAATTGCAATGTAATTCAGATTAAGGTGTGACCAATGTGAGTCAAGCCCAGAGTAAAGCTCAGATACACATACACACACACAATGAGGAATTGAATTTGTATTTCTTGGAAGGTACAAATGGGATCCAGTTTTTTTAATGATCTTTTCTTTATTTTGTAGTTCTCTTATACTCTGCTGGGGCTCCATTTCCAACGACTACTCCTCCCCTCTGTCATTCAGCCCTCAAAGAAGCTGTCCTGTTCATATTCCTCCTATTACTTTCCCCAGCTCTTGATTGAATTGAATGAATTGTTCTCTTCACTTGGCTTGGCTTTAGAGACCGTTCCTTCACATAAGTCTAAGAATATATTTGGCAGAGTCAGGCTTGTTCCCGAAGGTGGAGATGAGGGTGAGAAGGGGAACTGTGAAGAGATGCTCAGCCAGTAACTACAGGGCCGTTTTAGGTAGCTAAGAGAGTGCTAAAGACTGTGGCTACTTCTATATTAACATTTTTCTTGATTGCAACCAGTCAGGCTAATTGTGCCTCCTTCCCTTCACTGCACTTGACCCATCCTTACTTCCTTGTTCTTTCTTGTCCAAGACGAGTTACCAGTTTCTCTTTGTTACCTGGCTCACAGTCAATTTCTCTTTTTCCCAGTGTTCCTAGCCTAAGTCTAACCCTTGCCTCTAACCGTCCTCCCCCTTTTCTAATCAGCAGCCTCATGCAGGGTTAAAACAGCCAGGAGGAGCCAAGTAAACTGAAGAGTCAAGCCTGGTGCAAGACACTGAATCAGAAGAGCTCAAGGAATTAGAGACATAATGATTTTTTAGTGTGCATAGTAAAGTTGCCTAAGATGATGGTTGGAGACTACAGGAAGGGAAAAACTATAAATTAAGTTTCAGTATCCTCAAAGACTACTGAAAGATGCCCTGGATATTGGTCAGTGATGAATGGGGTGAGGAAGAGAGCAATCTCAATGGATAGAAGGTTTTGAGGAAGCAATAAAGATGATGGAGCAAGCCATGGAAACAGCTGTGGGAAGAAGGAGAACCTCTTTGATATGAGAGGTTGAGGGGATACAGGGAGCAATACTTCTCATAGGAGGGTGAGAGGGAAGTGATAGAATCCACAGAAAGTTAAATTGACATGAAGGCAGTATCTGGATAAAATATTATTTTTTGAATTTCTAAGCCACCATTGCTCGTAGCCAGTTGTAGTGTTCCACAGGCATTGTGCTGTCTCTGAGTGCTGTCCTGGGAATCTCAGAGCTGCTACTTTTTTGGCTGCAGACTTCAGAATATCAGTAAGAGGACATATATTCCATGTTCTAAGAATGCTCCCTTGTTGGGTATTTTGTGACCCTACAGGGAATCTTTTATTATAATTCCTTAATTCATTCTTTTATCAAATTATTATTGACCAGGAACAGAACTGGATGCTGGGGACATAAGAAAGAATAAAATAAAATTCCTGCCACCAAGCAATTTATGGGTCTTGTTAAGGTAAAAGACAAACAGAAAATTCAAGATAAACTGTAAGTTATTTGACAAAGGGAGCACAGAGAAGGAGAATCTAACTAGAGTTTGGGGCATGAGGTGGGGTTAAAGATGAATGCGAAGGAAGGAGATGTTAAAGTTTGAAGGGTGTGTGTGTGTGTGTGTGTGTGTGTGTGTGTGTGTGTTAGGGAGAGGGAGAGAACTGAGTCCAGGGGCAAGAGAGAAAATGTTAGTCAAATTAACTGTACTTCAACCCCACTTAATTATGGGGAGTCATAGACTAAATATTTGAATCAGGCTTAACTGAATCTCCAGTGTGACAAGACTTTCCATTCTTTACTTTCACAAGAGAGGTGGATCCAAGCCCAAGTTCACATATTGGCAACTGATCCTGTGTAAACTCTGCTGTTCCCTAAGCTAACCTTCTCCAAGGCTAGGAGGACACTTGTGCCATTGACTCAATTTGATCACAGGACAGCTCCAAGGAAACCAGTATCAACATATTTTTCTCTGGGCGCTCAAAATAGCTTTTCCATTTTCTTTATTTTAATGATCCTATGTCTTAAATCTCAGGACAGGCCAATTTGAGAATTATCTGATTATGGTATGAATTATTAAAAAATCTCACAAACATAGAAATGGGTGCTTCACCTCTCTACTTTACTGCTAACCACACATGGGCAGTAAATAAGAGCAGAATTGTGTGGTAGACATTTTGGCGGGGAATGCAAAACATTAAAGGAGGCTTGGCTGGTCATGATGCTCCAGGTCAACTTGGATTGCTAAGATGATAATTTATGCTACTTTCCCTAATGTTACTGAGACTGCAGGACTGTTCTCCCTCTATTCAAACTTCCAGAATAAATAGTGCTGCTTGCAGTGGGTAGCTCTGCTTGTTCTGAGTTATTTATGTCTCCTGAAAATAGGGAACAGGAGATACAAACCTTTTATCTTATGTTCACTATAATTTGGACAATTGCAGTGTAGTTTCAGTTCTTGGTCAGTTCACTTTGGTGGGACACCAGAGTTACATTTATGACATCATAACTATTTAAAAAGAATGAAAGAACCAGTTTTTTTTAAAGATAAAAGAGATAGAACATTCAACTTTCAAAAGAAATATTTAATCTTCCACAAATTTGGTTAGGTGGAGAGAAAGGAATTCTATTTGAAACTAAGAGAAAGGTAACAAATTTAATGAAAAGACTATTTAATCTTAGGCAAACATGGGCAAAGCCGTTCTTCCCACTAGAAACCGTTGCAGTAATCATTTCTTTTGGGACTTAAAAAGTGGCTATTGACAATAACTACTGAGTTCCTACCAGAGTGCCAGCTTCTCAGAACTATAATATTGTCAGTTAAGGAAGGAAGAAGCTGTAATATGATGGCTCAATAAGTTTCACTAAAATCTGTAGTGTTTATTCCATCAGCAAATCTACTAGTAAATATTTAGTGAACACCTAGTGTATTCTTTCTTGTTAGAAGATAGAGCTATGAATAAGAGAATAGAGCTATAAACAAGAAAGATAGATGGTGTACCTATTCTCATGGAAATCTGAGTCCAGCAGGGAGAAAAATAACATTCCAATAATGAATTATGATTATGAATATGTACTATCAATGATAAGTATATAGAGGAAGAAGCATGTGCAATAGGGTGGAAAGGAAGAGTGGGGGAGGAGCAGGATGAGAAATAAGAGCACCCAAGTAAAGATGTCTGCACAAGCAAAGAGGCTGGGGTAGGAGAGAATATGCTTTAGCTCTTTCGAAGACTGACTGAAGACTCTTTAGAAGACTGTGTGGCTAGAGAAAGGAAAACAGGGAGGAAAGTGGCACAAGGTAAGTGTAGAGAGATAGGGATGGCTAAATCATATGCAGCATCATGGACTTGACAGACAGGAAAGAGGGTTCCTTGAGAGGCATTTAGCAGAGGAGAGACATGCTAAACAGTGCAACTTAATAGAATTTTAATAAAGCATACTGTTGTTGATTATGGACATAATTTTCCTGCAGGTATCTTTTTCTACTGAAGACACACTTTTCAATTTAATTTTTATTCCATTTTATTTTGCAGATAGTAAAGAAGATAATTTGTATATAATTGATGGACCACATTCTTCATAGCTTGGAGTCATTGTGATGGATACTAATTTATAAATAGCAAATTTTCTGCTGAATTTAGTTATCTGTTATATTGGGTTTAGAAGTGGCAGATCTCTTATCAGTGACCAAATACCAAATACCAGAAATGAAACCAGAGGAATTTTTAATTAAAAACGTGACATGTAGCTATGATAAAACTGAGGTGAATATTAAAAAGTGTCTGCAAATACCTGCAAGAACCAAAAAAAACACGTGTCACAGATTTTTCGCAGTTCTAAAGGAGAAGTGAAATTTGAAAAGGCTGATAATGCCACTTGAACAACTTGTTTAGTGCAATACAGATAGGGGCTCACCATTGGACAGGGAGGTCCCACAGAAAGGAGTTTCATATGATATTAAACACAGGCAGTCCAAACTCTAATCTACATGAAGGTCTCTCAAAGATATGTTGTCTCAGCTAGTAGTAACCCCAAAGTTCCAATTTTTTAGGACAGTTTTGTTGTAAATATTCTCTAGCATGTTAGGTACACTGATGCTTTTTAGGTAACCACGTGACTCATTCATGTTTTAACAAATCTGGCTCTTATGTCGAGTGGCAAAAAGAATTCTCCTTTCTTCCCAGCTGTCACCAACTAGAATGTCCTCTCTTCTTCCATCTCATCCTGAAAAACTGAAATCAAATCCTTGAAACCCCAACTCATGAATTTAATGTCTAATACAACTTGTTTTTCTCTTTGAAGAAAAGAGAAATCTTATCTTATAGTCCTTCCAAGTCTAGTTATACATGTCCATAAATGGCTAAAATTGTACTTAAGGATCAAGAATACCAAAAGGATGAAGACCAGCTCATAGGTTGGAGATATTTCATTCCTGGTGTTCTTAATATTACCACTTGTTAAGTGTATTAGAAAATATCAATCATGCCATGAACCTAATTTGGGTTGCAAATGAGAGGGGTAAGTTATTAATCTATTTTACTTTGTGATGGCCCAGAAAAGAAATGTTACTCATGAGGAGCAATAGACTGGACGATCCCTAAAACACTATAAAGAAAATAATGATAATAGTGATCAAATAGCTTACTTTGTTACTATCTCTATGTTAAATACTTTATAGACATTATCTGATTTAATCTTCCCAACAACTGTGTAAGGCTGTATTAATTTTGGAGATAAGGAAACTGAGGCTTAGAAATATTAAAGCAACGTTTCTAAAGACATTCCATTAGTAAATGGAAGAACCAGAATTCTATGTTCTTCTAGTCTGACTCCAAAGTCTATATGGTGAACTGCTAACTATCAAGGGGATTATAGGTGAGCTAATATATGGCCAAGAAATGTTCCTGGAGGTTGCATGAGTGATCTTACTCCATGGGCTTCTTATCTATTTTACTCTATGCTATTTCATCACTCTCTGCCCCTTCCTCTGAAGCCGAGTTTTCTGTGGTCTGAAAACAACAACAACAAAACACACACACACACACACACACACAAACACACACACACACACACACACGCGTGCACACATGCACGCATGCACGCACGCATGCACACAATGACTTACACTACTTTCTTTGGCAGGGCCTTTGGTTTTAAAGTTATAGTGAGCAGAATATGCAAATAAAACATGGAACATCTTATTGAGACACAAGTTTAAGTAATGCTGCTGCAGAGAGCCAACAAAGCAAAGTGGTTCCTGCCCCTGGTGGGAAAGAGCAGGAAGCAGCTTTTCAACAACGCTCGTAGGCAGACAAAAGATGGGGAAGCTCTGTGCAAAGACCATCTCTCCCAGTGGCAGTCATCAATCATCCCTTTGCCAGAATGTATAAAGGACTCGTGTGCACCAGAGCCAGGAAACAGTACTATATTCAACATGAACAACATGAAGATCTTAAAAGTTATTTCTATAAGGACCAGGAACATCATGATGGTTTTAGTGTCAGGATCTACCATTAAAATAAACTGATGTCTGTGAAATACTTCTTAATGCTTGAATAGTCAGGATCTCTATAATCCAGTGCTCCTCTTCCTACCATTCAATGATAGTAAAAGGTAATTTCTTTAAATCAAAAGCTCCTGATTTCAAATTAAAACTACATCTGTGTATGCATGCAGTCGAACATGAGGTAACGAAAATGCTACTTTCTTTCCCTTCTCAGTAGCTCAGGAAGCCCTCTTGCCATGCTACAAGCAACAATTCCAGGGTTTGGGGAGAGCTTCAGGCTGAGGTTTTTGTTCAGTTGGCCTATACTCTTCCCCCTACTAGGAGAAAATTTAAACAAAACAACCTGCTTTCGCCTGAATGACCCAGGTAACAACCCAGTTTAGTTTGAACTGCTTAGATATTTCAGCTAAAAATGGCTTATTTCCATGAGTCACCTGCATAATTGCCTTACTCGGCTGACCCACTTAGCGGGGTGGGCCAGCAGGTGTTCAGGGCAAGGGTCAGAAAGGACCTCATTGTTTTCAACTGTGACAGTGTTTTGGTGCCTGGAGAAGTACACCTCAGATTCACTTTCAGCCATCGAACCTCCTTTTAGATGGACCATCTATTTCATATGACAAAGAAGCCTCCTTCTACCTTGGAAGACAAATGTGCGTGTGTGTGTGTGTGTGTGTGTGTGTGTGTGTGTGTGTGTGTGTGTGTGGCTTTAGGGTTTTGAAGAAACAATAAATCAGCAAGTACTTTGAAGTATTACTAGCTGAGCACTGTGGAGGCTACAAAGGGAGAGAAAGAGGAGATTTCTTTCTCAGGGTGTGGCTGCTTAGGGAGACTGGTGCATATGAACGATTAGAAAGTGCTTATACATTTGTAGGTAACCTTTTTGGAAGTGTAATCAGAATTAGAGGAGGGCAAATTAGAGTTGGAGGAGAAAATAGCTGGAGAAATCTGCAGGAGGGCCAAGCTTGGTTAATGAGGTGTTGGTAGATTTGTCTCTTTTTCTTTTTCTGCAAATGTATTATATTGCTTACTTTTAAAAAATATAACCTAATTTAGAGTGCAACTCAGAGTTCATAGCTCAACCAAGGAAAGACAGCAGACAGTTTGGTCTATAAAAGCATTTGAGGTATTATAAAAAAAAAATCCACTATATACTTTTCTTTTATGACTGAGTTTTGCAGATGCTCTTAAAGACACAAAATAAACAGAAAACATATACAGGAGAAAAAAACTTGCCTCATGTGGAATGGTCAATATCAAAAAACTGAATCTTATGTGATTTTCCTTGAAAATTTATTTATATGTAAAAATAGATTTAGTGCCCTAGCTTCAATTTTAAGTTTCAATTGCTATGATTTGCTTTAATGAAATAACAAAGGAAAGCAAAGCAATATTTTCTGTTTATTTTTTCCCCTCCCAGGATTTACAAATTTAGTGGTGGGACAAATTTATTTATTTTTTCAAGTGTTTTTTTTTTAATTAAATAGAGATCTGGATTTTGATGTAAAAGCTTTCTATTTCTATGCTTACACAATTTAAATTATCTGGCATGGAACTTTTAGGCTTGAGATAAATGCCATGAACATTATTTTGAAGGTCAGGCTGGTGAACCACCAAAAATGTCTGACAGCTCCAAGAGGGGATATTTGCATCTGGCTCATGGCATTGTGCTCTCTGCTATGAGGGCGTCAGGTTGAATAAGTGCAGCAGTGTGAACTGAACCTCTATAGAAGTTGGCATTTGACCCCGGAGGCCTTTCTGCCTCTTTTCATCCTCCATCCCCTCCTGGCTCCCACCATGTGGGAGGAACAACCATTAAAGTCCGCCGGCGTTCTGCAGGAACACTTGGCCTGGATTCTCTGTAATACCTGTTTATAAATGAACCAACCCAAAATTAACTTTGGGTTCAGCAGGATATTCCTGACCTTGTGAATTCAACTAAGAAATGCACTAGAACATAAGATTAACCAGACTTCTTGGTAAATGGGTTGTTCTATTTAGTTGTATTTCTGGTTATTTAGTAATGAGGTCTATGACTATGTTTTATTTTTACCTTTGTTTTGAATAGGCCTTCTAAAATGTATTAGCTTCCTTGTGGTTGGAATTATGTATTTTAATCTCCTTGAGCTTTTTGGATGATTCTGATTTTACAATGTCCTTGGATCATCACTCCAAATATGAATAATCTAAAGATACTAGCATGGATGTAGAAGACAAACAACTAGTTGCCAAAAGCTAGAAGTAAGACAAATAGGATGGAATGGCATGGACAAGGAATAGTTTTGTTTTAGTTAACTGGGATTACACTTCAGATTCATTTCCTGATAATGGTCACAAGTTTTCAATAATATATTGTTCTAATTATTTTTTAAACATTTCTATTTTTAAGTACATTAATTGGGGTGACATTGGTTAATAAGATTATATAGGTTTCAGCTGTACAATCACCTGTATACTGTCATTTAAGCTAGATTTTAGCAGAAAATCCTAAAAAAATTTTGTCATAGTTTTACATGAGATTATCTCTTTCAAAAAGTGGAATAAATTTTCTTCTCTTACTAAACTCATTTTGATAAAAAGAAAACACAGGCAAACGAGGTGAAAAAGCCTAGAAAATGATTATGAAATCATCTTAATGTTATATCTGGTACAAAGAAAGCATTTTCCTAAAAGTAGAAAATGCCACCAGTTTTATTTATTTATTTATTTATTTATTTATTTATTTATTTATTTTTATTGTTATTAACCCTCACCTGAGGATATTTTTCCATTGATTTTTAGGGAGAGTAGAAGAGAGAGGGAAAGACAGAACATCGATGTGAGAGAAACACATCGATTGGTTGCCTCCTGAACAAGCTCTATCGGGGCTCGGGCTGGGGAGGAGCCTGCAATGAAGGTATGTGTCCTTGACCAGAATCAAACTTGGGACCCTTTGGTCCACAGACTGATGCTCTATCCACTGAGCCAAACCTGACAAGATGCCACCAGTTTTTAAAGCCTCATTTTGTTGGATGCAGGCAGAAAAAATTAAGGAATATACAGTGTGAGTTAACCTCTTGTCACTAACCTTTTGTTTGTAGGTTGAAATAAGCCCTAAAATACATAAAGCTGCTGAACTGTGCTCTTTTAGCAGACAGAAACGGTTAGCTTCAAGGAACAGCAACATGGATGCAGGGCACTCTTAAGAGCTTATTGTAAATCCAGACATATGTCAGACTATTAGAGTAATTAAACTTCTAGCAAAATCAATGAGAGAAAGAGAAAAGGCTCTATTTGTTGCAGAACTTACCAGGCAACAGGAAAACACACCGCAGGTACTCAACAGATTCAGTCAGGAAAAATTCTTTATTTGCAGATTTACTAATACAGTGACTCAGAGGAGTCGGTTTCCAAAGCTTGAGTGATGAATATGGATGAAGCTTTCCTTTTATACCCTTAGTTTCTTTGTCCCCCAAATATGGATCAGGCTTCCACACTTTTCATGGACTTTGCAGCCCCCCATGAGTTGGGATGGAGGAAGTGAGATTATACTTAGAGGATTGGCCTGTCTGGTGCCAGCACTGCCAACCCCCTCTGGGGGTTGTATATGGTTCATGGTTTATGGCCTTTGTAAAATGGGAGTATTCCAGGAAACAGGTTCTACAGGGCAGAACAGACATAGCAGATAAGAATGGAGTTAATTATCGACTAGCAAGAGTGTGTGTTAGAATGCAGGTTACTGGCACAGATTCAGATAGATAACCCTCCCCCCTTACATTGCCCCCTATATTCCTCTTCATTCTCCCCTCTTGATCCTCAAGCTGATTTTCAGCCTTGGGAATTCAATAGAAGATCAAAGCTAGGGAGTAGGGTATTCAGCAGCTCAAGTCTTTTTCATCTTCATCACCCAAGGGGTTGTAATGGCAGTCCAGAGATCTGGTCTGGAGTAACATCTGGGGCTTCAGGGCTTACTGATTCTATCTCTATTAGCTGTTCTAAAACCAGTTGGATTTCGGAAGGGAGAGGGAGTCTACACAGGTTTCTTCATTTCCAGCATCTGAGCAGTTGAAATGGTGAGAAATGCATCTCAGGGTCCCATCTGTTTCTCCTCCAGTTAGCCCATCGTCCTTGCTCTGCTCATGTCTGTCTAACTGCCTAACACATCTCCTCAAGGATCTTGGCTCTGAATTCTTTTAGGGCAAGTGGACATCGGTGGGCTCATCTAACTGCTTCAATGCTGAGGAAGGGCAAAGTCTTCTTTCAGAGCCAAGAGATCCGATTCTTGCTCTCTGTTAGAGGGATGATGAGGCCTGGGCACAGAAGGAGGTGGGCTTGTGACCTGTCAGAGACAAACTGTATTATAAAATTTAGTACTGCCGAAACCGGTTTGGCTCAGTGGATAGAGCGTCGGCCTGCGGGCTGAAGGGTCCCAGGTTCGATTCCGGTCAAAGGCATGTACCTTGGTTGTGGGCACATCCCCAGTAGGAGGTGTGCAGGAGGCAGCTGATCGATGTTTCTCTCTCATCAATGTTTCTAGCTCTCTATCCCTCTCCCTTCCTCTCTGTAAAATATCAATAAAATATATTTTAAAAAAATAAATAAATAAATAAAATTTAGTACTATTGAGCAAGTAGAACAGTAAGAATTGCAACAAATGGTCTGGTGGAAGGGAAAAGAAAACATTTCAGTTCTAATAATTTCTTATTGAAACACAATTATTCACAGAGGCCTCAGGGCCAGGGCCTGATCAGGACAGCTCTACTCATGAGGGGGAGGCTTGGATTGTAAATCACCATCTTGGCTGTTCCCTCAGATTGTCTCCTGGTTGCATAGGGAGAGGACGGCAGGACAAGGGATCTCATTTCTCTGTCTGCCCTTGTTCTCTTTTAGGCTTCTTTACTTTTACAGTGAAAAGGATGACTGGCCCCTTCCTCCAACAGAGAGCATAGTCAATCTCCTCTTGAATGACTGGACTTTTATTATTAACATATTTATAGTTATTACTGAAAAGCTTTATCACAAATCCTCCATTTTAGTTACATCTAATTATTATGTCTTAACAATTTTGAGATTTTAAAGCCAATTATTACCTAAAGCATTTCCTTGACCAATTTTGTAACAGGGATAACTCAATGTGAACGTACCATTTTATTTTATTTTGCTTTTTAAAAACAGGAGTGTCCCTGCTTCACAGATAGAGGGTACTTCTATAGATTTGCGTTATGGGGAAAAATAGAACATTGGGGACCAGTTATAGTTATGGGAAATATTAATTATGCTGTTAACCATGATTGTGCTTTCTGTTCAAAGAAAGGACATACTAATCTGGCTGGGATTTGTAAGCCCCTGGGACCTGGGAGTTACCCTTGGAATGCAATCTATCCTCATTCAAGAACTGCCCATTATCATGGAAGCATTAACCTTGTTGCCCAACCCAGCCTGCATAGCTTACTTCCTTATGTAATTTCAAGTATATTGTATTGGTATAATTTAGTTCAAAAATATTTCTTTTTAGGAAGAGAGAGTAGATTTTTTGTGTCATTTCAGAGCCCTTGAGATGTCACAAAGTTATCTCTCAGTTAAATACCAAATTTAAAGATTATCAAAGCTTAAACCAGTTTTAACATTAAAGATTTGGTCTTGGAGGGAAAAATGGCGGCGGAATAGACAGACGTGTTCCGAGCCTTGTCCCAGAGCAGAAAGAAAGAACAGCTGAGGGTCGCACGAGGAGTGTTTGTTGGCAAGTTGGGAGACAGCTGAACTCCAGAAGAAGGTGGGGGACTGCTAGACGGGTTTCCCTGACTGGGCAGCACCAACTGCGGCTGGGTCCCCTCCCGGAGCTGCGGGCTTGGACGTGGAGTCTGCGCCATCTTGAACCGGAAAGTGGAGCTTATCAGAAGCCTGAGAATCCACAACTGCGGCACCCACGGAACAGCTGCGAGCCCCAGAACACCGCTCCCCAATTGGCGCAAACACACGGGTTCAGAGGAGCTCTACACTCCACCAGAGAAAGGTCAGATTTCGCCTGGGATAAGGTGAGGTCTCTGGTCCCAGTGGGAGAGAGGAACGCGCGTTTTGCGGGAGCTGGAGGACCAGGGAAGTTTGTGCCTAGAAAAATCCGTGGCTGTTGGGGCTGGCATGATCTGTGAATGTGGAAAGGGGTCCTCAGAGCTGCTAACAGAAGGGCTCTCTAAAAAGCAACCTATTTTGATCTGAAGTGCAGGTTCACCCTAAGAATTTCAGGCTGCCTAGACTTACGCGCAGCCCCAGAGTTTGCACACTTGGGCTTTTTCCTCTTGAAATTCTTGCTTCTGATTACTAAGCCCAAAACATAAGGATCACCCAGTTGGGGACACCCTGGGAGACTGCAGGGGAAAGTTGTTTTTCTGGAACCTGGGGATCGGAGCGGGGAGTGACCATCGGAGAGCCAGCTCTGAGGCAGCCCACTCCCACAAACTGGTAGTGAGTGCCACAGGGAAAGAAGGCTCTAACACTGCCTAGAGAGGCCATAGATAGACCCGGAAGTCAATCCAGAAACACTGCCACCCAGGAGCTGAATCACAAATTGACTCTTGTGTAATCAAAAATAAAGGAATACGAGAAATTAAGACACACCGCCTGCTTAAAATCAGAACAGGCTTACAACACTGAAGAGCAGTGGAACGCAGGGAACTGCAATACTGTCCAGACTGAGAAACAGGTGTGCCAAACAGAAGAACAGAGGAAGGGAATGACCTTCACTACTCCACATTTTATTTTTATTTTTTATTTTTTTAATTTTCATTTTTTGCATCTTTTACTCAAGAAACTAACTTTTTTTCTTTTTTCATCACTTGATTTTACCTTTTTAATTATTACATTTTTATTTTCAATCCATATTATTACTACTGCTATTTTATCTTTTTTTTTAAGTGTCATTTTATTTTCTCTTCATTTTATTTTGGGATTAGTGTTCTACATTCTATTTTTATCTTTCCTTTAGCATCATTTTACTCTATCTCAACTCTAACTTTATGCCATCACTCTCTTCCTAACCTTCCCTTCTTCGGTGTCCTGTTTATCTTACCCCTTTCCTGCTTTAGATTTTCCCTATTCTTTCTGTTTACCCCTTGTTAAAATTTCACCCTACTTACATATCTAATCTCCAATCCCCTGCTCCAAGTCCATACACACCTCTCTCTTCACTCTTAACTATCCAAAAAATTGTTTTTCTCTCTGTCCTTTTGTTGTTGTTTGCTTGAATGTAGATTATACCAAATTTTTATGCTTTTTTGTGAGATTGTTTTGCTTATTTTTCTTTTGTTTACTTTTTTGTTTTTTTTGTGCTTCTGTTTTCCCTTACATCACTCAATATTAGTTGGTGTTGTAGTTTGTATTAATCCCAAGGTACTTGTTGCTGGCATTTGCTGGGATTAGTGATTGTTCTATTGGAGTTTTATCCCCAATATATATAGTCTGTTCCCCTTTCTCTCTTAGTCTCTTTCTTGTCTCTCTTACTTTTTTTTCTTCTTTTTTTCCCTTTTCCCAATTTCATTTTGACACTCCTTTTTTTCTTCTTCTTCTTTCTTTCTTTTTCCTCTTCTTCTTTCTCTCCTATTCCCTAATTTGCCTTTCTCTGGTGTTCACCTTTATTGGAGGTTATTAATATCATGAATACATTTCTGTTCAGTGCCTTGTGAGTTGTACCTGGTAGTGCTGTATTTTGTGCCTTTAAATCAACACAGGAGAGAGAGAACTACATAAGCAGAAACCCAGAGAAGAGAGACCATGGGGAGACAAAGAAACAGCCCACATATGAAAGAAAAGCTGGCATCACCAGAAAAGGAAGTAAACGAAATGGAGGCAAGCAACCTTCCAGAGAAAGAATTCAGAGAAATGGTCATAAGGTGGCTGAAAAGAATGGAAGACAAATTCGACAATATGAGCAAGAACCAAGAGGAAATGAAGAAGAACCAAGAAGAAATGAAAAATGACATCGCTGCTGTAAAGAACTCAATAGAAAGCATCAAGAGTAGACTAGAAGAAGCAGAGGACCGCATCAGTGAGCTAGAAGACAAGATGGGAAAAAATCCCCAAGTAGAGCAACTTCTAGAAAAAAAAATTAAAAGGCAGGAGGAGAGCCTAAGGGAACTTTGGGACAACATGAAACAAAACAACATCCGCATAATAGGGGTTCCAGAAGGAAAGGAAGCTGAGCAAGGAATAGAAAACCCATTTGAAGAAATAATGACAGAAAATTCCCCTGATATAGGGAAGAAAAAACCCACACAAATACAAGAAGCTCACAGAGTCCCAGGCAAAATGAACCCCAAAAGACCGACGCCAAGGCACATTATAATTAAATTGGCAAGCACCAACGACAAAGTAAGAATCTTAAAAGCAGCAAGAGAGAGACAGAAAGTTACATACAAAGGAACCCCCATCAGACTAGCAACTGATTTCTCAACAGAAACTCATCAGGCCAGAAGGGAATGGAATGAAATATACAAAGTCATGCAAAAGAAGGGTCTGAATCCAAGAATACTGTACCCAGCAAGGCTGTAAATCAAAATTGAAGGTGAAATCAGGAGCTTCACAGACAAAAAAGGACTAAGGGAATTTATTACCACCAAACCAGCAATGCAAGAAATGCTAAAGGGTCTGCTATAAAAAAAAAAAAAAAAAGAAATAGGAAGCGAAGAAGGAACACAGGTGTAAAGAATAGGAATGGCGACAAATAAGTATCTATCAATAATAACTTTAAATGTAAATGGATTAAATGCCCCAATCAAAAGACATAGGATAATGGATTGGATAAGAAAACACGACCCATATATCTGCTGTCTACAAGAAACCCACCTCAGAAAAAAAGACGCACACAGACTGAGGGTGAAGGGATGGAAAAAGGTATTCCAGGCAAATTGAACTGAAAAAAAAGCTGGGGTAGCAATACTTATATATGACAAATTAGATCTCAAAGTGAAGGACATAACAAGAGATAAGGAAGGCCACTTCATAATACTAAAGGGAGCAATCCAACAAGAAGAAATAACTCTGGTAAACATATATGCACCCAATACAAGAGCACCCAAATACATAAAAAAACTCCTGGAGGACATCAAGGGAGAGATTGACAGCAATACAATCATAGTAGGAGACTTTAATACCCCACTATCACCATTGGACAAATCCTCTAAACAAAACATCAGCAAAGAAACATCAATCCTAAAAGACTCACTAGACCAGATGGAATTAATTGACATCTTCAGAACATTTCACCCCAAAGCCACAGAATATACATTCTTCTCAAGTGCACATGGGTCATTTTCAAAGATAGACCATATGTTGGGACATAGGCAAAGTCTCTTCAAATTCAAGAAGATAGAAATCATATCAAGCATCTTCTCAGACCACAGTGGCATAAAACTGGAAATCAACTACAATAAAAACAATCCAAAGAAATCAAACACATGGAGACTAAACAGCATGCTATTAAACCATGACTGGGTTACCAGAGAGGTCCAAGAAGAAATAAAAAACATCATTGCAACAAATGACAATGAAAACACAACAATCCAAAATCTATGGGACACAGCAAAAGCAGTCTTGAGAGGGAAGTTCATAGCTCTACAAGCCTACTGCAAAAAACAAGAAACAATGGTAATAAATTACCTAACCCAACAACTCAAAGAGTTAGAAAAAAAGCAACAAGAAAAGTCCAGTGTAAGCAGAAGGAAGGAAATAATAAAGATCAGAGCAGAGATAAACGACATAGAGACCAAAGAAACAATACAAAAGATCAACAAAACCAAGAGCTGGTTCTTTGAAAGGATAAACAAGATTGATGAACCTCTAACCAGGCTCACCAAGAAGCAAAGAGAGAGGAACCAAATAAACAAAATCAGAAATGAAAGAGGTGAAATAACAACAGATCCCGCCGAAATACAAAGGATTGTTAAAAAATACTACGAACAACTCTATTCCAACAAACTGGACAACCTGGAGGAAATGGACATATTCCTAGAAAAATATAACCTTCCAAAACTCAATCAGGAAGAATCTAAACAGCTCAACATGCCAGTAACTATGGAAGAAATTGAAGCAGTCATCAAAGAGCTTCCAGCAAACAAAAGCCCGGGGCCAGACAGCTTCACAGGAGAGTTTTACCAAACATTCAAGGAAGAACTAAAACCGATCCTCCTCAGACTATTCCAAAAAATTCAAGAGGAAGGAACACTTCCAAGCTTCTTCTATGAAGCCAGCATCATCCTAATAGCAAAACCAGATAAAGACAACACAATGAAGGAGAATTACAGGCCAATATCCCTCATCAATGTAGATGCCAAAATCCTCAACAAAATTCTAGCAAATCGGATCCAACAGTACATCAGAAAGATCATACACCATGACCAAGTAGGGTTTATCCCAGGAATGCAAGGATGGTACAATATCTACAAATCAATAAATGTGATACATCACATAAACAAATTGAGAGATAAAAATCACATAGTCATATCAATTGATGCAGAAAAAGCATTTGACAAAATCCAACACCCTTTCTTGATAAAAACTCTCAATAAGGTGGGAATAGAAGGATCATATCTCAACATAATAAAAGCTATATATGATAAACCCACAGCTAACATCATACTCAATGGGCAAAAACTAAAACCCTTTCCCCTAAGAACAGGAACAAGACAGGGATGCCCACTCTCACCACTCCTGTTTGACATAGTACTGCAATTAGACAAGAAGAAGAAATAAAAGGCATACAAATTGGAAAAGAAGAAGTAAAGCTGTCCTTATTTGAAGATGACATGATATTGTACATAAAAAACCCAAAAGACTCCATCAAAAAACTAACAGACTTAATAAATGAATTCGGCAATGTAGCAGGATACAAAATTAACGCCAAGAAATCTATGGCATTTCTATACACCAACAGTGAACTTACAGAAAGAGAGACTAAAAAAGCAATCCCATTTTCCATTGCACTAAAAAAATTAAGATACTTAGGAATAAACCTAACCAAGGAGGTAAAAGACCTATATGCGGAAAACTACAGGACACTGAAAAAAGAGATAGAGGAAGATGTAAACAGATGGAAGAATATACCATGTTCATGGATTGGTAGAATCAACATCATTAAAATGTCCATACTACCCAAAGCAATCTATAGATTCAATGCACTCCCCATTAAAATACCAACGGCATATTTCACAGACCTAGAAAGAACTCTCCAAAAATTCATCTGGAATAAAAAAAGACCCTGAATAGCCACAGCAATCCTGAGAAAGAAGAATAAAGTAGGAGGGATCTCAATACCAGATTTCAAGCTGTATTACAAAGCCACTGTCCTCAAAACAGCCTGGTACTGGCACAAGAACAGACATATAGATCAATGGAATAGAATAGAGAATCCAGATATCGACCCAAGCCAATATGCACAATTAATATTTGACAAAGGAGGCATGAGCATACAATGGAGTCAAGACAGTCTCTTCAATAAATGGTGTTGGGAAAATTGGACAGATACATGCAAAAAAATGAAACTAGATCACCAACTTATACCATACACAAAAATAAACTCAAAATGGTTACAGGACTTAAATATAAGACGGGAAACCATAAAAATACTAGAGGTATCCACAGGCAGCAAAATCTCAGACATATGCCAAAAGAACTTTTTCACTGATACTGCCCCTAGGTCAATGGAAGCCAAAGAAAAAATAAACAAATGGGACTACATCAAAATAAAAAGCTTTTGCACAGCAAAAGAAACCATCAGCAAAACAATAAGAAACCCCACTGTATGGGAGAACATATTTGCAAATGTTATCACTGATAAAGGTTTAATCTCCAACATCTACAGGCAGCTTATACAACTTAATCAAAGGAAGATAAATGATCCAATAAAAAAATGGGCAACGGACCTAAATAGAATCTTTTCGAAAGAAGACAGAAGGAAGGCCAAGAGACACATGAAAACATGCTCAAAGTCACTAATTATCCGAGAGATGCAAATCAAAATGTCAATGTGATACCATCTCACACCTGTCAGAATGGCTATCATCAACAAATCAACAAACGACAAATGTTGGCGAGGATGCGGAGGAAAAGGAACCCTCGTGCACTGCTGGTGGGAATGCAGACTGGTGCAGCCACTGTGGAGAACAGTATGGAGATTCCTCAAAAAACTGAAAATGGAACTCCCATTTGACCCAGTAATCCCACTCCTAGGAATATATCCTAAGAAACTAGAAACACCAGTCAGAAAGGATATATGCACCCCTATGTTCATAGCAGCACAATTTACAATAGCTAAGATTTGGAAACAGCCTAGGTGCCCATCAGCAGATGACTGGATCAGAAAACTATGGTACATCTACACAATGGAATACTATGCTGCCATAAAAAAGAAGGAATTACTACCATTTGTAGGCACCTGGATGGAATTAGAGAACATTATGCTAAGTGAAATAAGCCAGTCAATGAAAGAAAAATACCACATGATCTCACTCATTTGGGGATAATGAAAAACATTATAAACTGATGAACAAAAAGATAGATACAGAGGCAGTAAAGCATCAAACAGACTGTCAAATTACAGTGGTAAGGTTATGGAGAGGTGGAGGAAATAAGAGATCAACTGAAGGACTTATATGCATGTATACAAGAGTAACCAACGGATGCAAAACACTGGGGGGTGAGGGCATGTATGGGAGTGGGGGGGGGGCAATGGTAAGATATGTACACATATAATACCTTAATAAAAAAAAAAATAAAGAGTTGGTCTTGACCACAGAATTAATCCTTTTAAATCTGGCTAATAAATTGTTATTTTCTAGTAATGCCACAGAAGTACCGAATATACTTTGAATGTTATAGAGAAAATGCTGGGAGGACATGCCTACTGCCCAGACATTCCCTTTCTACCTTGCCTCTAAGGGTGCAGAAGTGGCAAAACTGTGACCGTCCCATAGCCAGCCTCAGTTCCACTTTGGCCAGCCTGTGCAGGTTTGTGATGTCACAGGCAGGCGTGAACCAACTCGTCACTTTTAACAGGTACACTTCAGGACAGGGCTCTGCAAATTTCTCCACCCTGCCCCTTCCAGAACACCTGTGTGGGTGTGGTAAGTGCCGCCTGTCATTCTGCTGCTTTGAAATCTAAAAAGCCATTTTTAGAGCTGCCTTTTTTCTTTCCCCCTCTTGCTTTGCCTCAGGTGGGGGAGCTAATGGTTTGTTAATTATGGGCAAGCTTGAAATTAGCTATTGGTCTGGCCTTTGTTTAAATTTTCCTGGGTTAACATATGTGCAACCTTCACAAATTTTACACTTCCAAATTAGTCTTAGAATCTTAAAATTTTAACCCAGCACAGCAAAATTACCTTTGGTTCTTAGTGGCACAAAGCCTACACAGAGGGTTCCCTATATTCATAAACCAGGGAAGAGCAAACTAAAGTCCCTAAAAGACAGAAATCCAAAATTACATTACAGACATATAGACAGAAATCTCACTAGCTAAGAGTTTCTGGCGGCTAACACCCTGAGAAGGAGAGCAGGAAGAGTCCCCAAGAATAAGGATTCTTGGCAGCTGCTGGGACATCCTGCAATCTCTGTCACATGTTCAGCCTCACCACACACAACTGGGCTCCCTCAAAGTGGGACTTTCCCCATCTTTAAACAAATTAAACAAACAACAAAGAGACATAAAACGTCAACAAACACTCTCATACAGGCGCGCACAACACACTGAAAGTTTACACCACAGAGCAATGTCTTCTGTCCCTGGTTTGGGAACTGCCCATCCCCAGAATCTCAGCATTCTCTCCAATGGACTATTGTAGGAGAATGTATCTCCCAGGCCTGGAATTTCTGTTTCCCATCTTCGGCCATAAATTGGGGCCCCTGATTTCACGGAGAGTCATCTGCATTGCAGGCAGCGGTCTGGGCCCTTCTTAAAATTCTTTAGCATACATTCTAAGACAGCGGGTTTAAGGGAACTACTTCCCATGTTTGCAGTTAAACCATGTAATCCCTCCCAGTTAACAGAGACACAGGACAACCACAAGGTAAGTTTCACTTCACACAGACTCTCACACTCACATTCATACACAATCAGTCCGAGTTTTGACTTCCACCCACAGAAAGTCCCTGAATTGAGGCCTAAGCAGTGATCAGCCGCCTCCTCTGCCCCTAAAGATAGGCCTGAACTAGGACTGGGTCCCCGGGGAAACTTATTGATTAGATGGCTGGTCCCAGAAAGGCTTTTCTGTCTTCCTTGGAGTCCACTGGAGCCAAAGGGGGGTTGCCCAATCTGTCTGAGCCCAGCAAAGACTGGGACCCAGTCAACTGCTGGTGGTGCCTTTCCCTTCTCCGTGGTGGCTTGGTTGAGTAGGCCCACTGCGTGCTCTTGAGCAGCAGTGCCTCAAAGGGACAACTTGGCTGCCTGTTTCATGGTCAGGGAACCAAATTATGTTGCAGAATTTACCAGGTGACCAGAAAACACACAACAGGTACTCAGAAGATTCAGTCAGGAAAAACCCTTTATTTGCAGATGTACTAGTACAGGGACTCAGGGGAGTTGGTTGCCAAAGCTTGAGTGATAAATGTGGATGAAGATTTCCTTTTATACCCTTAGTTTCTTTGTCCCCCAAATATGGATCAGGCTTCTGGACTTTTTTCGGGCTTTGCAGCCCCCCATGAGTTGGGATGGAGGAAGTGAGATTACCCTCAGAGGCTTGACCTGTCTGGTGCCAATGCTGCCACCCCCCTCTGGGGGTTGTATATGGTACATGGTTTATGACCTCTGTAAAATGGGAGTATTCCAAGAAACAGGTTCTGCAAGGCAGGACAAGCATAGCAGATAAGAATGGAGTTAATTATCAGCTAGCAAGAGTGTGCGTCAGAATGCAGGTTACTGGCACGGATTCAGATAGCTACCCCCTCCTCCCAAGTTGCTCCCTATATTCTTCTTCATATTTGCATTTCTTGAATCATGGTGTATAACTGTGAAGAGTTTTAAATGTCTTTCAGCAAGAGCCCTTAAAGTGTCCACCATGAATAAACATTGAGAAGGAATGTAATTTTTTTTAATTGAGATGTGTTCTCTGTAACACAACCATTCTTTTGTTCTGTTATTTATAGGAAACGACCCCTACCTCCTCCAAATGGCATGCTTTCTTTAAAGGCACTTGAAAAATATTTCAAGTGAATAAGATTTAAGGCTTTCTTTGCCGAAATCAAGTGCAGATGTGTACATGGAATTCCTACAGAGATAAAGAACTAGAAGCATAAAGAGAAGTAGTGTGACAGAGGGGCCAGAGCATTGACTTTGGATACAGACAGACCTGAGATGGAAAATCAGTTCTGCCACATCCTCTCTGTGTGACCTGGGGCCAGTCACATAGTTTTGGTGAATTTCACTTTTCTTCCCATATAAAATGAATTTAATTATAATGACTATCTGATAATGATTATAATGCTAATTATAATTATTGTCTCTATATTTACAACTCTGTATCTATTTAAATACCTGATAAAATAAAAGTACCTAATTTCTTTTAATTTTTCTGTTTTGTTAATTGATTTATAATTGAGAAATAAAATTGTAAGATATTTAGATTATACAATGTGATGATTTTATATATGTATGCATTGTAAAAACATCCCCCTATTGAGTTATTTAACACATCCACCACCTCATATATTTACTTTTTTGGGGGGATAGTGAAAACATTAAAGTTCTACTCTTTTAGCAAATATAAATTATACAATATAGTATCATTAACTATAGTTACCTAGTTATACATTAAAACCTTACTTTATTCATTTTATAATTGAAAGCTTATATTATTTTACCAACTTCTACATATTTTCCCATCCCTAGTCCCTGAAAACTACTTTTTTATTTCTACTCTGTTTCTGTGAGCTATTATTTATTTATTTTGAATTTTTTTAAGAGTTTATCTGAACCAAACTGACAACATATGCCTTGAAGCAAGATCTCCAATTCTCCGAGAACAACCAACTTTACTTTTTTTTTTTTTAATATATTTT
Organism: Plecotus auritus; assembly: GCF_963455305.1. Classification (NCBI taxonomy): domain Eukaryota; kingdom Metazoa; phylum Chordata; class Mammalia; order Chiroptera; family Vespertilionidae; genus Plecotus; species Plecotus auritus. The sequence continues at coordinate 139,183,686 of NC_137772.1, read as the reverse complement.
ATTGATATTTTACAGAGAGGAAGGGAGAGGGATAGAGAGCTAGAAACATCGATGAGAGAGAAACATTGATCAGCTGCCTCCTGCACACCTCCCACTGGGGATGTGCCCGCAACCAAGGTACATGCCCTTGACCTGAATCGAACCCGGGACCCTTTAGTCCACAGGCCGACGCTCTATCCACTGAGCCAAACCGGTTTCGGCTACTTTTTTTTTAAGATTCTACATATAAGTGATATCTACACTAATAAAAAAGAAACATGCAAATTGACCCTACCTCAGCTATGCCCACAAGCCACTCCCACCAGTCAATCAGGAGCAAGTATGAAAATTAACCCAACCAAGATGGCTGCGGCCATGAAGCGAGCAAGAGGCTTAGGTTTCCCCGGCAATGGAGGAAGCCAAGCTTCCCGCCCGCTCTGGCTGGCCCTGGCCTCCGCTCAAGGCTACAAAGTTTCAATTATAGAAGATAAATAAATCCCAACAAAAATGGCAGCAGCCACGGAGTGAGCAGGAGGCTTGGGTTTCCCTGGCGATGGAGGAAGCCAAGCTTCCTGGCTGGCCCTGGCCTCCGCTCAAGGCTACAAAGTTTCAATTGTAGAAGATAAATAAATCCCAGATACCAGGGCCTCCACTTGGGTCACTGGGGGCATGGCTGGCCTGCAAACCACCACAGGCCCCTCACCCAGGCCACCCCATGCCCCAAGGGAACCCCAACCCTGATCCGGGACACCCTTCAGGGCAAACCAGCCGGCCCCCACCCATGCACCAGCCTCTATCCTATCTAATAAAAGAGTGATATGCAAATTGACCATCACTCCAACACACAAGATGGCTGCCCTTATGTGGTCAAAGATGGCTGCCCCCATGTGGACACAAGCTGGCCGCCACAAGATGGCCAGCAGGGGAGGGCAGTTGGGAGGGACCAGGTCTGCAAGGGAGGGCAGTTGTGGGTGATCAGGCCTGCAGGGGAGGGCAGTTGGGGGCAATCAAGCCTGCAGGGGAGGGCAGTTAGGGGTGACCAGGCCGGCAGAGGAAGGAAGTTGGGGACAACTGGGCCTGCAGGGAAGAGCAGTTGTGGGGGACCAGACCTGCAGGGGAGGGCAGTTAGGGGCAAACAGTCTGGCAGGGGAGCAGTTAGGCATCAATCAGGCTGGCAGGGGAGTGGTTAGGGAGCGATCAGGCTGGAAGGCAGAAGCGGTTAGGGGCAATCAGGAAGGCAGGCAGGCAAGCAGTTGGGAGCCAGCAGTCCTGGATTGTGAGAGGGATGTCCGACTGCCCATTTAGGCCCTATCCTACTGGGACTGGGCCTATACGGGCAGTCGGACATCCCTCAAGGGGTCCCAGATTGGAGAGGGTGCAGGCTGGGCTGAAGGACACACACCCCCTGTGCACGAATTTTGTGCACCGGGCCTCTAGTTAGATATAAAGGGGGACATATGCTCTGGGGAGAATAAGCATTAACTCTCAATGCATTTGTCCATTTTGTGTGAGGAGAATCACTAAGGTTTCTGGAGTTAAGTCAAACTATTCATAAATGAGTGAGAATTTTGTTGCTTTAATGGCTTGGGGCATAACATTACCACCAGTCTATTTTTCTCTCCTCACTTTCACAGTCACACGCACACACACACACACACACACACACACACACACACACACTATGTTTGAATAGTACATGATGGGAGAAATGAACAGTCATATTTATTAACTACCTGGTGAACTAATTGGTGAGTTATTGCAAACTTTATGTTGAATCCCAATGGGAATTACAGATTCCTCAATTTCCTTTTGATTCTCCTTTCTGTCATCACATATAGAATAAGCAAGAACCTTCTAATGAGGAGTTGCCAATATGTAGCAAAACAGGAGGAAAGGAGCAGTAATACTTTTCTAATACTTTTGTTAAAGAGGTGGTTAGATTAGAGGCTATGGTTAGACTGAACCCTTGTAGATAAAATACATCATTCTGAGCCATACTTAGGCATTATTTTAAAAATGCAACAAATATAGATTGACATACTCAAATCCCATTTTGCATTATAATGTGAGGGTTAAGATTAGCAAAAACACTTGTGTAGAGGTGCCTGCAACAATGGATAGAGTTGTGAATTGCTCAGAACAATTTCATTTTGAGATTGCCAGGTCTACTTTGAAACTAGATTTGTTAACACAAACATCCAAGCTGTACCTTGGAAGTCCCTTGAGGTTTACTTGTCTGCAGCTATTTATTAGTTGTTTAGTTATGAACTGGTAACATGTTGGGCATATAAAAAATTGGGTTGCTTTCCTTTTAAGATAGAAAAGAAAACTCTGTTAACTCAAAGACTTAATTATGAGAGAGTTATTTCTCTTGGACTGAGTATTTCCTTTAAAATAGTCAAGAACAGGTGCATTATTGATGTTGAAAACTTTGTGTGTGTTGTTTGTGGCTAATTAGTTTCCCTACCGTCTTCTCCTTTTTTTTTTTCCCCTCAGAAACCCTCGCCCACTATCACTGCACCATTTTTCCTAGAACAGAAACACAGGCAGACCCACAAAATCTATTGGTCATCCCCTGCCAAAACTTAATCATTTTCTTGACTAAGAAGAGTACCCATTTATGTAAATGTTTTTTAACTAGTTCTGTGACTTCGGAATATTATTCAACTTCTTTTTTCCTTTTGTTGTTGTTGATGATGATGATGACAGAAGGAGTTAGATTAGATATCTATGCCTGCACGAAATGACGAATTTTTGAATTACTCATTTTGATGTGCCATATAGAGTGTGGGAGTGGGAAGCTATGAGAGTGCCCAGTAAGGTACAGTGTCCAGCATAATTACATCCCTGGGCCTGTCATCACTCTAGTTGATTGGCAGAGAGCAGGTATTGATTTTTTTTTTACAAATTCCTTTAGTCCTCAGTCCTGGTTACCTAGAAATGTGGTGATTAGCATAGACTGTCTTAATTGCAGACTGTCTTTAATTTGGAAAATCTGGTTTAGTCACCCTGGTGGACAGTAGAGTAAGAGGATTGTTCTTCCATTGGTTTTATTTGTGAATCTGGATGTGCAGGAACTATTAGAATTGTCATAGGATAAAAGTAACCTGTGTCTTCTAACAGTGCAGGGTGGGGCGAAAGTAGGCTTCCAGTTGTGAGTACACGAAACAGAGTTTATTTTTGTATTATTATTTGTTAATTATAATATTATTTTCCATACAAACAACTGCAAACCTACTATGGTCCCACCCTGTATTATAGTGGGTGATAGAAATTTGAAACTTGTCCAAAGTTGCACAGCTGGTAAGTTTAAGACCCAGTACTATCCCCCAGGCCTCTGATGTTAATACTTTCCGAAGCCTTTTATGACTTCATCATGGAAGTCATCACTCTTTTCTCTGTGCTCCTATGGTATTTTATTCTTACTGCTAGTACATGACATGACATTAATTTTTGTATGCTGAGCCCCTAGGATGATGCCTGATACATAGTACTTACTCAAAAATACTTTATTAATTGAGTGTTTAAATGCACATACCCAAGAGGCTGTGCGCTCCTTAAATAATGGCCTGGATCTTATATAATGTTATCTGTGGGTGTTGGAACAGTACCTAATGGTTGGCTCTCAACAAATACCTATTGAATTGAACTGGATACTTACTGAATGTAGTTCAGGACAATTTGTATCTCATCACCCCTTATCACATTCTTCTTTTTACTTCGATGTCCTTTCTGCTTCTCCCTTTCTTTTCTGTTCTCCTCTATCTTTCTTTCCCATTTTCTACCTTTTTCACTTTAATGACTTTATATATTTTCTTTCCCATGACTCTTGTATTTGCTTGTTATCCTGAGGGATTGGTAAAAATGTCTGTAGACAAACTACATGGTGGCAAGTTATAAAGTTGTTATGAAATGAGGTAATCTAAGCTCTATGCCAGACTCACCATTTTGTATGTGTATAGTGTTGTTTAGGAAACAAGGTTTACAGCCTTGGGGTGAAGTGATGAGGAACATGGTTGACTCCTTAATGCTTTGTGCTGTTTAATTCCTGGCTGAGAAAGCAACATTCACAGGAAACATTCAAAACACCAGATGCTGTTAATTAGTGATTTAACATTAATGCCCATGATGAAGGTACAAGCATTTCAAAGTCCAGGTTGCCTTTAGACCCATTTTCTATGAATAGGTGTAATGGATAGTTTGGATATTTTTTAACTTATGAGATTATATTTCATTATAACTAAAAGCTCAATTATTATTTTATTGGGATTAAAGGAGCCTGAACTTTTTATGAACAGTTCTGCCTCATCATTGTGCAATTGAATATGATGCTATTATATGCCTCTCAAGCTTGCAGTAAATTAGAAAGCCTAAAAACTGCATACGTGCTATACCCCTCTCAGCTTGTTTGACCTCTTCTTCAGTTCTTAAAACCAGAATTCTTATTTTTCAGACCTCTTTCCCATGGCTCAATCAGTTCCCTTGGACACATTAATTTATTGGTTTTCAAAGTTTAAATGTTTGTGGATTTCTATCTCACTTAATTATAATTTATCTGCTCCCATTTTCTATTCTCTTCCCTTTGAACTACTCCATTAAGTATGGAAAATGTTCTATTAGTTTTAGCAACTCTTTATTATTACTGCATCCCAGCTTCTATTTCTCTTTCCCTAAACATCTAACTTTGTTTCATCACTATATCAATTTAGTAGCTCTCTGAAATTCTATGTTAGAGGGATCCTCTGGAAGAAAAAGCATGTAGGCTACATACTAATTCTAAAAATAATAAGCATCATGATTTTATGTAATTTTTACTGCAATGTTTTATATATTATAAGATTACTAACAAGAATTAACTCAGTTTTTTCTGTCTTCTCTAATTTATCACATAACACTGGAGTAATTAGTTCAATCACTTATTGGATTTTAGTAGTAGACTTATAAAATAATATTGAAAGAGTTTGGATTTTGAGGATCCATAAGTATACATCAAGAGTCTAATTACTGACAAGATGAGACCTATGTAATTAATAACCTACATATGCCATAAATTCACTTACTCATTTTCAAATCTTTTGGAAACATTCATTTAATATAATTTTATTTTTATAACTGAAGAATGTTTGGTTTGGAAGGGACCTCAGAAATCATATAGTCTTAATTCTTTGATTTATTTATAAGAATCTAAGTAGAAAAATTACATGCTTTCAAAGTCATATTGTGGCTTAGTAGCAGAGTGGCTCTCAATTTTACTTAAATTCTCTGGAGGGGGCCTTGACATTGGGATCTAAAATATATATGTATATATATTTATACTAGAGGCCTGGTGCACAAAATACTGCAGGGTAGGGTCCCTATGCCTGGCCTCCCCGCCTCTCCACCTCCTCCTTCCCTCGTTCCCTCAGCACTTCGCCACTGCCACTGGTTGCCCTCCCTGCCCCCTGGTGGTCAGCACATGTCATAGTGAGCGATTGAACTCCTGCTCTCCCGGTTGAACTCCCGAGCAGACAATTAGCATATTATGCTTTTATATATATAGATGTGATTCTAATGGGCAATTCTAATGAGCAGTAGACTAGTAGTTTAGAGCTCAGGATTGATTGGAAGGCAGAATGATCTAGCTTACTTATGCTATCTAAGCCTCATTTTACTCATCTTTAAGATGGGGTGATATGCTATCTACCTTAAAGCTTTATAGTGATAGTTGAAGGACAAAATACATATAGGGGCTCCACATTGGCAGTGCTATTGTTCACAGTTATAATATTCAGCACCCAGCTCACCTAACTCTCAGGCCCGTATACTTTCATATTGCTTACACAATTGTGATCCTTTCCTCTCTGACTTGATGGTCACCTGCTTCCTTCACTGCACTTCCTTATTTTCTGTGCTGTTAGAGCTGTGGCGCTCCAAATGGGACTTTCCATTTGTACACAGTGTAAGTCCACCTTAGTTTCCTAAAGCTTCAGATTAGAAACTTGTGCTCAAAGGTACTTTTTCTAGCTTCAAACACCCTGAGATCTGCTTGCATGTTTTTGCATGGCTGATTTAATTTATGGAGGTGACATATTAGTCTTCTTGTAACCCGCTCTGCTCTCATTCCTGGACTAGAGGAGGTGCTTATGCTGTATGTTCTTGTCACTCTGAAATACCCTCTATTACCATCTTTTAGATTGTTGCTGATCTGATGATCTTTTTTCACTACATTGTATGTTCCTCCAGGATAAGACCAATATCAATTCTGCTCAACATTGTATTCTTGAAGACTAGTACAGTGCCTATCACATAGGTGACATGCATTAAATTTTTGAAAAAAGTGAAAAGAAGTTGTAAAATGCATATATTTTTTAAAGAAAAGACAATGATATTCAACAACTTAGTGAACCCAGAAGCATGTTAGGATATACTAGAGGCCCGGTGCATGAATTCATGCACCATTGGGGTCTGGCTGGCCCGCCCTGATCAGGGCCAATGCTGATCAGGGCCAGGGCAGGCCAAGGGGAGGGGCCATGGGCAGTTGGCCAGCTGGCCCCGCCCCCTGGTCTAATTCCCATTTGGGACAATTTGCATATTAGCCTTTTTTAAATATAGGATATTAATTAAAAGGCTGAGTTACACTTTAGTAACAAACAAACCTGAAATATCACACTTAAAACAAAGGCTTTTTGCTATTCACTGACTGGTCTCTGTTCCTACATTGTTGCTGTCCTTTCTTGGTGATTCAGGCTCTCCTCAGGAACATTGCCATTTACTGTGGGAAAGGCAAAGAGCATGTGGCAACATGCAGTGTCTCTCTCTCTCTTTTTTAAAAAATATATTTTATTGATTTTTTACAGAGAGGAAGGGAGAGGGATAGAGAGCTAGAAACATCGATGAGAGAGAAACATCGATCAGCTGCCTCCTGCACACCTCCCACTGGGGATGTGCCCGCAACCAAGGTACATGCCCCTGACCGGAATCGAACTCGGGACCCCTCAGTCCACAGGCCGACGCTCTATCCACTGAGCCAAACCGGTTTCGGCATGCAGTGTCTCTTAAAGCTTCTGCTTGGAAATGACATTTACAGCACCCATTCACTCGACAAAAGAGATCACATGGCCATACTTGAGTTCATCAAGATGAGAGAGTGCCATCCTAACAGTAACTGACAGGAGTGTGAAAATAAATATTTGTGAACAGCCATAAGACATCAGGTACCCACAAGGGTCCTAGTCCTAAAACTAGTATCAAATGTAATTATTAAAATATATTTATTAATCCTTACTCTGTGTTAACATAAAGGGCCTGGATTTATAAAAGTGGCACCTTGCTGGACCCTGTCTCAATGACCCATCTATGGTAATCATAAAAGTGTGGACAGGGTTGGGCTGCCAACAGAAACCCCGGGCAAAAGAATGAGCCAGCAGAATTGGAGGATAGATATTTTAAGTCACCCTTAGCAGTGATGCAGGGATTATGGGAGGGATGAATTTCAATTGGTAGAATAGGACATTTTATAAATAAAGACTCTAATTGAATAGACATAAAATCTAACTGAAAATCCACAAAATCTCTGACAATCAGGAAAAGTTAAGTTAGATTGATTGAAATACTGTGCTAGATTGGAGTTTATTTATTTTAAAATTGATATTCTTTCCAGAGACATAGAAGTATGGAACAGTCTGACAAATCCCAGAAGGAAGGGAGGAGTGGGAGGAGAGGGGCAGGAAGAGATCAACCAAAGCATTTATATGCATATATGTGTAACCCATGGACACAGACAATAGTGTGTGGGGGGGGTAGGGGTGTAGGTGTGGGATGGAGAGGGTAAATGGGGGGAAAAAAGAGACATCTGTAATACTTTCAATGATAAAGATAACTTTTAAAAAAGTTTATATTCTCCTTCCCCATTAGTCCCTCTTCATGCCACTGTACATCCTTCTCCCTCTCTTTCCAGGAAGCAATTAAAGTTTTTCAGCAGTCTGCAACCAGTAATCCTGCTTCTATTTTTAAGCTTTTAAATCCTGGCCTCAAAGGTACTCAGGCAGTAGAGTGAGAAGACTGTAGGAGTGTGGAGGATTAGCCTCAGGCAGCTGTATGACAAAGCAGTCTATTCACTCCAGATAAGAGTGAAGGAGGTTGAGAAGTATAATTCATTTCACACACATTTCTCTTCTAGAGCCCTCCTCTGATATAAAGGGAAGGAAGTTATTTCCCTCCACCACACTCCCACCACCAACTCCTGCGTTCTACAGAGTCTCTGATCTCTGTCTTTGGGAGGTGGAGCTAAGTACTACTGCATGCTGTGATCCTGCAGTGGTATTAAATTTGGTTTACTGCAAGCAATTTAATTTAGCTTATGCTACATCATAACCCAGCCACACCCACTGATGCATCAGCCATACAGGCATAGTACCTACACCTAGTAGGTGGGAGAATGACTTCCGGATCCGTTGGCACTTTGGGAAAAGTCACCAATCACTGGACACACCAGAGTAGAATGACTCAGATGAGAGCCACTTCCATTTCATCAGCCAGCAGCCTTCAAAGGCCTAACTACATGTAGTTCTCTGACTTTTCACTTTTGATGTCTCAATGAAAAGTACACTGCTTTGATTGATTGAAAGGCAAGCCCTGCTTTGAGTGCAAAATTTGGTGTATATTGGATTTATATTCACAGTAATCCTCTGATAGAATTTCTTCTCTTCTTGGGTACTGATTTGGTAAAGAGGACAAACAGGCTTAATTCTGTTCTGTCTAAGGGGCCTCTGGCTTATTTACCTAAATTGAGTGAAATTGAATCTTTCCCTGTCTTTAATTTCTTTAATGGAGCAAATTAACCAGTATATTAACATTTTTTTGACATTAAAACTTTATCAAGGGACTAGAACAGAACACACTTGCGTGGCCTCAGGTAGTGACGGCAGAAAGATAAATTCATTAGTAAACAAAGAGTCTAAAATACAAAATAATCATGAAAACACATGGTAAAACTGTTCAATATGGGTAAAATGGAATATTTCTAATTAAGAGAAACTTTAAACTTAAATACTCTAAAACTCGATGTATCAATCATCATATTTTCACAGTTTTACACAGGTATGTTATATTTTACTAGAGTGTAAGCTCATAAGATTATAAATTTTTATTAATTATTATCATTGTGCCATCCTCAATAAACATTTGATGCGGGAATATTCTCCTAAAAATACTCTTTGGGGCACTCTTAGTCTTTGTAATTTCTGGCTTATACCCCGTGTGTAAATATGTATTTTAAAGACATTTCTTCAGTTATATTATTAAAGTTTGGACATCAGGAAAAAAATATATACATATATATTATTTCTGGAGAAAATCCTAGTCTACATTGTAGGTAAAATCTTGGATAAAAATATAATACTAATGAAAACCTGCACAACATTTTAATATGATTAGAAATATTTCTGTACTCCAAAAAAATGGGCTGCTTTTTTAAAATGACATTTGGTATTAAAAATAGCTAACATTTATAAAGCATTTCCTGTGAGTCAGGTCTTATTTCACATTTTAACTTCTTTAATTCTCAATATGTACATACTGTAATATCCTTAGCTTACAAATGAGAAAACTGAAGCAAGAAAAGTTTGGTTAATTTGATTAATTGGTTGGTGATTGGCAGTTCGGGAATTAAAATCCTGCACTGTGAGTTCTGATATATGAACAATGTACTACCTCCTCTTTATTACATTAGAATCTTTGATGCTAATTTTCCCTTGCATTTAAATTTTTTAGAGTTAGGATACTGGTATATTAGATTTGAGCCACAGATATTGACCTTTTCAATTTTCTGAGGCAAAGCTCTTAGTGACAGGTGACATGGGGTATGTTTTTATGGTTCGAGAGGCCTTTGAACATCATTTCAGTGTGACTATATCTCCACTGAACACCAACATGGTAAGGAAAGTCCTGACATATAAAGAGGGACATTGGAAGTTGATGATCTACTTCCAATGATCAAAATGAACTGCATGGTTTTTACTAGTAACTCCAATGCAAGGTTTTCCAATTTGTTGATCATAAAGGCTTTTTTTTGTGATAAAAATATTTTAGGGCACCTCACTTATGACAATAATTAAAAATTGAAGTTATCTGTGAATTACATAATCTCTGTAACTTTTAAGAAAAGTTGACTTATAATTTATTGATGTTCAAATACTTATAGGGTCCAAAACTTGATATTTTTAGGGACTCTAGAGAGATAACTAAAAAAAACAAACTGGGGTGCTGTGGTCAGGAAAGGCGACTTCATTACAGGTTAGGATGCAGCCAATTTCCAGAGCGGCCACTGGAGATTATGGCTGAAGTAAGGAAATCACTGCAGGGAGCAGGAATGCATTCAGGCCTTGTAGGACCTGAAGTTTGCACCACTGGGGCAGGATCCTTTTTTAAAAACAGAATACAAATTGTGAATACAAATGACACAGTAGCTCCTAGGCCTTGGGCAGGGCATATGAGCAGGCACCCTAAAGCTTCTGCTTTATTAGTTTTAGGGTAAATTCTCTCCTGGAGAGTAAGAGTTGGGAAATGAGGCATCGTTGAAGATGCCAAAATCATCTGTCATGGGTCCAATTCTTAAATTTGAAAGGCAGCTGTTAACCACATGTCAAAGCCCTCAGTGAAGGAGGGGGAATGAAAAGAACAAGGACAGGAAAGAGCTAATACCTATTATGTTCTTAGTGTGTGTCAGACACTATTCTAAGCACTGTATTAATGTGTTTAATCTGCATAATAGACAATGAGATGATGATTTGATTTTTCAGATCAGAATCAAGTATAGAGAGGAGATTTAGTAACTTGTCCAGGATTACACAGCCAGGAAAATGTGAGCAGGGCCTTGAACCCCAGCCTGCAGGGCCCTGAGTCCATAGCCTTAACAACCATACATGTAAACCATAATACAAACTTCTACAACAAGCCAAGGAGAGAGAGAATATTGACCGTGAAGTTAGGGGACCAAGCTTCCATAGATTGCAATGGGGAGCAAGAGAAAAATTGTCTAAAATATATTAGAGTGAAAGAGAGTCGCCTCAGTTCACTCTCTGGTTTTCACACTACCTCTCAGCATGGGTTGGAACTTATTTCTTTCTTTGTTTTGGCATTACACGGACAAAGTTGCTTTGCTTTAGTGAGAGAAAAGCTGGAGAGTCACACTGGGTGTCCTATGATGCATTAATAATTTTTGAGGCATTAGAAAACATTCCCATTTTCCCAATACAGAAGTGCAGCGGGCCCTGGCTGGTGTGGCTTGGTTGGTTGGAGCTTCGTCCTGTGCATTTAAGGGTTGCATGTTCAATTCCCAGTCACAAGCCCAATGCTGGCAGCCACCAGAAGCTGGAAATAGAATGGAATGGATTTTCCCCTACAGCTTCTGGAGGGAGCACAGTCCTGCCCACAGACACCTTGATTTCAGTCCAGTGAAACTGATTTCACACTTCCGACCTCCAGAAAGGGGAGAGAACAAGGTTCTGTTGTCTTAAGCCACTATGCTTTTGGTAATTTCTTACAGCAGCCATGGAAAGCTAATACCCCGCTTCTATGCCAGGGGCAGCCTTGAATGAAGGGGAGTCATTCTCCCGGGGGGCTTCCACGGTGGCCTGTCTAGGGAACTGAATCTGTGGGAGTTCACCTGTTTATCAAACTGAACTTCTTGTCAGTAGCCTATCAGTTCAGTTTATAAGGCTATGTGTTTATAGATGTACTGTGTGGGAAAAAAAAGGCAAGCAGAAGTAAATCGATCAGACCCCCTGCTCCGACTGCTTGGATATGGAAATTGGACAGTAATGGTGTAATCTTGGAAAAATTACCTAATCTTCCTATGCTTTTCCAAGTCACACAAATGGTTAAGTGAGAAGAATGTGGAACCAATTTAGCCCGAGTCTGTGCTCTTTCCTGCTATATTATGCGGGCTCTCTAGGGAGCTTCCTGCTAATATGGTAGGTGAAAGCTTAGGTTGGTTAATTAGGAACTAGAAGATATATGACTTTTTTGCACTCCAAGTTTATGGAGACATTCATAAGTGTTCCATTTGTAATTCTAATCTTGACTCAAGTGGCAAAAACAGTCCTCTCAAAAAGTTTATTTATGTGTTGAGGGTTGAATGGAGCTATGCATTTTTTGCTTAGTGCCTTGCCCTGCATTTTATTTTCTATTACAAATGAATTTTCAAGGATACTCTGTTTTCCTTCTTAAATTTCTCTGTTAAATTAGTCAAAAAGATGTGTTGAAAGAGCTCCCTCACTTAGCAATTAACATTGTGATTCAAAATAGTGCTTTAACCCCAGACTGGGACACCGGCTTTCAGTTTTAACTTGCACTACTTGCCACTCAAAAAAGTATTCTTTTTGGAGATCACTCAGCCTTCTTTTAATTATTTCTGTTTCCACTAATGTTACAGAATAGGAACTCCCTGATCTGTCTGGTGGGCATTTTAGTTTGTGTAAGTTGAAATTTGGGAATTCATTTAGATGAAATAAGATGCTGACTAAAACTCAAAGCAAACATTTTGCTGATGCTTGAAACAACTTTAGGACCAAGAAAGTTTATACTCACTTGTTTCCCTAGGGAGTGGGGGCTGAGAAAAACCACGGAAAATAACTATTCTTGGAAACCCTGCTGCCAGGCAAATGCCATAGGGCGAGGGCCCAGAGTAGCTAGTTTCTCTTCTGATAGCCAAGGGCTGAGAGAGTTCTCACTGAAATTGCTGGGTCAGGTTTTAGAATCCTTGAGGCTGATTGAGGGGGTGAGGAGGAGGCTGGGCAAAGAGGAAGGTGACTAGAATAACTCTTGGAACTCAATCTCAGAATAGCTGCCCAGTTTAGGACTTTTCTCTAGTCTTGCTTAGTTCCTGGAAGCCCTCTGCATTTGGTGCTTGGTTATTCTTCTTGTGCACTCTTTTCCACCAGAAAATAGGGAGAACACTTGAAGAATAATACCTGGTTCTGGAGTTCCTACTTGAAACAGACTGGTGGTGTGGGATTGACACTTTTAACCTCAATTCACTTAGAACCTGGGTAAAAATGAAAGTGTTAAAACATACTTGGTAATCCTGGGAGTACTACAGAAGTGTAGTGTGGTTCTCAGTACTTGCATTGACACCCCCTCTTCAGAGCCCAAGGCAGTTTGGTGGTCATTTTTCATTGTCTTTGTCCTATCTTATGATATTATAGAATGGGTTTACATTCTGATTAGGAAAAACTACAGTTCACTGATGTGATACTATATTTGCTATTCAATGAGTCATACTAAAAGCCTCATGCTCTTAAACGGCATGAGGAAATGGGGTCAAGTTCAAACTCGTCTCAAAATGGGCCATTTCTGAAAACCTAGAGTGAGACAGAAAGTTGAAGTATTTAAGTTCAAGCCTCCTTTGGAGTGAAACTGCTATTAGCTGAGCAGCAGAATGTGTGAATATGGACTTTGCTTTTCCCAGGCAGAGGACTCAGTTACAGACAGTGAATTGTCTACTATTTAAAAACTTCTCCAATATAGTAGGTGTAGATGGGTTACCTTTTAGTATCTAATACACAGCATATTACACACATTATCCTTAACCATTTTTCTTTGAATCACCATGTCCCAATTCCAACATCCAATGTTTTAGAAATGTTATTGAAAGGAGTTTTTAGCAGTGAAATAGGCAGGTTTAGGAAATTTTAAAAATTAAGAGGTCCATGGAAAAAGCAGAGGGTTACAGAACTGCAAAGGGTACATTTCCATAAGATAAGGGAGCTGGGAGCTACAGAAGGTACATTTTCATAGAATAAGGGAACTGGGAGCTGCTGAAAGGTACACATTTACAGAATAAAGGGAAGGAAGCCCTCATTCAGAGAGGGAAGAGGAGAGTCCAGAAGAAATAGGGAAACAATAAGGGAGAAGAAGGAAGGAGCCTCACATACTTCATGTGAGGTCTGAGCTCTGGAGTTGCTATAGTAACCAATCTAAGGGGGATAGTGATCAATCAGAGGGGATATCAAGGCACAAAGATCTGCAGCCTTTATAAACTGAAGAAAAAGGGACTCAGAGGGACTCTTTCCCCCTCCCCACATGGGAATTTGTGCTATGGGACTCTTTCCCCTCCCCATGTGGGAGTCTGTGCTTGTTTCTCAATAAATTTCTGCCTTTGCTATACCATCTTTCGTCCATGGTTTAATTCTTTGACTCCACCAGACAAAGAGCCCGGGAACCATCCTGCCCAGAGTAACACCACACATTCTAGTCCAATTTTCCCGTATCATTATGATTATATCATTATGTCCTCGCTCAATATATATTTGAGTTTTTACTTTAATGTAGTCTACTAGTTTGGAGTTTCCCTGATTCCTCTCCAAAGTGAACAGGTTTTTAAAAGGGGTTGGTGTGGAGCTGCAATGAATGGATAAATACTAAAGTGTTGTTATATACTAGGGGCATAAAAAAGAGGAAGGTAGATCATTGATGAAACTACTCAGCCATGGAAGGTAGGAAAATGTGCACCAAGGAATAAAAAAACAGGTCTGGGGTGTAAGAAAATAATAAATTAAAAGCCAAACTGAGTGGAACCCTTTTGGAAAAGGAGTCACACCCATACATGTCCAAGTCTGTAATCCAAGTGGGAAAAAGACCAGAATAGTTGGGTGGATTTATTTTTAATAGTAAGAAACAATTAAATAGTAATGATAAAAAGGGCAAGGGTGGGAAAATGAATGAGATACTGTTATATGTGTCAGTGTGCTAGAAGTGGGTGTTGTTGAATATTTAATGCTACGTGCATGATCTTTATGGGATATTATACTAAAGGCATGTGCTGTTGTAATCAATTGGAAGTAAAAAAGAAAAACAATCATAAGGGAATAATGATTGTTATTTATATGTTTCCTTTTTTAAAAAAATATATATTTTTTATTGATTTCAGAAAAGAAGGGAGATGGAAAGAGAGATAGAAACATCAATGATAAGAGAGAATCATTGATCAGCTGCCTCATACATACCCCACACTGGGAATCGAGCCTGCAACCTGGGCATGTATCCCAAACAGGAATGTAACCATGACCTCCTGGCTCATAGGGAGATGCTCAACCACTGAGCCAAGGCAGCTGAGTGATATGCTTTTTTATGAAGCAGAGTTACTGTATAAGGGAAATTAAAAAAAAGTAGCATTGCTAGTTACTTGTTATCCATTCCAGGAAATTCCTAAAAACCAGGTGGCACAAATTGCTCAGAAGAGTTGAAAGGGTTTTCCATAATTCAAACAGGCGGGCAAAGAGGAAGTGTGGGAGTAATTACTGAACTGAGATCACTTAGAGTGGAGGTTGTCCTTAAGGGTGGGACCCTTGGTTGACACATTTTTTATAGGAAAAATTCTTAAGTAGTTGCCAATTGCTAACCTTCAGGTTGTGAAGTTTCTTGTGGAAACCACATAGGAGCTGGCAGGGCCTGGGGAAACACTGCTGTCAGAATCATCTCAATCCTACCTGATCCCTCATTGCTGTAGGTCAGTGAGGAGTTACTTAGTATCACTGACTACCCTTAATCCCTAAATCTGGGTCCTGAGAATTAGAGAGAGAGAGAAAGAGAGAGAGAGAGAGAGAGAGAGAGAGAGAGTGAGAGAGAGAGAGAGAGATTCTGGACCTTCAAGGCAAATGGTTTAATATACAAAGGGATATGCATATAAGGAGAATCATAAAAAAAGAAGTTGAAGAAGACTGGAAGGACACACCCAGAGCTGGGAATATACTTGACCTTTTTGCCACCCATACCACATGGCTGCCATTTAAATCTCTACTTGACAAAATGGTAGAAAGCAATTACAGTAAGTGCTCAGTTTAATCACTTTGTATCCATACACAGACCCATGAGGTTTCTCTTACATATTTCATCACACAAAGGGTCCATAATTCGCAACCTTACAGAAATACATTTTTTTTTCCTGCATGTATTTGTAGGCGGTTTTCTGACTTGTTTTCAGGATGGTTAAAATCATTGTTTCACATTTATGCTGTTTGCTTTTAAAAAAGGACACGCAAGGTTAGCTCAGGTTTTTTGCATACTATAATAAGTTTGTTTTATCCATTTGGGAAATCAAGACTACATCTTCATGGCACTGGAAGTTATGGGGAACTCATTTCTTCCAACTTTCAACCTTGGTGATATCATTCCAGTGATTACGGTAAAACCTAAGGTCAGTTGCTTACTTAAAAATAATAAATAAAAAATATAAAAATGCAATCAACTTAATCGAGGCTTTTATTGCTTTTGTGTCCAATGGCTTCAATTAGTGACTGGCTCCAGATTGTGCCCTTCTCCCATCCCACATCAAGCTAATTTGCAAATTCACACAATTAGCCTGAAGGAGAGAATAATTGATGAATCAGTATAAACCCTCCACCACTTGTGGAAAATATAATTCATGAATGTAGTTCTTATTCAAATTTAGTAGCATTCTACAAGGAGGAGCTCAGCATATTATCTGAGAAAAAATTCATGCCACATTTTGTTTAAGAATCTGTTTCATTATTTCACAGTCACACTTCAGTAGGTCAGGCTATAATCGCTTTTTCTTGGTCCTTGAAATGACTCCTTTGCTTTATAGAGAATCAGAATGAATTATTCACAGATAACTGTGAGCATTAGAAAAAGCTGGCCTAATTCTTGATTAAAGCCAGTGTTACTCTCTTAGTCATACCTGAAGGAAGAATATATGCTCATTCCTCTCCCAGAAACACTTTTCTCAAACTTCTCCCAATTCATTCTGTCAAACCTTCTCTTTGGATTTCAACTGAGCTGTAATTTTATCTGGTAGGTGTTTCTCTCTCCTTCCCATACCCAGACTCTGAATCACTTGATCCTATTTCATCCTATAGAATTCTGTGTTCTTCCTCAATCATTATACTTACAATATTGCATTGTAATTATCTGATTACTTATCTGCATCTTTATTTATAAGTTACAGAAGAACAGTTCCTTTTAATCTTCATCCTCCATGTACCATTAATATTCACATTTTACAGATTTGGAGAATTAAGAGAGAGTGAGGTTTCATGTGTTCAAAGTCACAGCTGGTAAATGGTAGAGCTGGGTCAGGTTTCCAAAAGGAAAGTATATAGGGTAAGCAAAAAATAGATTTGCACACAATATAATCATAAGAACACAGCATATTCAAATTATCTAATTATTAAGATTTGGAGATCTTGAAAGACATGTTTGTATGAAATGCTCATTAATGCATTCTATTTCACAAGTTGAATGTTTGGACTGGTGTTTAGAATTTTATGCATTATTTCATTTGTATATAAAGTTCTTTAATTTTATTTATTTTCATGCAAGAAAAGCAAATAAATCAAACCATTTCCTCCCCAGTTCAGTCTCAAACCAGCAGTCATAAAGCCTTAACTGTTATGTTATTTTTGGGAACTGATATGACATGTCCTAGATTTCAAAAGTAGATGCTGCAGAGGGTCAAAAGAATTTTTGAATAAAAATCCATATATAGGGCATAAACATTAAAAAAAGGGGGGGGGAGGGGCACAGCCATATGACTAGAATCAGATCTGGAACAGTGCCACCTAATGATGTGAGTCAGCTATCTGCCCCCACACACGCACAGAAACGTACTCATTAGAATAAATGTTTGCTGTGGCTCTTTCCCCCTCCAATATCCCAGTAACAAATTGTTCTTGCAACATTTTAAGACCACCCACCCGTGTTTTAAAATAATGATGATAATAATAATAATAATAATAATAGACAGATGGGTAGCATTAGGAAAGAGAGGAGGGGTACCAACAATATGATGCAGACACACCAGAACAGTCATGTAAATGAGACAGAGAGAAGATCAAAAACAGCAGAAATTAAAAATAACTGATAATAAGAAAATAAAAAAAGATAGAAAGATAAGACAGAATGAAGAATTTATTTTTAAAGCAAAAAATAGAAGACAATAAACTTTGAAGTATTTGTGAAATTGTGAAATCACCAAGCATAAAAGGAAAAAGAAGAAACACCAGCAGAGATTAAAAAAATAAAAAAGAATGCAAATGAAAGTGGATGAACTAAGGGATTAATCTTGGTGTAGGGGGGTTGAGGTTGTTTAATTTTTTAATAATAAAATCAGAGTGCCATATTATTTTAGTCAGAATAATTAAGGGAATATAAGGTTAAAAAATTTTCTATCCTATATAATAAAGAGCTAATATATGCTAATTAGACTGGACAGCAGAATGACCTTTCTGAACTACCTTCTGGGACGAAAGACCAGTGGGTGGGGGCGGGGCCGAGAGGCCGCCAGGGCTGCTGCTAGGGCCAAGCCCCGTGCACGAATTACATGCATCAGGCCTCTAGTTTAATATAATTCAGGATATCCAGTATCCTAGATGCACAACTCATTTCCCTTTCCATTTTATTTCTTTCTGTGCAATACCAATAATCTTTTTAAGTAATTGTTTCTTGCTTTATTAAAAGAGTTTTAATTACCTTTGTTCCCTTGAAATGCTTTTGAACTTGCATCTGACATTATGTAAATGTAGTGTGTCCCAAACTGAATATTTATTCAGGAAATGTTATTATTACAGCATTCTTTTTTTTTTTTTTAATATATTTTATTGATATTTTACAGAGAGGAAGTGAGAGGGATAGAGAGCTAGAAACATCGATGAGAGAGAAACATCGATCAGCTGCTTCCTGCACACCCCCAACTGGGGATGTGCCCGCAACCAAGGTACATGCCCTTGACCGGAATCGAACCCGGGACCCTTCAGTCCACAGCCCGATGCTCTATCCACTGAGCCAAACCAGCTAGGGCTATTACAGCATTCTTTGTAACAATATTGAGAAGGCACATCCCAGGGATGTGTATTCAGTTATTATTGATATTCAAGTATCCTTGTAATTTAAACCATTATTTCCATTAATGTGACTTTTTTGAGGAGAGGCCACAATAAATTGATGAAGCCTGGGTAAATCAGAGTTATAGATAGCAGCCGCCTCTATGGGCGAAACTGTTAGATTAGCAATCAGAACAGAGATATAAAAAATGGATCCCCTAACCAATGGGACTGAAGTTTAAGACATGTAAAGAAATATGTTAATAAAACATATTCATGGCAGCTTAGAGGGAGGGAAGAATAACCTCTATTTATTGATTACCTTATTGGTTACTTGCTAAATGTGAGATATTTTGGTAAATATTTATAAAATTACCTTATTAATCTTTACAACAGTCACCAAAAATAGTTAATATTGTTCTTTTTTTTTTTTTTATGAGAAACAGAAGACAGAGAAAAAAAAAAAAACTTACTTAAGGTTACTCGGAGCTATAATTCAAACCCAATCTCTTATTACTAAGGACTGTAAAGATGAGGAAATATAAATCAACATATTTCTTTTTTTTTTTTTTAAGTATTTTTATTGATTTCAGAGAGGAAGGAAAAGTGAGAGAGAGATACAAACATCAATGATAGGCTGCCTCTTGCATGCCCCCCACTGGGGACTGAGCCTGCAACCCAGGCAAGTGCCCTTGACTGGAATCAAACTCAGGACCCTTTGGTCCACAGGCCGATGCTCTATCCACTGAGCCAAAGCGGCCAGGGCTAAATCAACATATTTCAAGTCTGATGGCCCTATGATCATGATGGGAGTGGTAAAAGTAGATTAAATAATCAAGTCCTAATTTTCCCAAGCTCAGACACTCAAACAATTAAAGCATTAAGAAAGAAAAAGAAAAACAATAGGTGCATTCCCAAATTTTAAATAATGATAATCTAGGCAGAGGAAAGTAAAACATGCACATGCATCACTATGATAGGATACAGGGCAGTAACACAAGAGCAAAATGAGTGTTATAGATTATAACATTATAAGATTCAAAGGCGACAGCTTTTAATGTTGGGTTATTGTTTTCAGTTATTAAGGAGGTCAGCTTTGATTTAGGTTAGGGAGGACAGCTTGGCATTCATAAAGGAAAGTGTAGTCAGCCTGAGGTCAGCTTTTCCACTGAGCAGTTAGTTATGTGGTCATGATCAGTCACTTCACATTTTCACCTCCACTGTAGTTTCCTCCTCTATAAAATGAAGGCTTTGTACTGGATTCATTAATTCACTCAGAACAACCATTTCAAGTGCCCACTATAATGCACAGAACTTGGAACATCAAGTAAATAAAAGACCTAGCTTTTGTTCTCAAGGAATTTACAGCCTGGAGGGGAGATCTAAATTGCAGTCTTCTAAAAAGATAATCTCAGTCATGTAGTTGTAAGCAAAGGATTGTAGGAGGCATCTAAACTGCATACAGATAAGGAAGACTCCACTGAGACCTTGTATGGATGAATAAGAGCTGCTAGGCAAATCAGGTAATGATAAGTCAGTCAGAGAAAGATAAATATCACATGATCTCACTCATTTGTGGAATATAATGAACAACATAAACTGATGAACAAAAACAGATCCAGAGACAGAGAAGCATCGATCAGACCTTCAAACCTCAGAGGGAAGGCAGGGAAGGGTGTGGGGAAGGGGGAGAGATCAACCAAAGGACTTATATGCATGCATATAAGCCTAACCAATGGACACAGACAACAGGGGCGTGAGGGCATGAGTCAGGGTGGGGGGAATGGGGGGATAAGGACACATATGTAATATCTTAATCCAGTGGTCGGCAAACTGCAGCTCGCGAGCCACATGCGGCTCTTTGGCCCCTTGAGTGTGGCTCTTCTACAAAATACCACGTGTGGGCACGCATGTACAGTGTGACTGAAACTTCGTGGCCCATGCGCAGAAGTCAGTTTTCGGCTCTCAAAAGAAATTTCAATCGTTGTACTGTTGATATTTGGCTCTGTTGACTAATGAGTTTGCCGACCACTGTCTTAATAAAGAAAAAAAAAACCTTCCAGAGAAGGAAGAGTTGCACAGAACTTTGCTATGTATCTGTGGCATTATTACTATTTTATATTTCTTTGTTTCTGCCTGATGTGAAAGAAGAGGGAGGGAGAGAACAATGTGGAGTCTGAGTATTGGTATGAATTAATGAGGAGAAGATAGAAGGAAGTAACTTCCTGGGCTGCTTCCAACACCTAATATGTATTCAACATGAGTGCCCTGAAGAACATATGAGAAAACAGATAATTAAAACCTTTGTCTCCTCTATTTCTGTCATACACACAGTCTTAAAGACATTAGGACTCCCATCCAGAGGTAGTATGTGCTGTGTTTAAGAACTTGGGCTTTAATGATAGATCACCCTAGTTCATTCTCAGTGCCCCCACTTAGCAGTTATAAAATCCTAAAGAAAAAGTTAAGCCCTAGCTGGTTTGGCTCAGTGGACAGAGCGTCAGCCTTCAGATTGAAGGGGCCTGGGTTCGAGTCCAGTCAAGGGCACGTACCTCAGTGGCAGGCTTCTCCCCAGCCCAGGCCCTGGTCAGGGCACGTGCAGGAGGCAACCAATTGATCTGTTTCTCTCTGTCTTTCCCTCTCTCTTCCACTCTCTAAAAATCAATAGAAAAATAGCCTCGAGTGAGGATTAAAAAATAATAACAACAAAATAAATTCTTAAAAAAAAAAAAAGTGAAGTCTTTTGGGCCTTAGTCTTCTAATCTTCAAAATGGAAATAACAATAGCTACTTTCTGTTGTGACAATTAAATGGGTTAAACATATAATCTGCTATAATCAGCCTAGCACATAAAGGTACCAAAGTACTATCTATTGTTATTACGTGTTGTTCCATAGAGTGTCCACCACTGACAATGAGGTGAGGCATTGGTGATATGCCTCCTTGGAGAGTAACCCAATGATGCTTCCCTGTCTATGGCCATCAACGGGTTGTCAATGAAGATGGCTTATGGTGCATTTATTTATTAATGATGTAAAACATGTTAACAGAGGCCCTATTCTAGGCACTGTGGATCATGTAAAAGAAATAAGACATGTAGTACAATAATTCTAAAATAAGACAGTGCATTTTAAATATCAAATGAATGTAAGGAGTTCAGAGGACACGTGTTACTTCTGCCTGGAACATCTAAGGAATACTTCCTGGGTTGCATTGGAAGTGTTCAATACAGATATCACTTCAAGAATGGAAGTCAGGATTTGCCTCAGCTGGTTGGTGCACTCCCTTTGTATTCAAAAGCCTTTCTTCTGAGCCAGCGACCCAGACTGCTGGAGGAGAGTCAGGGCTGGGAAAGTACCAGGGACTGTGTTAGCAATCAACAGAAAAGATATTTTTAAACAAAAGGAGTTTTCTAAGCTTCCATGACAAGAAACAAAAGGCTTTTCTAAAATGAATCCTGTAAAGAAACTGTTCTTCTTGTTCATGACTTTTAGGTCACTTGCACAACAAGTCAGCACTTAGAAGTGGTTCTTTTCCTGTCGACATCACTGCATGGATATTCTCCTTAGAGTGATACAGCAGCATTAGCCCTCAATCCCATGCACTGCCTACGTCCGCTGGCAGTGGCTCTCAGAAACAATGAAGTTATTCCCACTAGGGCTCACTATCTCTTGATTATACTGCAAGCACAACCTGTGTGCGGAAACAATCTCTGGGACTGTACTGAAGCCTCTCGCAGATGGAACATTAGTGGGAGGAGTTGCCAGCTACTTCTCTGCCAACTTGTTTTGCCAGTTTAATAGAGGATCAGTTGTAAGGATTCTCTGTAGGCTCAGCAACATAATTATTATCTATGGTCTCTGCATTAACTGTGAGAAAACATCATGGTCTGAATCTGTCTAATTTCAAATGCCAAGCTGTGCCCACGTACAGCCCACAACCGAACCTGAAAACTCAATATACCCTTAGGATTGCTACTGCTGTCATCATGATGGGCGTTAAGTATATGTTTGCCCAAGGCATGATGTTTAATCCTGGCTGTACTGCTTCTGTATTTAAGGTTTACTTCCTCTGCTCTCCTGACCCTTTCCAACATCAGTGCCCTTGCATTCGAAATTGTTAAAAAGGTAAAAATATGTGTCACATTTAGTTCTGGTACTCAGTCCAGAAGTGCCACGCCCCTGCAAATTTGGAAAACAAACTCCTTAACAGATGGGCCACATAAAGTTTACAGCATGTGCAGTGTGGGAGGTAGTGAAGCTCTGGGTGAGAAACAAGATTGGATTTTTGGGAGCTCAGAGTTTTTAAATTTGCTCTTGGGTATTGCTCTTAGGCAGATCACATAAGCTTATAGCCTTCATTTATCTCACATGACCTGATACCTTAAACTTATGAGTGAGTAATAAGAAATCAGGCAATATTTTTCTTAATATGACAGCATCAAAATGCTTATTGCTGCTAATAGGATTATGTGCAGCTGGAATAATCTTATTACTAAAATGTGGCTGCAGATCTAGAAAAATCCACTGTGTAATTTTGAATCAGAAAGATGGTTCTCTTTCATTTAGAACAGGTGTGTGACTCGGTGAGTTATTGTTGCCGTGGGAAAGGATGTTGCCAGCAAATGGTTGGATTGTGATTTCTAATCACATGTCTGCAACATGCCTTTTAAGTGGCCTCTGAAAACCTAAGAGAGTTTAGAACATGTTTAGAACCAAATTATTATGATATGCATTTGATAACACTTTAATCAAGGTTCACAAATATGAGAAAATGAGGATCATCCGTTTTATTTGGAGGAACTATTCAAAAATATACACATCTAAGACTATCATAAAGCTGTTGATTGGGAATTTCTGAAAGTAGAGCTATGAAATCTATATTTTGAAAGAGTTTTCTAAATGATTCCAATGACCAGTCATACTTGGGATCTCATAAAGGTGTATAAATTCATAAAGGTGTATAAATAAATAACAAAGTTTTTTACTAAGTCAAGGATAAATGAAATTCCAAAGCCAGAAAGGAAGAAAGAAAGAAAGAAAGAAAGAAAGAAAGAAAGAAAGAAAGAAAGAA
The DNA here is from genome assembly GCF_963455305.1 of Plecotus auritus. NCBI lineage: Eukaryota > Metazoa > Chordata > Mammalia > Chiroptera > Vespertilionidae > Plecotus > Plecotus auritus. Next base: position 139,159,817 of record NC_137772.1, on the reverse strand, counting down.
AGAAAGAAAGACAAAGAAATACAGGAGTTGTCATTTAAGAGGACAGAGGATTGGCTTAAGGGAAGATGGAAGAGAGAGACATGAATGTCAAGAAGAGGAATCCATGGTTGAACCACAAGGGGAAGTAGAGAGGAAGTCACTGAGAGCAATAGTCCTGAAGGGGAAGGTGGAATGAGAAACTTAGCAGGATGAGGAGAGAAAGATTTCTTCCCTCTTACAGAACTTCTTATATTTTGTTCTGGGTGTTTTTTTCACAGTCTCCTCTTTCTAATCCATTTTTCCAGTCTGAATTTAGAGTGCTCTTTTAAGAATTTAAATTGGAATCATGATGTCGCCCTGTTTAAGCGTTACAGTAGCACTCCCACTTCTCTCCCGATCAGATACCAAGCAGTCTCCTGTATAAGCTGATTTTGGCATACCTCTCCAGCTAAGCTTTGTTCCTTTCATCTGATTGCTTATTACTTGTAGGCATACGGATCTTTTGACATCGTTGGGACATACCAAATTCCTTTCTCCTTGTTTTCCTCCCCCTCTCTCACTGCTACTCACCTGGCAGGTTTCTGGCAATTCCTTACATCACAGATGATAGATCACTTACTCAGGGATGACCACTTTGACCATCCAGTCTCTAAATTAGGTTCTCTTATTATACCGACATGGTACCCTAGATTTTCTTGCTATCACTAATTATGATTTATAACTTTATATCTACTTGCTCAGCTACTTTAATACTATAGTAGAGAGAGCTTCGCAATGGCAGTCTATTTGGCTCATTACTGTGTATATGGTGTCTACCACAGTGCCTACAACATAGAGTGTGTTAAAAAAACAACTGTCAAAGTAATGAATGAGGGCATCATGGATGTTCAGAGACAATGAAGTTAAGATAAAGGAAGAAAGATGATTTTCCTTAAGTCTTTTAGTGTGCCACATATACTATGCCACACAACTATTCATTGGTATTGTTCTATGAGGGTATGAAGATGAATCACATGATTGGAAAAGAGAGATATGTAAGCATAAATGTATAATTGGCAGAATAAAATGAGTTGTATAACAGAGGCACAGCATCCAGAAAGCGTAATAATTTTGGTTCATAGATCAGGCAAGATTGACCAATGGGGGTTCATTTAAACTAGATCTGACTGAAAGCTATGTAAAATTTCAGTAGTAGAGCCCAAGCCAGTATTTTTCAGTGGTTGGAGTATGGCCTGTGCACCAAAGGGTTGCCAGTTTGATTCCTGGTGAAGGGCGAGTACTTGGATGCAAGTTCAATCCCAGCCCAGGTTGGGATGTGTGCAGAAGGCAATTAATAGATGTGTCTTTCTCACATCAATATTTCTCTCTCTTTTTTTTTCTCTCTCTCTCCCACCCGCCCACCACCTCCCACCCTCCCTTCCACTAAAAATCAGTGGGAAAATATATCCTCAGGTGAGGATTAACAGCAACAAAAAAATTCAGTAGAAGTATGTAGAAAACAATACATCATAGCCTCTTTGTGTTAAACCAATTTCCTCTCTTTTTGTCAGGCCAGACAATTGTTAGGGAAAAACAAAACAAAACAAGTCTCTGCTTTAGCCCACCAACCAGTTGATTGGATCTGGAATGCTATTCTGATCTAAGATAGTCAATCAATCAATTTCTCTTCTCCTTTGATTTGTAGTTGAGACTTCAAATTCTGGAGATTAGTGTAGGTGTAGAACCTGACAGAGATTGAGGGGGTGGGGAGAGGAGAGAGAGAGAGAAAGAGAGAGAGAGAGAGAGAGAGAGAGAGAGAGAGAGAGAGAGAGAGAGGGCTTTGGTCCTTTATGATTTTGTAGATTTCATGTCTAGTGCCTTGTGAGACCCCATTTTGTCTCCTTTAATTAAGCTAGAGTTAATGTGTGTCTATTATTCCAACTATAGAGAGACTTAATAAAGACAGATGAAAAGGTGGGGGAGGAAATTATGAACAGAGGGAAGAATGATGAGCCAATCTGTTAGAATGTGTAGGGTATGTGGAGACACAGCCACATGGTTTCTTATTTCACTGATCCTATTTTTCAATACTAAGAAGATTAATAAAATCTGGTAACTTAAACTACCAAATATGGACAAATAAAAATTTAAATACAAAATAATGTTGGCATTATATTTCCTAACAGGAATCAGTGTGATAGGATGGAGAAAGCACTGTAATTGAAGTCATGCATGTCAACTGGGTTGCCCCTGGCTAGTTACATAATGCCCGATAAGTTACTTGATCCCTCTAGGCTCAACTGATAAAGGACAAAAGTATGTAAGATCTATGGGCCCATCTAACTAAACAGAAGTAATGGATAGCAGCCAAAAGTATTTTTACTTTCTGGCAATTTCTGGTTTGTCTACTTTTTTTTGTTCTCTGAAATTGAGTGCTCGCTCTGATTTCAGGTCTTGCTTTAGGGGCTACGACACCAACATGCATAATTCATGGCTCCCACCCTTGAAGATATAGAAAGAAAGAAATGGTACAAGAGAGTCATAAAAATAAATTATGATACACAAAGATGTTATTTATAATAATATAGACAATATTCCAAAGAATTGCTTAATTTTGTTAGGTAAAGGATGTGATGATGGTGAGAAAGGCCTTAGAGAGAAGGCAACATTTGAACTGGACCATAAGAGAAGGGCTTTCTGTGCTGAGACAAAGCTTTGGGCATATTCCAGTTATTGAGTTATGCCTCATGGGTCCAAACTCACCCCCCATTGCCTACAACAATGGAGATGGGCTCTTTAATGGTTTTCCTTTAACAGCTGGAGGGATGATGCTAAGCTTTGTCAGTAGTGGGTGCTGGAGAAACACTGCAAAAGGAAAAGGGTTTAGCTTCCTAGGTATAGGGTGCTTGCTGAACAGATGCTCCCGTGGCTTCTCCCACACCCAGCTTCTCAGTGCTGTGGCCAGCAGCACTCAGCAGCCAGCAGCTGCCCCAGCAACCACCTCAGGTCATTTCATAGAGCCTCTGATGAGACACCTGCCTGTGATCAGCTTTCCTTTGGTAAGTTTCAGAGAGTGAATTTCCAGCAAATTCCTCCAGCATGGCACTGTGGTGACTCTTCTGCCATCAGTGAGCCATGGCCATAAAATCTAGGTCTCGGCCTTGGAGGAGGTGGATCTTAAATGTTCTCAGCCCTGGAGGGGATGGCTGCTCCTTATAGTTGCAATCCTATATTCTTTTAAGTTCAATTTACTTTTTTATACCAGTCTTTTGTCATTCAAATCCTCTGCTATAGTAATGATTCTTTATATTAAACTTCCCCTGTTCAAAATTCTCTTTCTTGATGGGACATTTCCTAATCTGAGGCAAAAGCTTAGAGGTTCAGAACATGTACACATAAAGGAAATAGTGACTAGAGCAGTCCTGGTGGAGTGCAGCTGGGGTGGAGAAGCAGGGCAAGCTACCGGGTAAGTAGCCTGGAGCTGGAGAATGAAGATGTGTGAATGGTAAGAATTTCAAACTGGGAGTGACAGCTTTGCTTCTGGGTTTTAAACAAAAATAAGAAACTGAGAACAGTGTGGAGGATGAATTATTGTGGAGAGCAGAGACTGGAGGCAAAGTGATACTTTTTGTTTGGGTGGGGGTATTATTACACTCCAGGACACACATGAGAAGAGCCTGAATTAAAGCCGTGACAGTGACAGATGGAGAGAGAAGGAAGAGCCCTAAGGGGCTAAATGGTCATTGTGATAGGGAGGTGGAGGGTAACTTTCCTGCTGACACTCCAGGTTTGAGATTTCTAGTTTGGATGACTGAAGGGATGGCCATTGCATAACTGAAATTGGAAGTAATAGGACCAGTGGTTTTGGGGGAACATGAACAAAATACTTCATTTGTTTGTTTGTTTTGGAGTATTTTGATTTTAAAAAGATGCTATCTTTGGTATGCAAAAATATCTTATCTAATAAAAGGGTAATATGCAAATTAACCGTCACTCGGTCACAAATATGATGGCGCCCATAGCCACAAGATGGCGGCGCCCAGTCCTTTCAGCCCCGCCAGAGTCCCCCAGTCCAGGGGGAGTGGCCTCTGAGAGCAGGCAGCATGAGCAGCCTGGCGGAATGCTTGCTTCATCGCCACGATGACAAGGCAAGCATTCTGCGCCTGGCTGTGGATGGGCCTCTGGGCTGCAGAGAGCCTCTGGGCAGTGGGTGCAGAGCGGCCAGGCCCCGCAGAGAGCTACTGGCACAAGGATTTGTGTGCAGGGCTACTAGTAATAATAATAATGGACATTACTTTGTTTCAAAGATACTGAACAAGCAGCTCTCAGTTCTGCTAAGGTGAATAGTTATTCATCCAACTTCTAAAAGTTTGAAAGATTTAAGTGAGGTTTTTGCCCCTGAAGTATGTTCCTTGAACATATTTTTCCCATGATTTCTCTGCTTTGGATTGCTTTACCGCGTTTTTGGAATGTCTTCTAAATTCCTTTTCAGCTAAATACACAGGCTTTAGATTTTGCCTGACATCACTTTAATCAGCAGTTCTCTGGGGTGTATTCACTCTGCTAGATATCTGCCTTTCCAGAATGCTGTGCTCATTCCCTGAGCACTTTGTCTGCCAATGATCAGAACCATGGTTGCCTTCAAGGGATTGGAGGCTCAGAGCAGAGCCTCAGAAAGAGCAACATGTGTGCACAGACTGCAGCAGAGAACCCGGATTGTGGCACTCACTGGGGCTGACCAACCGCTTGTGCTCCCAGGGTGGGTGCTGCACACTGCAGGTTCCAGGGAGGGCAGCCGACAGGCCAGCAACGAGCCTTAAAGCCTGACTTAGGATATCAACACCAGGCAGACATGTAATTGCAACCCAGCGGCTGCCTCTGCAACATACCAACGTGGGTTGCGTGGGGCTTCATTTGAATGCCATTTTCTGTGATATGTCAGGACTTTATAAGGTGTGGCTTGTGGTGCATTAATCTGATTTATCTTCAGAAGAGTAACCAGTAATATGTTTTATGAGAACAGCTTAACAATGCTTTCCTGATTTTCTTTCATTTATTTAGCCGCTTAATTGCTTAGCTATTTAATTCTTATAAAAGTCACATGTGTGCATGAGTACACACATATCACATTGGGAAAACAATCCAAACTTTAAGGTGGTAATTATTAAAGACAGGGAAAGATTCACTCTCCTGTAATGAGGTAAGCACTTGATGTGTGCTATTTCTCTCTACGAAATAGAATAAACAAGTGATTTATAATGTGCTTGAGTGCACTGTTTAAGATGGGAGTGGTATGTTACCATGTGATTACTTTTTTTTCTCAGGGCTGTATGTTCAATCAATTTTGTGTGTGTGTGTGTGTGTGTGTGTGTGTGTGAAAGAGAGAGAGAGATTGCAAGTGAAGCTCAGTCAAGTTTTCTAGCAGCCAAAGGGAAACATTGAAAACTATTTATTTTTGAAGAGTACATAGGGTGGTTTGAGTTAAGCTTTGCTTTTGCCATTCTTCTCCCTTTAGAATTGAATTGCTGACTGCCATACCCAAGAGTCCATGAAAGGAATTTGAGAAAGAATTCAAAGTAGGCCCATTTCATGTAGATCATCAGTTCATGGAGAGTTACTTTCTTGTTTTATTTTGACAGTTTGTATTTCTTGATCTATAATGACACCAAGCTTTTTAAAAATATATATATATTTTTATTGATTTCAGAGAGTAAGGGAGAGGGAGAGAGAGATGGAAACATCAATGATGAGAATCATCAATCAGCTGCCTCCTGCACCCCCCCATACTTGGGATTGAGCCCGCAACCTGGGCATGTGCCCTGACTAGGAATTGAACCAGGACCTCCTGGTTCATAGGTTGACACTTAACCACTGAGCCCTGTGGGCCAGGCAATACAAAGCTATTTTTGTTATTTCTTTTCATACCTTATTTTAGAGGACATTTATAAGTTGGATTGAGGGTTGGTCCCTAGCAGCTGTGCCTTATCCAAATATCCCTAAATTTCTTTGGGGGTAACCACTTCACCCCCAATTTGAATAGCCTTTACAGAATGGTAAACTAGATACAATCCACTCAATCCCCTTGGAAATCTAAAGGCTAAGATTTTTGTTTTTCTAATTCCCTAAAACAGACAGTGTGGTGATACCACTGTAATTAGTTAGTTATTAATAATAGGAAAGAAGCAAAGGAAAGGCCCGATATTATAAGCATGCCATTTGGGCAGCTTCACCAGGATGCTGCAATGTCATAATTCCACATAGGAAAGATAGCCACTTGCCCAGTAAAGGTGGGGCAACAAAGGGAAGGTATTTGACTGTCAATTACACGTGGGGACAGAGATGGTTGGCCAGAATGGGCATGGCCACTGCAAGTGCACAAACATTTGGCTATACATGGATTCCTAAACAAAAGGTGTTCACTCTTTTGGGACTCTTGTTGCTCATGTTACTGTCTTGCTCTTGGCTTCCATGCGGACCCTACACACAATGGATTAATGGACTGCAGCTAGCCTGATGCTGTATTGGACTATGTAAATATGAAACGGAAACTCTAGACACTGGCTGTGATTTTAGCTCTGCTGAAACCCCAGCTACACTTCTATGACTGGACTAAGGGAAATGGGACTTTGGAAACCCAGGGGTGTAATTCCACAGAAATAAAACTTTCTACTATATCTCGTCCTCCTGTTGGGGCCTCCTGAAATGCTTATTCCAGTATTCCCCCAAAACTCCACTTCCTCTCCTCTCCTATAACAGAGGAGAAATGACTTACCCTTGCCCAACTGGAAAGTTTTTCAAGGATATGTCTATCTTTCAGTAGTTATATTGAAATGTTATAATGCATTTGAAGTATTTTTATTATTTCAGAGAGGAAAGGAGAGGGAGAGAGAGAGAGAGAAACATCAATAGTGACAGAGAATCATTGATTGGCTGCCTCCTGCACGCCCCCTACTGGGGATCCAGCTTGCATCCCCGGCATGTGCCCTGACCAGGAATCGAACCATGACTTCCTGGTTCATAGGTCGTCGTTCAACCACTGAGCCATGCCAGATGGGCAATATAATGCATTTTTAAGTAACCAATTATATTATAGTAAAACCCACATGTAAAAAATTGCACAAATGTTAAGATTGTAGGTGCTTTCAAATTATTGCCAACCGTTAGCATTATTACTCTTTCAAATTTTCACTACTTTGTGGAACTTAGTAGTAAATCTTTGTTATTTTAACTTCTATTTTGTTGATGCCAAATAAGATGGAAAAGGTTTTCCTATGTTCACTGTTCTTTTGGAAAGGACTATTGGGTCTTTTGGGATAGTGTCTTCCTGATTTGAACTTTTTTTCTCTCCCCATTTTAAAAGTACACTTTGAATATTAGTACTATTGATTAAGTGTATTGCAAATATTTTTACAAACTCTGTTGCTCATGTTTTTATTCAGTGGTGTTTTTTGACAAACTTTTCATAAAATTTCTAATTACAATCAAATCAAATTTATTAATCTTGTCATGTATGATTATATTTCTTGTGTTCTGTGTACAAAATATGTGCCCCAAAGTGGTGCATATATTAAACATTCCGATGAATAATAACAGAGAGGTTCACTACCAATACTTGTCTTAAAGAAATATTAAAGAATATAAATTCAGAAAGAAGGGGAGAAAAACCTAGAATGACAGCCAGAAATAGAAGAATAAAAGATGACCAAGTAAGATGCTTAATATGTATGTGACTTTACAAACATTGCAAAATAAAACATGAGCAATCTCTGGTATGTAGAGTAGAAAGAAAACAATATCATGTATATATACAGGGAATTGACCAGCTAGCATTAAAGTTTTAGAAGATCTTTATATCGGGTGGCATAGGGACTAAAATAGTATCTAAATTTTTACTTTTTTGAATTAAATATACATGTTTTTTTTGTGTGTGTTTTTAAAGCCACACAATAAAATGAGTCTGAACAATTTTTGAATTTCTAAAATAAAATAAATATGTCCTCTGACCACGGTGGAAGATTTGAAAATCAAGCAGTACACTTTTAAATAACCCACTGGGCAAAGAGGAAATCACAGTGGAATATTTTGAGCTGAATAAAATGAAAATATGACATCAGAACATGATGAATACAGCTTAGAGAAAAACTCATAGGCCTAAATGTAGATCTAAGAGAAAAAGAAAGGCCCAAAATAAATTATGTAAGCATCCATCTCAAGAAGTTGAGAAAAGAACCACAAAAATAACTGCTCTCCCTGCAAAAGACAGAAAAAAGAAAATAATAAAGAGAAATAAAAAGCAAGAGAAATAATTAGCAAGTACAAAAAAACTTAACATTTGGTTATTTGATTAATAAAATTGCTAAAATCCAAGCAAGATTTAAAAAGAAAGGAAAAGTAGGACCAAGCAATTCCCAAGGTAGGTGAGATTTTGGAGCAGATAGAAATTTCTCATGTTTTGCTATAAAATGGTACAACAAATTTTAGAAAAAAGTTTTCCTCTAAAACTAAACACATTTAACCTATGACCAAGAAAGTCTGCTCACAAAGATATGAAACAAAAAAATATATATTTATAAAAAGATGTGCCCAATGTTCCCATCAACTTTATTCATAGTAGCCAAAAATTTAGAAATAGCTAATGTGTCCATTAATAGAACAACACATAAACAAGTTGTAGGTGGACTCTTCAGCAATAAAAAGGAATAAATATTACCAATACATAATTCAACATGATCATTCTCAAAACATTCTGCTAAGTCAAGGATATTTCCATTAACAAAATCTGATTTTGTGAACAAGTACATGTTTTTCTTCTAGTTTGTACATTAACTTTCACAGAGAGAAGCTTCTTCAATTATTAAGTCCTATCTACTAAATCTACCTACTGCATTAATCTGTTAATTATACTGTTAGGATTAAAAGAAGACAAAAGAAATTTTAAAAAAATAGAAAAGAAAAATTTACCACAAACTGATTTTATTCTTATTGAAATATATTATTGAATAAATGTTATTAAAAATCTAAAATGATAAAGTTTATTGAACTTCATAGTGGTACACAATAATAAACAAATAGAGGGGAGTGGGGGACTGAGTGAAGGAGGTGAAGGGATTGAGAAGTACAAACTGGTAGTTACAAAATAGTCACAGGGATGTAAAGTACAGCATAGGGAATATAGTCATTAATCCTATCAAATAAAGAGGGAATATGCTAATTGACCCTCACACCATCGCAAAAGATGGCGGCACCCACAGCCAATAAGAAGGGAATATGATAATTGACTGCCATGCCTTCAAAGATGGCGGCGCCCACAGCCACAAGATGGCGGTGCCCAGTCCCCTCAGCCCCCAGCCACCCAGGACTGGACTGAGGCGCAGGCAAGCCTCAGATGGCGGCTGCCCAGCCACCCAGGGAGCCCGAGGCTTGCGTTGCTGGCAGTGGCAGCAGCAGAAGTGTGATGGGCACGTTGCCTTCCCCTGATCACTGGGTTGCCTCCCGCCCCTGAGGGTTCCTGGACTGTGAGAGGGGGCAGGCCAGGCTGAGGGACCCCCCCACTCAGTGCATGAATTTTCATGCACCGGGCCTCTAGTAGTTATTATTAACTACTAGAGGCCCGGTGCATGAAAATTCATGCATTGGAGGTATCCCTCAGCCCAGCCTTCACCCTCTCCAATCTGGGACCCCTCAAGGGATGTCCGACTACCTGTCGGACATCTCTCTCACAATCCAGGACTGCTGACTCCCAACCACTCGCCTACCTGCCTGCTTGATTGCCCCTAATTGCTTCTGCCTGCCAGCCTGATCACCCCCTAACCACTCCCCTGCCAGCCTGGTCACCCCTAACTGTCCTCCCCTGCAAGCCTTGTCACCCTCAACTGCCCTCCCCTGCTGGCCCAGTACCCCCCAACTGGCCTCCCTTGCAGTCTGGTCACCCCTAACTGCCCTCCCCTGCAGGCCTGGTCCCCCCCAACTGCCCTCCCCTGCAGGCCTGGTTGCCCCTAACTGCTCTCCCCTGCAAGCCTGGGTTCCCCCCAACTGTCCTCCCCTGCAGGCCTGGTCACCCCCAACTGCCTTCCCCTGCTGGCCAGGTACCCCCCAACTGCACTCCCCTGCAGGCCTTGTTCCTCCAACTGCCCTCCCCTTCAGGCTTGTTCCCCCCCCCCCCAAATGCCCACCCCTGCAGGCCTGGTTGCCCCTAACTGCCCACCCCTGCCAGCCTGGTCACTGCTAACTGCCCTCCCCTGCCAGTCTGGTTGCCACTAACTGCCCTCCCCTGCAGGCCTGGGTCACCCCCAACTGCCCTCCCTTGCAGGCCTGGTCCTTCCCAACTGCCCTCCCCTGCTGGCCTAATTGTGCACAATTGCCCTCCCCTGCCGGCCATCTTGTGGAGGCCATCTTGTGTCCACATGGGGGCAGCCATCTTTGACCACATGGGGGAGGCCATCTTGTGTGTTGGAGTGATGGTCAATTTGCATGTTACTCTTTATTATATAGGATGTATGGTACCAGGTGGGTACTGAAAATATTGGAGGGAACATTTTGTCAAGTATGTGATTGTCTAACCACTATGATATACACCTGAAACTAATATAAAATAATATTGAATGTAAACTATAATTGAAAAAATTAAAAGAAGAAGAAACACAGGGATGCTCTCACACAAAGAAAAGGCCATCTGAGGACACAGCAAGATGGTGGCCATCTGTAAGCCAAAGAGAGAGGCTTCAGAAGCTACTAAACCTGCTGACACCTTGATCTTGCACTTTTGACCTCCAGAACTGTGAGAAAATAAATTTCCATTTTTATGTGTCCCCCTTCCCCCCCGGCCCCCCCCCCAAAAAAAAAACCACAAAAAAATAAAACCTCCAAACTCTTTGATACTAGCAGTACTATTGTCAAAACTGTTCTACAATACCAGCAAGTTTTAGGATAAATTTTATTCCCAGTAGTGGGCTAGTATTTTCCACAGGAAACAGTGGTTCAGGACTCATACTAATTTTGTCCATGGGAATTTAAAACAAGACACATTTTCGTGGTTTAAGTTACACATGGTCATTTTGAGAGCCAAAAACATTACTTTAATATACCCAAAAGAACTATGATTTGAAAGTATTTTTTTCTCAGAACAGACACAGTTGTGAAAAAAAAGTATTACTTTTTTTTTCAAGGTCCATGCTTTATGAACACATGTCTGATTTGGTACGCAAGATTCTTAGTTCATTGTATGGATTCTGAAACCAAGTTGTTCAAAGGTAAATTCTGAAACCATGGTTGAAGTAGCAAATGACTATATCAAAACAAACAAAAACTTCATCCAAATGAAAATTGTAATTAAAATGAACACCAACACACCAAGTTCCTTTAGAATTATTCTAAAGGGAAATATTCTATTCTAATTAATCTTTCATATAAATTCTTTTGATGTTGCTCTTTGGTTCAGCTGAGCATTTATGTAATTTTGGAATAATAAATACCCATGATAAATGAGAGTCATTACATATATTTTCTTAAGAACTTGAATATGTCTTTGAATAGTACATTAAAAAATATAAGTTTTGTCCTGGCCAGTGACTTAGTTGGTTGGAGCATCATCCTGTACAAAAGGTTGTGGGTTTGATTCCCAGTCAGGGCACCTACCTATGTTGCAGGTTTGAGCCCCAGTCAGGGTTGGGGCATGTATGGGTCAGCAACCAATAGATGTCTCTGTCTCTCTGTCTCTCTCTCTGTCTCTCTCTCTGTCTCTCTCTCTCTCTCTCTCTCTCTCTCTCTCTCTCTCCTCTCTCTCTCTCCCTTCCTCTGTCTCTAAAATCAATAAAACATATCCTCTGGTTAGGATAGAAAGAAAATGTAGATTTATAAAACAATTTCAAGGTTTTGTGGTTTTGGAATGCTATCCATAATTTTCTTGACATTTGTAATAAAAATATTAATATTTCACTTTAATGATACAGTGCTCAGGAGCAAAATTACAATAGAACAAAATTTCATCTGAAGAGCTGTACTGCACCCCATAATCATGCTAAATGAATTCATTATGACTAGTATTATAAGCCTCAGACATGCAATTAGAGTTTGGGTCATTCTAGGAAAGAAAAGCATTTTTCCCTTGAAAAATATTACTTGTTCCTTTCTGTTATTGTTATCACCTCTAGGTTCACTTAAAAAATTCTGGATTGTTATCATAGTGATGGTATTAATATGTTTTCTAGTTCCTTCTCAGGGAAGGTATTAGTAAAAGGAGGTTTGGGAATTAATCTTGTAAATAATTTGCAACTAATCTTATAAGTAATTTACAAGTAATCTGGTACATAGTAATTTCTAAAAGTCTCTTGTCACTTACTATTCCAATGAAACTACAAAATTGAGATGAAACTTATCTCAATTTTATTTCCCATATTATGCTTTACTTCTCAGGATCTCTTTTATTGTAGTGCACATCAGGAGATTCAGAATAAAAGGATCTATTCCACAGAGAAGTTGAGTGACAATTAGCCATTCTGGAACTTTTTGCCTCTATCCAAGGCAATGATCTGGCTTAGTGGAAACCAACAACTGCCACCCACAGTGTTCCTACCCAACAGACAGAGGATTCCTGGAGAATTCCAGGAGCTGAGGAGAAGGTAATATGGTGGTAATGGAGGAAGCAGAGAGGAGAGATATACAGATAAAGTAATAAAAGAAGACTGGTTGACATCCTCATGATAAAATCTTGCCCTGTATATACCTCTGTCAGTTGTCTAAATTTTCACACCCACCTACCCCTGGTTGAAGAGAGTATTTATTTATTTATTTATTTATTTATTTATTTATTTATGCCAAATTGGCTTTTAACCCCATTGGGTCTGAGTTTATTTACTGGGTTGTTGAAAATATATTCAAACTTTCTTTTTTAAAAATCTTTTATTTCTTGATTTTAGAGAGAAAGATGGAGGGGGGAGAGAGAGAGAGAGAGAGAGAAAGAGAGAGAGAGAGAGCGAGCGAGAGAGAGAAACATTGATTTGTTTTTCTACTTAGTTATATACATTCATTGGTTGCTTCTCTTATGTGCCCTGATTGGGTATCTAACCCTCAACTTTGGCATATCAGGATAATGATACCTCGCCAGGGTTAAAAATATATTCAAACTTTCTCCAACCTACATTGACTAAAAAAAAATGACTGAGTGCCTACTGTTACCAGGCATAGTGCGAACTATGAAAAGAAAGGAGCCAAACATTTATTTTGCTACTTTTGTGGCAGGCACTATTCTAAGTGCCTCCTAAAGATTCCTTCATATGAGGTAGTGTGAATATGAGCATCCCTCTTTAATAGACTAAGATACCAAGCCCCAGTATACCCCAAAACACCTAGCGTTAAGTAACTGCTAAGGTACAGAGCGCCATACTCTCTAAAGTAGATGTGCTAAACCACTGCCCAGCATAACCTAAGGATAAGAATCAGCGACTGCTTTTAGGACCTCAGATATCTGAACCAAGTGGAAAATGTGCTCTGCTCAGTGATGTGAGCCATGAGTGCTGAATGTTTGTCTCTTGGTTAGATCCTCTGCCTGCGTGATCCTGTAGCACCTGAACTTCACTTACCCTATCTGTATTCCCTACTGGACTGTCAGCTCACTGAGGGCAGGGCTTCTATCTTGTGCACTATTGTGCCTCTAATTCCTGCGCAGAGAATAAGTATTTCAATATTTATCTGAAGTTAGAGACCTGCAGCCCAATCACCTTGCCTAGCTGAGTGACTTTGGGCATGCTATAGAATCTCTTACTTTACTTTCTCCCTCTAAAATGAGGGTAATGCAAATCTATCTTGTTTTTTTTAGTGAACACTAAAAAATATGCTATATTCAATTAAAAAATAGCTGTTGGTTGCCTCACGAGGATAAACTTATTCAACAAATACTTAATTTATTGAAAAAATACAATACTTATTTTTCTGTGTGGTCTCCAGAGACAACTGTAAATTGTCTTCCCCAGAGGTTGGAGTAGGTCTCAACAATAATTAAATTTTATTGAATTCAAAATCACAACTTTGGTAACCTCTTTACACATATGAAGAGGTAATAATCTGGCAGTAGTCATAGTGCATTACATAGACATTACAAAGCCATGAGAAAAGCCAGCTGCTCTACCCTTCCACCTGCTTTCTTGCTTTGCACATCACCATCATTGGCTTATCAATGTACAGCCTCTACACTACTTCCTTGTTTTGTTCTGACTCCCAATGTTAGGAGGACTTAGACCTTGACAAAGTTTTATATTTCACTACTTCACCACAGGTGGTTTGCCTTCTATGTTACATGTGGGTTCATAGGACACCACAGCCCTAAATACAAAAGCTACCCTTTATTGAGAACTCATTATGTGGGTGGCTCTATACTAAACATTCTTTTTTTTTTTTTAATATATTTTATTGATTTTTTACAGAGAGGAAGGAAGAGTGATAGATAGTCAGAAACATCGATGAGAGAGAAACATCGATCAGCTGCCTCTTGCACACCTCCTACTGGGGATGTGCCCGCAACCAAGTTACATGCCCTTGACCGGAATCGAACTTGGGACCTTTCAGTCTGCAGGCTGACGCTCTTCCACTGAGCCAAACCGGTTTTGGCTATGCTAAACATTCTTAAAGCACTATCTCATTTAATCCTTATCATATATATGAGTTCATTACTAGAATTATTTTTATCTTAGAGATAAGGAAACTAAGTTGCAGAGCTTGTTCAAGGTCAAAAGCTACTAAGTGGTAGAGCTTCTATATTCCCCAAGTCTGCCATATGCTCCATTATCATCATTGCTTGAAGGTGAGCACATTGTATTCTTTCTACAAGTGCTTAGATGATGGAAAATGAGCCAATTGAGAAGATACATTTTGAAGATAGAGAAAGGAAGTATAATGAAACCTTTATAAAGCATACAAGATGTTTGCTTGTGCTCAAATAAATCAATATACAAAAAGGAAGAATCAGAAACTTTAGTAATAAATAATTAACTAAAAATGATTTTAAGTGCTCTCCTTTTAACTCCAAATGAAGCTTCTTCTTTCAACTCTCAATGAAACCTTTCCTAATATTTATAGATAACCTCACCCTAAATAACCTCATCCATCTGCTCAGGAAAAGAGGGTGATCCTTTCATTTTTAAAATGTGACTGACTTTATTTAATAAGAATGTAATGAAGAAGGTTTGGAAAAGTTATGGCAAGAGAATTATTTATGGAATAAAGTAAAATATATAACTGTTCTCATATTATGTTGCTTATTTTAAATAACTTTTAATCTCAAAACTGTTTTAGATTGACAGAATTATTGCAAAACTAGTTCAGAGTTCCTATATACTTCTCAACCAGTTTCCTTATTATTAACATTTTATATTAGTATAGTACATTTGTCATAATTAGTGAACAAATACTGATAATTGTTATTAACTAAAGTCCATCCTTTAGTCATATTTCCTCAGTTTTTCCCTAATGTCCTTTTCTGTTTCAGAATCTCATCTTGAACACCACATTACATCTAGTTGTCGAGTTTTCTTGATTGTGACTGGTTTCTGAGATTTTTCCTTATTTTTGATGATCTTGACAGTTCTGAGGAGTACTGGTTGGATATTTTTTAAATGTTTCTCGATTGAGATTTGTCTGATCTTTTTTTCCTTATAGTTATATAGAGATGTTTGATTGGTTAAGAGCATGTAAATATAAACTAGTCAGCAATAGCAGAGTCTGTGGTACCTAAAGTGACAAAATGTCCTGGAAATGGAATGGGTTCTTGATTAAAGGCAATGGAATTTGACCTTCTTTAGAACTTAATTCCCCAAAACTGTCAAGTTAATAAAATGAACTGAGAGGTATTGCTCTTTAAAATGCTGGTACTTACAGGTAGGTCACAGAGAGAAAGGGAATGGTGGAGAAGCTTATGGGTACACAGGACTGTACAAAGAGATTTATTTGGGATTGGAGAGTACAAAATAACCAGAGTATCTAGAAAGTGAATAGATATATACAATAAGGGAAATCATTGTGCTTCACAGTAGTTTTGAAACAGGGCTTCTGACAAAATTGGGATAGTCAGAAACTTGAAGGTAAGGCTCGCAAGCTCATTTTATGGGTCCAGCATTACCGTGATATCAAAACCAGACAAAGACAATACCAAAAAAAAAGCATAGGTCAATTTTCTTGATAAATATTAATACAAAAATCCTCACCAAAATATTAGCAAATGAAATTCAGCAATACAGTAGAAAGATCATAAGCCATGATCAAATGGATTTATTTCCAGAATGCAAGGTTGGTTCAATATCTGCAAATCAATTAATGTAATACACCACATAAACAAAAAGGATAAATATAATATGATCAATTCAATACATATAGAAAAGTATTTGACAAAATCCAACATACATTTATAATAAAAACTCTCAGCAAAGTTAGAATAGATAGAATATATCTCAATATAATGAAGGCTAGATATAACAAACTCACAGATAACATCAAGTTCAATGGTGAAAGATAAAGACTTTTTCTTTAAGATCAGGAGAAATACAAGGATGCCCACTTTTACCATTTTTATTTAACATAGCATTGGAAGTCCTAGCCACAAAAATCAGACAAAAAAAAAAAAAGTAATAGGTAACTGAATGGAAAAGAAAGTAGTAAAACTGTCAGTATTTGCAGATGGCATGATATTATCTATAGAAAATCCTAAAGATTTCACTAAAAAAAACCCAGCTATTAGAATAAATGAATTTAGTAAAATAATAGGATACAAAATGAGTACTCAGAAAAGAGTTGCAATTTTATTTTTTTAAACTTCTAAAAATACATATTTTTATTGATTTCAGAGTGAGGAAGGGAGAGGGAGAGTGATACAAACATCAAAGATGAAAGAGAATCATTGATTGGCTGCCACGTGCAAGCCCCCTACTGGGGATCAAGCCCACAACCTGGGCATGTGCACTGACAGGGACTTGAACCATGACCTCCTGGTCCATGGCTCCAAGCTCAACCACTTAGCCACACTGGCTGAGTAGAAATCTGTTGCAATTTTATACACCAATAATGAATTATCAGAAAGAGAAATTAAGAAGTCAATTCCATTTTCAATTGCATTAAAAAATAAAATGCCTAGGAATAAATTTAACCTAGAAGATAAGAGACCTGTACTCAGAAAACTATAAAGTATTGAAGAAGATACAAACAAATAATTCAATTAAAAATGGGCAGAGGACCTGAACAGATATTTCAAGAGGTCATACAGATGGCTAAAAGACTGATGTAAAGATGTCCAGCATTGCTAATCTTCAGGATAATGCAAATTAAAACCATCACGAGATATCACGTCATCCTGCCAGAATGGCTATTAATAAATCAACAAAGAAAAAGTGTTGGAGAGAATGTGGAGAAAAGGGAACCTATGTGACTCTTGGTGGGACTGTAAACTGATATGAAGATTCCTCAAAAAGTAAAAATAGAAATATCATATGACCCAGTGATCCCACTTGTGGGTACTTATCCAAAGAAATCCAAAGTACTGATTCAAAAAGATATATGGGCCCTATTTTTATCGCATCATTATTTACAATAGCCAAGATATTGAAGTGACCTAAGTGTCCATTGATAAGTGAATATATAACAAATATTTGGTGCATATATACAATGAAATATTACTCAGTCATAAGAAAGAATGAAATATTGCCATTTGCAACAACATGGATAGACCTAGAAGGTATTATGCTAAGTGAAATAAGTCAGACAAAGAAAGATAAATGCCACATGACTTCACTTATATGTGGAATCTAAAAAAACACAAACAAAATAAACAAAGCAGAAACAAAATCATAGGTACAGAAAATAAACTAATGGTCTCTAGAAGGGAGGGGGTTGGAGAATGGTTGACAAAGGTGAAAGGGATTAAGAAGTACAAATTGGCAGTTATAAAATAGTCATGGTGATACAGCATAGAGAACATAGTCAATAATCCTATATAATAAAAGCCTAATATGCTAAGTGTCCAACTGTTCTACTGTTTGACCAGTCTCTATGATGTGCATTGACCACCAGGGGACAGACACTCCAACCAGTAAGTTAGCTTGCTGCTGGTGTTCGGCAGATGAGGACTGGGCGAGACAGGTGGAGCCCTCCCACGGTACCTTCCCGGCCCTGATCATGCACCAGTGGGGTCCCTGAGCCTGGCCTGCACCCTCTCACAATCTGGGACTCTCCAGGGCCTGTCAGAGAGCCAGTTTCAGCCCAATTCCCACAGGCCAGGTCAAGGGCCCCCACCGGTGCACAAATTTGTGCACTGGGCCTCTAGTATTGTAATAACTATGTATGCTGTCATATGAGTACTACACTTATCAGGGTGATCACTTCTGAAGTCATATAGCTGTCTAATCACCATGTTGTATACCTGAAAGTAATATAATATTGTATGTCAACTGTAATTGGAAAAAAGAATTTAAATCACACAATGGTGCCATATGGACTAGTGAAAGCCTTGAGGGAAGGAGAGCTCTGTACAGAGCACATCAGTTAGACATGTAGGATAGGCTACAGCCTCAAAGAAACATCAAAATCATTGAATTTGTACATGTTTATTATATAATTTAATTCAGCTACATGGGTGCCCAAAGACAGTGGTGAGAGCCAGCCAGCACTAGGCTGAGATTGTGGCTTGGTCTTGTTCAAGTTGAGGTGACCTTGGGCAACTAAATCCATCTCTCTCTGCCTGTGTTGCTTTATCTACACAATTTTAACATTAATACCTGCTGCACAGGCTTCAGGGAGTGTGGTGTTTGCCAAGTGCTTCACCCAGTGCTTTGTCAACAGCGTGACCTTAATAAGTGTGAGCTATTTTTGTTATAATCATCAAGTCATTAGATTTGGTTCTGGAAAATATAAAGACTGAAACAGACCAAAATAATAATGAAGAGATCAGGTGGGTAGTTTTCAATAAATATTTATTGAGAGACTTCTCAGGATCAGGCATAGTTTTCTGTTCTAAGTTTGTAAAAGTGAATCAGACAGCAAAGGCTCTACCCTCTCAAACCTTTTGTATTAGAATAAAGAGAAAAACAAATGATTAAATAAACCTATGCTATGGGCTGGGCAGTGAATACCAATATAAAAAAATAAAGTAAAACAGGTAAAGCAATAAAGAATGATAGAATTGGGCATAAAAGGGGGGTGATTATTTTATGTAAGATTATCAAGCACATATTATGTAGAAAAGTAACATTTACCTAAAGCTCTGAATTTAGGGATGCTCCAGGCATTTTTAAAGCAGATGCAAAGGCCTTGAGGGGAGCCTGCTAGGTGTATTTTGAAAAATACATCTATTAATTCCTGTTGGGAAGAGGAGCAGGCAATGATGCAAGGATGGAGACCAGCTCATAGAGGCAGTATGATAAAATCTAATTTCTAACAATCTACACTAGAAATCTAGGATGTTATGCACATTATTATTGACTAGTGTGTTGCTGATTTTAATATTGACTTTGCTTCTAATCATTTTCTTTCCAATCACTTACCTAATGGTTGGTTTTAATCCACATAGCATTTATCCTTGGCAAGGCAGATTAAAAAATCACAGATCACATTGCTACTTTAAAAAATCAGCTCTTCTTCAATTCAGAAGAGGATTAAGTGGATAAAATTTATGAGTTTCTACTTGCATGTGTCCAATTGTTCTTAAGAAAAGGAATTAATCATCCAGGTAAATGTGATACTGTCATGATATGCACATTAATAATTTAGTTCCTAGAATTAGAAGTAGGCTCTGCAAAGCTTTGTTTTAGTTTTTTTCCCCTTTTTTATAGGCTTTTTAAATGTATAATTTAAAAATTGAATAAGTAGAGATGTTAAAAGATGGTGTTCTTCCTAGATATTATTCCATATTTCTCAATTTTTTTGCATCTTTGTCTGCTTTGATTGCTTTTATGCAAGCATATTAACTTTTGTAAATCAGTTTGTCTGAATTTAAGAGAGTATTGCCTTAAGCAGTTATATAAAATAATAAAATGAAAGGCAATTTGTCATCTCCCAAAAAAGTGTGCTCCATTACCTCCTAATGAATTTGTGAATGAATTTATCTTCCATTTTTTAAGGGGCTTTTAATCTTTGTCGCACCTTTTTATATTCTCCTTTAGTTTTGTATAGAGCATTCAGAGGGCATCCATATCATCTGAGTCTTTCACACAGAAACAGAAACAAACATATCATCCTTCTACCTGGAAGTCATATGGGAAATCAAGGAAAAGCATTTCAAATAATTTTCATTTTTAAAATAATAATTAGGGTTACTTTGAATTATTACAGCAATAGAAAAATAATTAAAAGAACACAGCTAGATAAACAGAATTTCCCAATTATGTTTGGGGAACAGTGACTCCTATTGAGAAGGCTAAAAGGCTAATTCCAATGTAACCCTGATATTTGGGGGGGCTAGCAATCTGAATCTGTGCCAGCAAGCCCAGTGTACATTCTTGATAACCTATAATTAAGTCACTGCCCCTTTCCCAGAAACTGGTCTTGTAAGACCTGTTACCTAAATGCTCACATCTTACAGAGGCCGTAAACCATGACACAGCCCCCAGAGGGGGGTTATTAGCGCTGGCGCCAGGCCAGGCCCTTAGGTATGGTCCCCAAACCCCCAACATCTGGGGGTCTTTTTGCAAAACCCCCAAAATGTCCAGAAGTCCCATTCCATATTTGGGGGACAAAGACACCAAAAGGGGATAAAAGAGGGCCTTCTACCATATTGGTTTGCTCAGAATTTGAGAGGCAACCTCCTATGAGTCCACCGGCATAATAAAGCTGTGTAACTCCATTTCTCTAAGCGTTGCTTGTTTTTTCTCCAGTCTTCTATAGCACTATCAGCTTGGTTCTTGTTCCAGCTCTCTGGATGTTCCTTTGACACTGTTGTGAAATCTCCTTTCATACCCAGCCAAGGATGCCCCATGCACATTCTACCCTTCCTGTCCTGCATTCTCTCTCCAACCTAGCCAATCATGCTGGCTTAGGTGAGATTGGAAGGGGGGAAAGGGAGAAGGGACTTGCTTCTTTTGGTTTTATTCCTCTGTCTGTTTGCTTTGTGATTCTGATTACTTCCTGTTTTCTTGTATTTTCCAGGATCTCCCAGAAATACACCTTCTTCACTCAGAAGTGGTGATTCCTTCCAGTAGCAGCAGTTTGCTGTTATTCAAACACTTTTAGTGTGACAGGAAGAATTACACTTGATCCCTAAATTCCCAGCCCCTGATGTACACACACTTTCTCCCAGTTATTCAAGAAAACATTAATCTAGGTGCTGCTGTTAAGGGCTTTTGTAAATGTAATTAAGATTTCAAATCCGTTGCCTTTAACATAGGGAGATTATCTTTGGTGGGCCTGGCTTAATTAGGTGAGCCTTAAAAAAATAAAAGGATGTGATCTTTCCTGGCAAGAGAAATTAGAAGCTTAAGAAGAATTCAGTGCAAGGATGCTTCTCTGTTGATAGTTTTGAAGATGAGAGGGGCAAAGAAGAAAGGCCATCCCTACAAACTAAGACTGGCTCCCAGCTGACAGCCAGCAAGGGAACAGGGACTTCCTTCCTATGACTGCAAGAAATAAAATTCTGCCAGCAACCAATGAACTTGAAAGGCAACCCTGAGCTTCAGATGAAATAGCAGATCTGGCCAACACCTCAGTCACAGCCTTCTGTGCAGACACTTCTGACCTCAGAGCTGTAAACTAACAAATGGTGCTGGTTTAAGCTGCTAAA
The DNA here is from genome assembly GCF_963455305.1 of Plecotus auritus. Classification (NCBI taxonomy): domain Eukaryota; kingdom Metazoa; phylum Chordata; class Mammalia; order Chiroptera; family Vespertilionidae; genus Plecotus; species Plecotus auritus. The sequence continues at coordinate 139,138,111 of NC_137772.1, read as the reverse complement.
TTCATGATAATTTGTTACACAGCAAGAGAAACTAATACAATAACCAACATATATGCCCCTTTTAGATTCTAGCACCAACTTTTTTTGTGCCCTCTCCCTAGAGGTCTGGAACTCTTTCTTTTGAGTTCAAGACACCAGCAATAACTCAGCACTTCCCACTTGTGCAGGAAAGAGTTAACTCTGCTCTGTGAACCCATAACCAATGGTGGCCCTGTCCTTTGAGTCCTTCTTCTATTTTCTTGAAGGATATCATATGGTTGCAGCTAAGGAAGATTATTAGCCTGTTTCCCCTGTAGAATTCCAGAAATCTGGTAGACTTTCTTCCTTTCATCTCTCCTCTGCCCCATTCATTCCAAGCTGAAAGTGTTTTTGGTGCTATAGCATTCTCAAAAACCTGTGGCTCTCCCATGTTGTGTCAGGGGATCTACACCATTAGATAAGAGCTTCTTCAATCTCTAATACTGGCTGCTGCTCGGTTGATTGATTGGAATCATAAATCACACATCTAAAATCTTAGGTGGAATTATGTTCAACCACACCCTTGGTCCTGTCTCCAGAGCACCCCTTAACATCTTTTGTAGTCTAGACAGATCAATGATTTAATTTCTAAATATCAAGTGCTGGTTCCTTTTTTGCTTAACAGTCTCTTCCTTAATTTATCTTGTTCCTTCTGAATTTTAGTATAAGCAACAAAGAGGAATCAGGCTGTGTCTTGAACACTTTGCTTGGAAATTTACTTGACTAAATATCCAAGTTCATTATTTATTAGTTCTGCTTTCCACACAACAGCAGGACACAATTCAACTACTTTTTCTGTCACTTTGTAACAAGGATCACCTTTCCTCCCGTTTCCAACACCATGTTCCTCTTTTCCACCTGAGCTCTTACCAGAAACACCTTTAGGGTTCATATTTCTTGCAACATCATGTTCATAACCATATATGCTTTCTTTTCACATGATAAAAATTTTATATGCCCCCTCACTTCTCTCTGAGATCTCACCAAGATAACTTTAATATAAATATCTCCACTAACTTTCTTTTTAAAGAAATATCAGCTTTTAAAATTATGTACTTTAAAATTCTTTCAGCCTTTACCCATTATTGTATTTGAAAGCCACTTTCACAGTCTTAGGTATTTGTTACAGTGGCACCCCACTTCTTGGTGGTGCCATAACCTGTATTAATTTCTAGAGGCTGTTGAAAAAAATAACCACAAGTTGGGTGGTTTAAAAAAACAGAAATTGGTTCTCTCACAGTTCTGGAAACCAGAAGTCTGAAATTAAGATGTTGGCAGGGCCATGCCCCTTCCTTGCCTCTTCCAGCTTCTGATGGCACATGGCATTCCTTGGCTTGTGGCAGCCTCTAATCTCTGCCTCTGTCTTTATATGGCCTTTCTCCTTTGTCTTGGTGCCTCCTTCTCTTCTTATAATAATACCAGTCTTTGAATTTAGCACCTAAATCCAATATGATGTTATCTTAGGGGCCTCAACTTAATTACAACTACAAAGACACTATTTCTAAATAAGGTCACATTCAGAAGTACCAAGGATTAGGACTTGGACATAACTTTTAAGGGGGCATCATTCAATACACTAAAGATCCCCAATAACCAATAAACCAAAAACCCCAAGGCTTGGGTGAGTTTCTCTTGCTGTCAACACTGCACAGATGTTGTCACATGTCATTGCTGGGAGAGTTAAGTGTGGCTGTGTGACTCCACTCAGAGAGGACACCTGACAGTTCATGCCTGGTTTCTCAGAGATTTCTCCCCATGCATCTCTTGCTTTAGCCACATCATTTTGCTTTAATAAACCATAACCCTGAGTGTAACAGCTTTTCTGTGAGTCCTACAGGGAATCATCAAAGGTGAGGGCAGTCTTGGGGACACCCAACACACCCTCCTGAGGGGCCCAAGAAGCAGTTCCTCAGGACCCCTTCTTATGCTTCTAAGTTTTAATAATCTCCACTCTATTCTCCCAACCCTAAGGCTAGTAGCTGCTCTGTGCTGTCACTACCTCCATATTACCATAGTGAGGGTTCCATTTTAAAATTTTCAGTTCTTCAATTCTAACTTAAGAATATTTATATTAAGTTATTTCTGTTAAAAAACAACCAAATAAACAACTGGTGTGGTTTCTGTCTCCCGAGTGGACCTTGATAGAATCATCATCCTTACTCTTAATTTCTTCTCATTCTATCTGCTTTTCCTTGGGCAGTATTATTCTGCGTGATACTGACCATCTAGCAAAGGCCACTGTGCTGGTCTCTAAATAAACATCTAACTATATTGGGCATCTCCATGTGGCTTTTCCAAGAGAACCTACATTCACTTTATTGTCTCAATCATAAATCAAATGGCTCCTCCCTCACCTTCCCCTCTCTACTGCATCTAATTAGTTTTTTAAAAAAATCTTTATTGTTGAGAGTATTACAGATGTCTGCCTTTTTCCCCCCATCTCCCCCTCCACCTGGCTCCAGCCCCACCCCAGCCTTCACTACCTAATTGTCTCTGTCCATAGATAATGCATATCCTATATAATAAAAAGCTAATATGCAAATAGATAGAACGGCAGAACAACCTGTCTCTATGATGTGCACTGACCACCAGGGGGCATGTGCAGAACATGATGGGTATCAACAGCAGGCAGTGGAGCATGGAACATGGCAGGCATCAGCCACGGTGAGATGGTGGAGCAGGTTGAGCAGGGGCACTGGACCAAGGCAGAGAGCTGCTGGTTGCTCTCATCAGGGTGAGCCTCTGGTTGTTACTGAAAATTCTTTGCTCCCATGTGCCACAGTCCCGCCCGGCGCTCACACCTGCTGCTGACCCCATTGCACCTGCTGCCAGCACCCAGCACCAGCCCCAATTGCTCGGAGCCATCAGTGGGTGTGAGCAGCGACTGTCATCTCTGATCGCCCCTCAGGGCTTCTCCACCTCCCCTGCTCCTGAGGAGTGATAGGGGCCAGTAGCCGCCTCTCGAGCTGTTGCCAGAGCCGCCTCTCACACCCACTGCTGGCGCCAGCCCCAGTCGCTCCGTGCTGTCAGGGGGTGAGAGTGGGGCCAGCACCGTCAGAGCGTGGGAATGGTGGTAGAGGCGGGGGCAGGGCTGCTGGCAGACTGGGGGCTGGGGGCACAGAGGATTGGCTGAGACCCGCCCCTATGTCCACTGCAACCTGGTGACCCACAGTTTCTTTCAAGGTGCACAAATTAATGCACTGGGCCCCTGGTATGCATATAAGACCTCTGGATAATCCCTTCCCACCACTCCTCCTCCTTACCTCTAAGTTGGTGTCTTTTCAGATGTAATTCTTCAGTTTGTACCATGCCTTTGATGCTATTTTATTAATCAACTAGAGGCCTGGTGCATGAATTTGTGCACGAGTGGGGTCCCTCAGCCTGGCCGGCGATTGGGGCTGAGCGGGGGTTGGGGGGTACTGGCTGACCTGGGATAGGGACCATGGGAGGTTGACCGGCCAGGGAGAGGGACCACCAGCTGCAGGAGGTTGGCTGTGGGAGCACACTGACCACCAGGGGGCAGCTTCCACATTGAGTGTCTACCCTAGCCGTGGGCAAACTATGGCGCACGGGCCGGATCCAGCCTGTTCGGCTATTCTATCCGGCCCGCAGAGCCGAAAGAGCGGAGGGCTCTCTTGCTCTCCCTTCCGCTCCTTTACTTTGAATTTATATTAGTTCACACAAACACTCCATCCATGCTTTTGTTCCGGCCCTCTGGTCCAGTTTAAGAACCCATTGTGGTCCTCGAGTCAAAAAGTTTGCCCACCCCTGGTTTACCCCCTGGTGGTTAGTGCGTGTCATAGCAACCAGTCAACTGGTTGTTTGGTCATTTGTTTGCTTAGGCTTTTATATATATATAGATTTATTTTGTTCATTAGATTTCTTACTTGTTTATTTTGATTTTTAGATTTAACTGTTGATAGATATGTATTTATTGCCACTTTATTGCTCATATTTTTTAATTTTTTCCTTCTTCTTCTTCTCCTTCTTTCTCTTCTTAAAGAATACCTTCAACATTTCAGGTAATACTAGTTTGGTGGTGATGAACTCCTTTAGTTTTTTCTTGTCTGTGAAGCTCTTTATCTGACCTTCAATGCTAAATGATAACTATGCTAGATAGAGTAATCTTGGTAGTAGGTCTTTAATATTCATCACTTTTAATGTTTCTTGCTACTCCCTTCTGGCCTGCAAAGTTTCTGTTGAGAAATCAGTAACAGTCATGTGGGTGCTCCCTTGTAGGTAACTGTTTTTCTCTTGCTGCTTTTAAGATTCTCTCTTTGTTTTTAATCTTTGACATTATAATTATGATGTGTCTTGGTGTGGTCCTCTTTGGATTCCTCTTGCTTGGGACTCTCTGCACTTCCTGGACTTATAAATCTATTCTTTTCACCAGGTAGGGGAAGTTTTCTGACATTATTTTCTCAAATAGGGTTTCAATACCTTGTTCTCTCTCTTCTCCTGATATCTCCCTAATGTGAATGATGGTATACTTGAAGTTGTCCCAGAGACTCCTTACACTATCTTCATATTTTTGGATGCTTTTTTTAATTTGTTTTCTCTTCTGATTGGGTGTTTTGTGCTTCCTCATATTCCAAATCATTGATTTGATTCTCAGAATCCTCTACTCTACTGTTGAATCCCTGTAAATTATTTTTTATTTTAGTTAGTGTATACTTAATTTCTGACTGGTCCTTTTTCATATCTTTAAAATTCTCCCTAAGATCCTTTCAAGTCTCACTAAATCCCTTGAAGCTCTCATTAAATGACTTGAGAAATGTTATAACCATTGTTTTAAAATCTGTATTCAGTAGTTTGCTTGCTTTCATTTCTTTCATTTGAGACATATTTTTTTTTGTCTCCACATGTTGGCTGTTTCTCTGTGTTTGTTTCTGTGTAGTCGGTAGAGCTGCTATGTCTCCTGGAATTGGTAGAGTGGCCTTATGTATTAGGTGTCCTGTAGAGCCCAGTGTCTCACCCTCCCCAGTCTCCTGAGTTGGGCATTCTAGGTCTACCCCTGTGTGGGGTTTATGTGTAGTCTTAAATCCCTTGCTCTTCACAGGATAGTCATGTTGTAGTTGAGCCTTGATTGCTGTTGGCATCACTGGGAGGAATTGACCTTTAAGCCAATTTGCAGTGAGGACCAGCTGTGACTACAGTGGAAGAGCTGCTGTGCAGGAGACATCCCTATGGAGCACGACTTGCTTCAGTGGGGCCTTGGTGCTTTTTGCTTGAGTATGCTCCTTGAGTGTATCACTTGTGGATATGTAGAGTTGTAATCTGGTATCACCTGAAGCTGTCCATCAGGTGCACTGGCTCTGGGTCTTCCTGGAAGGTGCAAAGTCAACCACTGCCTGGGGCCACCTGGCAGGAGCTACAGAGAGATCTACAGATGGCTGGTGCTTGTGTTGGGCTTGGAAGTGCCCAGGGGAGGCCAAGCTATGAAGCAAGGCAGGCTGTTGCTAGTGCCAGGTCTTGGGCCTCTTATTGATATGTATGGGGCATAGGAAAATTCCAGCTGCTGCTTGTTTAAGAGATTTTAGGAAAGTCTGAAGCCTGAGCTGAGACAGGCCATTCAGATGAAAAGCTTGGTTGGGACTGCAAATTGGATGGGGCAGCGTCTCAGGGAATCACCAGGGTGGAATGAACAGTATGAACCAAGCTGATGGCAATGCAGATATGGCTGCCAATCAGCTTTGTGATTGGTGAGGTCCCAGCACAAGCACCCCTGCGAGCACCCTTGTCTGGGAGAGTCCCCCCCACCCCCACCTCCCTGAGTTCCTGCTGTGATGCCAGACAATCCAGTTTCTCCCAAATGTCCCAGGTTCCTTTCAAGCTGCTGTCCCGGCACTGGAGCCTAGAGGAATCGAGTTGGAGTAAGTCAGCATGCTGGGCCTTTAAGAGGAGCTTCTTGGGACTCTAGCAGATTCAATGTCACTCAGCCACAATCCCGGCTGGTTTTTACAGCTCAGAGTTACGGGGGCTTCCATTCCCAGTTCTGGAACCCTGTGCTTAGTGGTCTGGAGTGGTTCTTGAATCCCTTGCTCTTCACTGGAAGCCTCCACAGCCACAATATCTCTCTGGATTAAAAAAAAAAATGCCACACTTGGTGTCAGATCAGCCTGTTCTATGCCTCCGCCCCTCCTACCAGTCTCAATGTGCTTTCTTCTTTACTTCTCTAGTTGTAGGACTTCCATTCAGCCAGATTTCAAGGAGTTCTGAATGATGGTTATTCTGTATTTTAGTTGTAATTTTGATGTGGTTGAGGGAGGCAGCAAGTACTGGCATTTCCCTATGCCACCATCTAGGTTCTTTTCTAATTAGTTTTTATATTATTTTAACCTCCTATGTTCTCTTTTGCCTATATTAGTTTATTTATCCCCTCTGGTTTGAAAGACAGTTCAGTGTGAAAATAGGATAAGGGTTGAAATGAAATAGACATGGGTTTGAATCCTGACTCTCTTATTACATGGCAAAATGAGCAAGTATTACTATTCTCACAGGGCTATTTTAAGGAATAAAAATGAATGGGGACAAAGTCCCAGATCAGTGGCATTGATCACACAGTAGATACTCAAATAATTTCATTCTTCTCTCCCTTGTCATTTGTCTTCATCTGTTTGGTCTGCTATAACAAATATCATAGACGGGGTGGTTTAAATAACAGAAATTAATTTCTCACAATAACGGAGGCTGGGAAGTCCAAGATCAAGGTGCTGGTTAATTTGGTTCCTGGTGAGAACTCTCATTTTGGCTTGCAGACAGTTACTTTTTTGCTTTGCCTTCATGGGGAATAAGGAGAGAGAGAGAGAGAAAGAGAGAGAGAGAGAGAGAGAGAGAGAGAGATGGAGAATCTCTAGTGCCTCTTCTTTTAAAAAATATATTTTTATTGATTTCAGAGAGGAAGGAAGAGGGAGAGAGAAATAGAAACATCAATGATGAGAGAGAATAATTTATCAGCTGCCTACAGCATGCCCCCCCTACTGGTGTATAAGCCTGCAACTCAGGCATGTACCCTGAACAGGAATGAAATCATGACCTCCAGGTTCATAGGTCAATGCTCAACCACTGAATCACATTGGCCGGGCTCTTGTGCCTCTTCTTAAAATGGTACTAATTTCATTCATGAAGGCTCTGTCCTCATGATTTAATTATGTCCCAAAGATCCCACTTCCAAATATCATCGCAATGGACATTAGATATCCAGTATATAAATTTTAGGAGGACACAAACATTCATTCCATCGTTTCTTTTACTGTATTATAATTATTTCCTGGCTGGTGTCATTTTTCTCCTGCTGATTATCCATACTACTGTCAAAAACACCTTTCCAAGAAGCTAGCTTATTATATTACTAGAGGCCAAGTGCATGAAATTCATGCATGGGGGGTTGTCTCTCAGCCCCACCTGTGCCCTCTCACAATCCGGGACCCCTCAGGTAGGGTCCCTAGGCCTGGCTGGCAATCAGGGCCAAACGGGGCTTTCCTTCCCCTGGCTGCTGGAAGCTGGCAGCTGACCCCGCCCCTGATTCTGCCACTGCTTGCCATCTGTGCGGCGCCACCGGTCACCACTCTCTGCGGATGACAGGCGTGGGGTACAATCACTTGGCTGGCCTGGGCCTCCCTCTGTGGGGAGATCCCTGGCCAGCCCCGCACACCGGCCACATCATTGCTGGCTGGTGGCCTGGGCCTCCCTCTGTGGGGTAATTGATCGCGGGGCCCCCAGATTGATAGCCCCGCAGAGGGAGGCCCTGCTGGGTGGCCTGGACCTCCCTCTGTGGCCTGGGCCTCCCTCTGTGGGGTGATTGATCACGGGGCTCTGCGATCAATTGCCATGCATAGGGAGGCCCCACCTACCCAGCCAGGGCTCCTCGATCTATCACTGTGCAGAAAGAGGCCCTGCCCACCCACGGCAGCTCCATCAGCTAGGTAGCCTGGGCCTCCCTCTTTGGGGTGATCAATAACGGGGCTCCTCGATTGATTGCCCAGCAGAGGGAGGCCCCGCCCACCCGGCCAGGGCTCTGTGATCAATTGCCAAGCAGAGGGTGGCCTGGGCCTCCCTCTTTGGGGTGATCATGGAGCCCTCCTCCCAACCCATTGATTGCCCCGCTGGCCGGTGGCTTGGGCCTCCCTCTGTGGAGCAATGGTGGCAATGGCAGGGCCCCCCCCCAACCAATCGCATCGCACCCTCCTTGGCTGGCCTGGCGCCAGTGCGTGTCATAGTGTGGTCATCCAGAAGGTCATCTGGACAGTCGTTCCGCTGTTAGGTCATTTGGTCAACTTGCATATTACGCTTTTATTATTATAGATTCTTTGGCTTAAATTCCTTCAATTGCTCCCTATGACCTGCAGAACAGATTCCAAACATATACTAGTAATCACTAGGCTTTGCTTGACCTGGACCAAGGCCTATGCAGCCTTCCCATCTTTTATTCTCCTCCATGCACTCTATCTAAGCTACAATTTTATCACAGTTTTGCTGCTGCTGTTTGCTCTGTTCTCAAATGCTCTCATTGTGCTGCCTATTCCAGCTACTTCCCACTCCCACCTCCTACCCCTTGCTTAGAAAATCATTCTTATCACTTAATACTCACATCAAGCTGTTTTTGACAATAGAGTTTTGGGTGATTTTCGTTCCTGAATCCAAATACCCACTCATCCTCCTCTCTGAAGTAGCTATTCGAAAGTGAGGGAACAAAGAATTATAGCCAAATAAGGAAATATGATCATTTTGATTGTTGTGAAAGTACTCACTCTTTTCTAATGTCCACAATTTTTGGTGAACTGTGATGGAGCATGTGGCTTAGGTCTAGAATAAATGGGGCTTCCTACTCCATTTCTGGAATCTACAATATCTGAAGCATCACAAAGTGAAAGGAAGGAAATGGAAGAGTAGGCTAGGAGCATGGCCTTATTCCTCTTACAACTCAGTAACTACCCCACTACAAACCAAGTTCCAGTGATTATTCTGAGATTTGACTAATAAGATTAACAGCTCCTTCTTAAAAAGGTTGCCAACAGATAAAGATAAAAGTTTAGGCATAAAGTTTTCTTATCCTTACAGGCAGAAGGAAAAATATGAAGGGCCAAAAATTCCCCTCCCATACAAAAAGTATTTTTTCCTAGCGCCTCCAAGGTACCTTGCTCTAACATTCATAATTGTCCTTACTTGTCACAGTTTGTTCTTAAGTTCTGATCTGTCATCTGTCTGCTATAATTGCAGTTCTATTTTCACACTAGATTGAAAGTTCAATATATCTATATCTATGTATATAGATACATCTATCTCTCTCTATATATGTATATCTATACATATATATATTTACTACGATTGAAGAGTTTTCACTTTTCTGATTTTTATAATTTCAATTTTATTGAAATAGGTACTCAAGAAATATTTGCTGAATTCACAAATTGATTGTCAAGCTTCAGGTAGAATTATCTGAAAGTACACTCGTGTGTGTGTGTGTGTGTGTGTGTGTGTGTGTGTGTGTGTTTCCTTTTTCCTTGGCAAGAGTAAAATAAATATTAAGACCTACCATATTAAGACCTACCATTCACAGATCCTTTGGGGGCTAAGTATAAACATTTTACATGTTCTTATATGTGTTACAGGACCTTAGAATGTTTACTCTAAAATTATCTGAAAAGTAGGCTACATTAACTACCAAGAATAAGGCCTAATAATCCATATTCCATAATTTAGTGTTTTGCAGTCAAAGTTTATTATAATTAATTTTAAAAAGTTTAAAGGAAAAAGATTTATGCATTCAGAAGCCCATTATTTTACATCTAAGAGGTGGTCTTTAGTAATTTGGAGAGGGGATATTTTATCATAAATGCTAAGTTTGAGATGATGTTGCCACTTTCTTTATATGAATTATGTTTGAGATCAAGAATTAAGGTTAGAGCGATTTATTACAAGGTTTGAGGTAGTACAATTTTCTGAGCTGAGGGATATAACAAAGTTGACTGATTTCTCCACATGGGCAAGTATTCAGTCTGTCAAGGCAAGCATGTCTAAGGAGGAGCAGGACTCAATAGGAAGCCTTGCAGGTGAGAAAATATTTGTATATGCAGCCAGGGAGAGGAAAAGGGAATTTAGATGAGAGTCAGCCTGAATGACTGAGCATATATTTGGGAAGACATTTGATAGCTGGGATGAAGTGTGGTGTGGGTAGTTTGGCTTATAAGAGAGTATGCGTGCTGAGTTCTATGTCAAGGGGTTATTGAGTTGACAGATTCTACAGTAAGGGCTCACTATTTTTCTGTTATTTTCTTTTTTTTTGCTATAAATATTCTTCTTTTTCATTCTCTACTTATTTAAATCCTGATAATTTCTAAGACCCACTATAATTAGCTCTACTTCCCTGATACTTTTTCCATGACCTCTCTAGCTGACAGTTTTCATAGTTCTCATTCTATGTTGTTCAATCCTTAAATGACAAATGTCACTTTTTGTGCATTCTGGTTGAAGTCCATGTCTATCCATGAGGTACAAGTCCAACCAAGCTGGGTGGGATTATTCAGTACAAGAGTTTTGTTCTTTGCTCCTGATGCTTGCATTATAATTTGTATTTTGCTAGGTTTTATTTTTTTTTATTAATCCCTCATATTAATTTATGAAAGACTTCCCACGTTCTTTTTTAAAAATTGATTTTATAGAGAGAGTTGAGGAATAGAAACATTGATAAAAGAGAAACATCAATTGGCTGCCTCCTGTAGAGGATTGAGCCCACAATCCAGGCATGTGCCCTGACCAGGAATCAAACTGGTGACCTCTCAGTGCATGGATGCTCAAACAACTGACCCACACCAACCAGGACTTAAATTCTTTGTGAAATGAAGATGAACAGGAGGTAGAGGATAATAAAATAGCTGGCCTTGTTAAATAACCTTATAATAATTACAAATCAATAATAAAAACAGCCAACATTAAAAAAATAGGTTGTGTCAGACAGTGCCTTAAGTGCTTTATTTCATTATTTTGTTATTTATTGATTTTTAGAGAGAGAAACATCAGTTTGTTGTTCCACTTATTTATGCATTCATTGGTTGCTTTTTGTATGTGCCCTGACCAGGGATTGAACCTGCAACCTTGGTGTATCAGATACAATGCTCTGAAATAATTTTTATAAAAGTCCTCTGAGTTCAGGATTATTATCCTATCTTATACATGAGGAAACTGAAACATGCAAAGTTGAATAACTCCTAAGTCATACAGCTGGACAATAAAATATCCTTTTAAGTTAAATTACCCATTATTTAAATCTAGGTAGTTTAACTTAAAAGGGTTTTCCCTTAACACTCTACTGCACATTAGTTTTATATTGCTGCTTGACAAATTATCATAAACTTCATAGCTTAAAAACACACAAAAGTGGACCTACAGAAGGCCAAGATGCACATGAAAACATGCTCAGTCACTAATCATCCGAGAGATGCAAGTCAAAATGACAATGAGGTACCATCTCACACTTGTCAGAATGCCTGTCCTCAACAAATGAACAAACAGCACGTTCTTCCCCCGTGAAGTTCAGTCCAGTGTTTTACGGGAGGTTGTGTTCCCTGTATTCCTAAACATACGTACAGTGACTACCCAGCAAAACATACCACCTGTTGTATTAATAACATTTATTTCTCTGAGTATGTCTAAAATATGGTTTTCAATGCTAAGATTTATGGAAATCAGGCATATGCCTCAATATGTTGCCCTCATTTCTTTTAACAAGTTAATGAAAAACTGAAGAGAAATCTTCAGTGAATGGCAATTAATTTTTAGCCTTTCATTTTATGTTATACTAGAGGCCTGGTGCATGAATTCATGCATGGGTGGGGTCCAGCCGGCCTGCCCCAATCATGGGCGGGGCTGGCCTGGGGGAGGGGCCGCAGGCGGTTGGCCAACCAGCCCCGCCCCCTGGTCGAAATCCCATTCAAACTCCCAGTAGAGGGGACAGTTTGTATATTAGCCTTTTATTATATAGGATTTGCTTATAGTGCCAACAAAGAGGTAAGGCAAATAATATGTTGTCTGAAGATAATAGGAAAACCGTGGAAATCTGCATCATGTTTCATAGAAAATGTAATTCAATTACACAACTGCATATATTCACGCATCAAAAGCAAGACATACAGATCATTGTATAAATCATTCAAGTCCCCAAATACATTTCTGACTTAGTTATTTACAATGTTGGGAAAAAGCTATTGTTTTAAATTACAGAAATTTATTTCCATTGCTTTTGTGAATATTAGGTATACATTTATTTTGTGTTGCAGATATTTTGCATAGCTCTATTCTCTCTCCAATCAGACTACGTGCTCCTGAAGCATCCAAGAATGGCACTTCCTCATATTCTTCACATTGCCTGATGGTACATGCTCACAGAAAGTACACTATAATAGTTCATTGAATGTTAATCCTGATAATTAGATCTCCAGACACCCTCCCAAATCTACATCTCCCAATTCTGCCAATGCAGAACCTTCAAGGCATAGAAATCTATACTAATAATAGAGGACTATGCAAATTGTCTGGGATGCCATCATAGTAACAGTAATGACCAGTAGGCTGCATAGAGTGACAAGGCCAGCAGCGGGGTTAGTGAGGGATGACCAAACGACTGAAGAACAGGCTGTGTGGGGCAACCAGGATGGCAGGGGGGTTAGTAAGGGATGACCAAACAACTGAACAACAGGCTGCGTGGGGCGACCAGGTGGCAGGGGGCTTAGTGAGGGACAACCAAATGACTGAACAGCAGGCTACAAGGGGCAACCAGGCTGGCAAAGGGGGCAGTTGGGGGCGACATGGCCTGCAGAGGGGGGCAGTTGGAGGTGACCAGACTGGCATGAGGGGCAGTAAGGGGCGAGCAACCATGCTGGTGGCAGGGGTGGGGGGGAGTTAGGGGTGGATAGGCTGGCAGGCAGAGGCAGTTAGGAGCCAGCAGTCCCAGATTGTGTGAGGGATGTCCGACTGCCGGCAATCGGACATCCCCCCAGAAGTCCCAGATTGGAGAGGGTGCAGGCTGGGCTAAGGGGATGCCTCCCCCCATGCACGAATTTTGTGCACTGAGCCTCTAGTTTAAGCATAAACTAGTGAATCCAGAAATTCATCTTAAGGTTAGTCCTCATGGAACTGTGATGTTACACAACTGTTGGTTTTTGGATGCAAACTCCCATTGTGCATAGAATTACTGGCTACACTTAAAGGTCCAGAGCCATAGTTGATAGGAAGCAACTATAAGATAATGGATAGTGTTAGAAATTAAAACTTGAGGGTTGAGTAAATAAGACTCCCTTGCTATATGACCTGAGAATATTCCTGTCATGTTTTTACTTTTTTTTTTTTTTTTTGGAACTAGCCAAAGCAAAAAGGAGAGAATTCGCTGATATTCATTCTCTCCCTCCAAGAATATTTAGCCATCAGCCCAAATTACTTTCTTACTCCTCTCCAGGACAGCATCTCATATTCCTGTGAAATCTTCAAAAATGTTACCTCCTTTTAAGTTTAATGCAACAGTTTGTATCACATATTTAAAAGTTTGATATGTCTGAAGTTCTCTCTTTCTGTCTGACAGAAATAAAGAACTACTGGTATATTTGTAGGCCCTGCAGAGGCACTAAACCTCCTTTACTTCTTTGAATTGGGCCAGGAGAACTATCAGTGCTCAGCAGGTAATAAGAGCAAGCCTACGGACCTCCTCTGGATAAAAATATGGCCTTCGAGCAAGAAATTTATGTCACTTTTTCCAGCCAAATAATTTTATAGCACTTGATACATTGTCTCTTCTTAGAAATATTTTTGTTTGGTTTAAGATATGCAGAATGGGAAAGGAATAAACACAGTATCAAGATTTATGGTTTACTTTCTTATGAGCAGTGGTTTCTTTTATATTCAGTCAGGATTTGATGGAAATGCTGTCTAGCTCCTTCAATGAGAAAAACTAAAAACTGGCCTCTGCAATTGACAATTTGTAAAAAAAATAAAAAAAACTAAACTAAAAAATGAACCATATAATTTATAACTTCTCAGTGTGCAAAGTCTTAGTTGTTACACTTCTCTCTTCCGTGGACACATGGCTGTCCTGTAAGACTACTTAACAGCCTCCTAAGAAACCATGTACCTGCATGAATGAAATCTCATCAGTGAAAAGTGAACGCCAGTGATATACCAATTAGATAAGTATTTTTGAAATGTATTTTTGTATAAGCTGTGCATCTGCAGTTCTGAGAACATAATATTGCTAGGTGGTATTGTTTATGAATATGAGGTTGGTTCAGAATGTGGGTTACTAAAAATAATGCAAAGAAATACATGAAATCATTGTTTGGGGGGTTCTCATTTGCCATTTATTTGAAAGTGATCAAATAGATCTAAGAAATCTTAAGAGATGGAAAACCAATAGTACTTTAAACAAACTTTGTTTATTTTTCTTTGTGGTGTTATTTGCCACTGTTTATATTTTTCCTGATTATATTACATATTTCTTGAGGTAATCCTAAATAGTCCTAAGAGTTGCAATCCCCTCCTCCCATTAAAAACACTCTAAACATCAAGTTTCTTATAAATCATTGAACAAATAAATTATGTAAATGCTTAGAAATATTTCATGCTTTAAATATTAATACAGACACATTTGGTGAGAATTAACTTCTTAAAATGGTCTAATATAAAATCACCAAAGGAAAGTTCTGAGTGTGCAGCCCTGTTTCCTGAAATAAGTTCTTAATAGAGTTTATTATGTAATTGCAAGTTCAAATTGACAGGCTTGGTGTATTTTTTTTTTTTTTAATGTAGATTTCTTTCTGTGTGTAGGTGCTGTAAAGTATTCTGGGAACTACTTTGCTAAAAATAAGCCATCTGTGTCAATAATGGGTGCTCAATATACAATCTAATATTATTTCACCTGCAAGGTTCAAGAAGGTAATGTTAGGTAAACTGAAAAGCCTTTTTATGTAATTGACTGACATATCTTACACAATCATATTTATTAAGCTTTTTTGGTTCTTCTTAATGAGTTGCTACCCACCAAAGCATGGATTCTTGGCATAATAAACACAATGGCAGGATGCAGAAGTGAGACTAGGCGGGTAGGATACAGGAATTTGATTATAATTGTATCCCCTCAATCTACATGTTCTCTGCAGGACTCTACTGGCTGTGGGTTGTATACCTCTAATAATCTGGCATTTTTGCAGTAGCTTTGGAACACAATGTGTCCCCAATACTCCTAATTACATGCAAATAACATTCTGTGCCACTTCCTGCCAATTTTACTAGCCAGGGATTAGATTGCCCATGATTTTGTTAAACTTGTCAGATTCCCACCAACTCTCAATAAGATAATTAAATTTTGGTCTTGGGGCATCAAGTTGCATCTGAGAAACCTATATGCAGATCACTGTAGAAAATCTAAAGACAAGCCATTGTAAAATTATGGGCCAAGAAAAAGGAAAATTTTCAAGATGATGCTTAGGAGAGTTTTATCTCCAATCTCAAGAACCAGGGCCAAGAGACCACATTTTCTTTACCCCTTTAAATGAAATGTTGCTGGTAAAAACAAAATAAACAAAAAAAAATCCAAACAATCAGTGATTAACTTTTTGCAAATATAATTATAAAATATATTTTTGTGCTATTGTTTCCCATAATATAAGTCTTGATAGAGGTCTTTATGTTGGAATGTACTATAATATTACAGTAAGATATTCAAAAATTTCCACATTTCTATATAGTCTTAACTAGTTTGTATTAGCTGGGCACACAAAAAAAGTGATGCTTTTTTTTTTTTTTAATTGCAGATTATTTAGGATGTCCCTGTCATGAACTAAATTCCTTTGGCCAACAGCTATATATGAGGGTTTGATAGATTGCATGAAAGTTGAGAACCTTTGCTCTGGTTTATATTCTTTCAGTGAGTCATCATAAGAATAAGAAAGCAGATATCACAGGAAAGGGGCAGAAATGTCATAATAATACAAATGTGTGACTTGACTGAGTTTTTAAAAGGAGTCATTACAGTCTCTGGAGGAAACTATATATTCACATCTTTTCTTTCTGTTATGGTATGTGATGATCATTAATCAGAGGGTGTTACAAAGGCAGTAAAACTATATATTGTTTTATTGGAGAGTTTTACAAAGATGGTAATAAGGCCTTAGATCCCCGGCCCCCCACAGTGGCTCATGTCTAAGAGAGGGCTGACTGGAGAATAGTATGCTCAGTCATGAGTTGTGCAACCGCTTCTTCTCTGTTAAGATAAAGAGCCTACTCAGACAATCAAATTCAAAACCATGCCTTAACCCAATTGATATCCCTTAGAGAGGCACACAACAGGGCAATTGTGTGAATTTAAGATGCAACATGTGTGCTGGGGAAATGCACAGAGCTGAAAATATGATGTATCTTCTTCAGTTCTCCTCCTTGTCTTTGTGCATCTTTTCCACTCTATGTAGGTCAAAATAAAGCCAATCATGATAACAATATGCTGTAAGATTGTTTCTGTCTCCATTCCCAAAGCTTCTTTGACTTCTTACCCTAACAAGGCAGGAGGGAAGCAAAACACCTTTGCTAAGGAATATTTTCTTCTCTAATTGGGAAACAGGCTTCAACTTTTTTTTTTTTTTTTTTTTTTTAGGGTGGCTCCATGGTTTAGCTGGATATTTCAGGCATACTGTAGCTTGGTCAGTACCATGGTCATCTGGGCACTGGTCTTGATACCAGCTCCCCACCCCATGACTTCAAGAAGTTGTATTGATAATGATGATGACATTGATTGCAAGAGTAAGAGCAGTCATGTAGTTAGCATTGTACTAGCTAAAATAAATTACGTTCTCTCTTTTGTGGAGGAGGAAAATGAAGCTTAAAGACATTATGCAAGTTGTCCATTATCATAGAATTAAATAAGTGGTTGAGCTACCCAAAGATTCTGAACTTGTTTTTCTCTCCTGTTTCAATTGTGACCTCTTTTTAACCTCAAGAAAATCTCTCTTTTTGTCCCACAGGGGCTTCATTTTTGTATTAGTTTTCTAAGAATGCCACAAACTGAGTGACTTAAAACAACAACACTTTAAACTTTATTCTTTCACAATTATGGAGGCTAGAAGGATGCAAGCAAGGTTTTGGCCAGGTTGGTTTCTTCAGGAGTCTCTAAGGGAGAATCTGTTCAATGACATCTCCTAGCTTCTCCTGATGGCCATTGGCAAATCTTGGTATCCCTTGATTTTCAACTGTATTACTGCAATCTCTGCCTCTTTTTACATATAGTGTTCTTCCTATGTGTATCTTTGTCCCTGTGTCTTCACATGAACTTCTTAAAAGGACAACATCATTGAATTTAAGGCCCATCCTAACCCAGTATGACCTCATCTTAACTTGCTTATTGCAAAGATCTTATTATCAAACTAGTGACCTGGTGCATGAAATTCGTGCACATTAAAAGGGGATTAATTAGAGGAAATAATTTAATATTGCTATTTGCCCTTTCTCTATAATAGAAGTGTCAGAGATGAAAGAAAATTAGTAAAATGTATATGAAAACCTTCCTCCTGTCAGAGTCTGGGGCTCACCACAGGACCCAGAGTCAAGTCCCAGCCCACCCACATGCACCTCAAAATCATGTGAGACCCAGACCCGGCCGGGCCCCTCCCCCATTGGCCTAGATCCAGACCTGGCCAGTCCCACCCTTGTTAAGCCCTGTCGGGAAGGGGGCGTAGCCTCAGGTCCCCTGGCTGGGTGCCAGGACGGGGGGCATGGCCTGAGGTCCCCCAGCCCAGACCAGGGTGGGGGGTGTGCCTTGAGGTCCTCCATCAAGCCCCGCCAGGTGGGGGACACAGCCTGCGATCCCCTGTCAAGCCCCGCTGAGTGGGGGGCATAGCCTGAGGTCCCCTGTCAAGCCCAGCCAAGCAGGGGGGCGCAGCCTCAGGTCCCCAGGCCCAGTGCTGGGGTGGGGGGTGTGGCCTGAGTTCCCCTGTCAAGCCCTGCTGGGTGGGGGGCACGGCCTGAGGTCCCCCAGCCTGGCGCTGGGGTGGGGTGAGCAGCCTGAGGTCCCCTAGCCCAGCACCAGGACAGGAAGCGCACCTTGAGGTCTTCTGTCAAACCCTGCCAGGTGGGGGACACAACCTGAGGTCCCCTGTCAAGCCCCATGGTGGTGGGGGAGGGCGTAGCCTCAGGTCCCCGCTGATTGCTCGTTAAGGCTCCTTATGGGAACTTGGCCTCAGCTGTGGGTGCAGCCATCTTTGTGATGGAGTGATGGTCAATTAGCATATTCCCTCTTTATTAAATAGGATTAGGTAACATTCACAGGTCCCAAGGGTCAGGACTTCAATATTCCAACATATCTTTCTGAGGGACACAGTTCAACATAACACTTTTATTCCCTACTGATCTTTAAATGACTCACTGGTAATTTTCCAGAAATTCAGCTGTAGAAAAACAAGTGTCTGTAGGCAACCTCTGCTATCAGCCTGCTTGTATGAAGCTCCCTTGAAGCAAGGGCGAGTATAGGGGTCTGGTTACTCTCTTAAAATGTGCAGAAAAGCAAAACACAAATCAATATCTCAAAGAATTATTCTGCCACTCTGATGGGATTGCATCTTGAGTGACTGTTTTGTACCGCCTTAACTGCAGCTCAGAGAAATGGTGCCTCCCTCTCAAGTCATATAACACAGACAATATAAAAACTCACGTCAGATGCTTCTTTTTCTGCTTGTTGACAGAACCAAGTTTATGAGTGTGTCACTTTTCCTTGGAGAATGGGTGCTGTTTAAACTCCCCATGTACAAATTTGCTCACATATGATGAATAAGGGGCAGGGTGGAATTTCTTGGAATCAGGTTTTCCAACAGTTAGGGGCAGAGAGGGCTGGCTATAAGTGAAGAATTAAAGGGAGCAAATCAGGGAAAGGAAACAAGAATGCTAAGGTTATCAATTGAAATAAAGAAGCAGATAAATGTCACTTCTAATTGTTACCTATGCAGTAAAACATGGCCACCAATTAGGGGATCCAAGCAAGCAGTCTCTTTTGGGTCCAGATGGTCAGAGTTAAGGCTATTATGTGTACTGAAACACCATCTGCATTTCTGAGAACATTGATGCCATATTCCAATAACCAAGGGAAACCCGTGTGGATTTTTGCTTGTTCCAATTGCTGCTGTACCTGAACCATATTCACAGCCTCTCCATCTGTACCACATTCCTGATGCCTGCCATGCACCATTTGACAATCTGCAGTACTATGCTCTTTCTGTGACCCCATCTTTCCTACTGCATCATTTAGTTCCAATATGTTCAACCACAGAAGCTTTCCAAATTATTCACTTAGTGTCCAAGGGCAAGGTTACCTACCACCCACGAGGGAATGAGTCATCATATCATGAAGGCTATGAGAGAAAAACACACACAAAAAAACATTTGTCAACAGATTCTGTGTATTGTAGAGGATGAGTTCAAATGTAGGACACCACACAGATTTAGTGGTGCATAACAGATTAGTAAATTTTTGACAGGAAATGTCAGGCCCCTGCAGAATCTTAAAAATTTAGGAAATGGAAAGTTAAATGTTTGATGTCAAATAGCCACTTAATAAGCAAGGCCCTTTCCTCTGCCAATATTACTCCAAGAAAAATTAGGAAGGGAGCAAGGTTCTCAAGTCATTGGGCATATTCCGGGTTTTCCCCAATGCTTAATTTTGTTTATATGCCAGACATAATGAGTTTGTTACTCTCTTTTGCTTGGGACAAGAGTTGGGATAAAATACAGTTCAATATAAGATATCTCTGTTCTTAAGGTGCTGTCTTGAAAAGAAAGAGGTTTTTGTGTCTCCATTAATTTGCTTAATTTGTTAAATGGCTACATACTCTAAACTCTTTACATATGTAATTTTAATCTAGCCAAACCTTTGTTCATTTGTTAAGTGTAATCACTGAAGCCCAGAGACTTAGTAATTTCATCTGTAACCACGTTTGCCAGACAGGAGGATGTGCTCCTTTCACTAGGCGGTACTGCCTCTTAGGAAAGTGTTTTAAACTCGGAGGAACTTGGTATATTTCAGACTTCTACGCTTTTGTTCTCTTAATACTATGTTTTGAATTAGACAATTTTATATAGTTACTAGAGGCCCAGTGCACAAAATTTGTGCACTGGGGTGGGGGGCTCAGCCTGGCCTGCACCCTCTCACAGTCCTGGAGCCCTCGGGGGATGTCCAACTGCCGTGGAGGTGGGGGTGGCTGGAGCCACCGCTGCTGCACTTGCCAACCGTGAGCTCAGCTTCTGGCTGAGACATGCTCCCCCTGTGGGAACACACTGATCACCAGGGGGCAGCTCCTGCATTGAGCGTCTGCCCCCTGGTGGTCAGTGTGTGTCATAGCAACTGGTTGTTCCACCACTTGGTCTATTTGCATATTAGCCTTTTATTATATAGGATTGTATTAGACAATTTTTTACTGCAACAATGTGGCATAACAAACAACCCCTAAATCTCAGTGGCTTATCATAACTTTTTTCCTTGTTCCTATGTCTGTGGGTCAGGTGAAGTTTGACTGGTCTTGGTTGAGCTTGATGGGTTTAACTGGATTCCTTTGCAGGTCAGGTTTGGGTTTATTCCGCATATCTGATCGTAAAACAAATAAATACTCTGAGCATGCTCCTCTTATTACAATGTCAGGAACACAAGAAGCCAAGTCAAATTACATAACAGTATTTAATAAATTCTTTGCTCATGTCACATTTGCTACTAATCTACTGGTAAAAGCAAGTCACATGGCCAAGCTCAACAGCAACAGGGAGAGAAAATATACTCTGCCTACTTTAGAGAGAGGTATGCCTATGTATTTTGGTGAAGGGCATGAATGTTTATTTCTTTAATAGAGAGGGAGAGAAGATAGAATCTTTCACCAGCATCTTTCAGTTATCCATAAAAGTTACAAGTTTTCCAAATAGTTCAGTAGAACCACTGGGAAATCTGTGTAGGTAGATTTTCATCTTTGCTTTGACCAGACAAGTTTTGCTGTTATTAATTTAATATATTGGGCTTCTGCATAAATTTCCTTTGAACAAGGGAAACTAAAATAACGCTTAGAAACAACTAGCTTATGTGATTAGAGCTAACAAAAATTTATGTATATAATTTTGGGTGATTCTATTTTGTAATGAATTTACCATGTTTTTCTGCTTTAAGTGGATAAGGATAACCTGTATTTCATAAAGAGACATAATATGGCAGAATAGTTAAAAACCTGATTTTGGCACTGTCTAGCTGTGTGACCTTGAGCAAGTAACTTAACTTATTTTTATACTTTTATTTTCAACAGGAATGTGGAAATAATAAAAATGCCTCAATAATAGGGTTATTGTGAATAATAAGAGAATGAGGGTTTACAGAGTAATTAGGATGATACCTGGTACCATATATAGGAAAATATACGATTAGTATAGGAAAATACAGGAGATTCACCATTAACTACAATGATAGGGAAAAGCAGATCAGATTTGATGATAAAATTATCATCAAATTTTATTTATGCACAAAATAAAGTGCACTACATATATGAAAGTTAAGGTAGAAAATATTAAATTGTATGCCTATTGCTCACCATTGTACCTAAAAACCTGAATGTTACCAATACCTTTGCCTCAACCTGTGTGCTCTTCCCCATCCTATCTCCCTGTTTTTCACATACCTCCCAGCTGTAATGTAGTATAGTATAATGGGTAAGAAAGCAGTTTCTGAGCTAGACTGTAGGAAATAGGCCTCTGTGATCCATCTTCAGCATAGTCAACTTTTAGTGAAGAAAACTAACAGCATGTTGCCAGTCGGTTACTGAATTTTCCCAGGGCAAACAGGATGCAGGCAGGAGGGGAAAGGTTATAAGAACAAAGAACTATGTACGTGACCAGAAAAACATTTTCCAGGAAGATCCACCCGCCACAACTAGCTAAGGGGAGGTAGAGACAACTAGAAAAGGCCTCAGCCCATTTTTAAAAACCCAATAGGAGATAATAAAACCTGGGTGACATGGGCGGGGGGAAGGGCTGTTAACCCCATAGTACTCAGCCAATGAGGAACCAGGGGAGGCCTCTCATGCACTAGGGATAAATAGCCTGTGATCACTGCTTGGAGTGTGCCTGTTCAACCAGACACCCAATCTTGCAAGGTTTCGTTTTTGTCATACTTTGTGTTTCTGATTTCATTATTTGAATTTGGACAGATGAGCATTTCTCACATAGACCAAGGGCATTGGGCAAGTTATTTAACCCTTTTTGCCTCAGTTTCCAAATTATTTTGGGGATAATTATAATATACTAGAGGCCTGGTGCACGAAATTTGTGCATGGGGGGTGAGTCCCTAAGCCTAGCCTGCACCCTCTCCAATCTGGGACCCCTCGAGGGATGTCCAACTGCCCTTTAGGATCGGGCCTAAAAGGGCAGTCAGACATCCCTCTCACAATCCAGGACTGCTGGTTACCAACTGCTTGGCTGCCTGCCTTCCTGATTGCCCCTAACCGCTTCTGCCTGCCAGCCTGATCACCCCCTAACCACTCCCCTGCCAGCCTGATTGATGCCTAACTGCTCCCCTGCCAGCCTGATTGCCCCTAACTGCCCTCCCCTGACGGCTTGATCGCTCCCAACTGCCCTCCCCTGCTGGCCATCTTGTGGTGACCATCTTGTGTCCACATGGGGGCAACCATCTTTGACCACATGGGGGCAGCCATCTTGTGTGTTGGAATGATGGTCAATTTGCATATTACTCTTCTATTAGATAGGATACCTCATATAAAAATGATATTGGTTAATACATTTTAAGCACACAAAAAGAGGCCTTGCAAATGGTGAGCACTGTGTAAATCTTAATTACTATTATCAACATTATTATTAGTCATACACACATCACTAAATTGTCTTTGCTTGGTTTTGAGCTTTATGAGAATGGAATTATAATGTTTATGTCCTCTTTTGTAGCTGACATTTTAACTTAACATTATACATCTAAATGTCACCTACATATTGTTCATAATTTTGTATTGCGTGAATATTCTATTATTATTCATTTTCTTATTGATGAATATTTGTGTTGCTCCCATTTACATATTCCTTTCTATTATCAATGATGCTTTTATGGCCATTCTTGTACATATCTATTGGCGCACACATGTAAGAATTTTCCCAAATTGATATCTTGAATAAAATTGCTGAATTGTGGGGACTTTAAGATGTTCAGTTATGTCAGACAAGGGGCCCAGTGCATGAATTCGTGCACCTTGAAAGGAACTGTGGGCCACGAGGCTGTGGTGGGCACAGGGGTGGGTCTCTGCCCATTCTCTGTACCCCGACCCAGCCCCTCCTGCCACAGCCACCGGTCCCCAGTCTGCCAGCAGCCCCTCTCTCGCCACCACCACTCCCATGTGCTGACAGTGCCAGCCCCGCTTGCACCTGCTGACAGCATGGAGCGATTGGGGCTGGCGCCAGCAGTGTGTGTGAGCGGAGCCAGCGTTGTCAGCTGGTGTGAGTGGCAGCTACTGCCCCAATCATCCCTCAGGAGCAGGGGGAGGTGGAGAAGCCCTCAGGGGTGATTGGGAACAGTGCCAGGAGTTGGCAGCAGGTGCAAGCAGTGACTCTGGCATCAGCTGCGGGTGCAAGCGGGGTTGGCACTGGCAGTGGGTGAGTGGTGGCTCCAGCAGCGGGTGCGAGTGGGGCTGGTACTGGCAGCGGGTGCCAGCACCCGGAGGGACTGCGGCATGTGGGAGCAGAGAATTTTCAGTAACCACCAGAGGATCACCCCAATGACAGTGACCGGCGCTCTGCCTTGGTCTGGCATCCCTGCTCATCTGCTCCATCATCCCGCCACGGCCAATGCCCACTATGTTCTGTGCTCTGCCACCTGCTGCTGATGCCCGCCATGTTCTGCACATGCCCCCTGGTGGTCAGCACACGTCACAGCGACCAGTTGTTAGGTTGTTTCGTTGTTCTGCCATTTAGTCTATTTGCATATTAGGGTTTCATATATATACATAAATAGAACCAAATTGTTTTCAAACTGCTTGTATCAACTTATATTTTAACCAGTTTGGCCTTGGCAAACTTCTTAATTTGTGGGCAAATTACTAGGTATAAAATGGTAATTCACTGTGATCTTAATTTACATTTTTGTGATAATAAGGCTGAATATAATGTTATATGTGTATTGGCTCTACATGCTTTCTTTTTTGTGATAGTCTTGATTTCTTACTGTTTTTTTCCTGGTCTATATTTCTTATTGAGTGGCAGGTGTTAATTAGCCTTTGAATAATATTCTGTTATTGGTATGTATGTAATAAACACTATCTCCAATGTTGGGTTGACTTGCACTTTCTTTATGGTGCCTTTTTATAAATAGAATTTTTTAATTTTAATATAATTAAACCTATCAATCTTATCTGTTATGTTTAATGTTTTA
Source organism: Plecotus auritus (assembly GCF_963455305.1). Classification (NCBI taxonomy): domain Eukaryota; kingdom Metazoa; phylum Chordata; class Mammalia; order Chiroptera; family Vespertilionidae; genus Plecotus; species Plecotus auritus. The sequence continues at coordinate 139,113,666 of NC_137772.1, read as the reverse complement.
AATAATTCCCTGACCCAAATTCAAAAATTTTTCTTATTTAATTTCTACCAAAATGAAAAGTTTTGCCTTTTAAATTTAAGGACATAGCCATATATATGATTGTGTATGGTGTGTGGTAAAAATTTAATTTAATTTTATCCACATGTATAAATGTATCATTTATTAAATTGTTCCTTGTTTTTCTCATAATCTATAAGGCTATTTCTATCATACCGTGAGTTTGCATATATGTGTGCTTCTATTTGGCATTTCTTATTCTCCCTCTCTTTTTCCATGTTCTTTCGGTCACTTTATCTATTCCTGCACCACTACAGCACTGTCTTAATTGAAATAGCATTATGACAAGACTTGATATCTGGCACAGCAAGTAGCCCCTCATTATTCTTCATCTTGAGTAATGTCTTGGCTATTCATAAGCCTTTGGTCTTCCATATAAATTTTAAGATCCACTTGGTATGCTCAGGTTTAGCTACAATGAATCTAGGTGTAAATTTTCTTTTTATTTACTCTATTTGGAATTAATTTTGTCTCTTGCATTTGTAGATTTGTATTTCTTATCAGATCTGAAAAAAATCATAGTCATTATCTCTTGAAATATAACTTACCCTTCATATTATCTATTCTCTCTTCTTGGGATTCTAATAAAGTATGCTTTAAGCTCCCTCATTCTGTTTTCTCCATCATGTAAGGCATTCTCTCATATTTTTCATCTTTTTATGCAGGATTCTTTGTCATTTTTTATTAAATTTATTGGGGTGACATTGGCTAATAAGACTATATAGATTTCAAGTGTACAAGATCTGTTATTGCACTGTGTACCCATCACCCAAAGTCAGATCATCTTCCATTACCATATATTGGGTCTGCTTCACCTGCCTTGTGTCATCTTTTTTCCTTCCAATTTACTACTTCTCCCTTCAGCAGTACCTAATCTACTTTTTAACTCTTTCACTGATTCTCTGATTTCAACAATCTTATTTTTAATTTTGAAATATTTATTTTAAAAACATAGCTTGGTATTTTTAGTATTTTGCTTGTTTTTAAAATAAAATGTAATTTTTTTTATTTTTGTAACATGTGATTCACAGTTTATAAACCATTTCTGATATTTCAATATCTAAATGCTATGGGGGCATAATTCTATTCTTTGTTGTTTTTGCAGACTCTCATTCATTTTATTTTCTTGTGTTTCTTTGCATTTGTTATAATAAGCCCACATTTTATTGATCTCATTACATAGGTGATCTGAAAGCCTAAATTGAAAATATTATCACAGAGATAATTTTGAAATCTAAATTGGTGCAAGCACTTTATAAACAATATGACACTCTTTATGCAGTTAAATATCTGAAAGACTTGCTTACATCCTTCCTTGTTTCTTGCAAGAAACCATATAGTGTTATAGATAGGAGTTGATCTTCAGTGAAGAAATCTCATGTTCCACCCTCTTCCATTCCATTGTCCTTATAATCCTGATCAATGTTAGTCTTACTGGTGGACAAACTTTGAGATGGCCACCAGGAACTCCACCTACTTGCCCTTGCACAATTCCCTCTCCTTGAGTGTGGGCAGATCCTGTAACCAATAGAATATGGCAAAGGTGACTGGATACCATTCCCATCATTATGTTATATTACATAAGATTCTATAATCTCAGCCAGTTTGCTCTAAAATCTTGCCCATCTTTCTGACTTTGAAGAAAGAAGCTGCCATAAATCTTAAAACTCAAGGAAATGAATTCTTCCAACAACATTAGTGAACTTGGAAACAAACTTTCTCTAGTCAAGCTTCCAGATGAGCACTGGGACCTTGTTGATAGCTGATTGCAGCCTTGCAGAGAATCCAGCTAAGATTCCTGATCCAGAGAATGTGAGATAGTTATATACTTGCTTTAAGTCACTAAGTTTGTAATAATTTGTTAAGCAGCATAGCAAAGAAACACAGCCTGGTAGTACCCTTTTTCCTCCAAAGACCACCTTTGAATGTTTTACTTCTCACTGCTTCCTGCCCTGTTTCAGCTGTCATTTCTTTTTTCTCTTTCTCTCAAAGGGAGAGAAATGTGCTAGAAATGGGAAATTTCAGAGGTTCTCAGAAATCTATTTATTGTATAGTTCTGGTACATTAAGTTTTTGTTTTATCAAGGAGCCAGTTATCAAGCAGAAGGATGGTTTTTCAGAGGGCATAGCTTGCCTCTCTTTTAAAGCAAAGGTCCTCAAATAATTCTTATCATTAAAGTGAGAAAAAATGTGTTTTATGGTTGATATATAGTCACAAGAGATGGTTTCATAGTTGATGAGAAAGCATATTACTTTTTGTTAGAAGGAAAGACTTCAGTTGGAATGATGCAGTTTTCAGATGAGAGATAGGTGTGTGGTAAATTTTATTGATTTTATGTTGTTAATAGACTACATTGAGTCAATACTCAATGAAAGAAATGAAAAAAAAAGAACAGGAATTAAATTTTTAGCTTTGTAAAAATAACATATAATCAAACACTAATGGAAGAGAACTAAAAAGATTTGTCCAGAGTGATTGCCAAAGGAATTCAAAAACTCTTCAAGGATTCTCAGCATTCCTTTTTTTGGGGAGGGAGGGGAATAAACAGAGGGCAGAGGAGAAAAATGACTCTGTTTCCTTATTTGCCTTTACTTTCCAGATGCTAATGTTCACCTACTCCAATAAGAGAGGCTGTCATGACCAAGTCAAAGAATTTCTTTGCTAAGCTTTTCTGTATGGATTTACTAAGCGATCACTAACCTTTGAAATCCATCCACTTATGTCAACTAATTTATTAATTTTTACTCCTTTCTACTTGGTATTCTCTGTGAAAGTACTGCTAATGTGATTGTTGCTAAAATTAATATATTCTTCTTTCAAGTTACATGAATAATATTCAGTGGTTACTTTCTATGTGCCAGAATTGTGTTAATGAGTTACATAAATTGCCCCCCAGTTAATCTCAAAATAGGGCTCATTAACATTACTCATGGTATCATTATAACATTTATTAAAATAGTAACATATTTTGTCAGTCAAATGGTATAAAATATATAGTGAAAAGTAGGACCCTTAATCACTCCTCCTTATTCCCTACATTCCATACTCCAGGGGCAAACTCTTTAATTTTTTAATCAGTTTTGTCTGATATCTAACTCTATATTTTAAAATAATCTGGTTAGCCCTGGCCGGGTGGTTCAGTGGTTGGGCATTATCAGTCAGATTCTTGGTCAGGGTACATGCCCGGGTTTCAAGATCAATCCCAGTTAGGGGGTGTGCAGGAGGCAGCCAATCAATGTTGTACTCTCACATCAGTGTTTCTCTCTCTCTCTCCCTTCATCTTTCTCTAAAAATCAATAAAAATATTTTTTAAAAAACTGCTTAAAAGTCTGCTTATTACCTTTAAAAAATTTACACATTGTATTCTGACTTCTTTCTATGCAGAAGATTGCTTTCTCCTAGAGATCAGAAACAAGGCAAGGATGTCCCTTCTTAACACTTCTATTCAGCATGATACTGGAATGTAATACCACAAGAAAAGGAAATAAAAGGCCAATATTTGGGAAGCAGAAATAAAACTGCATTTGTTTGAAGGTGATATGATTATAAATGTAGAAAATTCCAGAGTCTACTCTCCCTTTAAAAAAAATCCCTGGAACTAATAGCATGGTTGTCAGATATAAGGTGAATATACAAAAGTCAACTGCTTTCCTAAATACCAGCAAAGAACAATTGGAAAGTGAATTTTAAACATATTACCATTTACATTAGAACAAAAAAATATTTAGGCATAAATCTAACAAAACCTGTATAGGATCTACATAAGGAAAACTACAAAACTCTGCTGAAAGAAATCAAAGAAGAGCAAAACAAATGTAGAGATACTACATGTTCAGAGATAAGAAGATTCAATGTGGTTAAAACATCAGTTTTCTACTTGGTCTATAGATTCAATGTAATCCCAATCAAAATGCCAGCATGAAATATTCACTTTTAATATTTCAACAGACTAATTATAAACTTTATATGAAAGTACAAATGACCCAGGATAGTTAACACAACCCTAAGAAGAACAAAATTAGAGGAAACTGCACCACTGAATTTGAAGACTCACCATGCAACTACCATCATCAAGACAGCATGGCATTGGAGAAGGAATGAACACATCAAAAGAGCCTAGAAATAGACCCTAGAAGTGCATAAATACAGTGAACCTCTTTGACAAAGAAACAAAGGCAATTCAATAAAGAAAGGATAATTTTGTCAACAAATGGTACTGAAACAACTGAACATCGACATGAAAAAAATCTAGACACAGACTTTACATGTTTCACAAAAATTAACTCAATATGGATCATAGAACTGAATGGAAAACACAAACTATGAAACTTCTAGAATATAAGAGGAGAAAAATCTAGGTAATCTGGGGTTTTTAAAATACAGCACTGAAAGCATAATTCATGAAAGAAAAATGGAATGTTAGACCATATTAAAATTAGGTATTTCTGCTCTATAAAAGACACTGTTAGGAAAATGAAAATACATGCAACAGACTGAGATAAAATATTTTCAAAACACATATTTAATAAAGGACTTGAAAATTCTTATAGGTCAACAAAAAGAAAACAAACAATGCAATTTAAGAATAGGGAAAACATCTGAGAAGACATCTTACCAAAGATATACAGATAGCCCCTAAGCATATAAAAGGTGTTTAACATAATATGTCATAAGGGAATTGTAAATTGAAACAGAAATTAGATATGATTACACATATATTAGAATGGTTAAAATCCAAAATATGACCATAGCAATTGCTGGTAAAGATTCAGGACAACAGAAGGTCTCATTCATTGCTGGTGGGAATGCAAATGGAAAATGTTTTAGTAGTTCCTTATAAAGCTAAACATAATCTCACCACATGATACAATTGTTCTCCTAAGTAGTTATTCAAGTGAGTTGGTAGCTTATGTCTCCATAAGAATCTGCACATAAATGTCTATATCAGCTTTATTCATAAATTCCAAAAACTGGAAGCCACCAAGATGTCATTCAATAGGGAAATGGATGAACAAACCATGGTACATGCATTCAATATTATTCAGTGATTCTAAAAAATGAACTATTAAGCAATGAAAAGATATGGAGGAACTTTAAGTACATATTAAGTTCAAGAAGTTGGTCTGAAAAGATTATCTACTATATGATTTCAATTATCTGACATTCTGAAAAAGAAAAAATGTAGAGATAGTATGAGTGGTTGCCAGAGGTTTGGGGATTGGGAGAAGGGCAAATAAGTGAAATGCAGGGGAATTTTAGGGCAATGAAACTATTCTGCATAATATTGAAATGGCAGATAATGACATTAAGCTTTCAGCTTCTTCTTTCACCCATAAAACTATGGTGACTTTAGTTAATACTAGTAATGATAGATCAATATTGGTGCATTAATTATAACAAATGTACTATTAATGAAAAATATAAAGAATAGAGGAAAATGTGTGTAGGAGGATTCTACACCAACAGTTGAGTATTCTGTACTATATGCTTAATTTTTCTGTCAATATAAAACTGTTTTAAAAATAAAATCTATTAAATTAAAAAACATATTACATTCTGATTTCCTACTATAAGTAGGGTTGAGTTTTCTCATATTACCTTTCCTCCTCTTTCTTCTTAATTTTTGTTAAATCATTGCTCAATGTAGAGATGATTATAATTATGTAAATATTAACAACTGAGCAACATAAAATATGATTATACTTTGTTTCTTGTATATCTATTAATTTTTTCTATAGTTTTTAATTTTATTTAACAAGATCTGAAAAACACCTCATTATAATCAAACATGCTGGTTAGTTTACCAGTTCACATTTTTTTTGAAGCTGTATTTCTTGGAACCCTCTGTCCTCTTACTATAATCTGGATTGATTTGTTTCTAGGCATTTTACTTAGCTTTTTTTTGTGTGTGTGTGTTTTTTCTTGAACATACTCTTCATTATCATCCTCAGAGTACTCTTACTTCACCCCTTTGGGTGCCCTATTTTCTGGAATTACATTTGCCAGAATACCCCTTCTGATATGGTTCTGGGATAGCACTGGCTGATGAGTCATTTCGCTCAAGGTTTGGAAGATGGATGTGAAGCAGGAGCCATATTTCTTATTCTTAGAAGGTTGATGCAGGACACCAGTTGTGCTGAGTAGGAGAAGAGTTCTAATAATCTAATTCCCATTTAAAAGACTTTTACCTTCTCCTTTCATTTTCAACACCTTCTCTCACTTAAACTTTTGGAGCTACAGAGCTAAGTTATGCCCTTAAATTGTTTGCAGCCTCTCTTTGCTCTTGTGACACAAATTAACTTTCTTCTCATTGACTTATTTAAGTTCTATGAGGGAACCATTTTTGCCTTTTTACTGGTCCATTGCTTCTCTCTAGAACAGGACCTAGCACATAGTAGGTGCTCAGTAAATACTTACTAAATGATAAGTTCAAGTACTTAGTTTCAGATTTTGCCACTCTGGTAAGTCAGTTATTATTTCCATCTTTTAAATTTATATTACCATCTTTCTTCTGTTTTCTCCTCTTCCATTCTTTTTGATTATGTGGGCAGTAGCCTACCTTTTAACAATATTTTATTTATGTTTACATATATTCTTATAGTAGTGGAGTTTTAGGACAGAATAGAATAAGTGTGTTTTCATTTTACCATGCTTGCCTTAATATCAATCATTATTTTTCAACTATTTTAATATTCAAGAGACGTTTTTGTTTTGACTCATTTTTGAACTTTCCTGTACAAATGTGAAGCCTAAAGATGTGAATATTTGCATTTTGTTTTGAAAATCTTGTGGCTTCTTCAACTTCTACCTTATCCATTATGCTATTATGTTTAGCATTATGTTTTAAATTCAGTAGCAGCAGATATCTGATCATTTACAATTTTTCCATAAGTACACTAGACTTCAGGAACTCTCAGGCTTTCTCTTTTCCCTGAACTCTAAATAAATTATGACACATTTATTTTACAGCTGAATTAGGTGCCAGGAAAGATAAGAAAATCTATCTTCCATTTCTCGGATAAAGGCTGATCCTCCCAGAAGTATTTGTGTAATGACTCACTCATTCTTGATCAAGGGTCTAGAGAGTCTGGGGGATCTTGCATTTTGAGAACTTGGAAGTAATTTATGATAACAAGCAATATTAGGGAGAACATATTTCTGTATATTTTTTGCTAAATGCAGCTGTCAAACCCGAATGCCAACAGGTATAAATGTGAGGAATTTTGTCATAACACCTAGTGTTCTTTGAAGTAAAATAACTCAGTTGCATAGCCTTGTGTAGATTAATGGTCCTTTGGATTATTTTCTCCTGGCTCATTACTGAAGAGTAACTTCTGTTATAAATTATAAATGTGAAAATTATTATAAAATCTTCTATATTCAAGACAATGCTCTGTATCTTGTTATTAGCACTGAAGATTGATGCCTTTCATCTTCTCAGATTCATCTTTCAATTTATTAAGCATTTCACCAGTGCTAGAAGGCTGCTACCCATCTGTCAAAAATAAAATTTTATAAATTGACATCTTTGGATAAGCTCCCTCTGATGACAGAAGTATAGTGAGTTTCTACAATCACCTCTCTCCTGAACAAACAGTAATGGCTTTATTGGTCTAAGAAGAGGTAAATATTGTGTTACTCTAGTATAAAATGTAAGTATTCTGTTGAATTCAATAAAATATTTATTAAGCAGAGACATACCCTGCTTGGTAGAAAGCACCTTCCTATAGAGTCTTACCCATTCATGAAAATAAGAACATTTTAGCAATTAGATGGCACAAATCATGCAATCAAAATAGAAATGGCTAAAATACTGATGTCCCCCTGCTGTACTGGAAATTGCCTATTAGTTTCTAGCTAGCAAGAAAGTCCACTGGATCCTAAGGGAAGGGCCAGGGACGTACAAGGACTCATGGCAGTAGACATATTACAGGAATATTTCAATATTTTGAAAATTAGTATTGATTTATTATTGGTACCTTCTGGATGAATATCAGCCTGGGCCATACTGAATTTGAATTTCTTTCATGGCAGTTTCTGACAGTGTGACCCATGAATAGTTCCTTAACCTCTCTGAGCTTACTTTCTTTGTTTTAACAGGCTACCTTGATGAAGCTGTAGGTCTCATGCATCATTTTGCAAGCCCTGCCCAGATTTTCTAAGTGTATCTTGGGTTGTCAAAAACTCCCCAAACCTGTGTTCTCTGGGAAGGATGACTCTATGGTAGAAATTACAAACTACAGAACTGGACAACTAATGAAGCTAAAACTTTATCATGAACAGATGCCTCCTTGGAATGAAGCCACTTGTACAACTACCAGCTCCAGCTCTTCACTGCCATTGCCATGTTTGGGAAGGCTCCTCTGCCAAACCTGACAACCATTGGTAATGTTACTGTGATATGCTACCTCTGCTGTGATCTGTACATGAAAAACGAATGCCTTACCTTTTGTCCCAAATAAATCAGTCTGCATTCAATTCAAAAGCTTGCATCAGTGGATCTTAATGTAAACGCTAAATCACATTTGGAGTGCTGGCTAGAAAGGATTGAGGAAAATTTTTAGTTTTCTAGTCTTTATAGTAAAATGTAGTACAAGAAGGCAACCAAAAGGTATCAGTGAATTTTGAAAAACCCAATCCACATTATCTGTCATTCCAACTCTGGTCTTTTAGACCCTAGAGGCGAAGCTCATATCTAATACATCATCCTAAATGCTACTATTTTTTTTAAACACATTTTTATTGATTTCAGAGCGGAAGGGAGAGGGAGAGAGAGATAGAAACATCAATGATGAAAGAGAATCATTGATCAGCTGCCTCCTACATGCCTACACTGGGGACCCTAGCCTTCAACCTGGGTATGTGCCCTGACTGGGAATCGAACTGTGACTTCCTGCTTCATAGGTAGACGCTCAACCACTGAACCACACCGGCTGGGCTTGAATGCTACTTCTACCTTGAAGATTCTATTGTTGATTGTAAGATAACTGAATTCCAATGTGCATAATAATGTTGGTCAAATTTCTCACAAACACTTGCCAAACAGTACTATTACTTTTTTGCTGACAATTTACAGGTTATAAATTACTTTGACAGATGAAAAATACAGAAAGCAAAAGACTAAAAGAAAATTTGTTCCAAAACATACAGCTAAGATTTATACCCAGGTCTTTGATGTCAATGACTTATTGTCCAGATTATACCATATGAAATTATCTGAATTTAATCTGCTAAAGCCTTAATTTATCTACCATTTCAATAATGAGGCAATTTAATATTAACTTTGGGTAGTGAGTTTTTTTTTTTTTTAAGCAATTTTGTATCTGCTAGCTTTGAAATAAGTTGGTGGGCTGAGTACCTTTGAAAAGGTAATGTGCTACATGAACAGCCTTGAATGAAGATGTATTTTTTATATTTACTAGTATTAACAACTGAATTCATCTTCATGTGTCTGAAAGGACAAGAGTTATGCTCCAAAAAGGAAACTCAAATCATTTTTTCATTAATTTATCCAGGATTATATTAACTATGTAAAAATTGAATTTCTCTTACTATAGAGATAAATTACCAAGATTTTCTGCTAAATGAATTTCATTCTTTATTGACATAATGTAAGCTATAATCAATGGGAGCCATATGTCAGTTGAACTGTGGGCTTTGCTATACTAATGGCAGTTACTATTGTATTCATTTTACAGAGTTTGGTTAAATGTATTATATAAAACTGTCATTTTATATTTAAACACATTGCTATCTAATAATCTTACTGCTTTTAAAATAGAGCATCGGAAAATCCAGGAGAGTTAGGAAAGAATATAGAAAAAGGGAGTAGGAAATATGATCACTCTGTTATCTAGAAATATTATTCTTCCAAATCAATAAATGATTTAGGGTCATTTGAATTCAGTCACATCCCCAAATTGCCGACATGTTCTTAAAGGAAATACTACTAAACCAGCAAATTTCTTCAGAATTATAAGGGAGATAGTAAATAATCTTGGTTTTCAGATCCAGAATATTCTTTGAAAGCAAAATGGGAGTGGGCAGCACAAGGGTTTGGGGGATGGAATGGGAGACTGTATTGTAAGAGGAGTTGTGAGTCCTATGGGTGAGTTTTTAGTGTGTGTGTGTGTGTGTGTGTGTGTGTGTGTGTGTGTGTGTAAAATAATCATAAGAGCAAAATCATTGAAAAAAATGAAAACTATTTTAAAAAAATCTTTTACTTATTCTTTCTCTTTCATCTCTCTTTGTTAGTGTTTTACGTAATGTTATTCTTTTCCGTCATTGCAGGCAAGGAACAGGTGATTTAAAAACCACCCCAGTAGGGACCCTACCCATGCCCCATGCTTCTCAAATTCTTTTACACCTGGTCTAACACAACATTTCCAGAGACTTCAAACAAATGGCTTTATTTGTGAGAGCGAGGTAAATTATAAAACAATTTAGAAGTTATGTGTAACTTATGAAATTATGTAAGAAATATAAAGGAGGATTTATAGGCATGAAATTATGGGAATAAAGAGAAAACAATTGTCCTTTTACCAACCCCATCCCTGGGGAATATGAATGATGAGGTGGAGGTTCCAGATAAGAAGTTATCTTAACTTTCCATAAAGCAAGCTGCATGTGAGCCTCTGAGTTATAAATTAGTAGAATGAACCCAGAAATTAAATGAAAACTGATTTCCAGGCAATTAAAACAAAAAGAAGAAAGTTAATATTAGACACATTGAAACAACTTTTTCCCCGTCAATAGCATTCACAAGAAAAAAAGCAAACTTTTTGTTGTTGTTAATTCTAGGGGGTTGATAATGGTAACAATGGAAGGCATTTTCTCCAGTAAACCTGATCAGCTGTTAGATTATCTTTATATCATTGTCTTCCTGTTTTGATGTTCATTGGATTGTTTTCTTTAGATTGTTGATAATTGTTTCTCATATATGCTGTGTTCGCACACTGCTCTTTCCTGAGTAATATATAGTCTTACCCTGATTTCCATTAAAATGCCAAATTCATTTCACAAACTTGTAGCAGAGTTTTTCCCAAGATGAGAACAGTAGAGAGATTTTTTTCCTAAGTGTATGATTTAAGATCATAGTCAGGAAAGCAGATTAGCAAAGTATTGTTATGTTTTGTAAGAAGTTGAAAAGGGCTTCAAGGAAAAATCGTGCTGGGAATAATCCCCGCCCACCCCCCCCACCCCCCCCCCACCCCCCCACCCCCCTCTGAGCCAGGCCCAGTTGAACCATTGACCCCAGCAAAATACATTGTTTAGTCTTTTTATTTTCAGCATGTTAGTTTTTCTGTTTTTATGAAGTCCACACACACACACAAAAAAATAAAAACACAACAACAATAACAACTACCTAATACCTCTAACATACCTGCTTTAAACCTATTTGATAAATTAATTAAATATGGTTGTTGAATCCCATGTTTTTCAATTTTTATGTAGATAACAGTCTAGACTAGAAAGACATGTAGATTGTTGAGAGCCTGAGTGAGGCTTCAGAGTGTTTATATTGTTCCATGTACTCATATTACAAAGCTGTAAATGTTAGGACCACACAGCACTCCTAGTAATAATGAGACATAAGTGGAAATCCAATCATGTTTCCTGAGTCTCATTTTTTTTTTTTTTTTCTCCTTAGAAGAGAGGGATTTGAATTGCAAAAGCAAGTACTTTTAAATGCGGCCAGCTTTTCACATAATAGTTTTAAAATTCACTTTGATTTTTATTGCTATTTCTTTATACAGTCAGGAGCCTGTAAAGAGCCTCTGCGTTTTCTATGTTTGTGCAGTTGGGTCAAAGGTATTGCAATTGCCTGTAGGAGAAACAGCAGTGGGAAAGAATTAATTTAAAGCATATTACTGTGAGAAATAAGGCATATTTCTTATATCTCAGCAAAGTGTTTGAAGACTTAAGCTACATAGATGAGCCAATTTCCATCTTGTTCTGTCTGATAAGGAAATCTAAATTTTCACCATCACCTCATTTCTGGATCTAATTTTATACCCCACTTCCAATACTTTCTAAATCTAATTCAAGACACAAAATAGAATAATATATATATATATTCACTCACTGCTGGATACTCTCTAAGAAAACAGAAAATTAAACTCTTTGATGAATCATGTAATCATGTTTTCACATGTCAGATTCTTCTACAAGTAGAGATACATTATATAAAATTTCCAAATTTTGTATCATTGAGTCAGACTTTGAAATAAATCACTGTTTACAGCAGATCTCATAGTGACCACTGTCTGGATCTCAGTATTCCTTATTTTCTCCTGATGGAGAGATCATTCTATATCACCCTTTGATTTTATTTCAAGGTTATTAGTTAAATTCAATGTTGGATCCTGTTCCATAATTGAATTATCTCTATATGACTTAAAAAAAGAAGAAAGTTTTAGAGACTAATTTTAGATATTGGTTTTCTTTATAAAACAGAAAATCTACCACATAGTTGATGTGTGAGGAAATCTGTTAGTGTTTCATATATAATTCTGTGTTAAATATTTTAACTGTTTAAATTGTATCAGCTGTGGTTGTAATAGTAGTCTGGTCTCTTTAAAAGTTCAAATTTTCATCTGTGTTGCCTCAATTGAGTCAGATGTGGTGATGCTGATGGGATTCACAGTAGTGAGACAGGTCAGTGAGGACCTAAAACCAGCTGCTAGGCTTGAGGCAGAGAAGACCACTTGCAATAGAAAATGGTATTTGATAGTTCTATTGAAAATATAGGTAGAGGTGTTGTTAAGAAAAGCTATCTGAAAATATAGCAAGAATGCAGTCAGACTGTGAGAACAGGAGAAAGAAACTAGAACTCTCAAGGAGAAGCTGGTTATCAATTATAAGTCCATTTCCACCTCCTAGAGGAACAGGGTGCTAAGCAATTTCTCAGACACACACCCTGATGAATCAGGAAAAAGGTTACCCATGAAGTATGGGCAGGCAATGTGCTCTTGGGAAGGAAGTAGAAACCTACTAACATAGTTGGGAGTGTGCAAATTATAGTCAGGCCAAACAAGTCGGGGCAACAGCACATTGAGTGTTGCTCATATGGTGAACTTACTGAGTCCTCCTGCATTGCATTCCCTTGATAGAAACTAATGTAGATTTGAACCTAAAAGAAAAAGTGACAAGGTTCCAGGTGAGGAGAAAAAGAAAATCAGAAGATGGGAATTAGGTAGGACCCCAGAAGATGAAGGAACAACTATATATGCATTTAACTTACAGAAATACATTGCTTTGCTCACCTAAAAGGTGTTCTGGAAAATTCAAAGGTTACAAAAAAGAAACAAACAGCTACTTAAGGTCATTTTCAAAGACAATTTTCACTACATGTGATTTTTGTTTCACATTTTTTTTTCTTGAACATAAAATCCATGTAATATGTGACTTCACTCTAGTCTGTTAATATAGAGGGAGTGCCAGCAAGAGTTTTTTTTTGGTTACTGGAGAATGCTGCTTCAGGAAAACTAGAAAAACAAAGAACTCTTAGTAAGCTGTTTTTGGAACTAAGTAACTCTTTGTCTTTTCAGCAGGTACTTATTGAAGCCCAAATATGTGCAACTGGCACTGGGAGCACAAAGAAGAATGACATAAGCTGCCTACCTTGATAAAAAAACAGTGGAATGAAAACCTGTGTAACTGGATATTTACAATACAAAATCATGAAGTCTGCAATAGAGGCATTCATAAAATACAAAAGGAGTTATAGGAGGTGGGGTCTGCTGCTGTCTATAGTCCACAAGGCATCAGAATGGTTGCTTTGAGTTCATTGGAATAAGGAAGAGACAGGCATTCCCAATAATAAAAGCACCTTTCATTTGCATAGCAAATTAGTTTCAAGATATTTCCAATATAGCATCTTATGTGCTACACAAAGAGTCCATTAATGCAGGTATTGTCCCTATTTTACAGATGAGAAAACTGGCCATGAGCAGCAAAGTAATTTACCCAAGCCACCCAAGAAGTAAGTGGGAGGGCTGAGTCTAATAATCACAGTGGAGTTTTTTGGTTCACTGTGCATAGTTGCCTTTACATTTTGAGGGTTAAGTTCAAGGTATTCTGACTCTTACCAATGTGGCAAAGCAGAATCACTATAGTGACAAAACTCCCTTTTTGACCAAACTTTAGACAGGCTCCTCTGAGCCCTCTTTTCAACTAGACCTTGTCCTTGAACCTTGCTTGTCTTTGGCAGCCTAGTCAGTTTTCATTGGTATAGGTATTAAAATGGGGTGGGTGGAGGGTAGAGTGGTAGAAAATAAGATATTGAAAATATTGGTGAATGTTTGCTCCTATCTACCTCTGACTAGCTGCTTCACTGTAGGAATAAGTCAGAATAAGTCCAAAAACAATGAATTGGGACTTTGGCCTATCTTTCCATCAGCCAAGGATGGGTCAAACCACTTATATTGACTTGGCTATATAGGAATCAAAGTGAATTAATCAATATGTTTTCTGTTAAAAAATTCTTTCAAATATCTTATCAGGTATTAGCAGGGACAAACAGTAAGTATTCCTGGAACTATTGAATAATCCATAGATGCAAGAGGTAAGTACAAAAGATACTACCTTCCCAAGATTCAGAGCCAATCCAAAAGATAACCTAAAGAAAAAAAGACTGTAGATAATTCCCTTGAGATCTGGTAACAATCAGTAGAACCCTGGCCTCAAGTGGAATACTAGTACAATCCACATTTCTGTCTGACCATATTATGGGGGCCTCCAACTTAGAGGTTGCCAAGTCAAGTTTTCAAGACACAAAACAAGCCAAACAAAAAGGCAATAGTTGCCCTTGGGAGAGAAAGGATTGACAATCAATGGGTATCCCAAAGCAAATTCAGAAGTCAATTCAATTCCTTCTTACCTTTTTTTTTTTTTTTTTTTTTGCTTCCCAATCTGAAAGGAAGGGGCAACATGAAATTTCATATTCCTCTCTCTACCAGGCTCCACAGATAGATACTGGGGAGACCTGACTTTGATTTCTCACCCTTTTCTGTTTTCTGGAAGTTTTTCCAGGACTCAGTCTGCAGGCTCTGGAGTGAGTCAAGTGTCTCAGTTGGTCTCATCCTGTCACCAGAAAATGTAGGGGAGGGAAATAACTTTCCCTTTATCCCTTACAGTGAGTGATTGGCTGAGAACCATTTTTCTGTAGGGATAAGATTATTTAGGTTAAAATTTCTCAGCCGTGGCCACTGCAATTCAAGATTATCTTTGGTAAAGTTAATTTTCTTGTTCAGCCTTAAAACAAAATTTTATTCACCTGAGGCCTCATAATGGATCCAGCCCGACTTAATTTGAACCCAGTTCATTTTCTAAGTCAGATGCAGTTGGACCCATAAATAATGTGATTTCTAAGTCAAACCTAGTTAGACCCTGGTGGTTTTCAGACCCAGTCAGGAAAAAAGAAAAGCTCCAGGAAAATGAAAGCTCATGATGTGAAAGCTGCAGAGCTGTGATTTACCCACCACCTCCAGAGAAAATAG
Organism: Plecotus auritus; assembly: GCF_963455305.1. Lineage (NCBI taxonomy): Eukaryota > Metazoa > Chordata > Mammalia > Chiroptera > Vespertilionidae > Plecotus > Plecotus auritus. The sequence continues at coordinate 139,098,109 of NC_137772.1, read as the reverse complement.
CAAATTGGAGAAACTCTACAGACACCTACTTTAGTTGCTTCTGGAGACAGTTAGGAAAGAGCCGGGGGGGGGGGGGGTCCTCTGTCACTTCCATCTTTTTACACAAAACTATTAAAAACTAAACAAGCATATTAAAATTTTTATGAGTTTATTTGGACAAAAATCAATTTTTATCAGGCAGCATGCAATCTAGCAGGTAGAAAGGAGCTCAGAGGAGCTGTACAAAATGAAAGACATATAGGCAGAAGGGAGTGAGAATAAGGAAAATAAAGCTAGGGGGAAAATCGTGTTGGTTAATACAGTTGCTTTCCTTCAGGGAATGGCAGAGGTCTATGAGTCAGATTATCCAACTGGTACTGATCAGGAGATTCCTTGTTGACTGGTTTAAAATTTAATTTCTGAGAAAGCTGAATTGTAATTAAGTGGTATCTTGGTTTGGTGACATGGGGCTTAGCATAAAAGATTCCATTTGGGGCCTGTTTTCAACAGTATCTAAAATTGAAATTCTGCTTATAAACCAGTTGAGACTAGCATTAAAGAGAAAAAGTAAATATTTTCTTCCCATGAAAACATATTAATACATTTTAAGCTTCACGAAAGTAAAAATGTTGTTTTCTTTATATAACCACTAAATATGGTGCATTTATATAAATGTTTAACAGATATCTAGCAAATCAATGAGTCTATATTTTAAATATAAATTTATTTATATTTGTCTTATTACTAAAATTTATTTTCTTTTCATAAGCATTATACTTCTTGAACCAATTGCATTAGTTAGTGATTTAAATAATGATCTTGATACAGTTGTAATTATCTAGTTATTAATAATGAGAAAGGAGTAAAAGGAGGCCAGGTGTTATAGGCATGTCATTTGGGCAGCTTCACCAGGAAGCTGCAACTTTGCACTCCCAGGGAACTACTGGCCCATTTCCTGCAGACTCACTTGGGGGAGGGCTCCAACAAAGTGGGGAGAGACACAAGTGCCGTGAGATTGGGGTGACTAGGGAAAATGCCTGTCATTCAAATCTGGGAACAGAATTCATTGGCCAGAATGGATGGAGCCAATGCAAGCCTGTGAGAATTTGGGGATATGTAATCCCCCAAACAAAGGAATTCTCTCTTGTGACTCTGGACTCCTGGTTCCCTCTTGGCTTCCTTGCATTTGCCCATGTTTCCTTCATAGCCATGTAGCCCTGAGGACCCCACACACAATAAACTGAGGGACTGCAATTGGAGCACACACTAAGCTAGCCTGATGCTGGACTGGAGTGTGCAAATATGAAACAGAAACTCTACACTTGTCAGGAGCACTCGCTCCTGAGTCTGCACATACTCCTGAACCCTCAGCACTCTCGCAGACTCTACTCACTGCGCCGATTGTTCAGGAGTAAGTTTCTCCTTGCCCTTGCTCACTACAGCAATTGTGAGAGTTCTCACTCCTTCATCTTGTTTGACTACGTTAACTATTGGATACGAGTCCTTCTGCCAGGGGCTGGAACTCCTTGGACACCAGGCATTAGAAGACAGAGAAGACATGAGAAGTCGTGGGTATTTAAGAGAGTATTTATTGCAGCCCAAATAGCCATTTGCTACTAAGGAACCATTAGACAGAGTAGTACAGTAAAGTAGTCCTTGCTAATACAGTAGCAAACACAGGAGCCATCCTAGGAAAAACAGCCAGCACTGGCTGGTAGTAATATATCTTCCCCACAATGCAGCCCTTAACATAGGAACTATACAGGAGCCATTACTAACTAAGCTGCCTCACATAATAGCAGCCTCGCTCTGGCTGGTCAGTGGCAACTTATATACCAGTTCAAACAAGCTCAAACAAAAGAGGCTTTATGCCAAATAGTGACATCAATAATTTGGCTACAGAAAGGCACGCTTGTGCAGTGTATACAGTGAAACTGCTGTGTCCTTGTACCTGCATATGGCAACTTAGCCTTGAACACCCTGATTAGGATTCCCATGTTCAGAGTGGCCTTGAACATCCAGCGTGCACTGACTGATTAGGGTTCCTACAACACTGACTCTGATTCTAGCCCTATTGAAAACGCTGTAGTGAGACAAAGGCAAAGGGGATCTTGGAAACTCAGGGACTTAATTCCAGGTGTTGTAGTGTACCCCAGGCAAATAAAAATGAGCCTTTCTCCTGTGAGACTCTCAGAAAATTACTTTTCTTAGGATATTGCAAAAAGCCCCACTCCCAGTGAAGTATGGTAGCAACCATACTTCGGTAAAAATTGCTGTTTAATATTTTAACCTTGCTGTTTTGGGTTCTGTATTCATTTAAAAGTTATTTTGATTTTCTGAACTTATGTATGATTGAATACTCCCTTGATGGTGGTTTGAATATCCCATTGATTGTGATCTCACTGGTCATCGAAGCACATTCCTCTGGGACCCAGGACAGATAGTGATCCTAAATTGTCTCAGTAGCTACAGATAATTGAGTTTTGGTTGACTCAGTGGTCCCAGAATCTGGACAGCACAATTATTCTAAATTGTCCAGGTGGTCCCAGATAATGCGTTTCTGTTGATTCAGTGATTCGTAGATGCTTTAGATAACTAAGTTGCTCAAATTCTGCTTCTGTAAAAATGCTTTTTCATGAAACAGGTTCCTCATTCCAGACCCAATGATGTAATCAATACCTTTGTGATATTCTGTCAATATAAGCCAGATGTGGCAAACTGTTCGGGGCTGCGAGGTCTGGAGTGCTTTTGCTCCCTCGTATGCCGCCGGCTTTTAATAAATGACTCCATAATTCAACCTTTTTTTGAGGCGTCCTTTGTAAGATGGGGGTTACACTACAACACCAGGAGCAGTGGGCAACAATCTTATTAATCATGATTAATACATTTGACTTGTTTTGTCACACAAAGGAAGGGCAGCATATACCATCAGGAGGCAAAGACCAGGATAAACAGTAAAGGAGTAAATGGCCATTTCCTTTTAATTTGCAAATGTTTTATACCAGGATAGGAACATCAGATACTACCCAGTATGGAATAAAAACACCTTTCCCTCTGAAGCATTTTTCTTAGAGGTGATTATTTAGTGATGGTAAATATCCAAGACCTGAGTTCTTTTTAACAAATTGAAAAGAAAAACTAATTCACAATTTCCAAAACTACTCTTTAATCTTATGTGTACTAACAGCTGAAAGGAGTTATTTACTTCTCACTCTGGGATTATACCTGTTTTAATTTCTGTGGGGAATTACATAAAAAGTTGTAGATTTAGTGCCTGCCCTGGAGAAACTTATAATCTAAAAGTGAAAATAGTGTAAAGAAAAATGAAAGATGCTTAGAGGTAAAACCAATTTACACTTTCCTATTTTTAGAGGCTCTAGGGAGAGCAGAAATTTTCATTGCATGCTGTACTCATAACTTTTGGAGAAAAAAAAAATCAATGCCTTTTTATATGTTGCCAGCTTAGTGAATTCTGTGATGTGAGCAGTAAAGAATGAATTTATGAGGTGAGGAACAAAGAACTCAGGAGTTTAGCAGAGATTTTTCAGTTGAGATTTACAAAAGGAAAAGGAAAGAGGTAGACACAAACATTCTGTTGCTACATTTTTTAGAACCAGGATATGTACAAGTGTGGTTCCCTTGGTAACCTTTGTGTAGTGTGTGAGTTAGCACAGCAGTTTCTCCTGTTTTCATATTGTAATCAAGAACTCGATTATTTTGTTAATGTGAATATTTTGCATTTTTTCTCTTTTTTTTCCTTTCCCTTGTGCTTATTTTACATTAAACCCTGAAATCTGATTTGTTCTTAATTTGTCAGAAGTGCAAATTCTTGGAAGCCAAGTAAGAATTGAAGATAAATGAAAAGGAAGTTGTAAAGGTATACATTCCAGAAAGTGAAAAGTGTGTTTGTAAAATCAAATTTTCAAAAGGAGTCCAAAGAGAATTTCTGGATAATAATGAGAACATTATCCAAATCCTGTTATCTAAAAAGTTAGTTGAAATTATAGGCAGCCTAACTGTTGCCATGTAAACTATACTGCAGGTAAGCAGAGCCATGTAGCTTATAAATTTTAAAATGTAATCACTTTGCATTTTGCTATCAGTCACAGGGAACAGTTAGTCTGATCTGTGTTTCCTCCACATGCACTGAAAGTGAAAGGTCAGCTGTTAACCTCCCCTTGGCTTCACTTGTCTCCTTTCAGACTTTTTTCCTAGGTCTTGGTTATAATCCTTCTTAGCACATTGTGTCCCCTGATTCTTAACATCCCATCACTGCCAATTTGTTTTGTTTTGTTTTAACAGCTCTCTTGTTCTGAAAAGCACTGCTAGGGAAATTCAGAGGCACTTGCCAGTTGAGTTCTATGTAATTAGGCCCTCCATGCTGTTCTGCTATTCCTTTATTCACCATTAACTAACTTCTTAAAGCATTTTCTTCAGCAGTTGTTCTAATCCTTTTTCAATTTTCTTCAGCCTCCAACCACACTATTGTCTTCTTCGGTCTAAGGAAAGACATTTGTTCTTACTTGATTAAAATGACAAGCCTTAAAGAGTTATTTTCCCAATTCCTCTCCTTTTTTTGTTTGTTAATCCTCACTGGAGGACATTTTTTCCCATTGATTTTAGAGAGTAGAAGGGAAAGAGGACACACAGAGAGAAACATTGATGTGAGAGAGCCGCATCAATTGGTTGCCTCTCACACCAGGGCAGGAACCTGCAACCCAGGTATGTGCCCTTGCCCTTGACTGGAATCTAATCCTGGACCCTTCAGTTTGAGGGCTGATGCTCTAACCACTGAGAAACAGCCACACTAGCCAGAGCAATACTTCTCCTTTTCATCTAAAAATTCTTCTTGAACTTTTAGCAGATGTTCCCAACAAGAAAAAAAAAAAGTATACTCAAATTAAGGTAATTTAATGGGAAAAGTTATTAAAGGCACTCTTTACAAATGTAGGATCTGTATAGTAACCTAGGGCTAATAAATAACCTCTGAGTAATCTGTAGTTATGACAGGTAAATTTCCAAAGGAGAGGATCCTGTAGGTTTGGCCACCTTGCATGGAGCAGTGACCTTCAGTTGAGGGATGGTCCAGCTCAAGGAGACTCTGTGATATGAGGGCCAATACTTCTCTTTTTTTTCCCCTTTCTCTTATCTCCTGCCTGATCCTCTCTATTGCCTCCTGATAAGGTCCATGGATCAGCTTGGCAGCAGGATGATGCTTGGAGGGACAAACAGAGATTACTTAGCATAGACCTCAGCAGATGTTTTTCTTATGTCTATTATATTTAAAAAATGTCATTTTAGATTTCATAAAGGATAAATAATTGGTCCTGACCCCAACTTCTAAAAGAAGCTCAGAGCCTAGAAGTGAAGATGCATACACCTATAAATATATAAGCCATGTGTATAAAGCATGACACAAATATATATATGCAAATATAATTCATGATAAAAAAGTGTTATAAGGTAACTACATATAAAATGCTGTGGCAATTGAGGCAGTCAGAAATTGCTACCCAATATTTTCATGTGATGGGGACTTACAAGACACAGGGGCACTTACAAATATTGAGATGGAGATGTCAGGGAAGGCATTCTAGTCAAAGAGAACAATATAGGCTAAGGCAGTGATGTGAAAGCATGGAGTATATATTGAAATACACTGAGTGGCCAGATTATTATGATCTCTGAACACATAGTAACCTGGCCACTCAGTGTGTGTATGTATCTATATCTACACTAATAAAAGAGAAACATGCAAATTGACCATACCTCCGCTATGCCCACAATCCACACCCACCAGCAAATCAGGAGTAAGTATGCAAATTAACCCAACCAAGATGGCTGCAGCCACAGAGAGAGCAGGAGGCTTTGGTTTCCCCGGCAATGGAGGAATCCAAGCTTCCCGCCCTGGATGACCCTGGCCTCCACTCAAGGCTACAAAGTTTCAATTACAGAAGATAAATAAATCCCAACAAAAATGGCAGCAGCAATGAAGCTGGAGAGACCAGGAGGCTTGGGTTGCCCCTGGCGATGGAGGATGCCAAGCTTCCCACCCAGCTTGGCCTGCCCTGGCCTTCGCTCAAGGCTACAAAGTTTCAATTATAGAAGATAAATAAATCCCAGATACCAGGGCCTCTGCTTGGGTTGCCGGAGGGCATGGTCGGCCTGCAAACCACCACAGGCCCCTTGCCCAGGCCACCCCACGCCCCAAGGGAACCCCTACCCTGATCCGGGACACCCTTCAGGGCAAACCAGCTGGCCCCCTCCTGTGCACCAGCCTCTATCCTATCTAATAAAAGAGTAATATGCAAATTGACCATCACTCCAACACACAAGATGGCTGCCCCCATGTGGTCAAAGTTGGCTGCCCCCATGTGGACACAAGATGGCCGCCACAAGATGGCTAGCAGGGGAGGGCAGTTGGGAAGGACCAGGTCTGCAGGGGAGGGCAGTTAGGGGCAATCAGGCTGGCAGGGGAGCAGTTAGGCATCAATCAGGCTGGCAGGGGAGTGGTTAGGGGGTGATCAGGCTGGCAGGCAGAAGTAGTTAGGGGCAATCAGGAAGGCAGGCAGGTGAGCAGTTGGGAGCCAGCAGTCCTGGATTGTGAGAGGCATGTCCCAGATTGGAGAGGGTGCATGCTGTGCTGAGGGACACACCCCCCCCGTGCATGAATTTCGTGCACCAGGCCTCTAGTATATACTAGAGGTCCGGTGCATGAATTTGTGCATGGGTGAGGTCCAGCCAGCCTGGTCAGGGGAGGAGACATGGGCATTTGGCTGGCCTGCCTGCTGGTTGAACTCCTGGGGACAATTTGCATATTAGCCTTTTATTATATAGGATATACACTGAGTGGCCAGAATATTATGGGTTCAGAGATCATAATAATCTGGCCACTCAGTGTATGATGGGCAAGAAAGTTGTGAAGTTGGGCAGGCTGCAGAGGCAGTTTTAGGTGTGGTTGAGGAAAGCTAACTTTCCTGTGCTTTACTATGTAGCATCATTCTACTAAGTGATGAACTTTTGTTAACACTTTACATGCAACAGATGGATAAAGCAGACACTATTACTCCCATTTTACAAATAAGGAAACTGACTCTTAGGATAAAGTAAAATAATTTTACCAAAGTCACAAAATCAAAAAGTAGCTTTCTGGCTCTAGCCAGTTTGGCTCAGTGGACAAAGCTTTGGCCTGCAGACTGAAGGGTCCCGGGTTCGATTCCAGTCAAGGCACATGCCTGGGTTGTGGGCTCTATCCCCACTAGGGGCATGCAGGAGGCAGCCAATCAATGGTTCTTTCTCATCATAGATATTTCTATCTCTCTCTCTCTTCCTTCCTCTCTGAAATCAATAAAAATATATTTAAAAAAAATAGCTTTCTGTGAAGTCTCAAATGACATACAACACACGTTAAAGGCAAACAGAGTGCCCAGCACATAGCAGATGTATATATAGTCATGCATTCATAATGACATTTCTGTCAACAGGGGACCACATATACAACTAAGGTGGTCCCATAAAATTACAATGAAGGTGAAAAATTACTATTTCCTAGCGACATCCTAGCCATTGTAATGACATAGCACAAGGCATTACTCACCTGTTTGTGGTGATGCTGGTGCAAAAAAGCCTACTTGTATAAAAGTATAGCACAAACAATTGTGTACAGTGCATAATATTTGATAATGAAAATAAATGACTGTTACTGGTTTATGTATGTACTGTACTATATGTTTTATTGTTTTTTTAGAGTTTGGTCTTTCTTCTTATAAAAATAAATTTGCTATAAAACAGTATGCTGTGCTACAATGGCAGCAGCCCCATACTGTGCCTCTTGATAGCATCATTTCTCTTGTGCTTGATTTAACCTCATGTTGTTTTGTACAGTAACATGCTGTACAGGTTTGCAGCCTAGGAGCAATAGGCTATCCTGTATAGCCTACCCTAGGTGAATAGTAGGCTTTCACATCTAGGTTTGTGTAAGTGCATTCTATGTTTGCACAATGACACAATCACCTAATAACACATTACTCAGGACATATTCCCGTTGTTAAGCAGTACATGACTGTATATGTTAGTGAGCATTAGCCATCTGAATCATCCTCACTTTTGACAGCAGTGCTGGATGAATTAAAAGAAGAGCAGTGCTGAGAGGGAGAAAATAGGGGCATCAATGGGGATAGTGATGGAAGAAACAGAAAAAATAGAGTGGGCTTGGGAAATACTATGAGGCTGATGTAACTTGGCAACTGATCTGAAGATGGGAACTAGAAAACAAGCATGAAAGATAGGAGAGTTCCCCAATAAACTGTTTTTCTTCCTTCTGTTCCCTTTTTCTAGAAACAGCTTCCCAAACTCCTTAATCATCCATACTGATTCTCTCTTTGTTCTCCTTTGTTCCTATCTGGTAAACTAAGATTAATTATAAACTGTTTTTTATTACATTATCTGAAACATATCTTATTTTTAATTCTTTATTCTTTAAAGTATTACATATAGTATTACATATTTCTCCTTTTTCCCCCATTGGTCCCTCCCCAGTCACCCTCACCCTCCAGCACATGCCCTCACCTGTCTAGTGTCTGTGTCCATTGGTTATGTTGTTCATTATATCCCACAAATGAGTGAGATCATGTGATATTTACCTTTCTCTGACTGGCTTATTTTGCTTAGCATAATGCTCTCCAGGCCCATCCATGCTGTTGCAAATGGTCTTTCTTGTTTACAGCAGTGTAGTATTCCCTTGTGTAGATGTACCACCGTTCTTTAATCCACTTATCTGCTGATGGGAACTTAGGCTGTTTCCAAATCTTAGCTATTGTAAATTGTGCTTCTATGAACAGAGGGGTGCATATGTCCTTTCTGGTTGGTGTTTCTGATTCCTTGGGATATATTCCTAGAAGTGGGATCACTGGGTCAAATGGGAGTTCCATTTTTAATTTTTTGAGAAAACTCCATACTCTCTGAAACATATCTTACAGTTAGTCTCGATTTAAGATTTTATTATTAGAGTTTACTTAGATCTTCTGTTTTATTTATCTCCTATTTCTCTTTTAAAAATGTATTGCTTCAACTTTTTTAGATTTTTAAAAATGTATAATCATTTTTTCCCTATTGATGTATTTCAAAGGCTCCCAGTTAGCTAAAGAACAGGTCACTTATATGCCATGCAATAAATGTTACATTATAGTTAGAAAAGATGAGGTAGATCTCTTTGTATTTTCCTGAAAAGATATCCATGTAAAAAAGCAAGTTATAGAATTGTCTGTGTAATGGTAACCTGTTTTTAAAATAAAACAATTTACATGTAGTACATATTTCATATCCACTTGTATATGTATGTATGTATAAAAATTGGAAGACTATATACTTATTTATTCCTTCTTTAAAGTGGTATTGGGAAAGAGGTTCTCCATTTTCTATACATACTTTTGGGTTTTTATTTTTTATTTTATTTTTTTAAATAAATCTTTATTGTTCAGATTATTACAGGTGTTCCTCTTTTTTTCCCCCATAGCTCCCCTCCACCTGATTCTCCACCCCACCCATGCCCTTACCCCCCGCCACTGTCTTCATCTATAGGTGTAAGATTTTTGTCCAATCTCTTCCCACACCCCTCACACCCGCTTCTCCCTGAGAATTGTCAGTCCACTCCCTTTCTGTGTCCCTGATTCTATTATATTCACCAGTCCATTCCGTTCTTCAGATTTTTTATTCACTTGATTTTTAGATTCACTTGTTGGTAGGTATGTATTTGATGTCATTTTGTTGTTCATAATTTTTATCTTTACCTTTTTCTTCTTCTTCCTCTTCTTAAAGAATACCCTTCAGCATTTCATGTAATCCTGGTTTGGTGGTGATGAACTCCTTTAGCTTTTTCTTGTCTGTGAAGCTCTTTATCTGACCTTCAACTCTGAATGATAGCTTTGCTGGGTAGAAGTAATCTTGGTTGTAGGTTCTTGCTGTTCATCACTTTGAATATTTCTTGCCACTCCCTTCTGGCCTGCATAGTTTCTGCCGAGAAATCAGCTGACAGTCGTATGGGTGCTCCCTTGTAGATAAATAAACGGTTTTTCTCTTGCTGCTTTCAAGATTCTCTCTTTGTCTTTTGCCCTTGGCATCTTAATTATGATGTGTCTTGGTGTGGTCCTCTTTGGATTCCTCTTGTACGGGGTTATGTGCACTTCCTGAACTTGTAAGTATTTCTTTCACCAGGTAGGGAAAGTTTTCTGTCATTATTTCTTCTAATAGGTTTTCAATATTTTGCTCTCTCTCTTCTTCTGGCACTTCAAAAATTCGGATGTTGGTACGCTTAAAGTTGTCCCAGAGGCTCCTTACACTATCTTCATATTTTTGGATTCTTTTTTCTTTTTGTTTTTCTGGTTGGGTGTTTTTTGTTTCCTCATATTTCAGATCTTTGTTTTGATTCTTGGGGTACTTTGATCTACAGTTGAGTTTCTGTATATTCTTTATTTCAGACAGTGTATTCTTAATTTCTGACTGGTCCTTTTCCATTTTTTTTTGGCATTCTCATTAATATCCTTAAAGGCCTCAGCAGTTTTTAGAAGATTCTTAAGTAACCTTATAAATGTGGTTCTGAACTCTATGTCGTCCAGTAGTTTGCTTTCCTCCATTTCTTTCATTCATGACATGTTTCTTTGTCTCCGCATTTTGTTGCTTCCTTGTGTTGATGGAGTGGTTTTGTGTGGTAGGTGATCTATAGGGGCCAGTAGCTCAGCCTCCCCAATCACCTGAGGTGGACGCCTTTGGTACACCCCTTTGTGGGCTGAGTGCAAAGTCTTGGGGTAGTTTAGCCTTGACTGCTGTTGGTACACTGAGAGGAATTGACCTCCAGGCCAATTGGCTGTAAGGACCCGCTGTGTCTATAATGGAAGAACTGCTGCGCTGGAGACACGCTTATGGTGCAGGACTTGTTTCAGTGGGGCTTTGGTGCTCACTGAGTCTGCCTCTTGAATGTGTCACTTATGGATGTGAAGAGTTGAAATCTGGTGTCTCACACTGACCACTAGGTACACTGGCTTCTGGATCTCTATTGGAGTGCAGGTCAGCTACTGTCTGAGGCTACCCAGCAGGTGTTACAGCGAGAACTACAGTTTTCTCCTCTTTGTTTGGGGTTTGGAGGTTTTGGAGCTGTCTGACCCAGGCTGCAAGTTTGCTAGGTTAAGCTGCGATAAGGCAGGTCATTCATATGCTAAAGCCGCTGCTTGGAGCTTGGGTGGGTTTGTAGATTGTGCGGGGCAGGGTCTCAGGGCATGACTAGGCTAGGGCATGGCAAACAGCGATGGCTGCCAGTAAGCCGGCTCTGGGTCTCAGACCGCGTCCCCACATCCTGCGCCCCAGCACAGTAAACAATTATTCCTGTGCACAGCCCTGCAAGCAAGCCTCTCTCACTTTCCGACCCCACGGCAGACAGTTCAGCTTCTCCCCGTAGGAGTTTGGGTCCCCCGCGTCTCTCCAGAAACTGGAGTTTGGAGTAATCGGGAGCTTGTCTCCCTTCAGGTTGAAAAAAGCAGTGCTCCCAGTCGCCCGTCACCAGCCCGATTCGCGGCCCCGTACCTCACTTTTTCTGCACTTGTGCACCTCTCAATGCTGTTTGCTCTTTCCTTCTAGTTGTAGAACTTCCACTCAGCCAGCTTTCCCGTGGTTCTGGGTGATAGACGTTTTGTCTTTTAGTTGTAGTTTTGAAATTGTTGTGCGAGGCAGCAGTTTAGGTGTTTACCTACGCCGCCATCTTGGATCCTCCTCACTTTTGGGTTTTTAAAAACCTTTTTCAACCAGCTTTGTATTACTTTTATAGTTAAAGTTTAAAAGAAGAGTAAAACACAAACACCTTGGCTTGGAATTTATGGCCCTTCAAATCTGAGCCTGAATTGTTTTAATTATCTATCCTAACTCTCACTATCTCACTGTATCTCAGATAAACTAACTAGAAGCCCGGTGCATGAAATTCGTGCATGGGGGGGGGGTGTCCCTCAGCCCAGCCTACACCCTCTCCAATCTGAGACATGTCTCTCACAATCCAGGACTGCTAGCTCCCAACTGCTCACCTGCCTGCCTTCCTGATTGCCCCTAACTGCTTCTCCCTGCCAGCCTGATCACCCCCTAACCACTCTCCTGCCAGCCTGATTGATGCCTAACTGCTTCCCTGCCAGCCTGATTGCCCCTAACTGCCCTCCCCTGCAGGCCTGGGTCCCCCCCAAATGCTCTTCCCTGCAGGCCCAGTCACCCCCAACTTCCCTCCTCTGCCAGCCTGGTCACCCCTAACTGCCCTCCCCTGCAGACTTGATTGCCCACAACTGCCCTCCCTTGCAGGCCTGGTCCCTCCCAACTGCCCTCCCCTGCTGGCCATCTTGTGGTGGCCATCTTGTGTTCACATGGGGGCAGCCATCTTGTGTGTTGGAGCGATGGTCAATTTGCATATTACTCTTTTATTAGATAGGATTAGTAAATACATGGACCATGGGTCCTCATTCCTCTCTTCCTCACTCAGAGCTGCTATAGCTTATTGCTTGTGGCAGTTTTCCTAGTGGGCCTGAATAAAGCTACATAATCTTTTATAACTTCATACATCTACTAAAAATTGCTTATGGGAGATAGAAATTTTGCTAACTCAGATGTATGTTATCAAATTGAACACTTTGGTGTCCCCTAAGCACATTCTATTCTTTCTTAACTCGAGGCCTTTGCTTATGTGATTTTTTTCCAATCCCAAAGACACTACTACCCCCCACTATCTCTCTACTGGACTCAACACTTTATGAGGCCTTTTCATTCTCTGTGTTGGACATAAGCTCTTCTTTTTGTCTTCTTTGTAGGCATTTAAGCTATAATTTTATTAATATTTTCTTTTTTTGGCTTTATTTTAGCTATATAACTCAAGGAGCAATTATACTTGTTAATGATTCTATCTTTTATGGTGCCTTGATTACAATGTATGATCAATACTGGTCAATATATTTGGCTTTGTATGTAGAAATGCCAAGAAACAAGTCTAGATCCTTAAATCAAGCATGTCTTTTATCAGTATTTAAAACAAAGCTTATGAAATTTCATTTTCATAATCAACATCCAGATTTATAAAATGGCTGCTATTTTGAGTCCTTCCATAGTTCTTTTGCCAACACTTATATCTCAAGAAATGGGATACTACCCATCAAGTTTCTTTAGAAAATTGTTTTAAAACTTTCCATAATTACCTTTTGCTGAAGAACACATTTGTTATTAGACCAGTGGATTTTAGCAAATCTGTAGACTTTTAAAAAATATCACAGCTCCACACAAATTACTTTAAAACCTTCTGTAAAGCAGAAGGAACTGACATGGTGTAGAAAAAGGATGAAGATAGAGATATTTTTTCTTTCTGAAAGTACACATGGGATTATAATTACATTTTGGTGCCATTGAGGTGGTAAATGTGTGAACACTATAAATCTAAGTATTATCCTCCAATTACGTGCATTAAAATAATATGGACAAAAAGCTTTTATGAGAAATTTTACAGTTTCACATGTCACTTCCTCTGGAAAGCATTTTCCAGTTCCCTCCGGGCAGAGTTGTTCTTTGGGATGTCTGTGGTACTAGTACTTTGTTCAATTATTTACATAAAAATTATTGTCTTGTATTTTAGAATTGCAATTACTTTATTTATGCACCAGTTTCCCAACTCAGATTATAAGCCCCTTGAGTTTAGGAAATGTTTTGTGGTTTTTTTTTGTGTGTGTTTTTTTTTTTTTTTTTTTGTCCTTTACATCCTAGGTACCTATAGCAGCATTTAGAACTTCAAAGCTGCTTCATAAGTATTTGTTGAGTCAAAGAACACAGACTCACTAGAATTGATCCTGCCAAATTCCATCCAGCTTTCCAGGTTCAGCTCATGTTTCTCTCTGTGAAATCTGTGCCTTTTCTTCTCTTTTTCCATCCCATGCAGAATTGTTTTTTCCCTCTTTTGTGCTATCTCCAAACCTGGACACACTTCTACTACACTAAATTCTAGCTACTTACAAGTCTATCATTCCTACTTTAATGTCTGTGGAGACACAAACTTATTTATATATCTCCAGAGTCTACCATAATAATTAGTAATTAATAACTGTTTTAATTAGTAGATGCATGAGTAAAATAATGGTCCTTAATTTTACTAGTATATATCACCTAAAATGGCTTCTTTCAAATAATCTTATATTATTAATAGTTATCTTTTTATATGTCTGTTCATCTCTCTAATCTTTTTATCTATTATCTGTGTTTTTACATATTTTTATTTATCCTCTCTCTTGTTTCTTAAAAATAGGCAGGGACTATCTAAAGCATGAGGTATGCCATGGGTGGCTCAAATTCTGGTAGGAATCTGGGGAGCTGCTGTGCCCTAAAGGCCACAGAAGATGCTAAGCACAGAGGACAGGTCACTCAATAGATTAGGCCAGGGACAAACTTTCCATATCATTGAGTTCTCCCATTTTACACAATTGAGAATAACTTACTAGTACATTAAAGCTGGCAGTCATTATAAAAATTTATGAAAAGATTGTCAATGGAATTACAAATGCAGGAACAATGTAAGTTAATCATATACAGGGCATCAAAAAATATACACACTTTGAATAATTATAAAGGCAGTGTTTATTAAAATATATTTCATTTTCAAATGTAATAAAATCAGCTGTTAAAGTGTATATATATTTTGGGGACACCCAGTACTTAGCATTTATAAAAACATTGCGAAATATAGACATTTTAAGCCCATTACTCAGCGGTAAATAGCCAGTGAAAATAATAAAGTCGAAGATTGCTCCTGAGGATTCATTCTTGTCCTGTTTTTTGAAAATAAGATTATCTTATGTCAAATACATAAAGTCTCTGCATAATTCAAGACAACTGGAAGAATCCTGTTGTGGTTTTGGGGTGTGGATCATCATCTAGGTTCATGGATAGTTCAGATCCTGCAAAGGTACTAGTATGACTATCTTATACCTTATCATGAGAAAATATGACTTGTTTAATGTAACCCCCCCCCCCACACACACACACACACTTGTTTCTTACATATCCTTTGTCCCTTTCATTTCATTTGTAAACTTGATTCTTGCTTCTTTGGATAAGAAAGACCTAATTGTTAATTTAAAATGACAACCAGTCTATCTCTGTTCATTTCTGAGCCTTAGCGTGTCCCTTCCCTGGGGTGAACACAAAGCCCTGTCTAGTTATAACAATGACACTTTCTTATACATTAAACAGGTAAGTTTC
Source organism: Plecotus auritus (assembly GCF_963455305.1). NCBI lineage: Eukaryota > Metazoa > Chordata > Mammalia > Chiroptera > Vespertilionidae > Plecotus > Plecotus auritus. The sequence continues at coordinate 139,082,869 of NC_137772.1, read as the reverse complement.
TTTTTCCTGGAAGTGCAAACATTTGTTCAAAGAATTGTTGTCAAAGGAGAAGACTTCTTTTCATCAACATGTAAAGAGACTTTTTTTCATGGATATTTTGCACAAAATATTGTTCCTCTAAAAACCTTGGGATTGGGAGCTCTTTGTTTTTGGAACCCAAAGGATACATTAACTAGGCACAATCCAGAATATAAATGGGTTCTTAAAAGATATTAACAAAAGAGGTTAGAGAGAAGACAGTTTCAATCTGATATGGAGAAATGTCCCCATGAGCAAATAAGGAGAGCCCTGGTAATGGTACTTAATCTGAAGGTTGAGCTAAAGAGGACAGTGACTGGGAACATGATTTGCATAAAGAGACAAAAATAGGAACACATTGGTGTAATTGAGTATAATGGGTGATTTTATTTGAAAAAAATATCTGTTAATCTCCAGAATTTTACCTAGACTATTAGGCAACCTGTAAGATATGTTTTATCACTGATTCTATAATTTTGTTACACATTCTAACTTGAAAAAGCCAACACATATCTTTCTAAAAATAAATTTTATGATCAATTTACTATTATATTAACTATTTAAAAAGAGAATATTTGTAAAATTTGTGTAAGGGATGTAAAAGAGCAAACATACAACGTACACACTACTCAGATTAAGAAATAGAATGGCATTATCATTTGTTTTGAAGGCCCCTATATTGGAACATTAATATATCATTTAGTTTTGCTGTATAACAACAACAATAAAAAGCCCCAAATGTAGTGGCTTAAAATAATGCTAGTAAATATTCGCCATTTCTTGTGATTTTTTGGGTTGTTTAGGCAGTCCTTTGGAAAGACTCCACCTTTCTCTGCTGGGTCATCTCACCTACAGTACATGGTATCTTACCTGGGGCTGTATTGTCCAGGTTGACCTCACTCATCTGTTTGATGGCAGATTCTATGTCAGCTGGGATCCTTGATCACATGTCAACAGCAGCCTTGTTCACATGGTAATGGCACATTCCAAGAGCAGTAAAAGAACAAATACCATTGCACAAGAGATTTTCAAGCATCTGATTATATGATTGCTAATGTTCCATTAAGCAAAGTCACATGGCCAACTCAAAATCCAGTGAGTACAGAAATAAACTCTGCCTCTTGAAGAGAGCAGATACAAAGCCACATTACACAAGATGTGCCAATAAAGATGGGAAGAATTTGTAAGCAACCACTCCTAAAAATAACTTCTAATTTTTGTGTATAAATAGAATAATACTGAATAATTCTATGTGACTTGCTTTTTCTATCCAGTATGTTTTCATCCAAATATTCATGTTGTTTTACGTATTTTTAATTCATTCATTTCACTGCTATTGTCTGGATTTTAATGCCACCTTCCAAATTGTCTAAAAAAACTTTTTTATATTGTATTAAGTTCATTATTTATTACTCATTTTTTATGATTTGTCTTGCTTTGTATAATACTATCAACTTTGAGTAATAATAGCTTTGTTTCCTTATTTCTAACTAGAGGCCCAATGCACGAAATTCGTACAAGAGTAGGCCTTCCTTCCCCCGGCTGCTGGCTTCCCTCTGGTATCCAGGACCTGGGCTTCCCTCTGACTTCCCTTGCAGCCCCGGCTTCATCTGGAAGGACGTCCGGTCTAATTAGCATATTATGCTTTTATTATTATAGATTACTTTTCTTTGAATTAATTGAATTAATTTTTAATGCTTTATTGTGCTGATTAGCATTTCAAATAAAGTGTTCTACAGAAATGGCAATGAGAAGCAACACTTTCTTGAAATGATAAAGGGAATAAACTCAATTATTGTGTTTTTGCGGGGAGGTATAAAGTGCCATTAATCAAGTTAAAAATTTCCCTTCTATTTCTCATTTTCTACGAGTCTTTTTTCACTTATATAAAGGGGTGTTCAATTTTATCAGTTATAGAGATAATATACTTTTTAATCCTTAATGTGGTGAATTATTTTATTTTCTAATATTAAAAATGTTTGCAGTATTGGGCTACTCCAAATGTAGTCATTCGGTATTATTTTTGTATATGATGCTGAATTTAATTCTGTAGTATTGTATTTAGGACTTTTGAGTTGATCTTTGTAGGTGAGGTTAGCCTATAATTTATTTTCTAATAATATTGTTGTCATATTTTAGCTACAAGATTTTTCTAGCTTCATAAATTAAGTTGAAGATTGTTTCTTCTCTCTCTCATTTGTTTTATGTTATAACTAGAGGCCCAGCATGGCAAGTCACGTGAGACCCCAGACCCGCTGCACCAGCAGGACCCCAGACCCGCCATGAGCCACTGCACTGCATGAGCCCTGAACCCTGCCTCGCTGTGTGAGCTACAAGACCCATCTCGCTGCGTGAGCGGCTAGCAGGTGGGGGAGGGACTGAGAGGTGCTCCATGCACCTCCTGGTGACTGGTTGTTTGGTCGTTCTGGCATTACAGCATTACAGTTACTGGCCATGTATAATATAGATCATTTGCTCCTTGACTATTTTAAAGAAGTTTCCAGTAGTATACATAGACTTATTATTATTGTTATTATTATTATTTTGATGAAGATTTATTTAATGGAGAGAATAAATCAGCTTTTGAATTTTTCTTAATTTAGTTCCATTATGTAATGTTTTTCTTAGGAATTTTCTATTACATATAATTTTTCAAACATTACCCTTTTTATTTATATTATTTATTTGAGCTCATTATTTTTTTCTTTATTACTCTCACTAGAGTATTGTTAAATTTATTAGCTTATAGTTTTGGCTTTATTGTTCCTCTATTTTATTTTTATATTTTACTATTTTTGGCTACTATATATTACTTCAAATTCTCTTAGGGTAAATTTTATATTTATCTCACTTCTTAAATTGAAAGCTTAGCTAATTAATTTTGATTTTCTTTCTCTTTTATGGTCATGTTATAGCTGTATAATTTCCTCTAAGAACTACTTTAGCTACAGGCTACAATTTTGATATGTAGTATTTTCATTGTCATTTAACTTTATGTGTTTTTAATTTTCATTGAGTCCTTCTTTGACCCATGAGTTATTGAGAAATTTCTTAATTGTCAAACAAGAGATTTTTCTAGTCAGCTTTTCAATATTGGTTTCTAACATAATTGCATTTCAGACAGAGAGAATTGTTTCTTTGATTTCAGTCTTTTGACATTTACTGAAATAAGTTTTACGGGGCAGTATTTCAACAATATTCAGAAATGTATGCAAGAAAAAAATAATATATTCTATGGTTATTTACAGTTGTATTCTTTATAATGGATTTTTATCAAGCAGTTTTTTATGTTGTTACATATTCTATATTCTTAGTTTTTTGTTGTTATTGTTAGGTCTATTACTAAGAAAGGTATATTGAAATCTACAATGGAGGTAAATTTGTTGATTTCTCTTTGTAGTTCTAAAATGTATATATATATATATATCTGTGGTTTTAAGAAAATACAAAATTAAATTAAATTGTTTATAGCTTTCTGGTAAAAAAAAAATCTTTTACCGTCTACAATTAGAATATAAGGTGTATAGCTTGGCCAGTGTGGCTCATTGGATTCAGTGTCATCCCACCAAGAGGTCACAGTTGGATTCCAGGTCAGGGCACATGTCCAGGTTTGGGCTCCATCCCCAGTAGAAGGCATCCAGAAAGTAGCTAAAATTTACCCTAAGAGAATTTGAAGTGATATATATCAATCAGTGGCATCAATATTTCTATCTCTCTCCCTTTCCCTTTCTCTCTCTCTAAAAATCAATTTTAAAAATTAAAAAAAAGAACATAATGTAAGGGCAGGGACAGGGCTTATGTTTTTTTTTCTATATTATTTACTCATATATCCTATTGTGTTTGAATTATACCACTGGTGGTTCCATGTACTCCATTATCCAGAAATGGCCAGACCCATCTATACTAATAAAAGGGTAATATGTTAATTAGACCAGACATCTTCCAGACGACCTTCTGACGTCCTTCCAGACAAAGTCATGGTGGCAGGGTTGAGGCAGAGATAGTTAGGGGCGATCAGGCCAGCAGGAGAGAGCAGTTAGGGGGATCAGGCAAGCAGAGGAGAGCAGTTAAGGGGATCAGGACGAGAGGCAGGTGAGCGGTTAGGAGCCAGTGGTCCCGGATTGCGAGAGGGATGTCTGACTGCTGGTTTAGGCCCGATCCTGAGTTTAGGCCTGATCCTACAGGCAGACATCCCCTGAGGGGTCCCAGATTGGAAAGGGTGCAGGCTGGGCTGAGGGACCCTCCCTCCCATGCATGAATTTCATGCACCGGGCCTCTAGTAGAATGATAATGCCTGTTGAAAGCTCAACTGAGGCTCTCAGCAAAAGTACTCAGGGAAGATGGGATGCTATACTGTGGGTGCAGCACACACTCCAAATCAATGACAATTATGTAGTGCTGTGTTGCCAACATATGCTGAATGGGTTTGGGAGACCAGTGATGGAATTAAGAATGGCCCATGTCCCCTCAGTCCCAGTGGCCCATTTGGGGAAATTTGTGTTTCTTATCTCACAATTATGGTTTAAAAGTACAAGAGGGATTTCACTAGGGAAAGCAGCAAGCTTTCTATTCATTCTAAGATATGCCTCCTGCACAGGCACTTTGCTCTCCTTGGTTGGAGAAAAGAGCACAGGATGAAAAAGAACAACTTTCCATGTGGGGAAAAGTGACCCTGATAATCAGGAAAAAGCTGGCTGCTGTTACACAGGGTGGACAGAGGAGAATATTTGTGGCAGCCAGACCACCCACTGAGGCATCGCTTGGCATTTTATTGCCCTATTTTTATGGTAAATGGTTGTGGCAGTAGCCACAACCAGAAAAGGATGCAATATTCAGGGGCTCAGCTGTGAGTGAGGGGGGTTTCAAATGACTAATAAAAAGGGAAGGAGCACCAGCTGCAAGGATGATAACTTCCTCTCACAATTACTATACTGTCTGACTCCATCCCCCTGCAAAGAGGTCAACCAGAATCCCAACGGGGTTACTCTTAGAACTTAAAGGACTGGATCCAGCAGTGCACAAAGTGGACTATAGAGGACACTATGCTGTGCCACCCCAGTTTCTAGTGATTGTCCTCGACCGAAGAGAGCCACCTTCCTCAACATCATGCCCCATTTCTTGGGTCTGTGAAATGCATCCAGAAAGATTTCATGCATCAATGACTGGTTGATGAATGTTATAACACCCTGCCTTTGTCCCAGCTTCAGAACTCACTGTGGGGGATTTGCATCATAGCCCAATTTCTCCTATGCCCAATTTTGTCTCTCCCCTTCCATGACAGGTTTTAATCCTGAGACAACTCCTTTATAAATGACTGTGTGATAATGTGCCAGAGTCCACTTCTGGAGAACTTAACCTGGAACAGGTAGGAATTTTTCTATTCCTTACAAGTTTGATAGAACACACTTGGAAAGCTATTTGGGACTAGAGATGTCAGTGGTTAACATTTCAATTTCTTTAGTGGTTATATCTTTAAACAGAGGTTTAAAACTATAGTCATAAAAGTCTTATACATTTTTGATAGGTAGAAAACTTTAAATCTTTATAATTATTGTTATTATTCTCAGTGTGACCCTATTTTATTGTAGTATAAGATACAATATCAGATTATTTCTTTCAGACAAGATCTAAGTTTTAAGTTGATTTTGCATCTTGAACACATGTTAAATTCTGCTTATTTATAATAATTTGTTGATAAATTTTGACTTTTCTGTATAAGTAGTAAGTGTAACAATATCTGCAAATAATGATAATTTAATCTACAGTCTCCATCTTTAGCACTCTTATTTAAACCCATGTTTTACAGCATTAACTTATTCCAATTTGAACAATAATAGTGTGATTTTTGTACTCCCTACTGAAAAAAATGCTTTTAAAATTTCTCTACCAATAGTAGAAGTAATAGTACTAGTAATAGTAGAAGTGCTTATAGAACACCACCTTTATTAAGTTGGCAAATTTTTTTCTATTCATATTTTTTCAAGTGTTTTCTTTTTATTATAGACTAGTGGCCCAGTGCACAAAATTTGTGCACGGCCGGGAGGGGTTGTCCCTCAGCCTGGCCTGCACCCTCTCTAATCTGGGACCCCTCGAGGGTTGTCCAACTGCCTTTTTAGACCCAATCCCACAGTTGGACATCCCTCTCACAATCTGGGACCACTGGCTCCTAACCATTCACCTGCCTGCCTGCCTGATTGCCCCTAACCACTCTGCCTGCCGGCCTGCTCACCCCATCTGCCCCCCCCCCCCGCCCCCGCTGGCCTTCTTGCCCCCAACTGCCCCCCCTTGCTGGCCTGATGGCCTCAACTGCCCCACCCCCCGCCAGCCTGCCTACCCCCAACTGTCCCCCACTGCTAGCCTTCTCATGCCCAACTGCCCCCCCACTGGCCTGATCACCCCCAACTTCCCTCCCCTCTTGGCCTGATTACCCCTAACCACCTCTGGCTTGCCCTGCTGCCATGGCTTTGTCAGAAGGACGTCTGAAAGATCTCCCGGTCTAATTAGCATATTACCCTTTTATTAGTATAGATACTCATGTATTTTTATATATTTTGAAATAATTGTTTTATTTTTTTCTACTGTAGTTTATTACAGTAGTAATGTTAAGCTCTTTTTGTATTCCTGGGATAAAACATACTCAATCATAATATATTTTAAAAGTATATTTGGATTCAGTTAGCTACAATTTTATTTAATTTTTTATACTTCTGTTATGAGTAAAATGGTCCTATAACTGTTTTTTCTTTCCTTGTGCTATCCTTTCTCTAGTATCAATGATACTATACTTAAAAAATAAATTGAGGAACTTTCATACTTTTAATTTTCTGGAAAAATATGTTTTAGGCATACATTCTCTCTCTCTCTCTTTTTTTTAATCTGTGCATGATGATATGTTTTCATTGATTTTTAGAAAGAGAGGAAGGGAAAGCAAGAAAGAGAGAAACATAGATGTGAAAGAAACATCAATCAGTTCCCTCCCATATGTGAACTGACCTGGAGATCCAGCCCGCAACCTAGGTATGTGCTCTGACTGGGAACAAAACCCACAACCTTTTGTTGTATGGGAAGATGTTCCAACCAAATGAGCCACCCAGCCAGGGAAGCATAGACTATCTCTTGAAGGTTTGGAATAATTGCATCATAAAAATATCTATGACATAATATTTCAAGAATACTATATTAACCATCCATTCAATTTTGGTGGTTATTTATTTGAGTTTTCTATATTTTTCTTGCACAAATTTGGCATTTTGTGTTTTATCCTACCATTATCCATTCCATTACAGTTGTTTGTAATGTTATTTTATTATTGTGAATATATATCTGTTAACTAAAAGTTTTGATTTTTAAGTGACATGTTCTCTTTATTGACTAATTTCTCATAGTTTATCAATTATAGTAATATTTGCAAAAGGTTAGATTTTAGTTTTTAAAATTTTTCTATTGTCCTTGTTCTCTATTTCATTATTTTCTTCTCTTATCTTTATAATTTTCTTAGTTTTCAATTTTGTTTTTCAGGGTCTCATCTTTATCATATATTTTTCGAAGAATTTGATAGTTCTTGATTACTTTGTACATATAAAATATTTTGGTCATATTTTTTCTGTCTTTTTAAAAAATATTTTGATTGATTTCAGAGAGGAAGGAAAAGGGAGAGAGAGATAGAAACATCAATGATGAGAGAGAATCATTGATAGGCTGCCTCCCCACCTCCTGGGGATCAAGCCCACAACCCGGGCATATGCTCTTGACCAAAATCAAACCCGGGACCCTTCCATCCGCTGAGCCAAACCAACAAGGACATTTCTATTTTTTTGTTATATAAAATATTTTTTCTATACATTTTGCACAAGTCAGACTTTATTTTTTCTCCATTCCTTATCATTTGACCCAATGGATTTTTTAAAAATTGTAAAATGTTACATATAATAATAGAAATACACTCTTCTTGCCTCTTCAACTTGTTTTAGTAAATAGTAGCTATCTCTTTTATTTAGAATACACCAGCCTATTTGCATTTGAAAAAAAATAGTACAATAGTACATAGGTATGGATTCTATATTTTTACTTAACTTATTCCATCTACTGGTATTCATTCTCTAATATCTTCATTTAATGAACTCTACTTAGCCTTCATAATTAGAAATTTTACCTAACACTCATTTTTGTTATGCATACAAGGGAAATGTCTATCTAATTGACAAATAGAAATATACTAGTTAAAATTAAGTTTAGCTTTGAGTAACTGAGAACTCTAAGTAATCATGTATTAAACAAGACAAAAGTTGATTTCTCTCTTGAACACAAGTCTAGATACTTGGCCAAGAATTAATATAACTCCACAACCTTCATGGACCCTGTCTCCTATTTCTGCCTTGGTGTCATATGAGTTTCCATCTTAAGGTCAAAGTTATCTGGTCTCACTTCATTCATCAATGAATGATACTGTTATAATCAACTAATTATTAATATCAAGAAAGGAGCAAAGTGAAGATAGATAGAGACATGTCTAATGAAGTTGGGGTGATGTTGGGAAGGTACTTGCTGTCAGTCCCACCTGGGAATAGGTCATTGGCCAGAATGGGCATGGCCCCTGTAAAGGCAAGAAATTTGGGATATTTAATCCCCTAAAAAAGAAATTCACTGTCTTTGTTTTACTTGGTTCCTCTAATGCTCTTGGAACTCTTATTGCTCAGGGCACACTCTCCTGTATTCACCCACATGGCCCACAGCCATGTGGACCCACACACAATGGATTAATGGACTGCTGCTAGCCTAATGCTCAACTGGACCCAGTTCCAAAATGGAAAGGAAACTCTGGACACTGGCTTTGCTTCTAGCTCTACTGAAACCCCAGCTACACTTCTTCTATGACTGGACCAAGGGAAAAGGAACTTTTTTTAAAAAAGAATTTTTTGTTGTTGAAAGTAATACATCTGTCCCCATTTTAGAAACACAGAGATTTAATTTCATGCAAATAAAAATCACGCATTCTCCCATTCTAGTCTCAGAAAATTATTTTTCTCAGGATATCATAAGGACTCCATCCCCAGCATCCATTGGGAAAGGGGACACCCCAATTTCTCCAATAACACCAGCATGACACAGAAAGGAGAGATAAAGGAAAGGAATATATTATTCAAGGGTACTTTGCAGAAGCTAAAAATTCCTCTTCCCTTACCTTGCACAGACAAAAACTTAATTGCAATTGTAGCTGCATAGAAATGCAGTCTTTCTAAATATTTTCAGCTAAAGATGGATAAAGGTGAGAATGGACATTGGGAACAAACAGCATTCTTTGACATAGTAAATGCCCTTCAATACAATATATCTGTATTAGTCTCCTATTGCTATTGTAACAAATTACCACAAATTTAGTGGCTTAAAACAACACAAATTTATTCTTACAATTCTTTAGGACACGAGTAAAAAGAGGGTTTCACTGGGCTGAAATCAATGTGTTATCAGGACCACATTTTCTCCAGAGGCTTTAGGAAAGAATCTGCTTCTTTGCCTTTTCCAGCTTCTAGAGATCATCCACCTTCCTTCCAGCAGCCCCAACACCATGAATTCTGTTTCTGTCACCACATTGCTTTCTCTTTGTCTCTGACTCTCTCCTGCCTCACTCTTATAAAATTTTCGTGTTTACATTGGGCCCACAAAGATAATCCAGGATAATCTCCCCATCTCTGTAATCTTTATTTTAATCACATCAGAAAAAAAAAAAACAAAAAACCACCAACAACACCTTTTGCTATTTAAGGCAAAAACATATTCAAAGGCTGGGGGGATTAGGACATGAACATCTTTGGAAGCCATTATTCAACCTACCAGAATATCAAAATTCAGAGAAATGTCAATAATATAAAGCATTTTATAATTTAGTTAATGTTTTTACTTTTTCAAATTTTATTTTCAAAACTTCTGAGTTGAGCAGGACATGCATATGATCCTCATTTAAGAATCTATTTGAGGTGTAGAGAGCTTAAATGCGTTTTTCAAAGTTGCATAATTATTATTGAAGCCAACAGTGAGGTCTACATCCTACTGTTTAAACACTCCTCCCCTCATGCTTACAGCAGTGCGGATGTAGAAATAAATAAGTAGGTATTTTCCTAATTCTTTTGAGGGTTGTCATAGAGAGTCAAAGTTTCTTGTTGAGTTTCTACATTCTACTTTTTTAGAATTCATAGCTGAACACTGAAAGTCTCTCTCTCTTTCTCTCTTTCACTCTCTCTCTTTTAAATTGTTCTTTCCTGATGGAAGGCAGATAGAAGCTGATAAGAAAAGCCACTTTCCTTGCTTTCACCCCCACCATGGAAGAAATGCCCTGTTTTTGCCAAGAAAATAGGTAGTCAAAAGAAGATGTAAGACCTCTGCACACTAGGTCAGGAAATCCCTGCAATGCCAAGCTGTTCCTAATATGAGTAGGTCATTGCTTGTGTTAGCCTGTGTTGCTGAAATGCAATAAGCACTGATTGCACCACAAGCACTACTAGTAAATGCCCAGCGATGCTCATAGATTTTTGGTGGGAACCTGGTCAGCAGGACTCAGGTCTCATATTTTCTTTTTGCCTCGATACTGAGTAAAAAGAATAAATTTTGAATTAGGGTCTTCTTCCACCCCTAAGACAACATCCTCTTAATTCTATACCCTCTTAATTCTGCCCTTGTGGGATTCCTGATGACCCCATTAGCCATTTCCCTGCCTCTGTCTTCCACATTCTGTTTTTACCTCCAATTATTTGTATTCATACTCAAATTTCTTTTTTAATAAAAGTACAACAATGTCCTCTGAATGGCTCTGCTTCTTTAATAATTTACCTCATAACCTGTTTTATTTGTTGTCTTTTAATGAGTTAAAAATTCATGATTCCTCTAAGAAAAAAACAAATGCTCAGAGATATCAGCTTTCAATCAAATGACCCTGAACAAAGGAGGACTCTCCTAGGAAAAGTTGGATGCTATTCTGAAAAGATTTTCATATGATATTTTCAAATACATTTTTTTCACTATCATATTTTTCTTTAATCCTTATTGAGTCACTGAGAATTAGACTATTTTCAACATACATAATTACCATGCTATCCATGGCAATTTGCAATAAAAATCAGTAAATTTTTCTCGCTTCCAAAATGAGATCTTTGAGGGTTTTTTCATACTATGTGTCTTACAAAGAAAGTTCTCCTAACTTTTTTTCCATATTACTTGAAATTTTCATTTAAGACTCTTCTGGGCCATGGGACTCAGCATTTCCATTACAAATCCATAAAGGCAGCCCAGTAATCTTCCCTTGCTCCCAGTACAGGAAGTAGGCAGTTGAATAGTTTGTGACTAAGGCTTTGAAACCTTGACCTACTTAATTAGCCACGGCACGGAAAAATAAGAGTTGGGGACAAGCTTCATTCTTGGAACAGACATTCATGAGTTATTGCTTTTTCTTTTTTTAATTTTAGAAAGTTTTTTTTTTTATCTGCTGTTTTTAAAAAAAATCTTTATTGTTGAAAGTATTACATATATCCCCTTTTTTTGTCCCATTGACCTCTTTTAGCTCACCCTCACACCCCACCCCAGGCCTCTACCACCCTATTGTCTATGCCCATGGGTTATGCTTGTATGCATACAAGTTCTTTGGTTGATCTTTCCCACCCATCCACTGCTGCCTTCCCTCTGAGATTCGTCAAGTCTGTTCCATGCTTCTATGTCTCTGGATCTATTTTTGTTCAACAGTTTATTTTGTTCATTAGATTCCACATATGAATGAGATCATGTGATACTTATCTTTCTCTGACTGGCTTATTTATTTTAGCATAATATTCTCCAGGTCCCTCCATGCTGTCTCAAAGGGTAAGAGATCCTTCTTTTTTACTGCTGCATAGTATTCCATGGCATAAATGTACCACAGCTTTTTTATCCACTCATCTACTGATGGGCACTGGGTTGTTTCCAGATCTTAGCTATCGTAAATTGTGCTGCTGTGAACATAGGGGTGCACAGAAAAGTTAAAGCAGAGGGATCTAACTGCTCTTTGGTTAAATTAATAAACCAGTGAATCTGCTGAGGCACCTAGTTTAGGTAACAAGGAAGACCTTAGAAAAATCAATCCATCTTAACCAAAATTTCCTCTTCTTATGTGTAAAACCAGATGACAAACTAACTTTCTCAATTTAAATATTAAACTTTAACCCTTGCTTTCAATAAATATTCTTGCTTCTCTATGATAGGAATTCCAGTTTACTTTCCTGGATATCTATGCAGAAATATTCACAAAGGGGACTGTGTTTTTATTTGATTACTAAACCAGTAGTGATTTAGAAACAGCTTCTGTCAAACCAATAAGATTCAGTTGAAATATAAAATATAAAAATATTTCATATTTTTGATCAGCTCTAAACTTGCACATAAAGATATAGAGTTAGAAGGAAAAGTCCTCTATTTCTTCACCCTTTTCTCACCTCCCAGAAGTAATCTTTGCTCCAGTCACTTACCTTTCTAGAAATTTCCCTGCATACATAAGCCTAATGTTTATGTATTTTACCTCAAAGGTATTATGCCATATGTAGTATTTCCTAAGTTGTAATTTGTATTAGCAGTATATTTTGAACATCTTTCCATGTAAATACATACAGATCTATGATTTTCTTCTCAAAGCTTTCATGATAGTCCATTGTTCCTCATTAATAAATAATCACATTAACAATAGCATTAGCGATCATTTTAATTTATGCACAGTTTTTATGAGATCTAATGTGGGTTGAGAAGGAAGAAAAATACTGAAGGGAAACACAAGAGAGCTTGTCATAAAAGCTAAGATAAAGGTGTATTTTACGCCTGCAAGGTAGATTAATCCTATCAGTGGGGATTTTAAGGAAGCCATAACAAGGAGGCATAAGTTGAGACATATTTTGAGGAATGAGTAAGATATTGCCATATAGAAAGGGGGGGGGAATCATTTTAGTCATGAGCAGAAACATAGAGGAAATGAAGGGCAGGCTTGATATAACTGTTTGATCAGGGGGGGTGTGCAGACTGGATGGGGATAGAAGATGATTAGTAAACAAAGTTATAGAAGGTAATGTTAGAATAGATTTTAGAGGAGAAGATTAGAAATATAGACTGGATTCAGGTAGTGCAAGACTCTAATGTTGGGTTTAGGAGTTTGAAACTTATGTTGTAGACTGTTGGTTTCCCATGGGAGATGACTTTGTTCCCTAGAGGATATTTGGCAATGTCTGAGAACATTTTGCACTGTAACTATAGGGTGGGTGCTGCTGGTACCTCGTGGGTAGAGACCAGGGATGCTGATAAACAGCCTACTAAAAAAAGAAAACCTCCCTCCCAACATAAAGACATACTGGACCCCAAAGTGTCAATAGTATCAAGGGTGAGAAACCAAAATGAAACCCAAATTTAATCATTTTGTACCTCATCAGTAAACAGAAAATGTTAAGCATGCAATTATATGTATATATATTATGTATGTATCACTACATAAAGATGAATTAATTAGATATTTTGAATAATTTTATGTATTACTTAATTTTCTTTGTAAGTCATATATGACTTTTTTTCCTGCTCAAAATATTATCAAAATTTTATTACATCATTAAATATTAACTAAGTCATTTAGTGTGAGAACATTATGAATGAATTTGCTTCATTGCTTATAATTTCAGTTGAACTCTGTCATATAGTAACCCAAAAGTCTGGTTCTCTATTAAATTTGCATTTATTTGGTTTTAACCAGTTATGACGCTGAAAATAACACCACACAAAATAATGTTGATATAAATAGGAAAAAAAACATATCATTTTCTCTGCTTATTAATTTATGATAATAATTTTTAAATCCTATTTATCAGTTTTGTGAAGAACTTGTTGAATTGGGTAATAAATTTCAATCTTTCATAACACTGATTATTTATTCTTCCCAGTTGATCAGAATGTCTTGTATTCTTATCCTAATAACAAGCAGTTCTGAGCCTAGTAATTTTTTTTTTATTTTGAAGGCATTTTAACACATTAGAAAATCCTTTTATCATTTTTTAAAGTTTTCAAATAGAAGAGTTTCTTTTCAGCAATAAAATTACATATGGACAGATATATTTCCAAATATTTCTTTTCAAAATGTCTTCTAGATAGCATGACTTCTTCTGAAGAACATTTATTGTCTCACTCATTGTTAATTAATAACCTTTACCTTTTGAGAACAAATTAAGTATTTTATTCTTTTAACATCTGTCGGGCAACAAAGTTCTGAAAACTAACCATCTTAATAGAAAGGAGTAGTATATTTGAAAACTAGACTTCTTTATAGAAGAACTGCATATCTCTTCCTTAAATTTTATAACTGTTTGAATGCTCTACCATGAAATAGCCAACAAATCTTTGTATTGTATATATAATTTGCATTTAAATCTCATTACAAAGTGCTTTAAAGACTGTTGATAATTTAAAAAAGAATGATCACCTGCTACATAAACCCATATACTCTGCAATCTGCTGAAGTCAATGAAGGTATGAGGGTGTCATGTGAATTATATTAGATGCTCTCTTGGGATAATATTAGGAAATTGTGAATGATAGAATTAATATTAGTAATGTTTCATATTTATAAATATTTTTGGACAAAAATAAATAGACATTATGATAGTTTCTTCTGAACTCCAATAAATTATTTTGTGTGCCCTCTTCTCTGGGAGGCCCCCTCAAATAAAACACTGAAAGGTTTCTGAGTTGGAGAGTGATATGATTAGAATAGTGCGTTAAGAAGTTAACAGGGGTGGCTGGCCGTTAGTCAACATATTTATCAAGGCTGTGTTTGGAATGGATTTTAGGGAAGGCAGAATAAAGCAGAAAACTGGTTAGGAGGCTTATAAAATAGCATGGTCTAGAGACACTGAGAGACAAAACCAAGATAAGGTTTATTTTGACAGGCTCTGTGGAGACTGAGTCAGTAATTACGTGCCAACGAGAGTAAAATGAGTGGGGAGGGCTAGAAAGAGAGAGACAAAGAGAGATAATTGAATGACTTGGAGGAAAATGATACTATCCATGGTAAAAAGAAATGTAGAATAAGGACTAGGGTTTTGTCATTTTGGGGACAGGAAGAGAGGGTGAGTGTTAACTTTTGGCAGTTTTGTCACTAGTGGTCATCTTTCTGTACTTTTGCAGTGTTCTTTGCCTAAGTAAATAAACGTGCAGAAATTGAATGCTTACCAATATATTGTAGTTGTTCTCTTTAAGTCATTATTGTGCAACATTATAGCTGATAACATCAATTAATTTTGAAGAAAAGTTGCAAAAGTCTTTCAGGGGAAAACAAGTTTCTTTTTGTTTGTTTGTGTGTTTTGTTTTGTTTTGGTTAATCCTCACCCGAGGATATTTTTCCATTGATTTTTAGGGAGAGTGGAAGAAAAAGGAAGAGAGAGAAAGATCAATGTAAGAGAAACACATTGATTGGTTACCTCCTGCATGAGCCCTGAATAGGGTCCAGGCTGGGGAAGAGCCTGCAACCAAGGTACATGTCCTTGACTGGCCAACGCTCTCTCCACTGAGCCAAACCGGTTAGGGCAAAACAGGCATTTTATTTTAATAATACTGATATATTCTTCTTTATAATTAAAAGGATAAATATTAACTCCAATTTCCATTATCATCATGTCTCTTAGTAGATGGTGAGCATTATAAACCTATCCCACACAAAGAGAATGTACACTAGCAATCCTTCAAAACTCAGCTTCAATGATACTTTCTGGGAAATCATTCTTGAGATCTCTGTTCCCCAAACCATGCTGTAATATCTTTCTAAAGTATACTGCCTTGGCTCAGTTATGAGACCCTGGCTGGGGACTAGTCAGTTCCCCTTTTTAAGCAGCTGGTTAAGTTTATAACCCCAACCATGACCCTTACTGGGCTCACATATGCTGAGCCACTATATAGCCTCAGGAGCTGGTATGAGACAACCAAGGACAACCCAGTGTCCCAGAGAAATCTGAAGTTCTTCATAGCAGCCACTCCTAAACCAGTTGGCTTGTCTTGTGTTTCTCTTTCTTTCTGGATTGTGACCAACTCAGATCCCGTGTTCTCTTAAACTTTTCTGTTTCTCTCTCTGAATCTGCATCTGATTTCGCCATACCATACCTCATCCAGGTTTATGTGGTTAAAATACAGGCCTCATCTGGTTTGGGTAGTCCTTATTGACAGAGCACCTTCTGACACCTCTATCAAAGCACGTGTCACATTTGCTTGCAATTATCTGCTCAATTGTATTCTGTTTCATTAGCCAGTGAGTTCCAGGAAGCAGACCTATCTTTTGTCTCTCTAGCTCTCATTTCTAGCACCATTACTAACATATAGCATGTGCTCAATAAGTATTAGGAATCTTTGAAACACAACATTGGTGAAGTGAATAAATAATTCAATTTTCTGATCCTTAAATAATTCCCCTACGGAAGACATTGAGCATTATTTTAGACAAAAATCGTAAGAACTATCACCCTATTATGTTACTTTTTAAGTCAATAATGGATACCCACTTGAAAACTATGGCATTATATTACCTCCCTCATTAGGGTGAAAATTTAGTTGGAAGTGTGCCATTTATAAAATGAAAAAAAAAATATTTCACTTCTTTATCTAGTCATTCTTCTTAACTGTAATAGGTGGTGAAGACTGTGAAGAGCTCTGCATGGACCCCCCCTGCAGTGGCGAGGTCTTCATTCTCTCAGCAGCCTGGAGTGTTGGCTACTGACAGTTCATAGCTGAGACCCTCTCTGGGAACTTCTCTGAGCCGAAAGGAGCTGCCTGCTATGAGGTGGTGTCCATGCCCAGGCACAGTCAGCTTCCAGTGAACGTGCAGTATAGTAAATGGGAAGGGTGATCCACCATCCTTGACTCCATGTAAAACATCTCTGCAGTGTCCTCCTTGATCCAGTACTTTTGGAGAGATTGGCTGAAGTCTCTGTGGCAACTGTATAGCAGATCAGCTTCTCCCCCTCCCTAATCCTTGGCCCCTTAATCCCCTGTAGGTGTTGTTCATGAGTCCTCCCCAGTGAACTCCTACAGGCTGTATCAGAATCTTTTTTTTTTTTTTTTTTTTAATTAATTTTTTACAGAGAGGAAGGGAGAGAGATAGAGAGTTAGAAACATCGATGAGAGAGAAACATCGATCAGCTGCCTCCTGCACACTCCCCACTGGGGATGTGCCCGCAACCAAGGTACATGCCCTTTGACTGGAATCGAACCCGGGACCCTTGAGTCCATAGGCCGACGCTCTATCCACTGAGCCAAACCGGTTAGGGCAGAATCTTAATATATGTTTCCAAGGAAGCCAGCCTCAGACATCATTTATGAAATAAAGAGATGCCCAATTAATTTATTTTTATTTATTTTTTATTGTTTATACTGTGTTTTTCAAGAAAAATGATCTTAAATATAATAATATATGCAATAAACATTAATATTTCAAAAAAAGAATTTTAAGTATAATGATATTACCAGAACTGTACTAACATAGTGTGATAACACAAAAGTTGTAGGAAATATTAAAAATCTGCAAATAACAGGATTACTTCTATTATATTCTAAAATATTTTATTTCTCTGGCTCTGGTTTTGTTCATCAGTTTATGTTGTTCATTATATTGAACAAATGAGTGAGATCATGTGATATTTATCTTTCTCCGACTGGCTTATTTCACTTAGCATGATGCTTTCCAGTTCCATTCATGCTGTTCAAATGTTAAGAGTTCCTTCTTTTTTACAGCAGTGTAGTATTTCATTGTGTAGATATACCACAGTTTTCTAATCCACTCATCTGCCGATGGGCACAGGCTGTTTCCAAATCTTAGCTATGGTAAATTGTGCTGCTATGAACATAGATGTGCATATATCCTTTCTGATTGGTGTTTCTAGTTTCTTGGGATATATTCCTAGAAGTGGGATCACTGGGTCAAATGGGAGTTCCATTTTTTGTTTTTTTGAGGAAACTCCATACTGTTCTCCACAGTGGCTGCACCAGTCTGCATTCCCACCAGCAGTGCAAGAGGATTCCTTTTTCTCCTCATCCTCCCCAGCACTTGTTGTTTGTTGAATTGTTGATAGCCTTTTTGACAGGTGTGAGATGGTACCTCATGGTCGTTTTGATTTGCATCTCTTGGATGTTAGTGACTTTGAGCATGTTTTCACATGTCTCTCTACCTTCTTTATGTCCTCTTTCTAAAGGTGTCTATTTAGGTCCTTTGCCCATTGTTTGATTGGGTTGTTTATCTTCCTTTTGTTAAGTTGCGTGAGTACCCAATTAATTTAAAATGTGAAATAAAAACTTAAAAATTCCATGACCCAATGTATTGATTGGCTTCATGCTTTTGTGAAAGACTAGATTTTGTAATCTGTATCGATAAATAATGGACATTCTTGGTCATTATAAGGAGACTGATGTCTTATTCTCCTTTCCCACATTCCCTCAGTTTTCTTGGTATTTTATAAAAAGTTATTTAGAATAATCATTGATACCTTTCAAGAAAAAAACTACTTTACCGTAGGTGCTTTTCATAGTGAAATTGACTTTTAAAATATTGCCAAACCTTAAAAAAAACAGAAACATTACTTAATCTGTATGGGATATTCAAAATAATTGAAAATGCACTTGACCCATTTTAAAGAAAGAAAGAAATAAGCAACCAACCAAAAGGTTTGGAATCTAAGGATACTCAATAAAAAAAATCCCAGAAATATTTTTAGCTCTAAACAAGAGCTACAAATTACTATGTAGTTTTTTAAATAGCATTATTTAATACTGTACCAATTTCTTATTTTAATCATCCTTAACCATAAATCATTTCCTATGACAAATCACATACACTTATGGATTCTTTTTCATCTGTTCCAATTCAGTTTCTCCTTCTAAGGATTAAAAAGTTAGTGAGTGTGATCAGCTATAACAAATGTGCTCCCACAAAAAAAACCAATAACTTAAAAGACTGATTTTGTGCAAACAGGCTCCATCAGCATCAAAGGGACTTTTCTCTCTTCTATCTATGTTCTTATTAAAGATGACAACAATATTACTGAGAAATGACCAAGGAAAGATGGTGGTAAGAGAGGGAAGTCCTAGTGTTTTCTTTCTCATAAGGGATAGGTAACTTGGGAAAGAACATTCTAGAGTATAAAATAAACAGGTTTGGCATCATCAACCTATTTTGAGAACTGAAGTAGTTCAAATTCATTATTCTTTGCTAAACATGTTTTGTTTGTTTGGAGTAAAGCAACTCAACTCGCGCCTTATCATTCTGGCGGAGAACAGACCAGTGAGAGTATTAGATTACCCTAGTTTGAAGTCAGATCATATTTGATTAGAAAACATCTTATAAAATATAAGTAGACAAAAGAACTCAGAGATGAAACACTGAGAAGATTCAAGTGATGTCTGTCACTCACCTGGCTGAACTGCTTTGCAGATCACTTTTATTTCTTGGATATGCCTTAATGCTTAGTAAAAAGGTGACATTTTGAAATTGCCAGTTTGAAATCTAAAGAAAGCAGCCATATTTCTAACTTTTGACCCAAAGGCAGGACATATTGTAAACTACTATAATCAAAATAGTTGTCAATGTTTCTCCTTCAAATCACCACTTCCTTGTGACGAGAACCTCTTCACTAATGTCATAAAAATAGATGGCTCAAGATGAAGTGTTCATACCTTGCTTCTTCCCTAAGCTTCAGCTACTTTTATTCTATAGCACAGTGGTTAATATATATGGCCCCAGAGTTGGATCCTGATTTAAAGTCCAACTCTGTCACTGCAGTCTTGGGGAAGTGTGTGAACTTATTTAAATTAGAGTTTCTTCCTCTCCAAAATGGGAGTAATCATTCCATCTCCCTTATAGTGCTGTTGTGAAGATGAATAGTGATCATGTGTATAATACATGTGGCTTAGTGTCTGCCATGGGGTTTTCAACCTGCTTTGAACCCAGTCAGGGATTCAGCATCTTCACATTTGGTGTCTTGGCTGAGAAAATAAAGTAAATAAAAAAGGAATAATAATAGAGGTCAAAATAGCACCTATGTTAATTATAGAGGCCAGGCTGGAAGGCATTTGTGGAAGCCAAATAAACTTTCTAACCAAACTTCAGAATGAGGTATATTCATTCATCCAGCCTCAGGCAGCACTCACTGTAGTCACATACTCTCAGCAGGGTGGTTCTGTGCTCTCAGCCTATAGCTTATGCCCCAAAGAAAGCGTGTAAATCTGGTTAAGTCAGTTTTTTTCTCCAAAATTGGCGATTTCAAAAGTTTTTTTTTTTCTCTCTCTCTCCTCCTTCCCTTCTCTCTCAAATAAATTTAAAAAACGGGTTTAAAAAATCCTTATTAAAAACAAAAGACTATCTGTGTCAGCAGGGAGACTTTTTCTTATTTCATCTGATTTTCTAATGATGATTACTTACTCATTAGACATTATTCATATATGATAGCATATGTGCTTATGACACATTAAGTTTGATACCTCAGAAAAGCACATTCACATTTTTTTTTCACCAATTTTCAAAATAGCCTTCAGGCTTTCACTCAAATTCAGATAATTTGGAGGAGGAAAGATCTGAAAAATCTGTCAAACATAATTATAGAGCGCAGCAGTCCTCCTAGTAATGGGAGTGGTTTGGTGGTTATTTTTGAAACATGCCTGCACTGATATACAGTGCTTGAGTTCTTTAAGTACTTCAAGATATTTGCTTTTTATGAACATGGGTGAAATTTTCCTTCTTATGTTTTATATTAGATGAGCACAAAGGTATGACTGAAATCCAGGAAGATGTGAGATCCTAATTACGATTCAAAGATACTCCACATGCATTCAAATGAATACTGTAACCCTCTCTCTACTGCTTACTCCAGTTTTCCATGAAAAAAGTGATGCTATTGGAGCCATATTTTGTCCACTCCTTTGCAAAATGAAAGTCTCAGTTGCAAATCATGATTATTTCATGATGTGTTCACTAATGTTTTAGTGTTATATCATGATAGTTTCATGATATCATATCATTGTTTCCAGTTCCAACATGAGCGTTTATTATTAGACACTTAAATCCAGATATACCATAACATTAACGATTTTTGGAATAACAACATGTGCAAAATAGTCCATATTTGAGGAGGTGACATATTTGGAACATAGCTTCATTTTTTTCTGTCTAAAATTTCTGAGTTATTTCTTTTCCCTCCTTTGTTTTTATGCTGTGTTTGCACAACTTGCACTTATAAAGTTGAAAGATATCTTGCCTCCTAGTAGGATCACACTTAATTCATCTAAGCAACCCACAGGTTGAGAACCACTGCTGTAGAGCCTAAGACCATCGGAAAACACAGATATTTACATTACGATTCATAACAGTAGCATAATTACAGTTATGAAGTAGCAATGAAAATAATTTTATGGTTGGGGGTCACCACAACATGAGGAACTGAATTAAAGGGTCGCGGCATTAGAAAGGTTGAGAACCACTTATAAGGGATAACCCTGCTGTTGCCATTTTTAAATACCTTTAAGATTCTCAAGATAGAGTCCACCATTATATTTTCCAATTACAAAAGCTATTTCACATTGACAATATTATCTCATATGCCTTTCTTTTCACTTCCGTATGGCCTGGAAAATTTAGCACAGTGCTAAACTTTCTACTAGTATGAACATGTATTGCTATTACAATGCTGCCTTTTTTTTCTGTATGGAGTTTTTAGTTTATAGGTAATGAAACAGCTTCCTTAGTATAAATTGCATGTTATTAGAATTCAGGGAGCATTAGGAGGAAGTGTTACATCACTCTGGAAACTAATGATGGTGGGTGCTCTACCTTTTAAAATATTTAATATTGTGGTTGAGTTATTATATATATATATATATGAAAGAGAATGTTGAAGAATTATAAAATCAGCAATTGCAAGGAAATTTTGGTGATTTGTCTCACAAGTTAGCTAATGGTTTGCATAGGTGAAGGTAGGTCTGAATGTAGATATGTTTGAAGGCTGGTGAAACACATCCCAACTGTGATTTAAATCTGGCATTCATCCTGATATGGGAATTTCTCACATTACTTAGTCCTTGAGATTAAAATGCTGATGGTTTCTGATAAAACATACATGAATCAGGGAAGAGATACATATCAAGACATATCAAGTAATTACGGGTCATTAATACCACTTTTACTTGTTGATCAGATTAGCTAGCCAATCTGCAGAGAAAGAGCAAAGCAAAGAGGGAATTTTCCTCGAGGATTCACAGCATAGCTGAGCAGTCAGCTCTTAAGCTCCTAACCATTGTGGCGAACTTAATGGATAATGTACAACTACCCTGTGTGCACAATCCTGTGTGCACAATCACTCTGTGTGCAGTTTCCTGCCTCTTAGCAGTGATTCAATCCATCTCTTGCTTGGAAACATGGCAGAATGTAGTTTTCTGATCTAGAAAGATGGCTTAGGCTCAAACCCCAGCTCTGCCACTTTCTAGCTGCGAGTCTTGGGTAAATCACTTAAACTCGTTAGGTTGCAGATTCCTTGTTGGTAAAAGAGCCATAGTAATTGCACCCTCCTCATGCATTGATCCAGAGGATTAAATAAGTTAATCCATGTACACACAGCACAATTCAGTAAGTCCTCAACTAATAGCTGCTATTATTATTTCATCATGCTATTCCTTGGAAAAATGCAAACTGGAATGTAGGTCAGAGAGATTAATATGTTCGCAGCGTATCGGTATAATACAATGTCAGCCATAAAAACACAATTGCTTTGTAAGTAGTAAATATGGTGCTAGAATTCAGCAGAAGCGAAATCTAGTGTAAAATCACTTTTACTGCCCCGAGCACCACTGGATTTAACGTTGGATTTTCTAAATAAGTATTTTTCACTTTTAAAATTATCTTCCTTTTTAAATTTCACTGTTGGGTATGATGTGCTCATGACATGAAGTCTCTTGTTAAAAAAAAAAAAAAAAAGAAAAGAAAGAATACTTTCCTCCTTTCTTGCCCTCCCCTGACAAGTCTGCTTCTTCAGTTCAGGGGCAAATTTGGTATAGGTTTGAGGAAAGAGCTGTGATATTTTTTGTACCTGCCCGTTTTGATGTAGTCCTTATGTGAAAGAGTGATAGGAGGCCTTTCACCCATATTGCTGCTAGTCTTTCAACCTTTACATCCATAAACGTTACTCCAAAATAAAAAACATTTTTTTTTTAAAAAAGGAAGAAGATTGTTCAAACACTGAATTATCTGTGAGGCTCAGCCAAGTTACACCAGCTGCACTGGCTTGGTTCCTACATCTGGGCTCCAAGGCGGGTAACAAAAAAATCTCCATGAACAGTATTTTAAGAATTTTGGCAACACACGGGACAGGGAAATTAAAAAGAACTCTTTGCTGAAAACAGAATTGGTAGAAAACAATTGTTTTCTCGCAACACACAGTTCACCAAGCCATATAATGGGGCAGCCGTTAGAATACAAACTAGTATGCCCAGGGCACTGTCCAAAGCCGCCCTGTCCCTCTAGTAAGGGCCAGCGGGTGCAATGACTGAGTTCTGGGAATGAGAAGCAGCAGTGGACTTAATAAAAACACAAAGCGTAAAATGATTCTCCATGTTAATGTTACTATTTTCTAGCTTGATGGGAGACATTTTCCAACAGCCAGTATGACGTAAGTGCATATGCCTGCAAGGAAGCTTTAACTTGTTTTATCACTGGTTTTCTTGTCCCTTCCTTAAGTAGGGCTGGTTAATTTCTTCCCTTGGTTCTCTATGGAGTTTTTTCTTGTTATATTGCTACAAACATTGTGTAGTAAAAGGAAAGGAGGAAGAGTTTAACACAGCTGTACTCTATCTGGTGCAGAAAATACTCTCTCTTTAGAAGCAGACTAGGAGTTTAGGACTTGTAATTAATTGGTGAAATGTAAATATTGAAGAGAAGAGGATTGTAACATAGTATGATGAAGACTTCATTATAGTGATTTATTCATGTTTTACTTAGAAAGGTCAAATAAATATTATTTTGCCTATGTAATTATTATTAAGTTTTTACTTTAATATGGTGTTATATTTCTCTATTTCAAGAACACATTCAATAGACCTCGACCTTGCCATCAAGGGTATCAAATAATAGAAACTAGGCAAAGCAGAATGCCACATTCTGACATTGTTCAGTGTATTCAAGACATTTAGAAAACTCATAAAAATAAAATTTAGATGTTAGGGCGCAAATGATCCGAGATAACTATTTGAATCCCACATAGATGGGAAAAGCCTATGGGAGAATGTGAGGAGGGAGAGGTCTTTCTGGTTCAGAAGGACACATAAGATACTAGTAAATGGCTTTAAAAAAATGGGATAGAATTACTTTCCAGTACATAAAAGTTCTGGAGCCTATACTAGGATGAGCATGGTGACTGTCAGATAAAGATGTGATAATTTGTGGATGGGGAAGCCTCTATCTAGTCAGCCCAGTGGTGCAATGAGGAGGGAAGTAAAGCTCAGAAGTAGCTTTTTTTACAACATGTTTTATAAATGTTATGCAATTGGGTTATGTAACTGTGGCAAACATTCATAAATCTGGAATCTAGTCTTTGTTCCAGGTGACATAGCTTAAGTGCAACTTTATTATGATAATAATGAAGATAGTCAATGTTAATCTTTCCTTCATTTATTGTTCTCCAGATTAAAGGAAAATGAAAAGAAGCAAACCCACAGTTCTGGGTTTCTGTAACCTAGCATATTTCTTACTATGTGAAGGTAGTTTAAACTAGTGAGTGTAGTGTACCTCCAGAAGAAGAAAGGGAAGCAAAAGAAATGACAACTTCTACATTTTCCTGTTTCTTTATATGAGGGATCAACAAACACTTTTTGTGCTACTTGTTTACTATATCCTAGTAACAGATCAAAGAACTATTGTTCAAGAATAGAAAGGAATGCTTATAATGCTATTTATAGGTAAGAATAGCATCTTGTACTAGAGGAATAGTTCATTAACTCATTCATTTATTTATTTCACCTCACTCATTCATGCCAGTCCTTAAACCTGAAATTGGCCTTTGAGGTCTGTCTGGCCTATCCTCTAATAAAGAGGCAATATGCTAATTGACCCTCACATCATCGCAAAGATGGCGGCATCCATAGCCAATAAGGAGGGAATATGCTAATTGACTGCCATGCCCTCAAAGATGGCAGTGCCCACAGCCACAAGATGGCGGCGCCCAGTCCCCTCAGCCCTACTGGAGTGACAGGTTCCATGCGCCTACCTCCATAAGTCCCCCAGTACCCTCAGCCCTCAGCCGCCCAGGGCCAGCCCAAGGCATAGGCAAGCTTCAGATGATGGCTGCCCAGCCACTCAGGGGGCTGGCCTGAGGTTCAGGTAAGCCTTGGATGGCAGCTGCCCAGCTGCCTATGGCTGCACGAGGCTCAGGTAACCAGGTCCGGCCGAGGCTTGCACTGCTAGCAATGGCAGCAACAGAGAGGTGTGATGGGGCGTCACCTTCCCCTGATCACTGGGTTGCCTCCCGCCCCTGAGGGCTCCCGGACTGTGAGAGGGGGCAGTCTGGGCTGAGGGAACCCCCTTCAGTACATGAATTTTCATGCACTGGGCCTCTAGTTTCAAAATATTACAGTGTCTTCTTGTCAGGTCAGGAATTTATTTTGTTTTTTAAATTTATCTTTATTGTTGAAAGTATTACAGATGTCCCCTTCCCCCTACCCCATTGATCTCCTCCATGGAATTTGTAATTTTTGTACCTCCCTGTCTCAGATTTTGATGCAGAAATATTACCAAGTGAATTTATATGAGGGATTTGTTTTCTATAGTTCACAAGGAATTTGTTTTCTCAATTTAAAATAATAGGGGCCATTCAAGCAGCTCTTCTAATCCTCTCTTCCATACACATTTTTTAGGCCATTCAGAAAGCATCTTTTGCTGTTTTGCTATGTCAACCTATTTCTTTTCTGGCAGAATAAATACACTTTCTGTTCTATTATTCATTGTTGTATAGCAAATCAACCTAACCATAGTAGTATTGAACAATCATTAATATTGTTACTCATAGTCCCAGGGACTGACTAGGCTCAGGCCAGTGGTTCTTGTTCAGAGTCTCCCACATGGTTGCAGTCAGACCATAGCTGGGTCTGCACTCATTTGAAGGCTTCCTCTCGCACATGTCTGACATCTGAGCTGGGAATAGTTGGGGTTCTTCTGGCATCTCTCTCTCTTTAGGTGTTTTCCATATGATCTCTCCATCATGGCAGGTGTAGGGTAGCCTGGCAAGTCAGTACTCAAAAGTGTGAGACCTAAGCGAAAGAGTCAGATAGTAACTGTACTACTTTCTATGATCCAGTCTTGGAGGTCAAGCAATAATACTTCTTCAGATGTCTATCTGTTAGAAGCAAATAACTAAGTTCAACCCATGTTCAAAGGGATAGTGATTGGACTCTATCTCTTGAGAAAGGAGTGTCAGAGAGTTTGTGACCTACACAAAGAATTCATTAGTCTGTTCTCCTGACTCTTCTTTTTTAAAAAAAAATATATTTTATTGATTTTTTTACAGAGAGGAAGGAAGAGGGATAGAGAGTTAGAAACATCGATGAGAGAGAAACATCGATCAGCTGCCTCTTGCACACCTCCTACTGGGGATGTGCCCGCAACCAAGTTACGTGCCCTTGACCGGAATCGAACCTGGGACTTTTCATTCCACAGGCTGACGCTCTATCCACTGAGCCAAACCGGTTTTGGCACTCCTGACTCTTCTTAATAGAGACACCAATTCTTTGCCTTAATCACTACTATAAGTACCATATATCTTCATTTCCATTACAAATATTTTATTAAGCATCTAATTGCATATGTAAATGTTCTAGGAATGTTAGAAGCAAATAACACAGTTCAGGGATAAATGCATAAGTCCTATTTCTGCCTTTTAGAGTTGCACCATCTGTGGCAAATACAAAATAAAGCACTGATCAAGGCCAATCATCAACATTCAACAAGTCTTTATTGAAGATCTGTGATGTGTCATACACTGTCTAAGCTCTAGGAAGACAGAGATGAATAAGACTCATTTCTGCATTCCATTTACTCACAGACTTCTAATCTGTGTGATGAAGTAGTTCAAGTAAGAGGTATGTACCATTCCACTGAGGACACTTTCCTCAAGATCTCTAGCAACTTCCATTCTTCAAATCCAGTGGTACCTAGTGGCCAAATCCTTCTTGTAACCAAATATAAACTTCTTGATACACTTTGTTCAACTGATTTCTTATACACCATTTTCTGGGTTATCTTCTTCACAATCTTTTCTTTCTAATTCTTCTTTGCTGCCTCTTTTTTCTCTTAATGTTGCTGTGTCCCAGGGCTCAGTTCTGGAGCTTCCTCTTATTCCTCTCTATCCTCTCTACTTGCCATCTTTTGGCTTTTAATGTTATCTATATAGACAAGTGACCCCTTAATTTATTTTTCTAAACCTGGCCATCTTATAGGCTTCTTCGTAATCTCTCCAACTACCTTCTACCTCCAACTGCCAATTAGACAAACATAGCAGTCAAAACTTAGCAGATCCAAAATAGGGCTTTTTATTTCCCCAAACACTCAAGGCCACTACTCTCTGGTATTCTCCATCTGAATTAATGAGACCTCTATCGACCATGCAAAAAGACATTATTGATGACTCTCTTTTCTTCTAATTACAACATCAAATTCATTAGCAAGTTCTTCTGGTACTACTGTCAAGGTGGATCATGACCAGTACACTGTTTCATATTAATTCTATTGCTACTAATTCTACTCACTAATTCTACTTACTATGTTCAGCACCTAGAACACAGATGTGCAAGATACTGTTCAATAAATAAATAAATATATGCATGAAGTACAAGAGTAATATAAGCATAGTGTTTTTTCCTGTCATATATGTGCATGGCATTGTGAAGTAGGGAAGGTCATATAGGATGAAAATTCCAAGTAAAGCAGGGTTAAGGAAGGTATCAGTCTCCTTTGGTCAATATCTGAGACCTTGTGAATGATAGTGGGCTCGGGCAGTTGTCTGAATTGCAAAAGGAATATTTTGTAATTCAAACCCTCAACTGAGAAAATGAGTAAAGAAACATTCTGCTATGAAACAGGCCTTTTCAAAAAGTTTCAGAAAAACTGATGTTAACAGTTGAAGTTGTTTTTTCACCTTTGTCTGACGATTCAAAATGACTTGAAGATTTAAGCTCTTGCTCCCTCTCTCCTCCGTGTGAATTTCATTCTTTCTGTTACGGTAAAACTTATTTTCCTCCCTTCTTGGGTGTTTTGGAGGAACGTTACTTTTATTCTCACTTGTCAGAGAAAAATGCTTTCTTCCCCCAAAAAGTAAGTATGGTTTGTAGCTTTTTAGAAAAGTTCCCTGGAAACTTAGTACACTAATACCAAAAAAGAAAATATATGTATGTGTCTTGTTACTTTCATATGACATAATAAAACTCCCCCGTTTCTTATTAGCATGTGAATTGGTGTCCAATATTAAAATTTTTATTTTGAAGAAAACTGTGTATCCAGATTATTTTTATTTCCTATGTAGAACTACAGTCAGTTTTCAATCTGTATTGTTAAAACTTATTTTTTTTCTTATTCCTTTTTTACTTTTCTTCTCTTTTTCTTTTCTCTTATTTATTTATTTTTGGTATGAGACATGTTAGCTGCACTTATCTTTGCTTTGATGACCTGTTTGAAGCTTCCAAGAGCCCTTTACAAAGGTATTATAATTAGCTGGGGAGCAAGGCTGACTGAGTTAAAGAGGTTCTTTTAATTTGCTTCCCCCAAGTGATCTACTCAAATTGCTTTTTCAAAAAAAGTTCTGGGCATGCCTGGGAACTATCCAATTGGAAACAGTTTCTCTTGGGGAGTGCCTGTGGGAAGATAAGTCTAGGACAGTTGCTCAACATTTTCTGTGCCCAGTAACTCCTTTGCTTCTTACCTGAAGCAAATTCTTACCAAATTAGGGAGGGTTAGATGAGGTGAAGGGAGGTAGTTTAGAGATGGCAGAAACAGAACATCTGTAAAGCCTCCCCCAAAACTAGGTATTTAACTCCTCTTTCCTCTTCTACAGATGTCATACAAAAGTAATAATAGCACCAGGCTTGAAAATCACTCTGAGGTAGTGACTACCATATACATATTCTGCAACAAAAGAACCCAAGGTTCATATTGGGGTGTAATTTAATTAAAGATAAACAACTAGTAAACAGTAGAACTGAATTTTAACTCTAGTCTGACTCTTAAGCCCACAAGACACAGATAAGGACCCTCTTCTTTCCTCCCCCTCTTCTCCTCTCATCCCCCTTTATCTTAGCAGAGCCAACATCCAATCCCAAATGTTTTTTTTTCTTTCGGAAGTCTGCAGGGGCATAGAGCAGAGTCATTTTGCTTTCTAATGGACTTAGGTAAGCCATGTAAATACAGAATGTGCTAAGGACAGGCCTGGCTACCCAATTATAGTCTCCTTTTAGCTTTGGCTAGAGAGAAATCCCCAGAGCAAGTGTTAAACTTGGTCACCCACGCTACTTCCTTTCTTGGCTGAGAGTCAGGCAGAATGAATTTTGGATCTGGTATAAAGTCTTATTCAGGAAATAATAACTGCCACAGCCCAAGCACTCAGTGTCTCAGCTTTGAAACTGAGTTCATAATCATTGCCCAATTTTAGTGGCTTTGATAGGGTGTGGGCCTGACTTCAAAATAAACATACCAGGTTTTCCTATGTATTCTTAATTTGTGGCACGTTGCCTTTTTTTAAATTCTCCCCTGAGGATATGTTTTTATTTATTTTCAGAGAGAGAAGAAGGGAGATAGAGAAAGAAATAGCAATCAATTGCAGATCAGTTGCCTCCTTTACGTGCCCCGAACAGGGATCGAACCCACAACTTAGGTATGTGCCCTGACTGAGAATGAACCTGCAACCTTTTGGTGCACTGGACAACACTGCAAGCAATGGAGCCACCAGGCCAGGGCAGCATGCTGCCTTTTTAAATTATAATAGCAACTCTCTAAACTAGTAGTTCTTACATGGCAATATTTTCCAAATTAATCTCCCCCTCCCAAATACTTAACAAATCTGAATTGAAGAAACATCAATTATGAAATAATGGTTCTGTCATCAACCATATCTACATGATAATTTTTTTAAAGCGTGATATTATCCTCTGGAAAAGCAGTTCCTCTGGAAAAAAAAAATGAGCTCCAAGTATTGTACTTATCTTCCCTTAGTCTATTTTGTATTTGTTGTCACTTCTGGCATGTTGTTAAAAGATATGAAGTTAATTTGTTAAAAATAAATAAATCTTGATTCCTGATGCTTCTTAAACAAATGAAGTCTAATACTTTGTGATATATTGAATAATTGCAAAAATGAAAATGGAAAAAATATACTTATATTTGAAAAGCAACAAATAAAAAATAAAATTTCAAAATTGTAAGACTCAATGCCCACCTTGTTTGAAAACCAGTGGTCTTGAGAAGTACATCACTTAAATATAGTTTAGATGTTAACTCTAAGCACTAGAAGATAGGAGGAATTAATATTAATATCAGCACTAGCTTTACTCTTCCATGACACAGACATGAAATAAATTGTGTTTCTTCCCAGTTGGCCTTAATGATCTCCCTCATTTCTAAAATCATAATTCTCCTGCTTTTTATGTGCCAGCATTCCTTCTTCATTTTCTGATTCCTGAGAATAAATCAAATCTCTGTTATTACTTTTACTTCATAATACTCTCACATTTCACAATTATATGTTTACCTGTAATTGTATATTTTTACAGTTTGATTGTGTGATAATGACATCTTGCATTCTGAGCTCCATGTGGACTGTATGTAATGTGGATTTTATTTACTAATCTGTCTGAATCTCTAAGGACAGTGTTGACATAGCAAGTGCTCAATAAACACTTGTTAAATAAATTAATTAACCGGTGAAGGAAAGAAGGTGACTATGATTATTTTTCATTATCTCCCACTAGACTGAATACAGTATATTTCAAAAATTAATTCAACAAATATTTAGTGACCATGTACTATGTTTCAGGCACTGTTTTAAGGTCTAAGGATAAAGGAATAAAAGCAATCATATGTCTCCCTGTTCTCATGTAATTCATAGGTATGGGGTTAAGGTGGAGGTATAGATATGAAGGGATTCTTTAAATAAATGCTGTACAGACAGTCATTAAAGCTATAAAGAAAAACATAAGGTGCAGTGTGAGAGAACAGTGGAGGTCTACTTTAGGTTTTAAGGTCAGGGTGCCTTTTCTTTGGCACATTTTATGCAAGTTGATTTTTTTGTGACATTTTTATTCATAGTTTTTATATATTGTTTAACATTATATACCTCTTTGATTTTTCCAGAGCTCAAAATTCAGTGCTAAATATATGAAAATCACTCATTGTATTCTTAGTAATTGGCTGGAAATATACTCTGTTCAAATTTTTAAAAACTTAAGGCAGACAGAAAAGACTAGAGAAATCTCTGAGTGTAGACTTTGCTTAGAACTGAGCTTGGTCAATAATCCAAGTCACAGAAGGTTATTTTAAAATGGAATCTCTTGGGAGCTAAGGATAGCTCACTGTATTTATTTCAAGTCAGCACATTACAGGTTGTCTAAGTGAACTGTGTTATTTCCTCTTATTGATGTCCATAAACTCTTAAAAGCAGTAACTTTTCTCCTAGGTTAATGGAAAGTGACTTTTGAAAATGGAATATTTCAGAGTTTTCTTTAAGAGAACCATATTTTAGGGAAACACTCATATAAGGAACTGAAAATAATCAGTTGTTATATTTTCTTTCCTTCTCTTCTGTGTCATATGTTCAGATGAACTTTACAACAAGACCAATACTGGCCAAGACCAATATTAGTCTGAGAGAAATCAGAACAAAATAATTAGAAGAGTTTATTGGAAGGTGAGCTATTCTGCCTGTAGAGATCAGGGGTAGGTTTTTCTATACAGAAAATTAATTTAAAGCTTTCCTGCTCCTGTCTCAGGGGAAAAATATTTCACCACCCTTACAGTCATATCTTAGATTCTGTTTCCATAGTGCAAATAAATATCTTTTTAAGTAGTTAGCCAGAATAAAATACCTTATAGTTCTTTATTTTTCTTTTATAGTTTGAGTTCCTGGAAAGCAAATGTGCATCTCATTAGCTGGTCAACAAAGACTGAAGTCCATATAGATTTTGCATATTCTCCTTGAAATTAGATTTATTAGGCATTTTTCTCTTTAGAAGGTTTCAGTTGGATAGCAATTTGTAATATTATTGCTTACAAATATAATAATGAAGGTTACACACATAAATTGCTAGTAATGTATAATCTATCAACTATAATTTATCCACTAGAAGGATTAGAGTGAAAATGTATCTCTGGGTAATTTGAATGATGTAATATGGGAGAAAATTTCCATCCTCAAGATTGGGAAGAGATGTCAACAATTCCAGATAGGCTTCCAAATCCAGATGACCCAGTTAATTTTATTTCAGGGCAACAAACAGATGGTGAGTGTTCTCTGTCTCTCTGGCATTAACGTGCACTCTATCACCAGCAGACTTAGCGGTGGCAGATGGCAGTTGCATTAGCAAACATTCAGTTCTCTCCCCTAAAGTCTTCCCTTAGGACTGAGGAAGGCCTGGCCATGGCTTACAGCTGACTCACACTATGGCCACCTCTCCAGAGAATTTCAAACCACAGGAAGCCCTCAGTAATGTCAGCTTTCCGGTTCAACATGGCAAGAAGCACAGCTGGGCTTCTTCAAAGGCTTGTGGTAGGTATTATGGTCTCAGTGTTAAATCGGTCAGTGCCACCCCAGGTCCAAGTTGAGCATTTCTATGGGATGAGTAGATTTTTCTCACCCTCTTGAGAAAAGTGCCTGGATATAAAAAGGCAAAATTTCTTGGCCTCTGGTGGACTTCTCTGGCTAAAAAAGCAACCAACCATATTTAGCAGAGTTTTGTCCAGCAAAATGATTCATTTAACTCTCTTCTTGAAATTTAGAGTATCTAGACATCACTATAAAAAAAAAAAATTAGCCTGGCCGGCAGGGCTCAGTGGTTGAGCATCGACCTTTGAACCAAGGGGTCATGGTTCGATTCCTGGACAGAACACATGTCCAGGTTGCAGGTTCAATCCCCAGTAGGGGGCATGCAGGAGGCAGCCCATCAATAATTCTCTCTCATCATTGATGTTTCTATCTCTCTCTCCCTTTTCCTTCCTCTCTGAAATCAATAAATTTTTTTTTTAAATTAAGACCTCCCTTTTGGGAAATCCAGATGAGAATATGTCACAGATGTACTCATGTATTTGTACTTCTACAAAGAACTTAGTGGCATCCCAATTGCTGCACATCTAAGATAAGACTAATGCTTACTTTGTGAACCAACTCTCCCTAAAATCATCCTATTCGAGTCATTTAAGACTGTGAAGAAGCTGTCTTGGGAGATAAAGAAAATTCAGAGAATCTAAAAGATACCCTTTGTTTTATAAAAATTTAGGGTCAAGGAAATTATGTAAGTTAAAAAATATGAGCAATGGATTTATTAAATCATTTGTCCTGTTTTATGGGCACATAATTTTTAGCATACAAGATGTCAAATTCTTAACTTTTTAAACGTTCCCTTTCAGTTTTTTTTTTTAAAGACTGTTGTGGTTTGTTTGTTTTTTTAGAGCAGTTTTAGGTTCATAGGAAAATAGAGAGGAAAATACAGAGATCTCTGATATTTTATCTGCTTCCACGCATGCATAGCCTCCCCCGTTGTCAACATCTCCTGCCAGAGTGGTATATTTGTTACAGTTGGTGAACATTGCCACATGACAACCATCCAAAGTTCATAGTTTACATAGGGTTCACTCTTGGTGTTGTATGTTCTATGGATTTGGACAAATGTGCAATGCCATGTATGCATTATTATGCCATATTGAGTATTTTCACTGCCTTAAAAAAACCCTCTGTGCTCTGCCTGTTCCTCCCTCCCTCACTGGCAACCACTGATATTTTTATGGTCTCCATACCTTTGCCTTTTCCAGAATGTCATATACTTGGCATTGTACAATATGTACCCTTTTCAGATTGGCTTGTTTCACCCTTTCAACTTTGATAATTCTTATTTCTGAACTGATCATTGATATGCAAAGTCCAATCAAGAAAAATATGATTTGTGATATAATTTTCATGTGTTCCATAATGCAAATTTGCTATGATCAGAACTGTAATCCACATCAGAAAAGATCTTTTATAATTTATCTGTGAGTTAGGAATTAGAAATAATGAGCAATGTAGGTGTCTTATTATTATTATTTATTGCACTTGAAATATGTATTTGTGATAAATCCTTTGATATTATTCCTGGTGACTGTTCACTAGCTGATATAAAATGCTTAATAGTAAGCCAAAATCTCTTTTTATCTCAGGCTTTGCATTGCTGATGAATGATACATAACTGTTTTAGTAGATCAAATAGTAGTGGCTTCATTGGTTACATTGCTCAGGGTACATTATAATCTTATTAGTATATTAGCTTTCAAGAAAAAGCAAATAGTTGCCTTAAATGTGTTGGCAGGTTATCAAGCTAATTTAGAATATAGTGATGGGCTAAAAATTGGGAAATATTGCATGCATAGTTTAGGAGAGGCACTCTTTTAAAGTTTAGGCTCATAAATATATTGATTAGGACATAATACTTTTAAAACAGTCACGACCCACAAGTTGAGAACCGCTGCTATAGAGCCTAAGACCATCAGAAAACACAGATATTTACATTACGATTCATAACAGTAGCAAAATTACAGTTATGAAGTAACAATGAAAATAATTTTATGGCTGGGGGGTCACCACAACATGAGGAACTGTATTAAAGGGTCGCGGCATTAGAAAGGTTGAGAACCACTGTTTTAAAGGAATAATGGAATAGAGATTACTTTAATAAGATAGATGATTTCTTTATATCTAGTGAATTTTAAGTATCTTTTAAAATTTGGCTAGGAAGTGTGCAAGTACACCTGAGTTGCTTCTATACACATTTGACTTGATATTGGCCTAGGACATTCCTCTTAGTAGAATTTTGATATGAGATCTCAGAGAAGCCCGTGATTAAAGGAAAATGCAACTCTGATGATTTCGTTAAATATAAGTATAGAACACACTATGGTTCTAGTGATTTCTGAATAGGACCATAATTTAAGTATATTCTGATACCTTGGGGACTGCAAGTCTTGCTTTATTTTATTTTATTTTTCTGAATTATTCATACTATTTCTTCAATATTCTGCTTTGGTTTTCTATAGAGGCCCCAGTTTATTTATGTTACTCTCACCAGAATGGTGGTGCCAAATGTATTTTTTTCTATTGGCTTCGGAGGTGCTTTGGAATGTATAAATATTTAAATATGTAGAATCATTGAATTTTAGAGTAGGTATAGACTCTGAATTCATCCTAATGTGGTAAATCTCACAGAGTTTGGGACTTAAACAAGGTCACAAAGGTAGAATTGAGCTGCACTAGAACCTACGGCTTTAATAGTCAATGAATAAAGCTGCTCTTGGCACTGGTACAACTAAACAGTAAAATGAGCTGTCTACAGAATTCTAGTGAATAAAAGCTGACAGGTGGAGACTAAGACTTAGTTATCTACCTCAAATGTTTGCCTACAGAAAAATTTACAAAATACAAAGGCAAGAAACTTTTACTACCAGAGTCTTAAAATCTTTCCTGTCATCAAAAAACTCTATTAGAAAATAGAGACTAATACTTCCAGCCAGTGAGTTTCAACCATTTCCATCTCATGGCACACATAAACTAATCACTAAAATTCTGTGGCACACCAAAAATATATTTTTTGCCGATCTGACAAAAAATACTTACAATTTTGATTCATTTACACCAGGCAGATATTGTTTTGTTGCTTGTTGTCATTTTTTTTATTTCACTATCTAAGGGAAAAGAGGTCAGTGCCCCTGACTAAATAGTTAGTTACTGCATCTTTTAAAAATTATTGCTGCACACTGGTTGAAAATCACTGCGTTAAGCACAGTTTGCTCTTATATCATACTAGAGGCCCAGTGCACGAAATTTGTGCATGGGGGAGGTGTCCCTCAGCCCAGCCTGCACCCTCTCCAATCTGGGACCCCTTGGGGAATGCCCGACTGCTGGTTTAGGGATCGGGCCTAAACCAGCAGTTGGACATCTCCCTTGCAATCCCTCTTGCAATCCAGGACCACTGGCTCCTAACCACTCACCTTCCTGCCTGCCTAATGCCCCCAACTGCCCTCCCCTGCTGGCCTGGTCACCCCCAATGGCCCGCCCCTGCAGGCCAGTTCACTCCCAACTGCCCTCCCCTGCCAGCCTGATCTCACCCCCAACTGCCCTCCCTTGCTGGCCTGGTCATCCCCAACTGCCCTCCCCTGCTGACCTGGTCACTTCCAACTGCCCTCTCCTGTGGGTTTGCTCACCCCCAATAGCCCTCCCCTGCTGGCCTGGTCACCCCCAACTGCCTCAGCCTTGGCCCCCACCACCATGGCTTTGTCTGGAAGGAAGTCAGACATCCAGAAGATGGCTGGTCAACCTGGTCTAATTAGCAATTACCCTTTTATTA
Source organism: Plecotus auritus (assembly GCF_963455305.1). Classification (NCBI taxonomy): domain Eukaryota; kingdom Metazoa; phylum Chordata; class Mammalia; order Chiroptera; family Vespertilionidae; genus Plecotus; species Plecotus auritus. The sequence goes on along the minus strand of NC_137772.1, from coordinate 139,046,218 downwards.
GTATAGATAGTGTATCATTGTAAAATTCCTTGGCTGCATAAGAGAAATATACTTGTGTGGATCCTGGGAAGCATCTTGGTGATAAAGAGAACCAGGCAGTAGCCCTAATTCAAATGACAAAATATCAAAAGGCAAACTTTACAAACATCATAGTTTTCCCCCAGCTCCTGTAGCTAGGATCTGTGGTGGGTGAATCCTATATAATAAAAGGCTAATATGCAAATCGACCAAACAGTGGAACGACCGGTTGCTATGATGGGCACTGACCACCAGGGAACAGACACTTAATTCAGGAGCTGCCCCTGGTGGTCATTGCTCTCCCATGGGGGAGTGCTGCCTAGCCAGAAGCTGGGCTCATGGCTGGCAAGCGCAGCAGTGATGGCAGGAGCCTCTCATGCCTCTGTGGCAGTGCCAAGGATGTCTGACTGCCAGGGAGTGGGCCTAAGCCATCAATTGGACATCCCCCGAGGGCTCCTGGCCTACGAGAGGGTGCAGGCCAGGCTGAAGGACCACCCCCCCACCCCCGAGTGCACAAATTTTGTGCACTGGACCTCTAGTAGATGAATAAAATAAAAGTTCTTACAAAATACATAATAAAATATTCCAGGTACCCTGCTAAATACCGGTTGTTACACTATTTCATTTTTATAGTGACACCCTGAGGTAGGCACTGTTATCACTTTCATGTTGTAAATGGAATAACAGAGATATAGAGAAGTTAAGAATTTTACCTAAGGGCCTGTGACTGATATTTGAGGCCAGGTCCATCTGAAGCCAAAGGTTCTGCTCATAATTATAGCTCCACAGTGGTTGTTTTACAGGTTGAGAGAAAGAAATGTAGGAAGGCATGCCATGTAAGGATCTGGTGAGTTTCAGAAGGTGAAGATATTGGCAATGTAGCTGTGTTGAAGCCAGCTGTAAGGAGCTCTCAAGAACTGATTGTTAACTATTCAGGAAATTTGCAAGCTCATTGTTAAACTATTGATAGCATGAAATCAGCTATGGTGGATGTGTTTACACCTCAGAAATCAGGGTTTTGTTTCCACAGAGTTTGTTTCCCAGCACACCACAACCTATTAGAATATTGAAGTTAGCACACAGCATGCATAAAGGGGAAATAGTAGGAGAGGAAGATAGAGACATACATTAAGGTCAGTTTGCAGCGAGCTTAGGTAAATATGAGCATTGCTACATTACTAAAATGCAAATCAGATTATGTCACTTCCCCACTTTCATCCATAAACTTCCACTGTCAACTGGAACAAGATCTGGACTCCTACCCTGGAGAATGATGTGTGCTTTTCTCTTCAACTGTGTCTCTGCAGTTTCCTCCTTCACTTGGTCACACTCCCTCATCAAGCTACAGCCACAATGCTCAACTCATTTCAGGTTCTTAATAAGCCAAGCTCTTTCCAGATTTAGTCCTTCACATTAATTGTTCCCTTTACCTACTACTGTAGTTTTTGCATAGTTATATCCTTCAGGTCTCATTTTATATTTCACTTCCTGAAAAGGCTTTTCTTGACTTTCAAATCTAAAGTAGCTACCTATTTTGATGTAGTCCCATTTGTTTATTTTTTCTTTGGCTTCCATTGCCCTAGGGGCAGTATCAGTGAAGAAGTTCTTTTGGCATATGTCTGAGATTTTGCTGCCTGGGGATTCCTCTAGTATTTTTATGGTTTCCCATCTTATGTTTAAGTCCTGATCCATTTTGAGTTTATTTTTGTGTATGGTGTAAGTTGGTGGTCTACTTTCATTTTTTTGCATTTATCTGTCCAATTTTCCCAACACGATTTATTGAAGAGACTGTCTTGACTTTATTGTATGTTCATGTCTCCTTTGTCAAATATTAATTGAGCATAGTGATTTGGGTCAATTTCTGGGTTCTCTATTCTATTCCATTGATCTATATGTCTGTTCTTGTGCCAGTGCCAGGCTGTTTTGAGGACAGTGGCTTTGTAATACAGCTTGAAATCTGGTATTGAGATCCCTCCTACTTTATTCTTCTTTCTCAGGATTGCTGTGGCTATTCGGGGTCTGTTTTTATTCCAGATGAATTTTTGGAGAGTTTGTTCTAGGTCTGTGAAATATGCCGTTGGTATTTTAATGGGGAGTGCATTGAATCTATAGGTTGCTTTGGGTAGTATGGACATTTTAATGATGATGAGTCTACCAATCCATGAACATGGTATGTTCTTCCATCTGTTTACGTCTTCCTCTATCTCTTTTTTCAGTGTCCTGTAGTTTTCCGCATATAGGTCTTTTACCTCCTTGGTTAAGATTATTCCTAGGTATCTTAATTTTTTTGGTGCAATGGTAAATGGGATTGCTTTTTTAGTCTCTCTTTCTGTAAGTTCACTATTGGTGTATAGAAATGCCATAGATTTCTTGGCGTTAATTTTGTATCCTGCTACATTGCCGAATTCATTTATTAAGTCTGTTAGTTTTTTGATGGAGTCTTTTGGGTTTTTTATGTACAATATCATGTCATCTGCAAACAAGGACAGCTTTACTTCTTCTTTTCCAATTTGGATGCCTTTTATTTCTTCTTCTTGTCTAATTGCAATGGCTAATACTTCCAGTACTATGTCAAACAGGAGTGGTGAGAGTGGGCATCCCTGTCTTGTTCCTGTTCTTAAGGGAAATGGTTTTAGTTTTTGCCCATTGAGTATGATTTTAGCTGTGGGTTTATCATATATAGCTTTTATTATGTTGAGGTATGATCCTTCTATTCCCACCTTGTTGAGAGTTTTTTTCAAGAAAGGGTGTTGGATTTTGTCAAATGCTTTTTCTGCATCAATTGATACGACTATGTGATTTTTATCTTTCAATTTGTTTATGTGATGTAAGAAACCATCAACAAAACCACAAGAAACCCCACTGTATGGGAGAACATATTTGCAAATGTTATCACTGATAAAGGTTTAATCTCCAACATCTACAGGCAGCTTATACAACTTAATAAAAGGAAGATAATGATCCAATAAAAAAATGGGCAACAGACCTAAATAGAATCTTTTCAAAAGAAGACAGAAGGAAGGCCAAGAGACACATGAAAACATGCTCAAAGTCACTAATTATCCGAGAGATGCAAATCAAAACGACAATGCGATACCATCTCACACCTGTCAGAATGGCTATCATCAACAAATCAACAAACGACAAGTGTTGGCGAGGATGCGGAGAAAAAGGAACCCTCGTGCACTGCTGGTGGGAATGCAGACTGGTGCAGCCACTGTGGAGAACAGTATGGAGTTTCCTCAAAAAACTGAAAATGGAACTCCCATTTGACCCAGTAATCCCACTCCTAGGAATATATCCTAAGAAACTAGAAACACCAATCAGAAAGGATATATGCACCCCTATGTTCATAGCAGCACAATTTACAATAGCTAAGATTTGGAAACAGCCTAGGTGCCCATCAGCAGATGACTGGATCAGAAAACTATGGTACATCCACACAATGGAATACTATGCTGCCATAAAAAAGAAGGAATTATTGCCATTTGTAGGAACCTGGATGAAATTAGAGAACATTATGCTAAGTGAAATAAGCCAGTCAATGAAAGAAAAATACCACATGATCTCACTCATTTGTGGATAATAAAAAACATTATAAACTGATGAATAAAAAGATAGATACAGAGGCAGTAAAGCATCAAACAGACTGTCAAATTACAGGAAGGTTAGGGAGAGGTGGGGGAAATAAGAGATCAACCGAAGGACTTGTATGCATGCATATAAGAATAACCAACGGATGCAAAACATTGGGGGGTGAGGGCATGTATGGGAGTTGGGTGGGGGGGGCAATGGTAAGATATGTACACATATAATACTTTAATAAAAAATATGTTAAAAAAATAAAGTAGCTACCTATTCCCTGTGTCACATCAGCCGAGTTTTAGACTCTGCTTAGCCCATAATGGTGTGGGGTGAGGGTTAAATGCCTAGCCTCTGAAGTCAGGCTGCTGGGGCCCATTATTTCTTTACCCTTTACTTGCTGTGGGACTTGATAAGTTGCTTATCTTCATGAATCAATTTCCTATTTGAAAAATGTGATGCAATTATTTCCTTTTCATGAGGTTTCTGCGGGACTTAATATGTGGAAAAGAGCATAAACTGCATGAGAAAAAGAGCAGCTACTGGCCCATAATAGCACTTAAATATTGTAGAGATTCTTATCACTGATAATGGATACTTATTGATTTGTTGTCCAATTTTCTCAACTAAAATGTAAGTTCAATGGGATTAGGCACCTCAACTTCTCAGATTGCTTTTGATTCTTCCCATCACAGATTTCTAGAATAGTAACTGGCATATGATAGGCAAGGGGGCAGGGGGAGGTGGCATGACAATGGGCAGATCATTTAGGGTTCCTTGTTTGCCTTTATGACTTCTCTCAGCATTCTGTGTCATTGCTATTTCTGAATCTAGAAGACTGAAAACAAGCCTGTGTACAGCAGCCCTGGTGGGGATGAAACAAAAGAGCACACTTCATCCTCAGACTATGCTGGCTCTTCGGGAATGTGGGCTCAGTATTGTCAGATCTTTTATTTATTATGAGAAGACAAAAGTGTGGATAATTTTTAGTGTGAAATCTCAAAGATTTAAATGTTTCAAACAAATTGAAAGTTTTATAAATTACCTTTGACTGAACTATGTGTACAGGCTAGACTTAGCCAGGGAGCAACCTGTCATCTTGAACTTGATCTCTTTCTTTAAAAAAAAATGTTTTCATTGATTTCAGAGAGAGGAAGGAAAAGGCAGAAAGAAACATTGATGACAGAGAAATATTGATAAGCCTCCTGCATGCGCCTACTGGGGATCGAGCCCACAGCCCAGGCATGTGCCCTCACCGGGAATGGAACCAGTGACTTTCTGGAGCATGGGATGATGCTCAAGCAACTGAGCCACACTGGCCAAGCTGAACTTGATCTCTTGATTTTTTATTGTGTGAGGTCAGTGTCTTCTTCTCACTGTCTGACACCTGCAAGCAAACTACCTGATAACCACACTCTGGAGTGACATTTCCCTGAGTCTCAATGCCTGGTATTGTGTACTCACCAAACATACCCTCCCTGAAATGATGCCCTTTGGTTTGGATCCTGTTCCTTAGATTTAACAGATTATTCACTGGAGAGTTATGTGGCTGGCACCAAGGTAGGTGGAATATACCATGAGTGTGAGGATGGGCAATCTGGGTCTTTTGTTTAAAGGTTTATTATTTAAAAAAGAAAAAGAAAAAGAAAAAAAAGATATCACCGAGGAAAAGGACTTTTATTTCCCATTTCTCCCCTCCCTCATTTTTCCTTTTTTCTGCCCTATCGTGACATTAGTCTGATGACTATCCTAAGTGCAAATGTTTGCTCTGAGTGATTTTAAGAGAGTTACTATGACACTAATGACTTCCCAATGTTGTCAGACAAGGACCAGGACCAAGGGAGATCTGCTGCACTGGTCTGGAAATAGGTTCTTGCTAAATTGCAGGACAAGCATTTCAGGTACTCAGGCATAGGAGGATTTTAGGTATAGCGGCAGATGAATGGAAGGGCGTGCTGGGCATAGGTGCCCCTGGCGAGGCTGCCCCACTGCCTCATCTATGGCTCAGTTCTTCCCACTGAGGAAGAAGCCTGGCCTCTGGGGTTGCAGGCCCACACTTATCCTCGCCAGGCCCAGGAGGAGGGCCAGGACGCAGGGCCATTAGCCCAGCATATGAGGTCTCAGTAGCCTGGATTAGTGTCTGCTCCGTCCAGTCCACGGTAGGCACTGGCTTTGGCCAGGACAGCTGCTAACAGGAGATGCCTTGGGTGCTACCCACAGGGCCTTTGTTAGGTTTCCATTATATTTCCTTGGGTTTGGGAATAAGTAAGCCTCCTTTCAAACTACCCCATCCCTTTCCTGGACCTTTCAGAGTTTTGAGCCCTTATCCAATCCAATCCTTTCCCAAGCTAGTCTGCTCCCCTTTTGGTGGCCATTTTGGCTCCTACTGCGCATGCCTCATAGTTTTGCTTCTTCCTCTGGCTTCTACTGCAGCATGCGCCCAGGGGAGGGATTCCCCCCTCACTTTCTATCCCTCCCCCTGGTAATCCAGGCAAAAGGACCAGATATTTCCCCGGGAGATGGGAAAGCTGGTCTTTCCTGCCTGCTCAAGATTAACGTCCCTTTGGCTGAGGATGTGTCTGTCCCTTGGGGTGTCTGTGAAGCTGTAGCTTCCTAGTTAATTTGGCTTAATTAAGTGTCTGGCTCCCTTCTCCTACATTAATTTCTAATTAGCTACCTACTATAATACCAATGCACCCTTTCTTCTTACAAATATTTGGCTGAAGGAGAGAAATAATCTAGGACAGTGGCGTTTAACATTTTTTTTGTATCAATAAAAAAATAAGAGTTATGGTCTGAATCTGTGTCCCCCTAAATCAGGGGTGGGCAAACTTTTTGACTTGAGGGCCACAATGGGTTCTTAAACTGGACCGGAGGGCCGAACAAAAGCATGGATGGAGTGTTTGTGTGAACTAATATAAATTCAAAGTAAAGGAGCGGAGGGGAGAGCAAGAGAACCCTCCGCTCTTTCGGCTCCATGGGCCGTATAGAACAGCTGAATGGGCCGGATCCGGCCCACGGGCCGTAGTTTGCCCACGGCTGCCCTAAATTCATATGTTGAAATCCTAACCCCCAAGGTGATGATATTAGGAGGTGGGACCTTTGAGAGGTAATTAGGTCCTTAGGGCAGAGCCCTCCTAAATGGAATCAGTACCCTCATAACAGAGTCCAAGAAAGCTCCCTTGCCCCTTCCACCATAGGCAGTTATAATGTAAGGATGACCATCTAAGAAGCTGGCCCTCACCAGACACCAACGTTGCCATTGCCTTGATCTTAGACTTCCTTGTCCCCAGAACTGTGAGAAATAAGCTTTTTTTTTTTTTTTTTTTTTTTTTTTTTTTTGTGTATAAACCACCAGTTTATGGTATTTTGTTAAAGCAGCCTGAATAGGCATATATCTCCACATATATATATTTATTTATTATGTTACATTTAATCTAGTGTTCTACTGTGTTATGCACATTTTAAAATGCAGGTAAAATATCAGTTAAAATAGCGAGGTAAAAAATGGGATAATCTTCATTATTTTTTTTATACTCCAAGGGGAATTGCCAAGTATATACTTCATGGGTGAACACAGCCCTGATCTAAGGACACATCAAGCCTTTAAAGAGGATGCTTTACCAGACCAGGTGAATGAGTGTCTGTCCTGAGGTGCTCTTTCTGTCAGTTTTGCATTGGAACGCTGTCAGGATGAAAGTGCTCTGGCATGGACACAGCTGGGGCTTCATCCTGCAGCACATCCACTGGGAATCACAGCAGGCCCCTGGGGCAAAACAGCTGCTTGTTGAGCCTTTCCCCCAAAACCTGGGAGCTTATTTATGTCTCTCTTCTCTTTGGCTTCTTTTCTTCATTATACCAGGGTTGTGCAGATCACCCAAAACATAACAAAATGATGGCAGCTGTGTACAAGTCTCACTCAGGGCAGAGACGGTGACTGTCAATCCCAAAACACCAAATCTGCTATCGAAGGAATTCTGAAGAGTTAATGTGCTCACTAGTAATGTGTTCACTGAACCACAGTGCCCATTTCTAGGCTCTCCTGCCCCTTATGGGAAGAAGGGAGTTTGATTAGCATTTCTTGATGTTATCGAGGTGTTTGTTTTATTCTCGGGATTACTGAGTTTGTAATCTCTGAGCTAAACCATGATGCCAGGAACAAAGTCAGAAGCTGCAAAGTCTGAGGCCTCATCTCCCTCCCCAAAACTCTAGGGCAGATTTATTTTAACAGCTGTTCACTACCTGATCAGAATTACTTGTGAAAAGGTCAAGGACAAAGAGCTAAACAGCACATCTGTTCTATCACAGTACTGTATTTCTAGGAAACTGGAAAAACAAAACATTTGTAGAAAATCCCAACAGTAATTTTAAGCATGATTCAACTGTGATTGTAGAAGAAGGTATTTGTCTTCTTCTTTAACATTCCTTTTCATAGAATGCTGCTCTACAGTAAAGCCATTGTGTCCCTTGGAGAACTTTTTGAACCCAGGCAAAAAGCTGACCTGATTTTTTTATTTTACAAAGAGTACTTTTTTTCCACCATCTAAGTTTGTGGTTAATCATTGGAAACTTTATTTCTGTTATGTGCTGTCTGACTGACACCAATCAGAAAGGACATATGCACCCCTATGTTCATAGCAGCACAATTTACAATAGCTAAGATTTGGAAACAGCCTAAGTGCCCATCAGCAGATGAGTAAATTAGAAAACTATGGTACATCTACACAATTGAATACTATGCTGCTGTAAAAAAAAAAAAAAAAAGAAGGCATTATTACCATTTACAACAGTACAACAGCATGGGTGGAACTGGAAAGCATTATGCTAAGTGAAATAAACCAGTCAGAGAAAGATAAATATCACATGATCTCACTCATTTGTGGAATATAATGAACAACATAACCTGATGAACAAAAACAGAACCAGAGTCATATAAGCATGGAATATACTGTCCCATCTATGAGGGAAGATGGGGGGTGAGGGGATAAGAGCTAATATGTATGCATGCATATAAGCATAACCAATGGACACTGACAGGGGTTGGGCAGGGTTGAGGGCATGTGCTGGGCATTGGGGATGGCTGGGGAGAGGTTATTGGGGGAAAAAGGAGACTTATGTAATACATTAAACAATAAAGAACTTAAATTAAAAATAAATAAATAAAATGCAAAAGAAAGAAAAAGAAAAGAAAAGCAATGATCAACAATCCCAAGTACTCTCCTGTCTTTTTGTCATTAAAAATGCCTTCCACTTGTTTATTTTATCCTCAGCTTAGAGAGAGGAAGAGAGAAAGAGAGAGAGAGAGAGAGAGAGAGAGAGAGAGAGAGAGAGAGAGAGAGAGATCTGAGAGAAAAATAGCGATTGATTGCCTCCCATATATGTCCTGATTGGGAATCAAACCCGCAACCCAGGAATGTGCCCTGACCTGGAATCAAACTGGCAACCTTTTGGTGCACAGGATGATGCTAATCAACTGAACCACTCCACCAGGGCTATCCTTGGCTCTTTTAAAATTACATTTCATTAACTGAAATCATCCTCTTTCTAAACTTAGGAAGGCATCCTGAGTTGGACAAAGCCAAACTATGCATTCCTCTTAGTAAACTGTCAAACCTAATCCTTAATGTCCCTGCTGTTACAGTCTTAATTCCTCACCGACAACTGTGCATGCATGTGCTATGAGAAGAGACAGCTGGTTGAAGTGTCACATTTTGACAAATATTCTCAATGGTTCAGTGTCAGCCTGGGGAGAAACAACAAATGGCATTCCACAGAGGTTACTTCTTGGACCAGTTAACATATTAATTGGTAATTTAGAATAGAAAATATGCTTAGAATATCTGTGATGGACACTAATGTTCATGGTGGGAATAGATTCAGTTCCTGAGCAGCTCTCTCTACCTTGTAATCTTTCTATTGTATGGAAAAGCTCTGGATGATTTTATATGAAGAAATGGAAATTCGAGGCACCTGATTTTAGGTTGACTTTGCCACCTAAATTGAGTAAGTAATTTTAAAATGGGCAAGGCCTCCTAGCAGACTACCTACATTTTAGACTGACCTCTTTGCCTTCTCTTTGCTTTCATGGGCTGAAAGCATCTTAGTTGTTTACTCTCATTCCTGATTGCCACTGTCTGCAACTCAGCCTGGATTTTCAACACGCCCACAGTTGTACTTTCTGAAGTATAAAATCTCATTCAGGGTTTTTAAGGATTTAACTGGAAACATACAAGGAAATAGAAGGTGTTTTTAAATTCCAAATAATAGGAATTATTAAAAACTAGAAAAGCTCTTAAAAGTAATACTAATAATAGGCTTGCTGGTCTATATTAAAACCCAAATGGAGTCAGCCAAAGAATCCCAAACTCAGTCATTCACTTTCTCTCGGTCTGATAGTGACACCTGTCAGGTCCAGAGTGTAGACCAAGCTCTTCCGAACCCAGGCTCAGTAAATTCCCACTGGCCCAATGGGATTGCTGCATCTTTTCTAGTTAGGCTCCCCGGTCTTCCAGGGGTCCTCAAACGATGGCCCGTGGGCCACATGCGGCCCGCCAAGGACATTTATCTGGCCCGCTGGGTGCCGCTGCCTGTCCTGCTTAGCAGCCGACTCGTCCCGGGCCTGCAGTGCGCATAGGAATTTGTTCATAGTTTTTTTTTAAAAAAACTATAGTCTGGCCCTCCAACGGTCTGAGGGACAGTGAACTGGCCCCCTGTTTAAAAAGTTTGAGGACCCCTTTGTCTCTGAGTCCCAAGCCTATTATCTTTCCCTCAGAATTACTCAGGCTCCCATGGGCCCTTTATTTCTTCCTGGCAACTTGAAAGAGAGGGACCATCAATAATTACCTTCTCTAAACTTCAAGAAATTATGTATTGACTAAAAATTACCCATTTTTGTCCTTTGGAATTCCTACCTTCTCCTCTCTCAGTTTTTATTTGGTTTACTTGTACACTAGATAGTCATTGAGGCTCATTCTTACAGCTTCATATGATACCCTGAATACCTGTGTAGGCTCAATTTCCTATTGGGCATGAGATCTCAACAGTGTGACTCCATCTAGATGTTCCCCTCTCTGTATTATTTCTGGTCTCATTAGTCTACAGAAGGCAAAACCATTTTTTAAAATATATTTTTATTGATTTCAGAGAGGAAGGGAGAGGGAGAGAGAGAGAGAAACATCAACGATGAGAGAGAATCAGTGATTGGCTGCTTCCTGCACGTCCCCTATTGGGGTCAAACCCACAACCCAGGTATGTGTCCTTGACTGAAATTGAATCCAGGACTCTTCAGTCTGCAGACTGACACTCTATCCACTGAGCCAACCCAGGGAGGGGTATAGTACTGTTTTCTATGAAACTATTGTTTTATTTGTACCTTGTATTTACGAAACTTTATGTCTAAGAAGGCAATTGGATATTTAAAACTCTAAGAACAGCTGAGTTTCATGATTCCAGCCCCACCCAAGGGCTCAACTGTGGAACCTACAAAATGCCATGGATTGCATATGTCTGGAATCTGTCTATATTTTGCCTCCCAAACCTGCCCTGACTGCCTTGCTTGTTCTTCACTCTGTAGGCTTTTCTTGATGTCTGTTTTCTGAGCTCTACCCTCCTTTTAGACCTAATATTTTAACTCTACATGCTTCCCAAAACCTCATCTGAGACCAGGGCATCAATCACCTTTTGTTCAGCCAAAAGCTTATTTCCCCTCCCCCATTCCCACACTTAATCTCAGCTCATGGAACTGTAGTCTCTGCAGAGCGAGCACAGGCTCCCCACATTCCTGGGAAGAGAAGTCAGCAATAGGAGGTCAGACACAAAAACAAAAGTATGAAGCTCGTGTGTAGTAATAGAAGTTGTTTTTGTGTGTGATTTTAGGAATTCAATCTCATTGCTTCAAATATTTTTATGGTCTTAATTATTTCTAGTCTTACTGGTTGTACTTTACTCCTTGATGGCATTATAGCCCATCGATGTGCAAATGTGTTGCTATCCTGATGATGAGATAGAAAAGACTGGGAAGGATTAGGCTGCAGTGTTTTATAAAGAAGGACTGTTTTCTTATTTTTCAGATGGGTCAGGGAGGCACAGCTGGAAAGAGAATCTGGGTTTTTATCCAAATCCTGTGCTTTCATTTGTCTTGGCAGCTGCATTCTGGATATTATGAATTACTGAGAGAACGCAGCACTCTGGGCTGAGCTCCTGTGCAAGGTAGCACTTCAACTGCAGAGCTGTGCCCTAGCGAGTGTAGCTCAGGTGTTTAAAGCATCATCTCACACATCAAAAGGTGGTGGATTTGATTTCTGGTCAAGAAGGGCACATGTCCAGGTTGTGGGTTCATGCCTGTGGGAGGCAGCCGATCCATATTTCCATCTCACATGGATGTTTCTTTCTCTCTGTCTCTCATTCTTGCTCTCTCTCAATCTCTCTCAAATCAATAACAATTAATAAAAAAATCAGTAGAGCTGTGAACATCTTATACATACCTTAAACACTATCTAGTTTATTTAAATCACTCTGTAATCCCTACACACAAAAGGAGACTCTACCCACAAAATGTAGTTTAACATTTCTTACAGATCCACTTCAATCAGTATAATTTTGCTGAACTGAATTCTCTCATTTTCAGAGCTCACATGATTATGCTGACAATATTACCATAAGAAGAAAAAATAATAAATTTCTCAAAGTAATTTATCTGAATGTGTAATTAAATACCTGCTCTCTCTTCTCCCTTACCTCACATATTCCCCAAATATTGAAAGAAACATCAGGAATTGCTATTATTTATTTTTCACTTATTATTATTACTAGTGGCCCAGTGCATGAAATTTGTGCTTGGGGGGGAGGGTGTCCCTCAGCCCAGCCTGCACCCTCTCCAATCTGGGACCCCTCGGGGGATGTCTGATTGCCATGGGGATTGGGCCTAAACTGGCGGTCAGACATATCCCTCTCGCAATCTGGGACTGCTAGCTCCTAACTGCTCACCTGCCTGCCTGCCTGATCGCCCCTAACCACTCTGCCTGCCAGCCTGCTCACCCCCAACTGCCCCCCTTGCCAGCCTGATTGCTCCCAACTGCCCCCCTGCCAACCAGCTCACCCCCAATTCTCCCCCACCAGCCTACTTGCCCCCAACTTCTCCCCCTGCTGGCCTGCTCACCCCCAACTTCCCCCCCCTGCCAGCCTGATCACCCCCAACTGCCCTCCCCTCCTGGCCTGATCACCCCTAACTGCCTCTGCCTCAGCCCCACCACCATGGCTTTGTCCAGAAGGACGACCGGAAGGTCTCCTGGTCTAATTAGCATATTACCCTTTTATTAGTATATATTAGTTATAAATTTTTGATGTTCACTATTTTTACTTCCTCTAGCTATATAAAATCAATGATGACTTCTAGCAAAGGCCCCTGATGATTCCAAGAATGTTTATCTGTTTCATAGCTTAATTTTCATTTCTTTTACATTAAATAGCATCCTCTATTAGGGAATAACTATTATGCAAAGTATAATTGTTTAATGTGATCCAGATTACATCCATATCTTGCTATAGGTAGGAAGATTGTTAAGGTTGGAAAGAGGGAGTCTTTTCGTGATAGCTATCTAGTCTCTTCCCTCCTCTATTTCTATCTTTGCCTTTTCCAGTTCTTCCTTCTTGTTTTCCTTTGTATTACTCAGTTGTCATTATTCTATTGACTCTGAGAAGGCAATGTTATCTCCTTGGTATTTGTTTGAAACCATAATACACCTGAAATTTTCATTTCAACAAGACAGGCTAAATTGGGACTGCATTATCTATGACATTGTTTGCTACCCAGACCAAAAATTGTTAGACCTTATAACTCAATCCTGAAAGGAAGGGATCAATTTAAATTATCTTTCAATAATAGTGTCAATAACTTACCTATCTTCACTTATTCTCCCTTTCTTTTGTATACAATGCATGACTATACCTAATTTTATTTCAGTTAACTAGATTTAAAAAAATTATTGGGGCACTGCAAGGAACAAAAAGGATTTCCCCCAAACAAGAAGTTGTATTTGTGTCCACAAAGCTATTAAGCTATTGGCATATCCTAATGAGATCATATAGTTTTAGGAACTATTCTCAGCAGTTTTGCCCACTTGGTACTCCAGTAGTGAATACAAAAAAAAAAAAAAAAAAAAAAAAAAATCAGCAAAATCCATACTGTTCTCTTTTTCCCCTGCCCAAGACTAAAGTATTTTTCTTTTCTATTCAAGACATATACACAAAATTTATTTGAGAACGACATCTCACACTATGAAATAAACTATATCTAGTTTGTGAAATAATTTTGATGTATATCAACTACAATTTTAAGACAAATGTAAACTGTGGGAGCAAGAAGCATGTCCATCTTTTCATTTTGGACCCTTAGCACCCAGCACATTGTATGGAACATTGTAAACATCTTGAGTGGAAATTTGTGAATTTAAAAATTATTAATAATACATTATGGGTGTATGAGGTAGATCTGGTTTAACTACCAGCCCCTCTTCACTGAGTTCATTAGTTCAAAACGGTTCTGGAATTTTTAAAGAAATAACTGTGATATTCATCTCTGGGTCAGCATCTCTTTGTGGCACTGATTCTGCATTATGATACTGATTCTCTGTTGTCCACTCATCTATTTTTGTGTTCATTTCTGGTCTGACACAGTGTGAGTCAGGCTGCATTTTTCTAGGTGGGGTGTTTTCATGTGTTACTCCTGCTGTCATTGGTATGCTGCAATAGTTCAGTCCCGGTCCTGCATTCAATTTTTCCTCATCCATCCTCCTTATCTCTTATGTTCTTCCTCCTCTCTCTCCACTGGCTTTTTTCCTACCAGCAAATATTTGGTATTTAGAAATAATCAAGGCATACTCATTTTAAGACAAACAAATAGCAAAAGGAAATAAACGTCAGGTCACTTGAAATACAAGTGTATCTGGAATGTTTCTATATCCTTTTCTCCTGCTCTTTCTTTAACCCATGATAGCATCTCTTCTGCCTATAATATTTCACAAAAATATGTTTCCTAAGGTCTTCCATCTCAAGATGACCTTCTATGATGTGGAAAGAAAATTCTATAATTTGTAATTCCATTTTTATTAATGGTCATCTTCTCATTGACATTGGAATTTGCTTTATATATCAGAAGGTCACATGTTAAGTCTAATAATGGATCAGGAGGGAAGAGTCAGAGACCCAGTACAGTGATGTTTCTGTGTCATTTATTGGTATGTATTGAAGTTTTGAGTTATAAATATACTTCTATTCCTTGTAGGAATACTTACTCTGTCATATTATAAACTAGCTACAATAGCAGCCTAATAGGATCTAACAAGAAGTAGGCTGAAAAAAAATTGAAATCAAAATCTATTTAAAATATTTGTTTATATCAACTGCCATAAAAATGAAGTATACCATAAGTCAGTGGTTCTCAACCTTTCTAATGCCGCGACCCTTTAATACAGTTCCTCATGTTGTGGTGACCCCCAACCATAAAATTATTTTCGTTGCTACTTCATAACTAATTTTGCTACTGTTATGAATCGTAATGTAAATATCTGTGTTTTCCGATGGTCTTAGGCCCTACAGCAGCGGTTCTCAACCATGTCATGACCCACAGGTTGAGAACCACTAGCAGGGTCGCCTAAGACCATTGGAAAACACAGATATTTACATTACGATTCATAACAGTAGCAAAATTATAGTTATGAAATAGCAACGAAAATAATTTTATGGTTGGGGGTCACCACAACATGAGGAACTGTATTAAAGGGTCGCGGCGTTAAAAAGGTTGAGAACCACTGCAAGTGCTTTGAAATAATCCTATCTAATAAAAGAGTAATATGCAAATTGACCATCACTCCAACACACAAGTTGGCTGCCCCCATGTGGTCAAAGATGGCCACCCCCATGTGGACACAAGATGGCCACCACAAAATGGTTGGCAGGGGAGGACAGTTGGGAGGGACCAGGCCTGAAAGGGAGGGCAGTTGGGGGCGACCAGACGTATAGGAGTGGGCAGTTGGGGGAGACCAGGCCTGCAGGGGAGGGCAGTTGGGAGCAACCAGGCCTGCAGGGGAGGGCAGTTGGGGGTAACCAGGCAGGCAGGGGAGGGCAGTTAGGAGCAACCAGGCCTGCAAGGGAGGGCAGTTAGAGGTGACCAGGCTGGCAAGGGAGGGCAGTTAGGGGTGACCAGGCCTGCAGGGGAGGGCAGTTGAGAGCAACCAGGCCGGTAGGGGAGGGCAGTTAGGGGTAACCAGGCCAGCAGAGGAGACCAGTTAGGGGCAATTAGGCCATCAGGGGAGCAGTTAGGTGTTGATCAGGCTGGCAGGGGAGTGATTAGGGGGTGATCAAGGTGGCAGGCAGAAGCGGTTAGGGGCAATCAGGCAGGCAGGCAATTGAGTGGTTGGGAGCCAGCAGTCCTGGATTGTGACAGGGCAGTCGGACATCCCTCGAGGAGTCCCGGATTGGAGAGGGTGCAGGCTGGGCTAAGGGACACCCCCCCCCCCCCTCCGTGCACGAATTTCATGCCCTGGGCCTCTAGTAACTAATATTAGCAAAACATTAATAATAGCTGTCAATATTAGGGCCTTTAAATACATTACTTAATTAATCTTTTATTCTCATTAACTTTTGTATTATAGAATGGACACAATCCATTGGTATAGGGCTATAAATAAATAACTATACACACATGGTTGTGTGCTCAAATAGTTTTCACTCTTGGATTATACAATCAAAAAGGTTTGGAGATCACTGCTTTATATTGCTTCACCTGTTTATGGTAGATGGCTTTCCTATAGTCAAAGAAAAAAAAAGTATTTTCTCATCAATTACTTTTAGCAAATGAAGCAACCTGTATTTGTCATTTGGTAGCTACAATGTGCATTAGCATGCTAAGTGTTCTGAAATGTTCTGCAGTAAACATATTTTTTCATTTTAATTGGGTTTGTAAAGCATGTCTCAAACTTATTTAAGAAACGGTCTTTTTGTTTTTCATTCTTTTCCGTTTCATGCCCTTTGATAAGTTTCGGTGGCACCACTCTTAACATGTTATGGATTAAGGTTTCACAGACTATTATCATGGGTTAAGGAGAGAGCAGGAGAAAAGGAAATAGAAACATTCCAGATAGACTTGCATTTCAAGTGACCTGGTCAAGAAAAGGAGGAAGTCTTTTCTAAAAAGGTGTAAATGTCAAAGAAGTTTATTTCCTTTTGTTATTTGTTTGTTCTTAAAATGCTTATTACTGACCCAAGTCTGGTACAGTATTTGGAATAATATCTAAGAAGCATAATTAAGTGAGAAAAGAAGATTCCAAAACAATATGAATAGTGTGATTTTATTTAAAAAAACACCCTATATGTGCATAAAAATATCTGAGCTGAGATAGATACATACTAAGATGTAAAAACTAAATGATGGATTTACTGATGATTCTGTTATTCCCTTTTGATTAGCACAGTAGTACTTTGCTCCTATCTCTTAATTATTTAAGTTCTCTGTGCTTCAATTTTCTCAATTATAAAATGTAGGGTTTAAATGTTTTACTTGGTCTAAGCTATTTGTATTAATATTTTTATACTAAGCAAGTACAAAAATATTAGCATAAATAATTTAAATACAATAATAGTCTAACAGGATCTAACAAGAAGTTACTGTGAGCTAAGCATAGTGAAAGTGGCTCATTTATATGATTTAAAACATTTTTAACAACCCCGACAATTCATAAATGTTAAATTTGAAATAAAACTTATGGCACCATTCAGACCCGTGGTCCCTTCAGCCTAGTAGTGCCCCGGACCTGGCTCCAGTGTGTCAAGTACATGCAGTGTGAATGTGCCAATCAATCAGGGTCCTTGATGTTGATATCAAATGTCAAGAACATGGTCTGAATATCTATTTTTCCTTAATAACCCAATATTCATAATCACAATCTACTTTTCTGTTTTACCCTATTTTCTTTATCTGTTTAATTATGGCAAACCTTATTTGGAGGTATTTATACTTTGTACTATCTCTTAGGGGTTTAGAAATTCCACAGATTTCTTACATGATTAGCTAGAAAATAATAGTTTTTATGTATTTGACTATGTCTTACTCAAATTTTATTTTTTGAGCATCCAGTAGGACTAGTGGTGAGGGATTTTGTTGCCATATTTATTAAGTGACACATTGGTGAAGAGCCGGAAACATCCTGTGGGTACAATCCAAGAATCAGTCAGTCTCAGGAGAATCTCTCTGGAGTAATAATCCTATCTAATAAAAGAGTAATATGCAAATTAACCATCACTCCGCTACACTAACAACCCACACCCACCAGCCAATCAGGAGCGAGTTTGCAAATTAACCCAACCAAGATGGCTGCGAACAGGAGGCTTGGGTTGCCCCTGGCAATGGAGGAAGCCAAGCTTTCCACACACCCTGGTGGGCCCAGGCCTCCACTCAAGGCTACAAAGTTTCAATTATAGAAGATAAATAAATCCCAACAAAAATGGCAGCAGTCACAGAGTTGGAGAGAGCAGGAGGCTTGAGTTGCCCCCGACAATGGAGAAAGCCAAGCTTTCCACACACCCTGGCCGGCCAAGGCCTCCACTCAAGGCTACAAAGTTTCAATTATAGAAGATAAATAAATCCCAGATTCCAGGGCCTCCACTTGGGTCGCCAGGGTGCGTGGCCAGCCTGAAAACCACCACAGCCCCCTCGCCCAGGCCACCCCATCCCCCAAGGGAACCCCTACTCTGATCCAGGACACCCTTCAAGGCAAACCAGCTGGCCCCCACCCATGCACCAGGCCTCTATCCTATCTAATCTTACCTAATAAAAGAGAAACATGCAGATTTACCATCACTCCGCTATGCCCACAGCCAATCAGAGTGAATATGCAAATTAACCCAACAAATATGGAGGTTAATTTGCATATGCAGGGCAGAGCATGCTATGAGGGGAAGCAGGGTGGCGGAGGGAACTACTGGAGCCGTGCTCTGGCCAGAAGCGAGGACTTGCCGGCTCCAGGAGGGCCGGGAGTGGGGACATGCCGGTTCCCTGGTGGCCAGGGAGCAGGGACTTGCCGGCTCCCGGGCGGGCTGGGGAGCTGGGACTTGCAGGCTCCCGGGAGGGCCGGGAGCAGGGACATGCTGGCTCCCTGGCGGCTGGGAGTGAAGCCAGGGGAAAGAAGACCTATTCTTGCATGAATATCGTGCAATGAGCCTCTAGTAAAATAATAATATGCAAATTGACCATCACTCCAACACACAAGATGGCTGCCCCCATGTGGACACAAGATGGCCACCACAAGATGGCTAGCAGGGGAGGGCAGTTGGGGGCAATCAAGCCTGCAGGGGAGGGCAGTTAGGGGTGACCAGGCCAGCAGGGGAGGGCAGTTAGGGGCAAACAGGCTGGCAGGGGAGCAGTTAGGCATCAATCAGGCTGGCAGGGGAGTGGTTAGGGGGTGATCAGGCTGGCAGGCAGAAGCGGTTAGGGGCAATCAGGAAGGCAGGCAGGCGAGCAGATGGGAGCCAGCAGTCCTGGATTGTGGCAGGAATGTCCAACTGCCCGTTTAGGCCCGGTAGGATTGGGCCTAAACAGGCAGTCAGACATCCCTCGAGGGGTCCCACATTGGAGAGGGTGCAGGCTGGGCTGAGGGACACACACCCCCCTGCACAAATTTCGTGCACCGGGCCTCTAGTGAGTCATATTTGTCTAGTATTTGCTTCTGGAGTGGTCTGCACTCTCAAGTACCTAAATGACTACTTTACCTTTTAAGCCTGTATAGAGTGAGAGGATGCCTAGTAATATGGACAAAAACAAGAATAAAAACTGTAATGCGCTTTAATTTGCTTTATGTATTTACATGCTTCCTATATTGCTAAACATATGCTCTCATTTTCATGAACACTAAATTCAAAATCTACTTCCCTTACAGTAAATAAAAAAAACCCACATTATTAGGTTAGAAACATGTTTTCTAGGCTGGCTTCTCACTCTGGCAGTGACAACATTAAAGGAAGTGGACCCTTCTGAAGCACTCATCTTGGATTCATCTTTTAAATCAAAGCTTTCCAAACACAATACTATGATATTTGGAACAGAATAATTCCTTTTTGTGCGAGTGTCCTGTGCATTGTTAGCAGCATCCCTGGCCTCTACCCACTGAATGCCAGTCAGTAGCAAGTCCTCTCTGCTCCAAATATAACAAACAAAAATGTCTACAGATATTGTCATATGTGCCCTGGGGAAGGGGGACATACACATCCCCAGTTGAGAAGCACTGCTTTAAATATTGAAATGTTTTCATTCTATTGATACATTTGGGGATATAACAGATTAATATTTGATGTCTAGTAGGGAATCTCTAAAAGAAGCACATATTTTCCTGTGTTTCAATTATTTTAGAAAGGAATTTAAGTAATTTTCTTGTAATCTGTAAATATAATCCTAGAGACCTGAGAAAATGGTCTAGCTATAGGTAAAGTGTTTATTTACCTAAGACTTCATACCAGATGTGAATACAAGTATCAGAAGACATATTTTTCAATGCCTTCCTAAATAGACTGGTGATTGGTTTCAGTCAGTCTATGAAGATATTATCAATTGGCCTTGATCATGTTGTGCTGGGGATCAAATGTTTTCCTGAGTGTTCAATAGGCAGCCTACTTTTACATGTCTTATAAGTGTCTTAGTTTGGCTTCTATAATAAATCTAACATAGACTGGGTAACCTAAAAAATAAATTAATTTCTCATAGTTCTGGAGGCTGTGAAGTTCAAAATCAAAATGCAGGCAGATCTGTTTCCTGGTGAAAGCTTCTTCCTGTTTGTGCCTTCACATGGTGGGGGTTAAGGAGAGGGAGAGAGAACTAAGAAACTCCTCTTTCTTCCTACTCTTCTCACAAGGGTGATAATCCTGTCATGACAGCTCCACCCTCCTGTCCTAATTACCTCCCAAAGGATCCATCTCCAAATATTTCAACTATGAGACACAAACATTTTGTCCATAAGAGTAATTTTGTCATATGAAAAGGCTGAAAGACTGACATTTTCTGTCCCAAGTTTTGTTAAAAGTAAGAATGAAAAGTAAAAATGTTAAAAAGTGAGATTAATCTCATGTATAACTGGGAAAATATAAGTATATAAAATTAACTAGGTTTAATTGGAGTCTCCTTGATACTGTTACAATAATCTTGTTATTATTTAACAGGAAAGGAGTAAAGGGAAGACTAGATAATACAGGCATGTCATTTATACAGCTTGGTAAAAAAGCTGCATTTAACACTCTCCAAGTCTGTTCCCTGCTGATCAATGGGGGAAGGGACTGGACAGAGGCAGCTTGGATGCATGCCCAATAAGGTCTGAGTGACATGGGAAGGTGCCTACCTGCAAGGACCCAAAACCTGAATATTTAAACTTCTGAACAAAGCAGCATGCTCTCTTGGTTTTTATTTTCTTGGCCTTTGGCCCTTTGGCCCACTTGGGACTCCTGTTGCAGGGGGAACACTCCCCTGCACCCACACGATGGACTAATGGACTTTAATTAGCCCGAATGCTGAAGTGGACCCAGCTGCAACATGGAACGGGAGCTCTGGACACTGGCCTTGTTTTTGGCTCTACTGGGACAACAGCTGCACCCCTTTCAGGACTGGTTTAAGGGACAAGGGACTTTGGCACCAGAGGAATGTAACTCTACACAAATAATGTCTTTTACCACATCTCAGTCTCCCGTGGGAATCTTAGAAAATGCATTTCTAAAGATGTCACAAGAACCTCAGTTCCATGAGCAAAGGAGAAATTTTAGTGCCATTTTTCTATCACAGAAAAAAATCCCTTCAATTAGATACATCAACAATATATGAGGGGAATATGAAATAGAAATGACATTAGACCTTCAGATAAATGGCTCAAATATAATGACTGATTTTTAAAACTAAGAATTTTAGTGATTCATTGGCGACTACAATGAGCTACATGACACCAATACTCTTATTTAAATTCAAAACCATATAGTGAAAACATGACAATTCACCTTCTCTAAAAATCATGTACAAGTTAAGCCTGATCAATTCTGCTTGCTTCTTTAGAGAGGGGTTTTCAATCTCTGCCCTATTGGTATTTGGGCTGAATAAATCTTTGCTGTAGGGACTGCCCTGTGCAATGTAGGATATTTAACAGCAGCAATCCTTGCAAGATTGTGACAATCAAAATGCCTCCAAACATTGCCAAATGTGTTCTGGGGAGCAAAATTATGCCAATTGAGAAGCATTGCCATAGAAGTATAAAACTAGACTATACCTGAGAACTGTCATAAAAAGAGCGAGGTGGGGGAAGAAGGAATTAAAAAAAAGAGAAAGAAAGAAAGAATCTTTTGAGCCTCCTGGTGTTTTACTTGACACCTTTTAGTATCACAGAAAAACACATTTAGAGATAATAGGGATTTAAAACTGAGGCAGACAAAAGTGTATCATTTCAGTGTAATTGAAGAGAAACTGTACCCTTGCAATAGTCTCAGTAGGACAGATAACAATTGAAATTGTATCTTTTGCAACTTCTGTGCTTTTGAGGGAATGGCAAAAACACTCATCATTCTGACTGCTACTTGTATGACTTCTGCACATTTCCAGAGTCTATTTTAGGCAACTATAGATTTGATTTAAACGCAAACTATACCATGAGCCAAACGTACTCACTAGGGCTTGCACTGATCCATTTCTATTTGATGCTCTAAAAGGAATAGCTAGGGAACATACTGAAAAACAAACAAACAAACAAAAAACCCATCACTCCAGTACAATCGAAGCCAGTGATGCAACCTGTTTCCTTTCTTGTTCAATGATAGCAACTCCAAATAAAGTTGCAGCTTGTGCGTGCTGCTGTTTGCTAGCTCCACCTTTTTATCTTTTTCCGAGTAACTGTGATGTCAAGCTTCCCACTTGGAACCCTATAAATATCAATAGATATCATTATTTTATCTGCACTGAAGCAGTATCGGGTCAGTGGCTCTGAGATAAAAGGAAGCACAACTGACAACAAACCTGTGGGGGTCCCTGCTAACATAGAGAGTCCTAGGGATTTCAGCCACTAAAGGTTCAGGCTACTGATTTCTCTGCCAGGGTGGAGACAGGGCTCAGCTAATAGGACAGAACCCCTTGTGTTTGGTTCCAGGGAACCTACAGAGGAAAAATACCAAACCCTTTGTCTTGTTTCTATGACTTATTTTTTTCCATATACTCAAGTATTCCAGAAGAAGAAATCCTTATCTAGCTAAGAATATCTGTTTGGTAATTAAGAAGTCAAAAGAAGAATGTTTCCTTTAAAAGGGTTAAGTTTTCCCAGAGTACCTACCTCCACTCAGATAGATCCAATTAAGAAGATATTGGCTGGGTTCTTCCAGATGGTAGAGGCTGCCCAGAGTACCTGGGCTTGGGTTGACTCTCTAAGGGAGGCAGCATTTTCAGTGTTTGGACTATCAGCAATGGCTGATCTATTGAAAGCAATAAAATCTTTCACCTGGACTACAGGCTGTTAGTATATTTTGTCACTTGTGCTGTATACAACAAATTATATTTGTAGTTGTAGAACACAAAATTTCTGCAATATGTAATCTTTGATTGATTTTTGTGAGCACAGATATTGTTAATCAATATACTATAAGTAATGCATATTTATGGCACTGTTTGTTTTGTTCCAATGCACACCTTTATTCTTGCACCCACCCATGCAGAAGAAAGCACTATTACTGCAAACTAATGCACCATATCATTAAAGCAAGAAGCAAAAGCATTGATCTATGTGCCCAGGGACAAAAATGAAACAGGGCAAGACTAGTGTAAACCAGGAAGTGATCCTAAATAAAATATAAGGACCAACTAAAAAGTCAATAACAATCCACTCATAAAGATTGTTAGAATTCGCAAGAGTTCTGTAAATGACCATACATATAAGATATACGACAAATTAATATAGTTTCTATATACTACTACAAATATACTAGAAAATAAATGAAAAGTAATATTTAATAACTATTACCTTAAAAAAGTATGTATGGCCTGATTATAAAAACAAAAGAACTAAAAATTATTACTCAGACATATGCAAAAAAGATACATAAATGCAGACATATGCCACCTTGCAGACAAGGAACAATTTATGCACATATCTAATCTAATCCCAGTCAAAATAATGGTAAAACTTTCCTTTTAAATCTTGACAAGATAACTTAAGAATTTATCTACATGAAAAGAATGGAAAATAGCTAAGAATAATGAAACAGAATAATGTTAAGCAAGATTAACTCCCCCAAATACTAAAACATATTCTGAAACTATAACTATTAAATCAGTACAGAAAGTGTACACAATTAGTCTAAAATAAATTATGTTATATAATAAAGTGGAAGCATTAATCAGCAATTATTCAATAGAAAGAGATGGGATAATTGGTTAGGTGTTTGGGAATAAAGTTAGATCTCAAATAAAACAGAAAACTGATTGTAGATTACTTAAAGATTCTAATGTAAAATTTAGACTAGAAAGAGGCAGAAGAAACTGCTTTGTCAAGAATTATGAAAGGCATGTCTTAAAATAAATGTTCACAAATAGTTTCAATAAAATGGAAAATGATTTTTTTAACATTAAATTAAAAACAGTAAATTTTACATATAAAATATTTCAATTTTGTATAGCATTATATGTATAAGTAAATCAAAACATTAATTTTTCTACAACTGATATCATCATATATTCCTAAGACTCTATTTTTCTGCTTTTTTGGCAGAAAAATTACAAACTTTCCAATTAAACATATTTTTGTTTCTCAAAGTTTTTTTAAAATATCTTTTATTCCTTATCTATCCTCTTGCTTTCCCTTCAGCCATCAGGCCCTCCTTCCATGATCCTACCTGAAAAGCTGCCTGGACATAGGGGAGGGTTAAATTTGTTTTGGTCAAAGAGATGTAACTTTGATCTATCTGCTGTCCCATACTTCTCTGCTGATCTCAGCTACAATTGGGTAGATTTGTCTTAATCTATTACCTGCATACTTGTGCTTTTAGTCTCTGAGAATTTAACTAATTTAAGGTTGTTGTAATGGTAAATATCCTATATAACAATCCTATAAATAAAAGGGTAATATGCAAAACAACCAAACAGCTGAATGACCAGAGTGCCCATGGCCCCTCTCCCTGGTCAGCCCTGCCCCCAATTGGCCCCCCGCCCCAGCTGGCCCACCCCCGATGGCCCCATCAGGGTGGGCTGGCTGGACACCACCAGTGCATGAATTCGTGCACCAGGCCTCTAGTTCCTAATAATTTTCTGACTTGCCATAGTCTCTGAACTCAGAGTCCTCACATTGTGAGACTTCTTTGTCCCAAGACCAGGCTTCACCTGGCACACAAGTTGTCTCAGCTCTTCTGTCCTGGGCATCTAGAAACTTACAGATTTCCCCCTTGTTCTGCATAGTCCTACATAACTACAGAGATACAAACAGCATCTATCTTGGTGGTTCTATCACTTGTTGAAACTTTCCCTCATATTTTGGTTACAAGGGGAGAGCCCAGATACTCACATATAAAGTCCCATTTTTTCTCCCTCTTGTTTCTTAAATGAGGGTACTTTTTCTACCTTCCTTTATGTCATATTATTTATGTTCTATAAGATACAGAGAAAAGGAAATACGATAGTTAGAGCCCCAACTTAGAAAATATTTTTATTATTTACTAGAGGCCCGGTGCATGAAATTTGTGTACAGGGGAGGGCCTCAGCACGGCCTGCACCCTCTTGCAATCCGGGACCCTTTGGGGGATGTCTGATTGCCTCTAACTGCATCTGCCTGCCTGCCTAATTGCCCCTAACTACTCAACTGCCTGACTGATTGCCCCTAACTGCCTTTGCCTGCCTGATCACCCCTAACAGCCTCTGCCTCGGCCCCTGCCACCACAGCTTTGTCAGGAAGGACGTCCAGAATGATGTTCAGAAGGTGGTTCGGCTGTCTGGTCTAATTAGCATATTACACTTTTATTATTATAGATTAGTTTATTTTCTTTTAAAACAATGCATATGTATAAACTCTTGTCTCACTAGAGCCTTGAGAAAGCCAGAATTGAGATGAAGCTGAGAAGTCCTTTTTTAAAATATTCTAGATGATATTTTCTCTTTCTCTATACATTGGTTCAAGGTATAGAAAAAAATCAGAAAATTATGATTAAAAAAGAGTGAAAATTACATTGTTTAATTGTTTCAAAAATCTTATCCCAAGTGCATTATGTGTAAAATATGAATATAAAAACTTCTAGTTTTAAAATCTTTTTTAAAATATATTTTTATTGATTTCAGAGAGGAAGGGAGAGGGAGAGAGAGATAGAAACATCAATAATGAGAATCATTAATCAGCTGCCTCCTGCATGCCCCCTATTGGGGACTGAGCATGCAACCTGGACATGTGCCCCTGACTGAATTCGAACCCAGGACCCTTCAGTCCACAGGCTAATGCTCTATCCACTGAGCCAAACAGGCCAGGGCTAGCTTTAAAATCTTGAAATAACTCTACCCCTGTCTCTTCTTGGGAACTACCCTCAAACAATAAAGAGAAAGAAAAACAAGTGCAATCTTTATATTTGATAAAACTGAAATCATATTAACACAAACTACAATATGAGAGGGTGGCTTTCCAAATACCGTAAGTATTAAACAGGTGCAGATTTCAAGAAAGGCTGGGAGAGCATTGTAAAGTAGATGACACCTCCTAGAAGGGAAAATCAGCTGGTTCTTATTTTGTGCAATGGAAACAGAGTGCATCTATTGGTAAGCACTGCCCTGGATTAGTTGTGGTTCAAGAAGGAAGGAAGGAGCTTCCCCGTGTAGATGTACAAGACACACCTATGTTCAAGAAACAAATGAAGGCCAGTGAAACAGAGATAAACAGTGCGCAGCTGTCAATCACTGGACAGGAAGGAGTCAAGTCACTAACTCACATAACCTTGTATAATAAAGAACTTCACATGAACCAGGAAATACTCTTTCGTGCTTAGAATATGGCTCAACTTTTCTCTGACTCCTCATTCAAAGATGAATAATAATTAAAAACAAAAACAAAAAGGTTATATATAACAATATTATAAAGAAAATGAAGGAAGAAGAAAACCCTTCTTGGAGAAAAATGTTGTTTTAAACAGATAAATTTGGTCACTACATATATCACTGTGAATTATAATAAGTTAATGTAGTAACTGCTTACGGACAAAACGTCAGAGCAAAAAACAAGATTTCAGGGAAATATCTGGCCAGTGTTGCTCAGTGGTTGAATGACAACCCAGGAACCAGGAGGTTATGGTTCAATTCCTTGTCAGGGCACATGCAGGGGTTGTAGGCCAGATCCCTAGTAGGGGGTGTGCAGGAGGCCAATCGATGATTCTCTCTCATCATTGATGTTTCTATCTCTCTCCCTCCCCCTTCCTCTCTCTGAAATCAATAACATATTTTAAAAAAAGATTTCGGAGAAAAAAAGTGAAATAAAATTAGAGGAGATAAAAAATAGGAGCATGTCAAGGAAGGAAGGAAAAATAGGCCCATTAACTGAAATTTACCTTGGAACTAAATAAACTTTAAAAAACATAGGCACATATTTGTAACACATTCTAGGCTTCCATGCCATTTCAGGCCTCTAGGAAACAGACATTGAAACAAAGTAAAGGGTGAAAACAATTTATTGGAGTCTGCCTCCTGTTGAACAGTGCTGCAGCTGTCAGCACTCCATCACTAAAAGGGATGAAGAAGGAAAATGGTTGCGATGCCTTCAGATCTGTGAGACAAAAGTGAGGAGGAAGCAGAAGGGCAGTAAGGGCCTCAGACTAGGACACAGACGGGAACAAGTCTCAGCCAAACCAATGGGAGCTATGGAACAAAGAAGAGTCTTATTTTATAAACTAGAGGCCCAGTGCACAGATTTGTGCACCAGTGGGGTCCCTCAACCTGGCCTGCGGGGATCAGGCCAAAACTGGCTCTCCAACACCCCCAAGGGGTCCTGAATTGCGAGAGTGCACAGGTCAGGCTGAGGGACCCCCCTGGTGCACGATTGGGGCCAGGGAGGGACTGCAGGAGGTCTCCAGGGCATGTCCAGCCTGTCTCGCCCAGTCCCAATTGGCTGGACCCCACCAGCAAGCTAACCTACTAGTTGGAGTATCTGACCCCTGGTGGTCAGTATGCGTCATAGTGACTGGTCGAATGGTCGAATGGTTGGACACTTAGCATATTAGGCTTTTATTATATAGGATTGTTTTTATTTTTCAATTACATTGACATACGATATTATATTAGTTTCAAGTGTACAACACAGTGATTAGACACCATAAAACTTAGTGATTATCCCAACATAGCAGCATTTTCAACTGGTATGCCTCAAAATTTTTAAAACATGCAATACCCAACTATTTAGTCAGGGCACTGACCTCTTTTCCCTTACAGCAGTGATTTTTAACTTTTTTTTTTTTTATCTCATGGCAAATATAAACTAATTATTAAATTCTGTGGCACATAAAAATATATTTTTTTTGCCAATCTGACCAAAAAATAGGTATAATTTTGATTTATTCACACTGGACGACTATTGTTGTATTGGCTGTTGTTATTTATTTGTTTGTTTATTTATTTATTTAGACAATCTAGGAGAAAGGATGTCAGTGCCCCTGACTACTCAGGTATTGCATGTTTTACAAACTCTTGTGGGAGCTTCTGTTTGCAAATATCATCTCCCATCTGGTTGGCTGCCTGTTTGTTTTTGTTGTCCATTTCTTCAGTTTGATACAGTCCCATTCATTTATTTTTGCTTTTACTTCCCTTGACTTTGGGGTCAAGTCCATAAAATGTTCTCTACCACCCAGGTCCATAAGTTTGGTACCTATATTTTCTTCTATGTAACTTATAGTAACTTATAGTTTTGGGTCTTATGTTTAGGTCTTTGATCCATTTTGAATTAATGTTTATGCATGGGGACAAACTGTAATCCAGTTTCATTCTTCCAAAATATATAAAGAACTGGTAAAACTCAACACCAAACAAATAGGGCAGAGGACCTGAAAATACCTCTCCCAAGAAGACATACAAATAGCCAATAGATATATGAAAAGATGTTCAACCTGACTGGCAATCATGGAAATGCAAATTCAAACTACAATGAGATACCACCTTATATCTGTCAGAGTGGCCATTATGAACAAGACAAGCAACAACAAGTGTTGGAGAGGTTGTGAAAAAGAAGGGAACCCTTATTCACTGCTGGTGGGAATGTAGAGTATAACCACTATGGAAAGCAGTCTGGCGATTCCTCCAAAAATTAAGAATAAAGCTACCATATGACCCAGCAACCCCACTCCTGGGTATATACCCAAAATACTAAAAATCATTTATTCCCAAAGATATATGCACCCCTATGTCCACTGCAGCATTATTCCCAGTGGCCAAGACATGGAAACAACCAAAGTGCCCTACGACAGAGGACTGGATAAAGAAGATGTGCATATACACAATGGAATACTACTCAGCCACAAGAAAGGATGAAGTTGCCTCATTTACAACAACATGGATGGACCTTGAGAACATTATGCTAAGTGAAATACATCAGACAGAAAAAGTTAAGAACCATATGATTTCACTTATATGTGGGATATAAAACTGAAACTTATGAACACAAACAGCAGTGTGGTGGTTGCGAGAGGGAGGGCATTGGGGGAGAAGGGGGCCTTAATATGAGGTGACAGGAGATTTGACTTTGGGTGGTAGACACATGGTACAACATACAGATTCTGTAACTTAGAAATCCACACATGAAACCTATATGTTCATGTTGACCAAAGTCACCCCAATAAAATATAATAAAAATCAAATCAAATAAAGACAAAAAAAAAAAACCACACAAAACTTTCGTGGCACAGTGGTTGAAAATTGCTGCTGAGATGAAAAATGTTGAAAAATGCTGCGATAGAGGAATCCTGTGTTGGACAGAAATGAGTAGGCCTTGTACTTCTTTAATGCTCAGTCTTTGCCAGGAGTTGCTCAGAAAAAACAAAGCCCCAAACTGAAAGCTGAGGCAGATCCTGAAAGCGATCAGGATGGAAGCTGTCTTCCTAACTGCATTACTTGCAAAAGATCGCAAATTCTTTTTTGTAACATCAGACAGGGGCATTTGATGGCTGTTGCAGTCTACCTCATGCCATAAAAAGCACTTCTCCCTATACATTTGGGATGCAGATCTCCTCAAAGTTTCCAGTCAACCTCTATTTCTTGGGAGAAACTTAGAGGAGGTAGTTTAGTGGGATGAATTATACTAGTAGCCTCACTCATGCAGCTGTATTCAGGAATACATCTGGCACTAGTCTCCCATCTTCACTATTGATTGTAAATTCCTTTTGCCTTCAGTTAGCACTTCCGCCAGTCTTGGTGGCTTAAAGGTGCCCAAATCCTCTTTCCCAAATCTAACTTCCCGGTAATCATACTCTTCTGAGTGGAATTAAGCATTTGCTCAGTTATAGTCACAAGTGATCAAGGGAATATCAAGCAGCATCCAAGCTGTTTACTTGACTCTGCATATGTTATCTCTAAACCAGCCGTGGGCAAACTATGGCCCACTGGCCGGATCCGGCTGTTCTATGCGGTTCTCTTGCTCTCCCCTCCGCTTCTTTACTTTGAATTTATATTAGTTCACACAAACACTCCATCCATGCTTTTGTTCCGGCCCTCCGGTCCAGTTTAAGAACCCATTGTGGCCCTCGAGTCAAAAAGTTTGCCCACCCCTGCTAAACCCTACCTTATCTGTCTGATTAAGGTCAATCACTAATGCCAATGGTGATTCCTCTTCTTGCCTGCTGGTCTCTGTACAAAAAAATCTCTTAAGTGCTCAGGTGGCAGCCACAACTTGTAGTTCCAACAGGATCATTATTTTATTTCTTAGAGAGCATAACCCCTTAGGCAAGAGGACCTTTACTCCTTCTAGGACAGTAAGTCCTTTGGTATGCCATTGGGAATGATGGCTACGTAAGTGGCATCATCTTTTCCCCCCATAGCCTTTGGTAGCTAGACTGATGTATCCTTTCTATTAGAGAAATGGTATTTACAGAGAGGTCTCAGGTTTGATGTGCATACTGAATGCTGGAAGGTAATATCCCATCCTTGAAGAGTATTATCTCTTCAGGTGTACCACTTGAGAAGTACCTTCATTGCAGTGTCACTTCAGGTGTGCTTTCAGCAGTTTGTTTAATGCTCTATCAGAATGGCCACTTCTGGATGGTGGGATATGAAGTGCAAACAGCATATTCCTGTTGTCAGACATAGTACCACTCCTTTATCTTCTTTGCTTTGGAGGGTGTCCCCTGTTCAGATCACATTCGATTTCTGTAGCTTCCAAGAGAGTAGTAGTGCTGGCTGAGGATCTGTGAGCAGGAAAGGCAAATACATACTCAGAATAAGTCACTGGTTCTTTCAAGATAGAACAAGTCCAATATAATTTACTTGCTTTCTAATGGTTTCCTGGAGGAAAAATACCATATCAGGGGTTCAGCATGGTATTTGGCTCTGTGGTTGAAAAGTCAGACTTCACTCCATTGGCCTTGGTAAGTGGGAGTCCATGCTGCTGGGCTCATACATAACCTCCATCTCAGCCACTGTGGCCTAGTGTGTCAGACCTGAAATGGTAAATGACAAAGCCTCTAATGTCAGTTGACCAAGTTACTTTGGTTGATTTTTTAATACCTTTTCCTGATGAACTTTTGGTATACCTCCTCCAAAGTGTAGTCACATTCTGAAGCACCGAGGGTTAGGACTTAAACATGACTTTGGGATGAGGGACACAATTTAGCCCATAGGTTCATATGAAGTCATATTATTTTGCTGTAATAAAAATACCATGCCTGACATGGTAACTGTGATTAGGGCTACTACTTAGTTCAGCTTGCTATGGTCCAGGGCCTTTCCAATTTCTGTAAGGAATAGCATAAGGTTAATATCTGCCATCTGGTGACATATAGCCAGATTCAATTAATTTATCTTTGTTGGAATAGAGATGTAATGTCAGAGGCTTCCATTAGGTTCCTCTCCTTGCCAGATTTTACCCCGATGGCCAATGTGGACTAACTCTAATGTAGGGGTTAATTCAACTTCCAAGTATGTTGATTCTAATTATACATTCAGGAACTATAGAACTGGGTATGTCTGTGGACTCATTAGGCTCAGTGTACATCAGACTTCACTAGGACTCCGTAACAACCTCTCATATGTCCTTACCCTAACAATGGGTCCTTGATAATGCTTCAGTTTTTCAGATAACAATATCAAGTACAATTCTAGGACCAACAGTCCTTGAACTGTCTGGAATTCCCTTTTTCCCAATGCATAATCAACCAAGTAAGTGATCATAGTGGCTAAAGTGTCCCCAAATTTATGAAGAGTCAGGGAACATAATGTAACCTAAACCATACAAATAAAAGACAATGGCTTCTTTTGTATATCCTTATTTATAAGACTATTGTTCAACTAGACTTTCAGACATTTCTCAGTGCTGATTGTTCTAAAATTTAGAACTTGTGGTAATTTTTATGTGGTCATGGAAGGAGCGAACACAGCATTTTTTCTGCCATCTTGACTCCCCAAAAAACCACAAAATCAACTTTCATTTTTGAAAGATAATTTTGCTTAATCTAAAATTCTTGGTTGATGGTTGTTTTTGTTTTGTTTTGTTTTTTACTTTCAGCAGTTTCATTATGACATTCATCTCCATTTAGCTTTTAAACTTTTATGATAAGTCAGCTGTTAATCACACTGGGTTTTTCTTGTACAAATTAATCATTTTTTCTCATTACTTTCAGAATTTACTTTTTATCCCAACATTTTAATTATGGTATATCTAGGTATGGATCTCCTTGCTTTTTTCCCACTTGGACTTTGTTGAACTTTTTGGATGTATAGATTAATGTTTTTTCATCAAATATGGGAAGATTTTAGCTATTATTTCATTAAATATTTTTGTGCACCTTTCTCAGTTTTTCTCTTTTTCTGGCACTCTCATTATTTCTCTGAAGCTTTATTCTTTTTTGCTTCTTTCTTTTTTTCTGTTTTGTTTTTTTTCAGATTGTATAATTTCTATTGATCTATAGTTAAGTTCACTTATTTTCGCTACCAGCTCAAATCTACTGGTTAGTCCCTGTCTTAATTTCTCATTTTTGTTGTTTTTATATTCAACTATAAAATTTCCATTTGGTTCTTTTATTATATCTTCTGTCTTTTTGTTTATATTTTCTATTTGATAAAACATTTTCATCATACCTTCTTTAACTTTTAGACATGGTTTCCTTTAGTTCTTTGAACATAATTATAACTGCTAATCTGTTAAATCTAACAACTGGCCCTCTCAAAAGCATTGTTACTGTCAGCCATTAAAAAAACACAACCTGTGAGTGGATTACATTTTCTGTATCTTTATATGCCATGTAATATTTTTTATTTAAAAGTGGACATTTTAGCTAATATTTTATATTAACACTGGTTACTGATTCTCCCTGGAGGTAATGTTATTGTCATTTTTTTTTTTTTTGACCATTTGCTTATTTGCTTAGTGAGTTTACTGAACTTATTCTCTGAACTCTATTTCCCTCTGTTGTATGTAGCCTTTTATATCTTTGCTCACATTTTTTTTTTGTCTTTTAGTAGCTACAGTCCCTGTGTCAGTGTAATTCATGTATTGATCAAAGGCTGTACTTCAGTCATCTTTGTCAGTTAGATTTTTATCCTTTGCCATTGAATTTGTATGCCTGGCCTGGAGTCTGTGTCATAGGTTAAGAAGTTTATAGTTTTTATGCATGTTCAGTCAGGGTCTGTTAGCTTGGTTGTTCCCTATCTGATCACACTTGAGAAGGCACATCTTTGTGAATGACCCCTACCCATGAAATTTCCATGCTCTGTTCTAAATAAATGTATTTCCCTTATAGCCTTCTCTTCCACACGGCAGAAGCTCTGTGCTTTTCACGGTAGCTGGAGGTGGGGACAGAGTCTGATTTCTCCTGGACTCACACCTCAGTTCTACAAGGAAACATTAGGAGGAAGGTTAGCTTCTGTCTTCCTGGCTTGCCCATTGGATATGGAACCTTTAGGTGAACTAGGATCAGGGACCCAGTATTCCTGCACTTTTTATGCCTGAATTAGAGCTTCTTTCATACAAGTAGGGGTCAGATGAGTAAAGACAGTTTTTGTTTCCTTAGTTCTTTCCACCTAGAATACATTTTGCTGCATGGAGTTAGGAGGCATGAGAAACACTACTGAAACTATAGTTTTTAGAGGGAACCTTTAACATCTAGTTGCACGTGCCCAGAGTAAGATTCCATAACTTAGAGCTGAATGTGGGGAAAGGTACCAAGTAATGGCTCAAGTTGTACAGACTCTCACTGTTCTTACTGAAATTTAGTATATTTTTGAGAGACTATTTCTCTGCTTTATTTATGCCCTTAGGACAATACCCAGAAGCTAAATTATTTTTTAAAATAATTTTCTGCAGTTAAATAGCTGTTTTGTAGGGCAGTGGATATGTCAAGTTTATTACTCTGCTATTACAAATTTAGATGTTTTCTAATTCTTTTTTAGTTAATTAATCTGCTGTTTTGCTTTGTTTAGTCTTATTTAAATCCATTTATTGATTTCTTAATTTCAATTATTATAATTTCTAGAGCAGTGCTGCCCAATAGAACTTTCTGGGATGATGGAAATGTAGTCTGTACTGTTTAATATGGTAGCCACTATCGTATGTAACTTTGAGCTCTTGAAACTTGGTCAATTGAACCAAGGAACTAGTTTTCAATATTATTTAGCTTCAAGTAATTTGAAATTAAAAATCACAAGAAGCTAGTGGTTAACAGATTAGCACAGTTATAGAATTGACTTTTTAAATAAATTCTAAATCTCTGCTGACATTCTTCATGTGTTTCTCTATTTTATTGCACACAATATAGTTATTTAAAGTCTATCTAAATCATCTGTTGGTCTCTTTCTTTTGCTTATGCTTTTCTTTTTTTAAAATATATTTTTATTTATTTCAGAGAGGAAGGGAAAGGGAGAGAGAGATAGAAACATCAATGATGAGAGAGAATCATTGATCGGCTGCCTCCTGCACACCTCCCCCCACGCCCTACTGGGGATTGAACCTGCAACCTGGCATGCACCCCCAACCGGAATCAAACCCAGCAGTCTGCAGGCTGACGCTCTATCCACTGAGCCAAACCAGCTAGGGCTATTCTTATATATTGGTCCTCTTTTTTATCATGATAAGTAAATTTGTATTAGATTAAATTATAATTATATTTATTAAATTATAATCATTAGGTTGAAATTGTGGATATAAAATTGTAGAAGCTCTAGATGCTAATATTCTCTACTAAAAATACTTGAACTTTCATATGGAAAGTAGATTCCTTCCTTCAGTACAGAAGACATTAGTATTTTTATTGGCTCTATCACTTGCTAACTCTGTAGCCTTATGCAAATCATGCAAAAGATCTGAACCTTAGTTTTCTCATCCATAAGTAGGCCTGATATTCATCTTGCTTAAAACAAAGATTGTGAGAGTGAATAACCGATGTCTTAAAGTTTTGTGAAACCTACAAGGTAATACAACTGTAAAATTTCTGTTAGCCATTCATTCTGCATACATTCAGCACTATTTGTACAGGTTGCTTGGAAATAAAAACATGATTATGTTGAGTAGAATTTGTTCTTACTTTTACAAACAAGTTACTTTATGTGTAAGTATAATTATTTCTGAGTAGTACATGATAGAAGACAGTAACTAATTTCTAAAGGCCATGACTAGTTATACAATCAGCTATTAATTAATGGTCTTACAATGACAAAATGGGAACAAATTTAATACTTTTAGTTTGTACTCTTTTATGAGATTTAACAACAGTAGGAAAGAGTGTGAATACTGGCCAGAATCCTAGGGAAAAGTCAAATATTTATGGTACATTTTGAAATCTCAAGTCACTAAGAGAACAAACTAGAAAAACCAATGGCATCATGTTTGTTTATTCTGCTCAGAAAGTAAAACTCTTCATTTTTAGTGGACATACACTTTCTTTATTCTAATCCTCCAGTGCAGTACAAAAGAAAGATTGTTCTCTTATCTTGCATTTTATTCAGAAGAAAAAATATTCCCTTGCACTTAAAACATCATTTTCCTGTAAACAGAATGATTAACTTGATATTGTTCCAAATAATTTCTGAATAGCTAGATAAGATTAAAGGCATTTATTTTTCCAAGCACATGAGTTACTCTTCTCTTTTATTTTGCTCTCTGTCATTTGTTTTTATTACCCACTCAAAAACTGTTGCATTTCTGCCCTAAATTTCAGCAAGCCTTGAAATGCTTTCACATCATTTCATTTAAAATAATTTTTATTTTTCAAAAACAAAATTATTTTCAAAATAAGTACATATCACAAGAGATATTCTTTTCAACTTACATTCTGGCAAATAATTGATACTGACCATCTATTGTTCTTCAAAAAAAAATGATTTTCTATTACATTGACTACCAAGTTAAAAATGTCTTTAAAAATCTGCTTAAGATTTCCTTTCCAATCTCCTTCACAATGTGTGTAATGTGCTTGATTTGGGTAATAACATCCAGAACTCAGGAAAGACAGAAACAACTACCTTGATGATTCTCTTGGCACACTTATGCATGAAAAGAGTCTTGATGCATGAACAAAAACACTTCAAGGTCACCCTCTTGACCTTCCTTCAGATTATCCTTTTCTCTTAAGAGTAAACTATGATGCTTCCTCTCTTACAAAGATAACTGAGAGGTTAAAACATTATGTTCTCAGAAAGCCTAAACGAAAATAGCTATGTATAAATATTGATAAGCAATGGGCAATGGTTCTATAGCATTGGATAAATACACCAAATATCTTAGGCAGCTTCTTTTGACAGCTATTTACTTCCCTTCATTAATTTCAGTTTTAGAACAACTAAAAAACCCCAAATCCCAACAACCCTATTTAGAATGACATGCCTCTGTGTTACAACTTTTCAGCATGGCATGTCACAGAGAAATGTACAAATCAAAGAATATTATGAATATCATAGCAAAAATTTTGATTTAAAATACTCTCCAGCTATAGTTACTGCAATGGAAAAAACCCACAGATTTCTTTCAGCTATTATTTCTAATGTTGCTAAAGAGATGCAGTTGGGGAAACACTTATCAGATGTACTAAACCAGCATTACAGATGTATGCCAAGAGACCAGCAGAAGCTATAATTGCAACCAATTTATTTTTTATATGCTTTGTTTGCAAGAGTTGATTGATGGCTACATTTTTAAAGATAATATATAACTGTCATTAATTAACCCAGGGTAGTGATACACATATACTAAAAAGCATGAAGGAGTATTGGTGCGAAGTGGTGTATATAAGTATATACAGATATATATATATAAAATAAGCAAAAGACTATTTCATGCTTGACTACTTACAGAACATCCTTTTAAAGTGTCATATTGACATTAATTCCATATTTACACTCAAGAGGTTGGGACAATGGGGAATGTCTTAAACTGGGCTCCTCAAACTTGGTACTAATGACATTTTGGGTTGGATGATTTGTTGTGAAGGACTATCCTCTGTATTCTAAGATGTACAGCAGCATCACTGGCCTCTCCCCACTAGATCCCTGTAGCACCCATGCTCAATTGTGACAATCAGAAATGTCTCCTGACATTGCAAAACATTCACTGAAGAAAAAATTGCCACTGGTTAAGAACCACTGGAAAGAAATAAGGCAGAGGAATAAACACACTT
This sequence comes from Plecotus auritus, assembly GCF_963455305.1. Lineage (NCBI taxonomy): Eukaryota > Metazoa > Chordata > Mammalia > Chiroptera > Vespertilionidae > Plecotus > Plecotus auritus. The sequence goes on along the minus strand of NC_137772.1, from coordinate 139,008,787 downwards.
TAATATAGCAAAATATTATATCACATCTAAGAAAGCCGTGGAATTTTTCATCACCCATATGCTTCCTGGCCACTCCATATCTATAGAAATACCCCAAATTTCAAATCTCTGAATGTATTATTTCTTGATTCACAGGAAATCCAGTTTTTTATTTCCTCATTGCAATTTTCCTGAGTAATTTCTTCTAGGAGTTTTTGAAGAGACAATGTTCTGACATGAACAGAGCTACTTCTTGTGGTTGTGGAGTCCTTCTGTTCCCGTGGTCATTCCTCTGGTCATCCCTGACCTCTGTTGCTCAAGAGTTGTTGTTCATGTAATTGCCAGTGCTGCCACAGATAGTATCCATGTTTCATGTGCCCATCAAAAACAAATGTCATTCCTTTACATGACCACTTTCAAATGTTTTCTCATAGCAGATAGTTGGGCCCCTGGTAGATTCTTCCTTTAGTCTACATCATTCTCTTTCTTAGAGCAAATGGGCCTCCCAAGGGGCAGTGTCAGGCGATTGTGAAGCCTAGTCTCATGTTCTCCCTGAAAACATTATTGCTCTTTCCAAACTCAGGTTCTTCTGCTCTACTTATATACTCTCTGACTTGGTTTTTACTTGGATATTTTTGTCATACAGTCCATTGTGCCTCACATATCAAGAACTATTACTGGAAATCTGCTCCTGTGCTCTAGGACATTCCAAAGCAGTTCAGATGCTTGTTGATCAAATCATGAGCATTAGAGGCTGGCTCTTCCCAGGAATCTAGAAGAAGCTTGCACGTATTAATGAGGTATAACTTCTAATTCCATCTGATAGAAGTTTTATATCTGATAAAGCCTTAAATATTCTGTTATGTGTTTTTATTTTATATAGTATATAATATAAAGCTAGCAACTTTAATGTTTTGTTATAATAGTTTTGATGGAATATTACAAATATGGCTATCATCCCCTAATTAATATTTGAGTGTTATTTAAAAATTCAATGCTTTTTAAAACTTGACATATTTCTAAATTTATCTAACAGAATGCACAGATGAAAGACAGAATAATACAGGCAGTCTCCACTTTGTGTGGCTTGGTGTTAACTAAAACTGGTGTTTATCAGACTGTGCCCTCACTTTGCACAGTTTCATGGTAACTGAGGAACTGTGCAGATTAAGGAAACATGTCTGACATACATGTTTCACAGAAAGCACAGTGCTGTGCAAAACTTTATTGAATAAGAATAATGAAGGAGGACTTGTCTGTTACATATAAAAACACAAGACACAGCATTAAGAAATAAAATACAATAGTCCCTACATAAAAATCGATAACTAGTGCTGTGAAAAAGTAATAGAGGAGCATCCCAGTAAAATTTAGTTTAAAGGAATTGATTTCCTTTCCTTTGGACTCAGATCATACATACTGTCATCATTAATTTCACACATGACTCTTTTTCATTTAATCACTTGCTCAATGTCATATACTTATTTATAATACTAGAGGCCCAGCACGCACAAAATCGTGCGTGGTTAGGATCCCTAGGCCTAGCCTGGCCTCCTTCGCATGGCCTCTGCCACCCTGCGATGCTACGTGAAACTCCCCACCCCGGGATGCTCTGCGATGCTCACAGCCCCTCGATTGCTCCGTGAGGCTCTCCCTGCCCCTCGACTGCTCCACAAAACTTGCTGCCACCCCGCGAAGCTTGCCACTGGATGCTCTGCAAAACTCCCCCGCCCTGCAACTGCTTCTCGAAACTTGCTGCTGCCTGGGTGACTGCTCTGCTAAGCTCATGGCCACTCTGCAAAGCAGCCCACCACCGCCGCTCAACAGTCCCCGGGCCCGCCCTGCCACCAGCGCCCCCTCATGGTGAGTGGCTCGAGGGCAGGGGGAGAGGGGGGGACTGTGAGGTGCTTCATGCACTTCATGGTGACCTGTCGCCCATTCGGCCGTGACGCCACCTAGCTCTTTATATATATTAGGATAACTAGAGGCCTGGTGCATGACATTCGTGTACTGGGGGTGGGGGGGCTCCGTCATCCCAGCCTGTGCCCTTTCCTGCAGTCAGACATCCTTAGTGCTGCTGTGGAAGCTGGAGAGTCTCCTGCCACTGAGGCTGAGCTTGCCAGTGGTGAGGCTGGCTTCTGGCTGAGCGGCACTCCCCTTGTGGGAGCACACTGACCAATAGGGGGAAGCTCCTGCATTGAGTATCTGCCCCCTGGTGGTCAGTGCACATCATAGTGACCTATCGTTTCACTGTTTGGTCAATTTGCATATTATCTTTTTATTATATAGGATAAGTACGTATGAAATTACAACCCAAACCAAGAATGTGAAGAGTATAGAATCTTATTCTTGTCTAAATATTCCTCACCCACTATCCTTAGTGAGAGAGTGAGTGGTTGAATACATTTTGAAATGTTATGCAATCTTTAAACATAATGAATTAAAACTATACTAACTTACTTGTTGGTATTCCCCATAGATAATTATTGAGTGAAAAAAGCAGACATAGAAAAATGGATATGTTATGATTATATATTTCTAAAAAAGATAGTTGTACTTTAATTTTTTAAAATGTTTTTATTGATTTTAGAGAAAAAGAGAAAGGAAGAAAGAGAGAAAGAGAAACATTGATGTGTGAGAGAAATATTGATCTGCTACCTCATGCATGCCCCCTAGCTGGGATTGAGCCAGATGGACATGCACCTTGAACCATAATCAAACCTGTGACCTCTTGGTGCATGGGATTACACTCAACCAACTGAGCCACACCGGCTAGGGCTAGGTGTACTGTAAATGTATGTTTACATTTATGTGTATTCATAGGTGTATTATTATGGAAGCAAGGAAATGTATATGAAGAATATATACTAGTTTGCTAATATGGGTTACTCAGAGTTCTTAGGGATGTACATTACATGAATAGACTAAGGGGAGGGAAAGTTGGAGGAGGCAAAGAAAAGGAGAAATACACATGTATGAAGTCACATTTATAGATGTGTGTAAAATTATATGTCTATATAATAAATTAAGATGATAAAAGAAAAAATAATGGCACAAGCTCTAACTTTCAATAGAAAAAGAGATGAAACAAATCCCGGGAGAAAGTTGTGGAAAAGCTTGTTAGCGCATATCTTCATGCAGAAATTGAACTTCTATCATTAGTGTCAGTGGAAAATAATTAATATAATTATTAAGCCCAGGCACAATCAATATCAGATCATATCACAAGACATAATTGAAGATACAAAAATAATAAAATGTAAGTAGTGTTAGCTTCAATTTTGATACTTACTAAGGCTTAAAATTTTCTAGAATAAATATTCCATATCAGAGGTTTTTTTTCATAACTATCAAGTCAAAGAGAAAAAAACATCACTCTAATCAATACTTGGTGGTGTTTTCCTCCTCATTACATAGGCTGTTTGTGACAATATCACTAGTGATTAGTTTATTTCTGAAGCCTGAGCATCCAAGCTCAAAGAACATAAAAATCAAACAGGATATTTTTGCTTGTGTTTATAGGCATAAATTCTTGCTCTAACAAAGTGGTTCCCAGAGTGTGGTCCAACTACCCTTCCCTAAGACTTTTTCAGTTACTCAAGGTTAAAGACTTCTTTTGGCATACTACTAAGTTATAATTTTTTAAAAATATTTTTTATTGATTTCATAGAGGAAGGAGGAGGGAGAGAGAGATAGAAATATCAATTATGAGAAACAATCATTGATTGGCTGCCTCCTGCACACCACCTACTGGCGATAGAGCCTGCAACCTGAGCATGTGCCCCAACTGGGAATAAACCGTGACCTTCTGGTTCATAGGTTGATGCTCAACCACTGAGCCACACAGGCTGGGCAAAGGGTCTCAATTTTTATAGTGCAAAAGGGATTCTGAAGCAAAATATCAGAAAACTATTGCTAGAATAATAGTGTGTTAAGCAATCTCCTTTCACACAAGACTGTCACCATTTAGGAGGGCATGTTTTATGGCAGAAAGAAATGGGGAATGTAAAGTACAGTTGCATTTATATACCACTAACATAATGTAAAAGCAATAAAGAAATGATCAGCTTTATTGATTAAAAGAGGCATGGAAGGCTGACAAACCTACAGCCAACATCATACTCAATGGGCAAAAACTAACACCATTTTACCTAAGAACAAGAATGAAACAGGATGCCCACTTGTAATACTCCTGTTCGACATAGTTCTGGAAGTGCTAGCCATAGCAATTAGACAAGAAGAAGAAATAAAAGGTATCCAAATTGGAAAAGAAGATGTAAAAATGTCATTATTAGCAGATGACACGATACTGTACATAGAAAATCCTAAAGACTCCATCAAAAATTATTAGACTTAATAAATGAATTTGACACTGTAGCAGGATACAAAATTAATGCCAAGAAATCTATGGCATTTTTATACACAAATAGTGAACCTTCAGAAAGAGAGATTAAAAAAACAATCCCATTTACCATCACACCAAAAAAATTAAGATACCTAGGAATAAACTTAACTAAGGAGGTAAAAGACATATACTCGGAAAACTACAGGACACTGAAAAAAGAGATAGAGGAAGACATAAACAGATGGAAGAACATACCTTGTTCATGGATTGGTAGAATCAACATCATTAAAATGTCCATACTACCCAAAGCAATTTATAGATTCAATGCACTCCCCATTAAAATACTAACAGCATATTTCACAGACCTAGAACGAACTCTCCAAAAATTCATCTGGAATAAAAAAAGACCCTGAATAGCTGCAGCAATCCTGATAAAGACAAAAAAGTAGGAGGGATCTCAAAACCAGATATCAAGCTGTATTACAAAGCCACTGTTCTCAAAACTGCCTGGTACTGGCATAAGAGCAGACATATAGACTAATGGAACAGAATAGAGAACCCAGAAATGGATCCAAACCACTATGCTCAATTAATATTTGACAAAGGAGGCATGAACATACAATGGAGTCAAGACAGTCTCTTCAATAAATGGTGCTGGGAAATTGGACAGATACATGCACAAAAAGAAAGAGAGAAAGAAAGAAAGAAAGAAAGAAAGAAAGAAAGAAAGGGAGGAAGAAAGAAAGGAAGAAAGGGAGGAAGAAAGGGAGGAAGAAAGAAAGGAAGAAACTAGACGACCAACTTACACCAAGCACAAAAAATAAACTCAAAATGGATAAAGGACTTAAACATAAGACCGGGAACCATAAAAATATTAGAAAAATCCACAGGCAGCAAAATCTCAGACATATGCTGAAGCAATATCTTCACCGATAGCGCTCCTAGGGCAATGGAAACTAAAGAGAAAAATAAACAAATCGGACTACATCAAAATAAAAAGCTCTGTACAGCAAAAAAACATCAACAAAACAACAAGAAAGCCCACTGCATGGGAGAGCATATCTCCTATAAGGGTTTAATCTCCAACATTTACAGGGAACTCATACAACTTAACAAAAGGAATATAAACAATCCAATCTAAAAAATGGGCAATGGATCTAAATAGATACTTTTCAAAAGAGGACATAAGGAAGGCCAAGAGACATATGAAAACATGCTCAAAGTCACTAATCATCTGAGAGACACAAATTAAAACAATGAGATACCATCTCACACCTGTCAGAATGGCTATCATCAACAAATCAACAAATGACAAGTGCTGGCAAGGATGCGGAGAAAAAGGAACTGCTGGTGGGAATGCAGATTGGTGCAGCCACTGTGGAGAACAGTATGGAGTTTCCTCAAAAAACTAAAAATGGAACTCCCATTTGACCCAGTGATCCCACTTCTAGGAATATATCCTGAGAAACTAGAAACACCAACCAGAAAGAATATATGCAGCCCTATGTTCATAGCAGCACAATTCACCATAGCTAAGATTTGGAAACAGCCTAAGTGCCCATCAGCAGATGAGTGAATTAAAAACCTGTGGTACAGCCATAACAGGTTTTGCTCAGTGGTTAGAGCGTCGGCCTGTGGACTGAAGCGTCCCAGGTTCAATTCCAGTCAAGAGCATGTGCCTTGGTTGCGGGCACATCCCCAGTAGGGGGGTGTGCAGGAGGCAGCTAATCGATGTTTCTCTCTCATTGATGTTTCTAACTCTATCCCTCTCCCTTCCTCTCTGTAAACAATCAATAAAATATATTAAAATAAATAAATTTCTGTAAATTTTTAAAAAAATAAAAACTGTGGTACATCTACACAATGGAATACTACACTGCTATAAAAAAGAAGGAATTCTTACCATTTGCAACAACATGGATGGAACTGGAGAGCATAATGCTAAGTGACATAAGCTAGTCAGAGGAAGATAAATATCACATGATCTCACTCATTTGTGGAACATAATGAACAACATAAACTGATGAACAAAAATAGATCCAGAGACAGAGAAGAATCTATCAGACCGTCAAACCTCAGATGGAAGGTAGGGGAGGGGGGGTAATGGGGAGAGATCAGCCAAAGGACTTGTATGCACGCATATAAGCCTAACCAATGGACACAGATACCAGGGGGGTGAGGGCATGGGTGGGGGGCAATTGGGGGATAAAGACACATATGTAATACCTTAATCAATAAAGACAAAAACAATTTTAAAAAGAGGCTTGGAAGGGAAAATAACAATACAAAATATGCCTTTTTTTTTTTTTTCAACTGTAAGATTATTACTCTCATACACTATTTTTTGGAGTGTAAACCAGTCAATTTTGGGGGAACTATGCCTATTAAATACACAAGTATTTTCACTTTAAATGAATTATGCCCCTTTTCTGTATGCTACCTATGGATATATTAATGTTGACCCAAGTAGGCAGTAAAAGACACAAACCACATTGAGAGCAGCATTGTTTGTAATCACACACACACACACACACACACACACACACACACACACAGGGAAATCAAAGTGTTCATAAACAGAAAAATTCCACAATAAGTTATGGAATGCCCATTCCATGGAGTACTATGAATAAAACTGAAATAAATAATGTAGATTCTGTGTACAAATACAACTATTATAATTATGATTATTACATTAGAGACATTTAAATATGGCATAGAACAGGATGAGTAATAGATTCTATATATATAAAAAAATTCATATGGATTCTAGAATGGCCACGGAGTAAGTGGAAACTACATTAACCTGTTCCCAATGCCAAACTAGATTGACCACTAAATTATAGAATAATCAACCTGAGTAACCACTGACGGCTAAGTGAACTAAAATATTATAACCAAGGATTTACAGAAGAAGCCACATAGAGATTGGTAAGAAGGGCAGAAATAAAGAAAGAACTGACCCCCACACCCATCTGCAGTGGCTGAAAAGCCAGAGATATCTTGGTTGTATGGGGACTCAACCCCACACAAGAATCCCACCCTGAGAGCAACAGAGCCACAGACAGGAAAAGGAGCCTGCATAGCATCTGATAGTGAGAATCAGTGGGGATTCAGTCTGTATGGGAGAGAAGAGAGCATGCTAGAGATCCAAACACCACCTTACCAGGGTTGAGTATTCCTGTTACAGCACCATCGGTCCTCCAACTACTGGTGACACTACAATGCTTGGGTCCTGCAGAGGGGTCTCCTGGTTGAACCTAGCAGGGACCTTTGTGGCACTCCTTTTCTGGAAAAGCTCTTGATGAGAATCAGTGATTGAACTATATAGCTTTGGAAAGGGCAACATTCTTCCCCATCTCAAGCACACAGCTGGCACTCCCACCCCACCTGTCAAATTACTTGGCCTACCCTTCTACTCTCTGCAGCTCCAGCATGCTGAATTCAGTCTGGCAGAGGGATCAGAGTGCTGCACAGAGCTGGGATTTTTGGAGTATGTCTCCCAGGGAGGCTTTTGTCCAGGAATCAAATGGGTAGGAGCTGTGTTGTATGGCTACATAGCAGTGGGAGGAGATTTCTTGATAGTGCCGGGCCCTCATTGCTGAGCTCGGTCCCATAGGGTTCAGAATTTTGACCTTCGGTGCATGTGGGAGGCTTTTTCCCAGGAAGGGGAAGAAGAGCCCACCCACCTCCTACAAGCTTGCCTGCAGCACCCGCAGTGGGAGACCATTTGGGTCTACCTCTCTTTCCCCTGCCAAGTCACAATAGTCCTGCCCTGCTCTGCAAGAGGAAGGGTGTGGTGCTCAGAATAGTGACATTCAGATTATGTCTCTCTCAAAGGCTATTGTCTGGGACCAGGATGAAGTGCTTGGACTCCTCTTGTGGGCTCAGCCTGTACCACCCTCAATGGAAAACTGTTTTGATATATTCTCCCTAGTCCTGGTGGCTCTGCCCAGCTCAGCTTGCTCCTGCAGAGGGGAAGACTGGCTGTACCCAATCTGAATCTGTAGTATACTTCTCTTGGGGGAGGATGAGTTGAAGACCCTGGCAGAGACTGAGTGGTATAGTTCTGGAATAGGGCCAGTTTCCCCTTATTGAGTGACTGGCCATGTGGCCCTCAAGTAGGGAACCCACTAGCCCACCCTACCAAGCTCATGACCCATGGAAGGGTCTGTGGGGGGCAGCCAGCCTCGGCCTACTCTACAATCTTTCTTCAGAGGGCTCTGGAGGAAGACCAGGCAAATTTGGGGATGTGGATTAACTGACAGGTGGAGGTAGACTTTAGAGAACCTTGTACCTTTTATAGGTCTTTCCCCAGCTCTAAGCTGGAGGAAGCTGAGCCTTGTAAACAGACTGGCTCCTCCAATGAAAACCCAAGCCCAGTAGATTCATCCACAAACAGTGAATAATGAGGTAGCATCAGACAGGTAGCCAAAGGTTACACACAATGCCTAACATTGACCTGTATTTAAACCCTGACCAAATGAAACCAGAACCAATACTACCAGTGGTGGGCTTCAGACCACACCAGAGATCAACTCAGAGAGCCACACAAATAAAACATCCAAAGGGGGAGTCCAGCAGGCACCAAATCTTGATGGGAATAACTCTGCCTCAGGGGGCAGTCCCTGTACAGTGACTCAAACATGCTGATCAAGGTTTAGAGGCCTGGTGAGTGAAAATTCATGCACTGGAGGGGGGTCCCTCAGCCTGGCCTGCCCCCTCTCACAGTCTGGGAGCCCTCAGGGGTGGGACGCAACCCGGCGATCAGGGGAAGGCGATGCCCCCATCACACCTTTGCTAATGCTACTGCCAGCACAAGCCTCAGCTGGCCTGGTTACCTGAGCCTTGGGCAGCCCTGGGTGGCTGGGCAGCCTCCATCAGAGTCTTGCCTGCACCTTGGGCTGGCCCTGGGCGGCTGGGGGGCTGAGGGTGGGTCTGGCCACACTGCGTGCCTGCCACCCCCCCAAGGGGGCTGAAAGGACTGGGAGACTCCGGCGGGGCTGAGGGGACTGGACACCGCCATCTTGTGGCTATGGGCACCACCATCTTTGTGATGGTGTGATGGTCAATTTGCATATTCCCTCTTTATTAGATAGGATTATCCAGCTTGAAGGGTTAACTCCACCCATGAAAGTACCAACAGGATTCAAGACTCAACTACAACAAAAGGGTATACATAATCCACAAGAAACATTTTTAAAGTACTGAGCTCTGAAAGATTGTGCCACTGAGCCCAACAAGATACCTACATCCTAAAGCCATCATAACAAGTTGGGAGTCATAGCAAATCTACCTAATATACAGACAAAAAATGGATAGACAAAGAAATATGTCCCCAAAAAAGAACAATAGAAATCCCAGAAAAAATTAGATGAAATGGAAGCAACCAAAGTACCAGATGCAGAGATTAAAACAATGGCTATAAGGATGCTCAAGGACTTTAGGGGAAAAATGGATGATCTCAGTGAAAATTTAATCAAAGAGATAGTAAGCATTAAAAATGACATAGAAACCATAAAAAAAAAAACACCAGAAATGAAGAATCCAATATATGAAATGAAGAATATACTAGAAAAATCAACAGGTGGTTATATGAAACAAAGGATCAAATCTGTGATTAAAAGGACAAGATAACAGTAAGCACCAAGCAGAGCATCAAAATAAAAAGAGAATTTTTTAAAAAATTAGGAAAGTCTAAAGGACCTCTGGGGCAACATCAAGCATAATAACATCTGCATCATTGGAGTACCAGAGGGAGAAGAGAGTGAGCAAGGTGTTGAGAAACTGTTTGAAGAAATAATGGCTGAAAACTTGCCTAACCTGGTGAAGGAAAAAGTCACATAAGGTCAGGAAACACAAAGTCCCAATCAATATGAACCCAAAAAGGTCCACACCAAAACACATCATAATGAAAATGACAAAGGTTGAAGATAAAGAGAGAATCTTAAAAGCAGCAAGAGAAAGACAGTTAGTTACCTTCAAGGGAGCTCCCATAATGCTGTCAATTGATTTATCAACAGGAATACTTCAAGACAGAAGATGTTGGCATGAAATATTCAAAGTGATGAAAAGCAATGACCTACAACCAAACCTACTCCATCCTGCAAGGCTATCATTTAAAATTGAAGGCAAAATAAAGACCTTCCCAGACAAAAATAAAAAATAAAAAAATAAAGGTGTTTATTACCACCAAATCAGTATTGTAAGAAATGTTAAAGGTTCTCAAAGAAGGAGAAGGAGAAGGAGAAGGAGAAGGAGAAGGAGAAGGAGAAGGAGATACAAAGAGGAACATAGATATAAAGAATAAAATGGTAATAAATAAGTACCTATCAATAATATCCTTAAATATAAAAGGATTAAAATACATAGGATAGCTGAGTGTATAAGAAAACATGACCCATGTATATTCTGTCTAAAAGAGACCCACCTCAAAACAAAAGATGTTCACAGAAAAAATTATTTCATACATATGGAAATGAAAAAAAAAATAGCTGGGGTAGTATTACTTATATCAGGCAATGTAGACTTCAAAACAAATCCATAACAAGAGACAAAGAAATTCACTACATAATACTAATGGCATCAATCCAAAAAGAGGATATAACCCTTGTAAACATATATGAGCCCAACACAGGAGCACCTGAATATATAAAGAAAATCTTGGTGGAAATTAAGGGAGATATTAGCAACAATACAGTCATAGTAGGTGATTTTAACATCCTACTGCCATAAATGGATAAATCTTCCAGACAAAAAATCTACAAGGCAACAGCAACCTTAAATGACAAACTGGATCAGATGAATTTAATTGATAATTATAGAATATTTCATCCCAAAGCAGCATAATATACATTCTTTTCAAGTGTACATGGAACATTCTCAAAGACAGACACATGTTGGAACATAAAATAAGTCTTAATAAATTTAAGAAGATTGAAATCATCAAAGATGTTTGATATGGTATGAAACTAGAAATCAATTATAACAAAAACTGAAAAACATTTAAACACATGGAGGCTAAATAATATATTAGTAGACAATCAATAGGTTAACAATGTGATCAAGGAAGAAATCAAAATTTACTTGGAGACAAATGAAAATGAATACACAATAACCAAAATCTATGGGACACAGCGAAAACAGTCCTGAGAGGGAAGTTCATAGCATTACAGGCTTACCTCAAGAAGCAAGAAATTTTTGAAAGAAACAATCTAACACTACACCTAAAAGAACTAGAAAAAGGACAACAAACAAAGCTCAGAGTAAATAGAAGGGAGGACGTAATAAAGATTATAGTGGAAATAAATGACATAGAGACTACACAAGCAGTAAAAAGATCAATGAAACCAGGAGGTGGTTCTTTGAAAAGATAAACAATATTGATCAATCTATAAACAGACTCATCAAGAAAAAAAGAGATGGGGCTCAAATAAATAAAATCAGAAATGAAAGAGAAGTGACAATTGATACACCCAAAGTACAAACAATTATAAGAAAACTAGAGGCCCAGTGCACAAAATTAGTGCATGGGGGGTGTTCCTCAGCCCAGCCTGCACCCTCTCCAATCTGGGACCCCTCTCACAATCCAGGACTGCTGGCTCCCAACTGCTCGCCTGCCTGCCTTCCTGATTGCCCCTAACCGCTTCTGCCTGCCAGCCTGATCACCCCCTAACCACTCCCTGCCAGCCTGATTGATGCCTAACTGCTCCCCTGCCAGCCTGATTGCCCCTAACTGCTCTCCCCTGCAGGCCTGGTCCCCTCCAACTGCCCTCCCCTGCAGGCCTGATTCCTCCCAATTGCCCTCCCCTGCTGGCCATCTTGTGTCTACATGAGGGCAGCCATCTTTGACCACATGGGGGCAGCCATCTTGTGTGTTGGAGTAATGGTCAATTTGCATGTTACTCTTTTATTAGATAGGATAGAGGCCTGGTGCATGGGTGGGTGCCAGCTGGTTTGCCCTGAAGGGTGTCCTGGATCAGGGTGGGGGTTCCCTTGGGGCATGGGGTGGCCTGGGTGAAAGGCCTGTGGTGTTTTGCATGCCAGCCATGACCCCCCATGACCCAAGCGGAGGCCCTGGTATCTGGGATTTATTTATCTTCTATAATTGAAACTTTGTAGCCTTGAGCAGAGCCAAGCCTCCTGCTTGCTCCGTGGCCACAGCCATTTTTGTTGGGATTTATTTATCCTATCTAATAAAAGAGTAATATGCAAATTAACCACCACTCCTCTACAACCACAAGCCACACCCACAAGCCAATCAGGAGCGAATATGCAAATAAACCCAACAAAGATGTCTACCACCACAGAGAGCAGGAGGGAGGCATGGGTTTCCCCGGCAATGGAGGAAGCCAAGCTTTCCGCCTGCCCTTGCCAGCCTAGGCTTCCACTCAAGGATACAAAGTTTCAATGATAGAAGATACATAAATCCAAACAGAAATTGTGGCAGCCACGGAGCTGGAAAGAGCAGGAGGCTAGGGTTGCCCGTGGCGATGGAGGAAGCCAAGCTTCTGCAGCCCTGGCCGGCCCAGGCCTCCACTTAAGGCTACAAAGTTTCAATTATAGAAGATACATAAGTCCCAACAGAAATGGCTGCTGCCACGGAGCAAGCAGAAGGCTTGGCTCTGCTCCAGGCTACAAAGTTTCAATTGTAGAAGATAAATAAACCCCAGATACCAGGGCATCCACTTGGGTCGCCAGGGAGCGTGGCCAGCCTGCAAACCACCACAGGCTCCTCACCCAAGCCGCCCCACGCCCCAAGGGCCCACCCTGATCCGGGACATCCTTGAGGGCAAACCAGCTGGCCCCCACCCATGCACCAGGCCTCTATCCTATCTAATAAAAGAGTAATATGCAGATTGACCATCACTCCAACACACAAGATGGCTGCCCCCATGTGGTCAAAGATCCTGCTCTCATGTGGACACAAGATGGCCACCACAAGATGGCCAGCAGGAGAGGGCAGTTGGGAGAGACCAGGGCTGCAGGGGAGGGCAGTTAGGGGTGACCAGGCCTGCAGGGGAAGGCAGTTGGGGGGGACCAGGCCTGCAGGGGAGGGCAGTTAAGGGTAACCATGCCTGCAGGGGAGGGCAGTTAGGGGCAAACAGGCCAGCAGGGAAGCAGTTAGGCATCAATCAGGCTGGCAGGGGAGTGGTTAGGGGGTGATCAGGCTGGCAGGCAGAAGCGGTTAGGGGCAATCAGGAAGGCAGGCAGGCGAGCAGTTGGGAGCCAGCAGTCCTGGATTGTGAGAGGGATGTCCGAATGCCCATTTAGGCCCGATCCCACCGTGATCGGGCCTAAACGAGCAGTTGGACATCCCTCGAGGGGTCCCAGATTGGAGAGGGTGCAGGCTGGGCTGAGGGACAGCCTCCCTGTGCACGAATTTTGTGCACCAGGCCTCTAGTCTTCTATAATTGAAACTTTGTAGCCTTGAGTGGAGGCCTGGGCCGGCCAGGGTGTGCGAAAAGCTTGGCTTCCTCCATTGCCGGAGAAACCCAAGCCTCCTGCTTGCTCCGTGGCTGCAGCCATCTTGGTTGGGTTAATTTGCATACTCACTCCTGATTGGCTGGTGGGCATGGCTTGTGGGTGTAGCAGAGTGATGGTTAATTTGCATATTACTTTTTATTAGATAGGATACCATGAAAAACTATATGCCAATAAATTAGACAACTTACGCAAAATTGATTAAATTCCTAGAAACATATAATCTTCCAAAACTGAATCAGGAAGAATCAGAAAATCTGAATAGACTATTTAAGGACACCAAAGCAGTAAAAACAAAACAAAACAAAACAAAAAACCTAGTAAACAAAAGTTCTGGATTGAAGGGCTTCACAGGTGAATGTTACCAAACATTCAAAGAACAATTCATATTAATTCTTCTCAAACTATTGCAAAAAATGAAAAAGTAAGGTAGATGCTAAACACTTCAACAAAATATTAGCAAATCAGATCCAGCTATATATTAAAAAGGTCAGGCCTTTCTGGCATGGCTCAGTGGTTGAGCATCAACCTATGAACCAGGTTACAGTTCAATTCCTGGTCAGGGCACATGCCCAGGTTGCAGGCTCGATCCCCAGTGTGGGGTGGGCAGGAGGCAGCTGATCAATGATTCTCTCTCAACATAGATGTTTCTATCTCTCTCTCCCTTTCCCTTCTTCTCTGAAATCAATACAATATATATTTCTTAAAAAGGTCATACACCACCCTAACCGGTTTGGCTCAGTGAATAGAGGGTCAGCCTGAGGACTGAAGGATCCTGGGTTCGATTCTGGTCAAGGGTATGTACCTTGGTTGCAGGAACATCCCCAGTGGGGGGTGTGCAGGAGGCAGCTGATCGATGTTTCTCTCTCATCGATGTTTCTAACTCTCTATCCCTCTCCCTTCCTCTCTGTAAAAAATCAATAAAATATATATACATATTTTTAAAAAAGGTCATACACCAGGATCAGGTGGGATTTATTCTGGGGATGCAAGGTTGGTACAATATCTGCAAATCGATAAATGTAATATATCACATAAACAAAATGAAAGATAAAACTACATGATCATATCAATGGATGCAGAAAAAGCATTTGATAAAATCCAGCACCCATTTATTATAAAAACTCTCAGCAAGGTGGTAATAGAGCGATTATACCTCAATATAATAAAATCCATATAGGAAAGCCCCACAGACATCATACTCAAGGGGCAAAAACTACAAGTGTTTCCTTTAAGATCAGGAAGAAGGCAGCTATGTCCTCTTTCATCATTCTTATTCAACATAGTACTGGATGTCCTAGCCAAGGCAATCATATAAGAAGTAATAAAAGGCAGTCAAACTGGAAATGAGGAAGTAAAACTATCATTATTTGCTGATGTCATGATATTGTATATATAAAATCTTAAAGATTTCACCAAAAAACTACTAGATCTAACACAAAATTAGTATCCAGAAATTGGTAGCATATTTGTACACCAATAATAAACAATCAGAAAGAGAAATTAAGGAAACAATAACATTTACTATTGTGACAAGGAAAATAAGGTACCTAAGGAATAAATTTAACCAAGGAGGTAAAAGACCTTTACTTGGAAAATTATAAGATATTGAAGAAAGAAATTGAGGTAGGTACAAATAAGTGGAAGCATATATTATGCTCATGGATTGGAAGAATTAACATCATTAAAATATCCATACCACCCAAAGCAATCTGCAGATTCAATGTAATTCCTATTAAAATACAAAATGACATATCTTACAGATCTAGAACAAATATTCCAAAAATTTATATGTAACCACAAAAACACCAAATAGCTTCAGCAATCTTGAGAAGAAGAACAGAGATGGAGGTAACTCACTACCTGATATCAAATTATACTACAAAGTCATAGTAGTCAAAACATGATATTGGCATTGGAACAGGAATATAGATCAATAGAACAGAATAGAGAGCACAGAAATAAACCCAGATTTTTATGGTGAATTAATATTTGACAAAGGAGGCAAGAACATACAATGGGATAAAGACAGTCTCTTTAATAAACAGTATTGGAAAAATTGGCCAGATACATACAAAAAAATGAAACTAGACCACAATTTACACCATACACAAAAATACACTCAAAATGGATAAAAGACTTAAATGTAAACCATCCACACTAATAAAAGAGAAACTTGCAAATTAACCATCACTCTGCTACACCCACAGCCAATCAGGAGCAAGTATGCAAATTAACCCAACAAAGATGGCGGCAGCCATGGAGCTGGAGTGAGCAGAAGGCTTGGATTGCCCCTGGCAATGAAGGAAGCCAAGCTTCCTGCCCGCCCTGGCCAGCCCTGGCCTTCACTCAAGGCTACAAAGTTTCAATTATAGAAGATAAATAAATCCCAGATATCTGCTTCCAGCCGGCCCTGACCTCCGCTCAAGGAGGTGCTGAAAAAAAAAAAAAGAAAGAAAAAAAGCCCCTTCTCCATGGGGTGACGGTCCCTGCTGGGGGACTTGGCCAGCCTGCAAACAGCCATCAGCTCCTCACCCAGGCTGGCCATGCCCCCCCAGCGGGGACCCTCACCCCATGGGGGCATGGCCAGCCTGCAAACCACCACAGGCCCCTCGCCCAGGCCACCCCATGCCCCAAGGGAACCCCCACCCTGATCCAGGACACCCTTCGGGGCAAACCAGCCAGCCCCCACCCATGCACCAGGCCTCTATCTATACTAATAAAAGGGTAATATATTAATTAGACTGGGAGACCTTCCAGACATTCTTCTGGACAAAGCCATGGTGGCGGGGCTGAGGTAGAGGCGATTAGAGGCAAAGAGGGGATGGCAGTTGTGGGTGATCAGGCCGGTGGGGGGGGTGCTTTGGGGCTGATCAGGCTGGTGGTGGGGCAGTTGGGGGTGAGCAGGCCATCAGTGGGGGTCAGTTGGGGGCGAGCACACTGTCACGGGGGGCAGTTGGGAGTGATCAGACTGGCAGGGGGGCATTTGGGGGCTAGTAGGCTGGCGGCGGGGGGCAGTTGGGGGCAAGCAGGCCAGCAGGCAGAGTGGTTAGGGGCAATCAGGCAGGCAGGCAGGCAAGCAGGTGAGCGGTTAAGAGCCAGCAGTCCTGGATTGTGAGAGGGATGTCTGACTGCCGGTTTAGGCCCGATCCCTGTGAACCAGCAGTCGGACATCCCTCGAGGGGTCCCAGATTGGAGAGGGTGCAGGCTGAGCTGAGGGACACCCCCCATGCACGAATTTCATGCACCAGGCCTCTATTGAAACTATAAAAATCCTAGAAGAAAACATAGGCAGTAAAATTTCAGGTATTTCTCATAGCAATATTTTTGCAGATATATCTCCTTGGACAAGGGAAACAAAGGTAAAAATAAACAAATTGGACTACATTAAACTATACAACATAAGAAACTATCAACAAAATGAAGAAGGAACCCAGTAAATGAGAGGACATATTTGTGACTGATAAGTCTGATATGGGGTTAATTCCCAAAATATATAAAGAACTTATACAACTCAAAACCAAAAAAACAATATCACTAACCATCAGAGAGATGCAAATTAAAACCACAATAAGCTATCACCTCACACCTGTCAGAATGGCTATTATCATTGTCAACATTCAACAAATAGTAAGGGCTGGTGAGTATGTGGAGAAAAGGGAACCTCCTGCACTGTTGGTGGGAATACAGAGTGGTGCAACTACTATGGAAAACAGTATTGATTTTCCTCAAAAAATTAAAAATGGAACTGCCTTTTGATCCAGGGATTCCACACACACATTCAAAACAATATGTGCACCCCTATGTTCACTGCAGTGTTATTTTCAATAGCCAAGATCTAAAAACAGCCTAAGTGTTCATCAGTAGGCTAATGGATAAAAAAGCTGTGGTACATTTACACAATGGGACACTATATGGCCATAAAAAATAAGGAAATCTTACCTTTCGTGACAGCATGGATGGACCTAGAAATTATTATGCTAAGCGAAAAAAGCAAGTCAGAGAAAAACAAATACTATATCAACAAAATGAAGAAGGAGCCCATGTGGAATCTAATGTGCAATAGAAAATGACAAACAAAATAGAAACAGAGGCATGGATACATGGGACAGACTGATAGCTGTCAGGTGGGATGGGTTGGGGGGGACGGGATAAAAGAAGGTAGAAAGATTAAGCAAACAAACATACAACAGTGTGGTGATAGCCAGAGGTAAAAGGTGGTGGATGTAGGCAGAGGTGGGCAAAGGGGGAATAAATGAAGAGAAAAAGAGACTTTGCTTTGGGGATGATGGGTGCACAATGGTGTGTGCAGATGATGTTTTGTTGAGTTAAAAAAATATTTTTATTGATTTTTAGAGAGAGAAGAAGAAAGAGATAGAAACATTGATAAGGGAGAAACATTGACCAGCTGCCTCTACATGCCCCCTACTGGGGATCAAGCCTGCAACTCAGGCATGTGCCCTAACAAGGAATCGAACTGGTGATCTCTTGGTGCATGGGTGGATGCTCAACCACTGAGCTACATCAGCTGGGTTGAGTTGCATATTTGAAGTCTGTATGATTTTGTGAATCAGTGTCACCTTAATAAATTCAATTAAGAAAAAAGGAGACTAGAAAAATACAGGGTGTTCCAAAAAATGTATATACACTTTGTCTATAGATTCCATTACATTTTGAAAGTGCAGTTTATTTTAATAAACACTGCCTTTATAATTATTAAAAGTGTGTACACATTTTTAGGTCACCCTGAATATATACAATCATGAGAAAACCTAGACAAACCAAAATTAAAAAAAACATTCTGAAAATATTGCACCAGTACTTACAAAAAGTGTTAAGGTCATGAAAACTAAGGAAAAAATGAAGAACGAAGAACTGCCACAGATTAAAAGAGACTAAAGAGACAGAAAACTAAATACAAGTACAATGAACAAGCAATGCTTCAAGCTTCTTTGACTCTTGGAAGTGACAAGCAATTTGGTGCTGTTGGAGAATGAAGTCCCGAGGGCCACGGAAGGAGCAGTAAAGTCAGAGATAGTGACAGGACCTAGATCATGGAGGGCTGACTGTGCCAGCCCAGCTCATGCTCTACACTTTCTAGGTAAGAGGGGAAGGACTGAAAGGTGTAAGCAGAGAATCACTCTGATTAGGTGTGCATCTTGGTGGGATAATTCAGGCTACTGTGTCCCAACATGAGCTGCTGGGACATCAGACCTGAGACAGGATATATGAAAGCCCTATCTCTAAGATGGCACCCTATCATCTTCACCTTCTGGCCTTCATGCCCTTGCATGACTCCTCCCACACGACATAAAGAGTAAATATTCCAGTTTCCCTTGCAGCTAGACATGACCATATAGCTAAATTATGGCTAATGGGTTGCAAAGTGAATTGTATGTAATTTCCAAAAATTATTCTTAAGTGGAGAAATGTACACATCTTTGCCCTTTCTCCTTCCTGATGGTTATAGACATGATGGTTGAAGCCCAAGTAGCCATTTGAGAATATGGAGTAAACCACACATTGAGGACAGTGAAATGAAAAAATAGAAGGAACCTGAATCCATAAGCCACTTTTTAGCCCTAGAACACTAATCTCTAAACTTCATTTATGTGAAAGAAAAGGGGGTTGTCTGTCCAGAATTCACAACAAAACTAATAGTAACTCTGTTAAAAAACGGAAACTTGAAAATTCCCATTTAGGTCACAAAGGAAAGCCACATTTTTAGGTGAGCATGTGATAAAATCATATCTATTAAATACCAAATCAAAAGAATGTATATGTCCAATTTCTAGTATTTGAAAATGTGTTTGTTCAGTGAGCATGAGGGTGTGTAAAAATGGCAAATGTGTGTTTGCATAGCTATTTTCTGCAAGGGTACACAAGAATAAATTAACTGATTATTTCTAGCAATGATAAAGGTGGGGGTCATGAAGCCTTTTTGGATTTATTTAATATACATCTTATTTGAATTTTTAAAAATCATGAGTTTGTATTTTTAATACATTTTAAATAGTGATTTTTGTGTTTCTCAAAAACTATCAATGTATGATTATCTTCTTTTAGGAGTTTGCCTTCAGGAAGACATAATTTTATTAAACATAAATGCTCTTGGAAGGCACGAACAGGTGAGTTTGAAGTATGATAAAACTAACTTATAACCATAAGCATTCGTCAGTTATATACTTAATGCACAACCAATACTCCATGATGCTGCATGGGCCTGAGGAAGACTTAATATGAACTCTTTCGACCCCGCAGTCTGCCAGTATGAGCTCTAGCAGCCTTAATCAGCTCTGCAGCAAGAATCGGATAAGGTTGAAGTAAGAAAGATTCACCGAAGCTTGAAGATTAGGCGGAAGAAAAGCCCTAGGAAAAACTTTCCCTCAGGGAGTTGATTAATATATCATAGTTCTGACAGGATGTATGCCTGGGAACAAAAGTGACAGGCAAGAGGAGAAAATAAAGAAGACAGAAGAAAAAAGCAGAAATTTCATAGTAGTGACAGGAGCAGCATTTTCTCTGTCTAGAAAATAGGACTTAATAGTTATTGAGATCTCACCCTGGGCTATGACAAAAAAATTAATAAATATTATAAAATGGTAGTATAGCAGTCTATAATATTATATCAATACAGCATATGACATACTATGCATATTGCATGTTATATCATATATCATAATTTATCATAATATCATGTAGTATTAGCAAATAGACAAAGTAAATTGATAGTATTATATTATTACAATTTTTTATTTTCTCAAGCTTTTATTACCTCCTTAGGATCCTTTCAGGAAGATGTGACTCCTTTCTGATGAAAGGAATAAAAGTCTCTGAAGGGTTGAGGACTTGTTCAAGGTCTCATGGCTAGTAAGCAGTGACACCGAGTCCCTAATTTTAAAGTCCTTAAAAATTTCACTACACGTTTTATTTACATATAATATATTATATTGCAGTTTATGTGGCACCGAAGCAAATTTTCCTATTTTATCCACCAAGGTTGCACAACAATTTTAAATTTGGTGCCTCACGTTCAGTCACACTTGTAATATTAAAATTGTCCTATGGTCTCATTTTTTTAATGAGCTCTTAATGACATCACCAACAGAAATTTACTGAGTACCTATTGTATAGTCTCCACAGGGCATTGTGGAGACTATAGATATAAATTAAGAAATAATCCATGTTTTAAAGAGGCTAATAACTTATTTCATAAAACAGGAAACATGTAGAAAAGATGATAGTACTGTATGGCAAGACATGGCGAGTGCTGGATAAACAATAATCAGAAAGTGACATGAAAGTTCAGAAGATTAAATGTCTACCAAGCTTTGTGGTCTTAGGCAACTTGCTTACTTTTTCTTAGCTTCAGCTTTCATATCTGTAAAATAGGTTTGTTGTGAGGATGAAATCATGTAATATATATAAGCACTAAGTGCCTGACACATGTCACATAATAAATAGAAAATATTATTGATATTTCATAGTCTTCCTTCTCTTTTCATTTTTCTCCTCTTCCTTTTCTGAGACCTCAGTGAACCTTTTAGGAAGATACAGAGAAGTGAAAACTCATGGGAAAGGATTTTTTCTATTTAGATAAAATTTTATGAACATATTCCATATTAGAGTTTATGTGTGTTATAAGAGTCTTGAGAATGCTCAATAACTAGCATCCCTCTTCCCTACCTTCCTCCATTCTGCCTCTGACCAAGTGAGAAATTTAAAAACAAAACAAAATAAAATGAAACAAAGCCCAGCAAGACAGATAAAGGCCTTTGTGATTGCCATTGCTTTACTGAGAAAGTCTGAGTTGAAAGACTTAGTTCAGTGCGAGAGCCAAATGGGCTTGCTACCTAACCCCCTGAGAAGACAGACATTCTCCAGTTCATCATGGTCGCGCTGTATAGCACAGAGCAGCCCCTCTGCAGGGACAGCACCTCCAGCTCTGATCTCATGCTGTCGCTGAGAAAAGCAAGGAGCATGTTCTGTGTGGTCTGGGAAACCAGAGAGGAAAACAGGGGAAATGGCTGGATTACACCTAACTCCCTCTTCTTCCAAATTTACCAACTAGATAACTACTCTGCCTCAATGAGAGTAGGGGAGTAGGGAGACAGCAAAAGGACAGAAAGGTTTTAGGAGATTCTTTCTCAACAGAATCAGGGGCACAGTTAGGCATTGCATTCACATGAGCACATGCACACGTGCACACACTCCGAAGACAGCGAGGTTGCTTGTTCAGCTCTCTTGCACATTACCCCCTATCACAGACCCCTTAGGCTGTCTACATTTTCTAGCTGATTATATAAACAATATGTAAAGTATGAATATGAGCCCTCTGTCAGTCATATGTGTGCATATTTCTTCTCTTGCTCTGGGACTTGTTTGTTTTCAACCCTTTAATGGTATCCTTGATAAAATTTCTTCATTTTCATATTGTTTGATTTAATAATGTATTTCTTTATAATTAATGATTTTTATACCCTGCTTAAGGAATAATTCACTACAAATCTACAATTCACTGCTAATTATTTTTTGTATATGGTAAAAGAAAAGTTAATTTTCTTTCTGTGGATATCCAATTGATTCAGCATTAATTTATTAAAACAACAGTTTTTTCCCCAAGAGAAATGAAAACTATGTTTATACAAAACAATGCATGTGAATGTTTATACAAGCTTTATTCATAATCTACAAACACTGGAAAGAAATCAATTGTCTTTCAAGAAATAATGAAAAAAAGACTGCGGTATATACATGCAATATAAAATTACTCTTCAATAAAAGGTAATGAATTATTAATAAGTGCAGCAACATGGATAAGCCTCAAATGCACTTTGCCAGGAGAAAGAAGCCAGACAAAAAGGCAACATTCTGTATGGTTTTATTTATATGATATTTTGACATATACATAACCATTTAGACCACTAAAGCCAAACTATAGGGGTAGAAAATAGGTAAGTGGTTGCCAGGAGATAGGTTGAGTAAAGGGAAAGCATGAGGGAATATTTTGGGGTGATGAACTTGTTTTATGATTGTGGTGCTGTTTATACAACTCTATATAGTTGCTCAATGCACAAAGATTGAATTTTACTGTTTGTATATTTTTAAAATTATAAAATCTTAAAAATTTTAAATATCTCAAATAAAAAGACAATTTACCCACTGCTTTATAGTGCCACTATTGTCATAAATTAGTTTGCATGTGCATAGTCTATTTCTGCTTTGTAACACATCACTCATTCACTTGTTACTTGATCACATTTTATTTTTTATAACTAATTTGAAATTGGTTGCATTGACAATTAGGAGTTCAATAATTATGTTTATGGAATTAGAGATAAGTTTAATTACTTCTTTCCAACCAACCCAAAGTATCTGTCTCCTTGTCATGGTGAGATGAGTATGGATATGTGACATCCAGATATCTTTAGTTATTGGGTGTGTTAGCAGAAGTTTTCAGCTATCATCTCCTTCAAAGGACTAGTCATATCAGTCTAACGAAGCACTACTCTGATGAACCTTCTAGCTTCAGACCTTTTAATAGAGTTATCTGAGGCTGTTGAGCCTGCATTATAGTTTAATTTTTTTAATTTTTTTTATTGATTTCAGAGAGGAAGGGAGATAGAGAGATAGAAACATCAATGATGAGATAGTATCATTGATTGGCTGCCTCCTTCCTGCTCCCTGCTGGGGGGAATCGAGCCCACAACCCAAGCATATGCCCTTGGCCAGAATCGAATTGAACCTGGGACCCTTTAGTCCGCAGGCTGACGCTCTATCCACTGAGCCAAACCGGCCAGGGCTATAGACTTTTAAATTTCATCATGGGATATTAAGTGACTATGCATCCAGAACTGCCCATTATAAACTAGATTATCTTTGACCTACCAATGGACCCAGCAATAAGCCATCATAGATGAAGTGTTTCATCCAAGATCACTAATGAACAGCATCAGCAAGTACAAACAAGGTTATGAGCAGGTAGTCAAGGCTCTTATCATCTACCACTGTAGGACCAGCACCCACACTTAGCTTATACCTAGTGCAGTATGAAGACCTTTTATGACCAGCTGATAGAAGAAGGTGAAGCCAGACTTTTGGTTTATGGTGAGTCAGATTGGTATGCAGGGATAAGGAAAAATGGATAGTAACTGTATTACAACTTTCCTCAGAAGTGGTCTTTGAAAGTCAGCAAAGAGGAACAGATATCCCAATGGGCAGGGTTTTAAGTGATGCATCTGATTATTATCCACTTGTCCACTTGGGAAATGGTCCAAATTTACATTCAGAGATGGCATATATGGACCTGAAAGAAGAAAGACTAGAGGACAGTTAGGGAAAGACAAATATCACATGATCTCACTTATATGTGGCCTCAAATGAACAAAATAAATTGAAGAACAAAATAAGACCAGAGATATGAATGCATGGGACAGAATAGCAAATCTCAGGGTGGGGGGCAGGAAGAGATTAACTAAAGAACATATATGCATAACCCATGGACACAGACAATAATATGGGGAAGGCCTGCGGTGGGGTGAGGGTTGGGTGGAGGGGGGCAAAAAGGCAGATAATGGGAGACATCTTTAATATTGTAAACAATTAAAAAAGTAAATTTATAAAAGAGTATAGAAAAGAAAAAAAGAAAGGCTAGAGGATAAGGAACAAGGAGGTCCAAGATAGAGAATACAGGTGGATGAGTGAGAGAAGGCACAAAGTGAGCATTTCTTAGAATTACATGTTAGATTGGAGTGCATTTAAAATAGAAGAGCTATCAAACAAGGATGAAAGAATAACACAGCCAGTCAATGTCAACCAGACTTCGACATAAGTCACTTTATGGAAGTGACTATAGTGGCAAAGATAAAGACTCTTTGTGGGTCCATAAGAAGGGGTGGGCTTTTCATTTATCAAGGCAGATGTAGCCAAATGTCCAAATTGCCAGCAACAAAAACTAATGCTGATCTCTCAATATGGTACATTTCTCGAGTAGTACAACTGATCACTTGCTGGCAAGTTTACTACTTTGGGTTCCTTTCAACTGGGAGTAAACCGACATCCATTCTAAGAGAAACAGACACATTCTGTGCATAAATTTGTCTTTCCTGCCTGCACGGTCTCAACCAGCATCGCTACCCAAGGTCTTAGAGAATGTTTATCTACTAGCACTGGATCCCATGTAATCTTGTTTCTCACTTTACAGAAAAATAATGTGGTTATTACCATTGGATTTTCAGTTTATATCACAATTTCTATCACCCAGAATCTACTGACTTTATAAAGTGGTAAAATGGTCAACTAAGGGCACAGTGCATATGCCAGCTCATAATCAACACTTTGAAAACAGGGCACTATCCTTCAGTATGCTGTATATGCCTTGAATCAAATGGTGCTGTGCCCCAAACATGCAGAGAGCACATGGGTTTGAAAACCAAAGACTAGAAGCAGACTTGGCTTTACTTATCATCAATCCCCGCAATGATGCAATGGGGGGATTTGGTTATTCCATGTTTGCAAGTCTGGTTTTTGTAGGGTAAAAATTCCTGTTCCCAAAGGGAGACCTCTCCAGTCAGAAGACACATCAATAGGCTTATCTATATATATATAAAAGCTTAAGAAACCAAATGACTAAATGACTGGTTGACTGGTTGCTATGATGTGCACTGACCACAAGGGGGCAGATGCTCAACACAGGAGATGCCCCCTGGTGGTCAGTGCGCTCCCAAAGCCGAACTGCCGCAGTCCCTCCATCTGGTCGGCCAGTCCCCCCATCAGCCCTGATGTGGGGGGCCTGGCTGGCCAACCTCCTGCGGTCCCACCCCCTGGCTAGCTGGCCCTCCTGATTGGCCCCAATTGCTGGCCAGGCTGAGGGACCCCACACATTCATGAGTTTGTGCACAGGGCCTCTAGTTTGACTATAAAGCTGTGTGGGTAGTTTAGTCCTCTTATGTACGGGGATCATCAAGCAACTTGTCCTGAGTAATTGGCCTGGTTACATGAAGAGGTAGGACTGCTATTACCTGGTGGGGGCAGGGAACAATATGTTTGGCATGTGGGATTTACTTGAGCTCCTCTTGACATTTCCTTACATGTTGTGCTGGTAAATAAACAAGTACAACATGCCTGGTTTGAGAAGGCCATTGTGACCAAGAGCCCTTACTTATAAGGAAGGCGGACCTAGGTCACATAACCAGGTAAGCCACAAAGACCAGCACCTGAAGGTGAAAGGAATATAGGACAGATAAAATACTAGGGAGAGGAGGATTGTCAGTTATAGCCCAAAGACCAGATGCAGTGGCCTGGACTATAGTATGTGCCTTTAGACTTTCTCTTCTAAGATTCTGCCAGAAAGAGACTCACTCGAATCATGGAGAACCTCTTGAATCTATATGAAGAAAAGGGTCATAGAGGTGCAAGGATCATGTGGTGAACACAGAGATGGACGACCTAACTGCTAGGTGTGTTGTCAGCAGACAGCCCTCAGTTAGGAGCTTCCAGGGCTGCTCCCCATCCAAGGGGAGATCAAGGCAAGGGTAGAAGGTCCTGGCTCATTTTCCTCAAAATAGGGCAACTCTCTTGGTCCATTTCAGCTTTAGAACTTCCAGGTTTTTGTTTGGGCTGTTGGGTTGGGCTGGCAGCCCTACTTCTCCCTCTGCTCAATTTTTGCTTCTTTCCTTTTTCTTCCTTGGTTGTTGATCACAAGAGCACTGCCTAATAAACATCCAGCATATTCAATTCTGTCTCAAAGTGTTCTAAGAATCTCCTTCCTATTAACCCTGCCCTGCAGTGTATGGTAACTACCTCCAAGCTTCAACAGAATTCTTGAGCATCTTATGCACCAGCCTGTTATTCTGTAAAATTCATCTTCTTTTCATGATGCCATCCTGTTCCCCCCATGTCCCCAGGAGAAGAAGATACTAGTTATGGATTTGGTCCTTTCTTTTCATGAATCCTTATCAAGCTCCTGTTTCTTTCTCCAGTGTGTGATGTGAGTCTATATAGTGGGTTCTTATTTGAGAAATGCCTAAATTATTAAAATGGAGATTATATCATCTCTAAGTCTTTCCTTATGAAGACATTTATAAAGAAATATATTTACACCATTAGTAAATTACCTATCACCTTTTGCATACTAAAAATAAATCATGTGCTTTATAGGTGTCTGAAGCCTTTATTGTATCTCAGCAAAAATAATGTTAGTGTCTTTGAAATTAATCCTAAAAAGCTCAAACTATATGCATTTATTCCTTTCATTTCTTATGTTCATGTTGAAATTGGCTTGTTTTTCATAATAGAAGTAATATAAACCTCTCTTTTCAAGATGATGATATTTATTGTGTTTGTTCTAATTTCAGGTTGTCTAATACTGTGGATTTGAAAAAGTTTTCTTGTATTCCATCAAGTTTATCACCAATTTTATTGAGGATATTTCTAGATTTATAAAAATTTTACTTAAAAACAGACATGTAGCTTTTGTTTTATTTTTAATTTGGCAGCAATACAGCTAGTATTTCAATAGGCTGTCAACTTTGAAGAGAAACAAATAATAAAAAAATAATTTAAAACAGCATTTCACACACCTATTAGAGTGGCTAAATGCAAGATAAATAAAGTAAAAAAACTGACAATACCAAATTCTGGTGAGTATGTGGAGCAACAGTAACTGTCATTATTTGCTGATGGAAATACAAAATGGTACAGAAACTCTGAAAACCAGTTTGTGTTTCTTACGAAGCTAAACATCATCCTACCACATGGTCCAGCAATCACATTCCAAGGTGTTTACCCAAATAAACTGAAAAACTTAGGTTCACTCAAAAATGTGCATGTGGATATTTATATCAGATCTATTCATAATTGTACCACACTAGAAGCAACCAAGATGTCCTTTGAGACGTGCATGGGTAAACAAACTGTAGTATATATGTGCAATGAAATCTTAATGATAAAAAGAAATATGCTGCCAAGCCACAAAAAGACATGTGGGAGCCTTAAATTCATGTTGCTTAGTGAAAGAAACCAGTCTGAAAAGGCTACCCATGGTATGATTCAAAGTATATAACGTTCTGGAAAATGCCAAGTTATACAGACAGTAAAAAGATCAGTGGTTGCCAGGGTTTTGGGAGGAGGGGGAAGGTTGAATAGGTGGAGCACAGGGGGATTTCAGGGCAGTGAAGATATTCTGTATAATATTGTAATAGTGGATGCATGACATTCTGCATTTGTCAAAACCCATAGAACTGTAACTTGTAGAGTGAAGTCAAATGTAAACTTGAGTTAATAATAATGTATCAGTATTGGTTCATCAATTGTAACAAATATATTACACTAATGCAAGATATTAATAAACTGTGAGGGGGATATGGGAACTCTGTAATATTTACGCAGTTGTTGCAAACCTAAAACTATTCTAAAAGATAATTTATTAAGAGAATAAAATATATTTCCTTACCACCCCAAAAATTTTCAACTATTAATATAAATTATCAAATATTTTAAGACAAATAAGATGTATACATTTTTATTATCTTAGAAACATGGAGGAAGAACAAATAGTACAAAGTCAACTACAGCCCAATGTGGATGGCAAAATTGCTTTACTTATGATTTTCGAAGCGGGTCAGAGCATTCTATAAATTCAGTTGATTCTTTCACTCACTTCTTGTATCAATTTTTAAGTAAAATATCTGTGATTTTATTGGAGAGTGTTATAGTCTGATATAGAGGGCAATCTATGGAAGTTGAATGGGTACCAGGGAAATGAGAGGGACCATTGTTTAGGTGGAACATAAGAACATAAAGTAGATCCAACATGCAAACACAGGAGTTTGGCGAAATGGAGCAGGAAGC
This sequence comes from Plecotus auritus, assembly GCF_963455305.1. Lineage (NCBI taxonomy): Eukaryota > Metazoa > Chordata > Mammalia > Chiroptera > Vespertilionidae > Plecotus > Plecotus auritus. Next base: position 138,980,130 of record NC_137772.1, on the reverse strand, counting down.
ATAAGTCAATCCAACAATGAGAAGTAAGTGCAAAGCTGGCAGTATTGTAGTTATTTAGAATAGATGTATTAGATTTGGAAAGCTCATGGATTTCTTTTGTCAAGCATTTGAAGGAGATGTCTTTTAGTCCAATCAGAGGGCTGAGAACATATGTCTTCAGATATATAAGGAATTCCTAAGTTGTAGACTAATGAATGGCAATATTATAACCAGGAGTCTGGGTCTACTCCAGAGAACTGTGTTAGAGAGAGAGGCGAAAGGAGAGTTAGGGGCTTTGTATCCTAAAGCAGTGCTTGCCTATTTCCCAGAAGTTCTCCAACTTCAGAGGAAAGTAAATAACATCATGGAGCTTAGGGGCAGAATTTTTTTTTAATATATATAATTTTTTATTGTCTAAAGTTTTACATATGTCTCCTTTTTCCCCATTTGACCCCCTCCCCCAAGCCATTACCACCCTGGGCAAGCCCCCGCCGCCCCATGTCTGTGTCCATTGGTTATGCTAATATGCATGCATACAAGTTCTTTGGCTGCTCTCTAACCTCCCCTCCCCTGCCATTTGTCTCTGGATCTATTCTTGTTCATCAAATTGTGTTGATCATTGTATACCACATACGAGTGAGATCATGTGATATTTATCTTTCTCCAACTGACTTATTTTGCTTAGCATAATGCTCTCCAGTTCCATCCATGCTGTTGCAAATGGTAAAAGTTCCTTCTTTTTTACAGCGGCATAGTATTCCATTGTTGTGTAGATGTACCACAGTTTTTTAATCCACTCATCTGCTGTTGGGCACTTAGGCTGTTTCCAAATCTTAGCTATTATAAGTTGAATCTAAGAAGCATCCGATGTGAGGAATATCTTTGAAGTTTTCTCTTTCGTTTTAATAATTTATTTTACTTTTACAGCCCATGATATATTTGTGAATGTTTAGTGTAAGAAAATAGTGTATAGTGGTCAGTGCTGAGTAAAATGGACACTCTAGAAAGATGTGTTCATCTTATGCTGCATTTTCACACACTTCCTTAGACAATGGTTCTGGGGTGTGAGCACCCCAATTTGAGAATTATGTACCCCTGAGCTGCACTGGCTCCAGAAGTTGTGAGGTGGAGGCTCATGATTCCAGTGCTCATCAGCTACTTAATCTTACACAGTGAGACTATTTCTTGTTTGTAAAGTGCAAAAACTTACCATACGAAGTTCTTGCAAGGCTGGCCACAAGATCCAGGCTAAGTCACTTTAACTCTCTGGGATAATTTCTGAGCCTGAAAATTATAAAATTCTAACACTGTATTTTAAAAATTAAAGATTCTTTGGCTCTTATTTGTTCATGCCGGTCTAATTTTAAAGGTATCTCCTCTGGATGAGACAAGGTGACATTTCCTAGTAGAAAAAACTTCACAAAACCAGTCATAAACTTGAATTGTATTCCTAGGTCTACCATTTAACAACTATACAACCTTAGCCCAATAACGATGTTTCTGAGACTCAAATTTGCATCTGAAAAAGGCAGACATGACTTCTCCCTAATCACTCACAGGGAAGTTGGGAACATGAAATGAAATAATGAGTATAGAAATACTTTTCCAAACCTCATTCTACCATGCAACATTGCCTTAAATCCTCTTTCTAGAGTTTTATTATTTTTAAGGCAATATTATAAAATTGCTTTCTGGGATCCTTGTATTCATAAATTGCCTTATCACCAGTTATATATCAGAGGTCTCTTTTTCCCGAGGAAAAGAATTTTGATTGCTTACTATTTCCTCCAGTTCTCCTGTTTTCATCATTCCTACATTGAAATGTGCTGCTGGCCATGAAGATAAGATGTAGGACCAACTCTTCATTACTCTCAGGTTGCAAAAATGGTAATATACAATAAGCAAAGTGGCAGAGTCTAAAGTCACTTCATATTTAGCTTTAAAATTTTGTTCAGACTTATATGTGAATAAAAATATGACTTCTATACTGGGAACTTTCCTAAAGAATAAAGACAAATAGTAATAAACTCACTGTCCACATTCCTATAGCTATATTTCTTTTTTTAAAAAATGTAATTTCCTAATTTATTTCTTCTTTTATTTTTTATTTTTAAATTGCAGTTTATGTGCAATATTATATTAGTTTCAGGTGTACAGCCCTGTGAGTAGACATGTTTATGTAACTTACAAAGTGATAACCCCAATAAATCTAGTACCCATCTGACACCATATATAATTACAATATTATTGACTATATTCCCTATGACTTTACATCCTCATGACATTCTGTAACTACCAATTTGTGCTGCTAAATTCCTTCACCTTTTTCACTCTTATCTACAACCTCCCTCCCATGAGACAACCATAAAAATGTTCTCTGTATCTATGAGTCTGTTCTGTTCTGCTTAATCACTTAATTCATGTTTTAGATTTCACATATAAGTGAAGTTAAATGGAATTTGTCTTTCCCTGTCTGACTTATTTGACTTAGCATAATACCCTCTAGATCCACCCATGTTGTTGCAGAGGCAAAGTTCATTCATTTTTAGGGCTGAATAATATTCCATTGTATGCAGGGTGGGACAAAAGTAGCATTACAGTTTTGAGTATACAAAACACAGAGTTTATTCTTGTTTTATTATGCTTTAATTATTCTATTATTTTCCATACAAACAACTGTAAACTTATTTTTGTTCCATCGTGTGTATATATACCGCTACTTCTTTATGCATTCTTCTACTAATAGACACTTAGTTACAATATCTTCACTATTGTAAGTAATGCTGCAATAAACATATGGATGTATAAGTCTTTTTGATTTAGTGTTTTGGGTTTCTTTGGATAAATAAACAGAAGTGAAGTTGCTGGGTCCTTCTTTGTCTTTTCTTATAGCCTTTGTTTTAGAGTCTTTTTCATCTTATATAAGTACCAGTGAATTTTCATGCACTGGAGGAGGGTTCCCTCAGCCTGGCCTTCCCCCTCTCACAGTCTGGGAGCCCTCAGGGGCAGGAGGCAACCTGGCTATCAGGGGAAGGCGACACCCCATCACATCTCTGCTGCTGCCACTGTTGACAGCGTAAGCCTCGGCCCGCCCTGGTTACCCGTGCCTTGGGCTGGCCCTGGGCAGCTGGGCAGCCAACATCTGAGGCCGGCTCTGGGGGGCTGGGGGGCTGAGGGGACTGGGGGACTCTGGAGGTAGGCATGTGCAGCAGGGCTGAGGGGGACTGGGCGCCGCCATCTTGTGGCTGCTGCCATCTTTGAGGGTGTGACAGTCAATTAGCATATTCCCTCCTTATTGGCTGTGGGCACCACCATCTTTGTGATGGTGTGAAGATCAATTAGCATATTCCCTCTTTATTAGTTAGGATTGTTCCCAACCTTTTTGTTTTGATTTGTTTTATTTCCATTTTTATGAAAACTCTTTTACCCTTTACTTTCAGGCTGTGTAAGTCTTTTTATCTGTGAGTCTCTTATAGATAGCATATGTAAAGGTCTTGTTTTGTTATCCATTCAATTGCTGTATATCTTTTGACTGGAGCATTTAATCCATTTGCATTTAAGGTAACTGTTGATAACAGTTACCTTAAAGCAAGGTAGTCTACATATAATTCATGATTTTTGAGTAATTCATTATGTTGAGAAATATGTATTTACTAGAAGCCTGGTGCACAAAATTCATGCACTTGGTGGGGGGAGAGGGGTCCCTCAGCCCAGCCTGTGCCCTCTCGCAGTCCAGGAGTCCTCGGGGGATGTCTGACTGATGGCTAAGGCCCACTCCCCAGGGAGCCATCAGTCAGACATCCTTAGCGCTGCCGTGGAGGTGGGAAAGGCTCCCGGCACTGCAGCTGCACTCGCCAGCCATAAGCCCAGCTCAGTGCTTCTGGCTGAGCAGTGCTTCCCCTGTGGGAGCGCACTGACCACCAGGGGGCAGCTCCTGCATTGAGCATCTGCCCCCTGGTGGTCAGTGCACGTCATAGCAACCAGTCGTTCCGTCTTTCAGTCGATTTGCATAATAGGCTTTTATTACATAGGATTGCCATTTTATCATTCACATTTTTGAACTTTCCTTTTCTTCTCCCCCTCCTCCTCCTCTTGCTGCTGCTGCTGCTGCTGCTTCTTCTTCTTCTTCTTCTTCTTCTTCTTCTTCTTCTCCTCCTCCTCCTCCTCCTCCTCCACCAGAGGCAAGCAGGCGCCATATCTGAGTCTCCGATATGGCGGAGACTCAGATATGGTGCCTGGCCTGCTTGCCTCCTCCTCTTCTTTCTCCTCTTCTCCTCCTCCTCCTCCTTCTTGAAGAAGATCCTTTAATATTTCTTGTAATACTGGAGTGGTGATGATGAACTCTTTTAGCTTTTTATTGTCTGGGAAGCCCTTTATCTGTCCTTCAATTCTAAATGATATCCTTGTTGGATAGAGTAATCTTGGTTGTAGGCCCTTGCTTTTCATCACTTTCAATATATCATGCCAATACCTTCTACCCTGAAGTTTCTGTGGCAAAATCAGCTGAGAGTCATATGGGAGCTTCCTTGTAAATAATTAACCACATTTCTCTTGCTGCTTTTATGATTCTCTCTTTGTCATTAACCTTTTGCATTTTAATTATGATGTTTATTGGTATGGTCCTCTTTGGGTTCATCTTGTCTGGGACTCTCTGCACTTCATGAGCTTGTATTTGTTTATTTCCTTCACCAGGTTAGGGAAGTTTTCTGTCATTATTTCTTCAAATAGGTTTCCAATTTCTTGATCTGTTTCTTCTCCTTCTGGTACCCCTATCATGAGAATGGAGGTATGCTTGATGTCTCTAAGGCTCGTTATACTACCTATTTTTTTTTCTTTTTACAAATTTTTGCTGTTATGATTGTGTGATTTCTGCTTCTGTATCTCCTGAGTACTGTGTTTACCTATGTTGCCATCTTGACCAGAAGATCCCTATGACTATATTTCTTAGTTCCTCTTCTTTCATTTGGGACTTCTTTCTTTATTCCATCATTTTTGGCTGCTTTCCTGTATTTGTTTCTATGAATTAGGTAGAAGTGCTATATTTCCTGGACTTGGAAGCCTTAGAAGGGCCTTATGTAGTAGGTGTCCTGTAGGGCCCTGTAGCACAGCCTCCCCAGAAACCTGAGTTAGATGCTTCTGGAATCCTCCATTGTGGGCTGCGTGCACTCTCCTGTTGTAGTTGAGTCTTGATTTCTGTTTTGGCACATCACTGAGATGGATTGACTCCTAGGCCAATCGGCTGCAATGACCGGCTGTGACTGCATAAAAGGAGCTGATGTGTAGGGATCAGACTCGTGGAGCATAATTTGCTTCAGTAGGGCTTTGGTGCCCTCTGATTCTGTTCATTGAGTGTGTCTCACTCACTGAGCTGGTTGGGTTGTAATTTGGCATGGTCTGAAGCTGTCCACTAGTGTACTAGCTCTAGGGCCTCCTGGGAGGTGCAGGCCAAGGTCAGCCACCACCCTGCCCTGCCTGGTGTCACTCTGAATAAGCTACAGAGGGATCTGCAGATGGCTGTTACTTGTGATAAGTATGGAGGATCCTGAGAGAGGCTAAGCAGTGAACTGATGTTGGCTGCCACTAGTGTCAGGCTTGGGGCCACTTAACAGGAGGTTTGGGGTGTACAGGGGTCAGATGCTGCTTGTTTGAGAGATTTTAGAAAAGTTTGCAGCATGAACTAACATTGGCTATTTGTATAGAAAATCCACTGGAAATGGCTTGATGGGTGGGCCTGCAAGTTGGTAGATTGGTATCTCAGCGAATGACCAAGGTAGGGCAAACAGTGTTAGCCAGGATGACGGAGACTCAGATATGGCGCCTGCTTGCCAGCTCTGTGAGGAGAGGGCTCAGCAAAGGAATAATGGCCTCAGCCAGCCTCCTGTCTAGTAGAAAGCTGCCCATCCAGCCCTCATCCTGAAGCCAAATAATTCAGTTCCTCCCCATATGTCTTTGGCACCTTTCAAACTACTGTCCCAATGCTGCAGCTCAGAATGAGTGAGTTTGAGTCACTCTGTGCATTGGCCCTTTTCGAGGAATGCCTGGGATTCCAGCAGCCCTCTGTTTTCATTCAGCCACAATCCCCACTGGTTTTCACAGCTAGAAGTTATGGGGACTTTTCTTCCCAGCACTGGAACCCTGGGCTTGGGGGCCTGGTGTGAGCTGGAACCCCTCACTCCTCTGGGAAAATCCCCATAGCTGAGATACTCCTCCTGATTTTTAACCTCCATACATAGGTGAAAGGTCAGCCCATTCCACATTTCCTCCTTCCTAACCTGTCTCTATGTGGCTTCTTCTTTATATCCTTAGTTATAGGACTTCTGTTCAGCTAGATTTCAGGCAGTTCTGAATGATGATTGTTCTATAGTTTAGTTGTAATTTTGATGTGGTTGTGGGAGGTTTCAAACACTGCAGTTACTTATGTCACCATCTTGATGGGTATAGCCCTCTATGGCTATATTTCTTAGTTCCTCATCTGTCCCCACTTTTGAAACAACATATAAATTTTATATTTATTTAGTTGATACAAATAATTGTTCCAAACTAGGGTTATCTTCTCTAACTTTATGGGCTTTCCTTCATTAACATAGTGATAATAGCTATTTTTTAAAAGGTTATATTTGTGAATTGATTTTATTAAAATTAATATTCTATTACATTAAACAAATTATACAAGTAGCAGATTAAGTAACTAGTAAGTATTTGAAAGCAAGGTAGTCTACATATAATTCATGATTTTTAAGTAATTCATAATTAACCCTCACCCAATAAAAATGTTTATCCTCAAAGAGTTCAGTTACACATTGAAAATGAGAGGTTATGCAGAAATCCTCTTTGAGAATTTAAACATTAGTGTTACTTTCATTTTCATATACACTGAAGTAACCTTTTACATAAACATATATCAGTGTCACTACTTTTAATATTATCACTACTCAGTAATAAGGAAAAGTTACATAAATGCATCTGTATGGAAAGTCTTTTAATCTCACTTGTTACAGAGCAGAATTTCATTTAATAAGCATTTATTTTCAGTGAAAAGAAAATAATTTATCATTTTCAGCATGAAAAATTTAATTACTGATGTGTTAGCAATAAATATTTGTTTATTTTATTTGACTGTAAGATAATTCTACTTCTAAGTTTCTACTCTACTTTGACCTTAAGAAGCCCCAGTTCTTTTAATTTTTTAGTTATTTTTATTTTTTAAATTCTATAATAAATCATCTGTATTATATATTGTGGTGTTCACTATCCCAAGTCAGAACAGCTCTGATGTATGAATTAGTGCCAATTCTTTATCATATTCTTTTTTTTTATATTTTATTGATTTTTTTACAGAGAGGAAGGAAGAGGGATAGATAGTCAGAAACATCGATGAGAGAGAAACATCGATCAGCTGCCTCCTGCACACCTCCCACTGGGGATGTGCCCGCAACCAAGTTACATGCCCTTGACCGGAATCGAACCGGGACCTTTCAGTCCGCAGGCTGACGCTCTATCCACTGAGCCAAACCGGTTTTGGCTCTTTATCATATTCTTAAATTATTTTTTTAAATATTGGGATTATATTCTATAATTATTAATTCTTCATTGTGTTTTTTTTCTAAGATCTTCACAGGAAATTCACAGATTATAGTTTTAATTAATATAGTACTCTTTCAGCATCAACTTACAGTAAAACTGGGCTTTCTGAATCAAGAAAAGGAATTATTTTGTTCCTTCTCCCCTGAGTGTAATTCATGCAAATATAACATCGCTGTATTAGTTATTTATTGCCTTGTAACAAAATATCCCAAAACTTAGCAAATTAGTGCAGCAAACATTATTCACATGAGTTAGGAAATTGGGAGCAACTTAGGTGGGTGGTTCCGATTTAGGGAGAACTCTAAAATGGCCCTCATGATTTATGCCCCCTAGTATACACACCTTTAAGCAATTCCATCCTAATCAATAGAATATGGCAAAGGTGAAGGGAATTTACAGATGTAATTAATGTTTCTAATCAGTTGACTAAATTCATCATATGGAAATTTTCCTGAATGGGCTTGACTATTTGAGAAAGGGGTTAAGAATCAGACAGGCTTTCTTTATTGCCTTGAGGAATCAAGCCACTTTGAATTTCTGCAGTTGCAAGAAAATTCTGCCAACCAGCAGTTTGGAAGAGTACTCTGAGCTTCTGAGGAAAATTCAACTTAGCCTAGGTTCAGCCTTGTGACACTCTCAACAGAGAAACCTCTGCTGTGCTCTGGTGCCTGATCCAGGGAAACTGTGAGAGAAGGATCATATAGGCATACCTTGGAGATATTATAGGTTTGGTTCCAGACCACTGCAATAAAGTGTTAGAAAGTACGGCGATAAAGCAAGTTGTAATATTCTGGTAGGTGGAGGGTCTATGTAAAAAATGCAACACCTGTGAAGCACTATAAAGTGAAGTGCAATAAAATGAGCTGTGCCCGCATTTTATTGTAAGCCACTAAGTATGTGGTAATTTGTTACATAATAAAAGAAGACAAATACAGGGTCTCACCTAAAGTTGTAGTCAAGATATTAGCTAGGACAGAAGACATCTGAAGTCTTGACTGGGGTTGATGGATTCTCTTCCAAAGTGGCTTGCTCACATGACTGTTGGCTCAAGGCCCCAGTTCTTTGCCTTGTGAACCACTCCACTGGGCTGTTTGATTGTCCTCAGGATGCGGGAGCTAGTTTCAGTCTTCCCAGAATTGCCTCAACTGTGGCACCAGGTTTCCTCCAGTATAAGTGATGAGACAGAGAGAGACAGAGGCAGAGACAGAGACAGAGTGAGACAGAGACAGAGACAGAGACAGAGACAGAGGAGCGTTTGAATATTTGGAAGCTTAACTCCTATAACCTAATCTTGGAAATTTTTCCAATCTTCTACAATTTTCATTTTGCTGGAAGTGAATCAGCAAAGTCTCTCCCACTCTAAAAGAGAGGGTAACTGAGCTCCAATTCTCAAACTCCGCAAGAGAAAGAGTATCAAATAATTTGTGGACATATCTTTAAATCCACCAAACTCATTTAGTGCTCTGGGTCCTTAAATTTCATATAGATCTTGGAGAAGCAGCCATTCTAGCAGTAAATTTTAGTTTCTAAAATGAGTTAAGATTGGGGTCCAGCAAAATTTTTTCATTATTTAGAGACTTTGTTTCCTAAACTGTTCATTTATAAATTATGCATATACCTAGGGCATGGACAACTATTTTTATTTAGATTAACTTCACCCAAGTGAGTTCTAATAAAGTAATATTCCCATTTCAAGTGACTCACTTGTCAGAGAAGACAAGTTCACCTGCCAAAGAGAATGAGGAAGGAGCAGAGTTTTAAGGGGTGGATGGAATTAGGAATGAGAGTTCTTTCATAATCATTCTAGCTATAGGAATCAAAATCTCACTTAAAAGAACCAAAACCCATGGATTTATATAAATTAGTGACTACATTTTACTAGATCTATTAATTTTCATAGAGGAGAAATATATAGATATTAAAATCCTATATAATAAAAGGATAATATGAATATTGACCCTAATGGCAGAACAACTGGGAATGACAAGTTCCTATGACATGCACTGACCACCAAGGGGCAGATGCTCAACACAGGAGCTGCCCCCTGGTGGGCATTGTGCTCCCACAGGGAGAGCTCTGTTCAGCCACAAGCCCGGCTGAGGACTGCGAGCTGTGAGTGCAGCAGCAGTGGCGGGAGCCTCTCCTGCCTCCGTGGCAGTGCGAAGGATGTCCAACTGACGGCTTAGGCCCGCTTCCTGCAGGGAGCGGGCCTGAGCCATCAGTTGGACATTCTTCAAGGGATCCCAGGCTGCCAAGGGCATGTCTGACTGCCAGCTTAGGCCTGATCCCCCAGGGAGCTGGCCTAAGCTGGCAGGTGGACATCCCCCAAGGGATCCCGGACTGTGAGAGGGCACAGGCCGGGCTGAGGGACCCCCCAAGTGCATGAATTTTCATGCACTGGGCCTCTAGTATACTATATGTTTATTTATTGGATAAACATATAAAGCATATTACCTGAGTGAAGAATTTGCTATTTTCATTTCTTTAAATCATGGTTTCACACTAGGAAATAATTAAACACTTTCTGTCCCTCAGAGTTCAAGTTATGTGACTTTACAGAAAATAATACATTTATTTATTTATTTATTTATTTTTTTTAAATATATTTTATTGATTTTTTACAGAGAGGAAAGGAGAGGGATAGAGAGTGAGAAACATCGATGAAAGAGAAACATTGATCAGCTGCCTCCTGCACACCCCCTACTGGGGATGTGCCCGCAACCAAGGTACATGCCTTTGACCGGAATCGAACCTGGGACCCTTCAGTCCGCAGGCCAATGCTCTATCCACTGAGCCAAATTGGTTAGGGCAATAATACATTTTTTTAAATCTCTGTGCAGAATTTTATGTCTCTGGAATATAAAAGTCTGATCATAATGCTAAATGTGAGAATTCGGAAACTCCCATTCATTTATGGATGCCATTTTGTTTTCCTTATATGCATTCATTTATTCAGAAAATATTTAATAAGCACCTACTCTAGGTAAGGCAGTGTGAAAGTCACTAGTGATATCTACATGATATATATGGTTTCTTCCCTTAAGAACTGTGTTCATGGTGCAATATGAGCATAAGAAGGAACACCTTGATCTAGCAATGTGAGTCAGGGAAAAGGCAGTCTGGGAATTGGCACTTGACGTGAGTCTCAGAAGCAGAGAAAATACTTTATAAACAAATCAGTGTTGGAAAGCCTTCAGATAGAGGGAAGATAGCGTGCAAATTTAAGGAAGAGGAAGGGAGAAGGGAACTGAAGTAGAAATTGCCAATAGAAAATTTTGGGAAATGTGGCTGGAGATCTAGTTAAATAGCAGTTCACAGTAAGTCTCCAGATAATCACAAAGTACTTTTTTTTGTTTTGATTATACCTGTTTTTAAATTTTAAAAATGCAGGGGAGAAAAAGAGACATATGTAATACTTTAACAATAAATAATTATTTTTAAAAATTAAAAAAATAAATTTAAATGTGCATAAAGTTCTTATTTTTTATAGAGGCTGGATTTATTGTGCTATTTTGGGAACAAGGGGTAGTCCACAGTTTAACAGCATTATTATATTAATGTAGAGTGAAATAAAATAGGAACTATTGACTACATACCAAATTGAATAAGAGTTGTTGATATTCACTTTAAATAAATAAGCTTCACTATGCAGTAAACATTTTTTCTTTGATTATTATGGTTACTTACTATGGTTAAACATGGATGCTTGCTTGACAATCACACGTCTGTTATCATTTCTCTAAACTCCTCAAACTTCATCCATTTATTAATTCGCCAATTACTTACCCAGGGTTTTAAAATTGCTGGGCTCTGTTCTTTGGATACAGCAGTGAATAAAACAAATTTTTTACCCTTCTGGAACTTAAAATCCAGTGTAGCGACGAGACAAAAGCAAATAAATACATTTGCCAAGGAGTAATTTAAGCATTTAAAAGAAGGAATGGCATGGTTAGCTAAGATATATTTTATATACATAGGTCAAGGAAGGCCTCCTTGTAAAAGTGGCATTTGATCAGAATCCTACCTTAAGAAAGTGTGACCAGAGGAAAAACAAGTTCAAAGACACTGATTGATGTAAGAGGAAGCTAGGTTTAGCAAAGAAACAATAGGTGGCAGGTGGGATGGATGAAATACATGTGGAAGAGAGTAGTAGAAAGTGAGCTCAGGAAGATAATAATGCCAGATATCCAAGAACTTTTGCAATAAGGACATTGAAATAAATTCTGTTTATACTTTGAGCAAGAGAGGAAGCACTACAGGGTTTTGGGCAGAGGAGTGATGTGATACATCATTTAAAAAGGATTACCTTTATACTATGTCTACTTTGTTGAGAATATGAGGCTAAAAGCTAAAGTTGGAAATCTGAAGAAGTAGGTAATTTGTTATGTTTAGCTTGGATTAAGTTGGTAGGCATGGAAGAGAGGGTTGGTTTGAATTCTGGAAATACTTTAATGAAAGTCCTGGTTGGAAATACAGATTTGGGAGTTGTTAGTATACTAGTAGATGACAATTCAAGCCATAAGTCTGCATTGAAACACCTAGGTAGTAAACATAGCTGTCAAAAAGAGAGGTCTATGACTGGACTGTTTATGTTAATTCTTCACCATAATTAATGCTTTTGGTAGAATCTAAAAGTAAAGGTTTCTTTTTTCTTTCTTTCTCTCTCTCTCTCTCTCTCTCTCTTTTTTTTTTTTTTTTTGAACTTTAGAGTACTCAGAATACCTATAGGTAAGGACATTAGAAGTCTGCAGGCTTTTCAACTTCTTTATAAGATAAAGTGCTAGATAGTCAGCTGTTAACTACATAGAACTACATTTCCCAGACTCTGCTTCCCTGAATGGTCCCAGAGTAGATTCCACCAATAATTCGCTTATGATGGGAGGGAAGGAGAATCATGATTCTGGAGGCGTTTAGAGTAGACTCTTAGGAAGACAATGGAGTGGAGGTTTGCAGCATTTCTAGGAAACCTCTTGGAATCAGGGCTTTAGTGCTCTAGGCACTGACCAAGTTGTTTATCTAATTTCAAGTTTATATATTGTGAATTTACCTTGAAGCATGTTGACCTTACAAAAGCCTCCAATGCTAAGTCGTATTATGACTTAGACTAAGTTGGTAGGTATGGAAGTGCATTGTTGTTGTTCTTTTCACAAGCAAAAACATCACTCAAAGTGGGCTCTCAAGCGAGGCTACTAAAATACAAATCAGCCAAAACCGGTTTGGCTCAGTGGATAGAGCGTCAGCCTGCGGACTGAAAGGTCCCAGGTTCGATTCTGGTCAAGGGCATGTAACTTGGTTGTGGGCACATCCCCAGTGGGAGGTGTGCAGGAGGCAGCTGATTGATGTTTCTCTCTCATCGATGTTTCTTACTATCTATCCCTCTTCCTTCCTCTCTGTAAAAAAATCAATAAAATATATTTAAAAAAAATATAAGATAAATAAAATAAAATAAAATACAAATCATATACATACATACCTTATGATAATTGTCATGAGATGAAAAGAGCCTAGAAATAAATATAGCAAAATTTTAAAACTGTAGGTATTTTAAAATTTTATTATTTCTATACTGGGAAGACTAGTGGATTTTATATTTTTAAAGAAATTATATTTTAAATATTTAAAGGAAAAATATTCAAATAATCATATTGAAGACCCATTTTTACCAGATAAAATAATTTGCAAAAAACATATTTGAAAATGAAAATGGATATGTGTGAGGATATCCATTTCTACTCTACACTATTCAGAATAGTTTTTAGAAAATATAGTTTACATCATTAATTTGCTTCTAGGCTTAAAGAAAGAATTTAGTGAGAATAGACGACATTCATCTTAAGCCATATCACTTATGAAAAATGAGCAAAACCTGAAGAGTAAGGCCTTGTCTCTCACCGCCCCCCCCCCACCCCCGCAAGAAGGGAAATGATTGGGAAAAAGACAGAGGAAAGTTAAAATGAGGTCTAAGGAATGTTTCTCCCCCCTTTCACCCACCAGTCTCATTAATGTGGCACATTCTTGGAAGCAGTAAGCACTGAATCAGGACCTGGCTATCCCTCTATGTACAGAGCATTTTTCTATTTCTGTAGAGATTAAATTACCATTCATCACAACTACCTTAAATTAACATCTTACTGAGATCTTTAATAAAAAAATAGACTTTTAGACCTATTTTGGTATATTATTTATAAAGTGATAAAATGTAACCCTCTATTGTTCATCTCCCTCATAAAAGTAAACAAGAGGGAATATGTATAAAATCTGGTCCTGTGGCTGCATGTGAACATCACCCATATCTCACCTTTAAATTTAGCTTTCCTCAGGAAAGGAGCTCAACACTCTCTGAAATGCTTCTGGAATATTTGCATGTAGTATTTGGGGCTAATTTAGGAAGAGCTGGTACTTGTTTCCATCACTACCGTGAAGCATTTTTCATCCGCTACTCAGTGGGACACTTAGGGACAGAGTGAGAGTCTGAGAGACTCAGGATTGAAAGCAAGCCTCCCACTCACCATAGGAACACCTTGATCAGTATGGGCTCTCTGAATCTCAAATCTTACAAAACTGTGTTGAAACACTTCTTATACAGGGGTGGGCAAAAGTAGGTTAACTATAATAATAAATACATTAATTAACAAATAAAAACACAAGAATAAGCTCTCTTTTGCATACTCAGAACTGTACACCTACTTTTGCCCACCTCTGCATTTATGAAAAAGCAAGTGTCTTGAATACTTATGTGCTTGGTACATCATTGGTATTATTCTTCTATTATTTTAATATATTATAGAGTACAGAAAACGCTCAATGATGAAGGCACTTTCTGAGAAAGTTAGCTTTTTCACTAACTCATTTGGAATTGTCCAGAGAGGGAATTGAGCAAGGGAAGTGGGATAAATGAATATACAATGATCTACATACTTCTCAGCATAAAACTACTTACTGGTGGTAAAAAGAGCTGCTAACATAGAGGTCAAAGAAGAGGAATTATAGCAATAAACATATAAAGTTGCCTTTTACATGATGGACACACCCATGACTAAAACACCATCCCAGACTTCTCTGGAGTTTAGTTCTTTGTATTCAACTGCCTACTCAGCATCTTCATTTGACTGTTTTATACATATCTCAAACTCAACGAACTTTATTAATGCTCTTCCCTTACAAATCTTTCCTTCTGCACACTCTTCCTTGTTTTTTTTTTTACATATCCACTCAGTTGTTCATGCCGGTAACTAAGAAACTACGCTTTTCTTCATTCTTACCCCTCTGCTATCCAGTCAGCCATTACATTACCTCTTAAATATTTATCAATAGCCTACTTCTTTCCAATTCCTCTAGTACCATTATCTTTAATTTATCAACATCTTTTACCTGAACTATTGCAATAATAACCTCTTAACTAATAGTTCTGCTTCCTCTTTTCTTACTCCAAACTATTTTTTTTTTAAAAAATACTTCAGTTACAGTATTTTTCTTTTTATTCCCCAAAGCCATTTGGTTATGTCCCTCTCCCATTTACAAGTCTTCCACAGTTTACAATGCTTTGTGATAAAGTCTTAGATCTTAGAAAAGCTTAAAAGAACCCACACGATAAGCCTACTTCTCCGGTTTGTGAACCACTTCTCGCAACCTTCCTTAAACCTCAGGACCTTTACACGTGCTATTTTTATGCCTGAATCCTTGCTCCCCTTCATTGCCTGGCTAATCCACACTTATCTTTCAGAAGTAAGCACAAATGTCACATTCTCCCTGTTAAAGTAATTAAACATGGAGGCTATTAGAGTGAGGTGGCTTTAATACCTTAGCACCTAAGTAAGCAAACTAAAACCTAAGCCACTGTAAATGTCTGCAAATGACTCAAGGTTAAGAAATCAAAACCTAAGAACAACCAATTATAATCAGCCAAAAAGGCTTTCCAAAATAAAGCAACTACTTAAGTTATAGTCAGTCAAATAATTTCCTTGCTCTGTTTCTTCACCTTTTCTATAAAAACCTTTCCCCCAGCTCTTGTTGGCAGAGTGCTTCTAACCACCTTTGGTTTGGTACTGCCCAACTGAATTGATGTTTGCTCAAATAAACTCTTAAAATTTTTAATATGCCTCAGTTTACTTTTTCAACATCTCTAAAGCCTTCTCTGATCCTATAGACTGGAATAGATCTCTCTGTTATGTGCTGTGATAACACATTACTTTTGTATCATTTATCACAATTATACTCATTCTCCACTTATTTTTTGAAATATCCATCAAAATGGACTGTAAACCTCTTGGTAGCAGTTACATTCTCAGTCCTTGGTCTCTAGACAACACATTGTTGACAGGAAGCTCTTGATAATACCTGGTGAATGCATAAATAAAACTATCAACAAGGATGTAGTAAAGAATATTTTTGCATTGAACCTAAGGAATAATTCTAGCCTTGTGTGCAAACACTTAAATATTACTTTGGCTAACTTAACATGGAGAATTTCTTTTCTTAGGATTCATTTTGCATATGGAATTAGAAGACGTTACATTATTTTATAGCTAGGAGACCTTTTGGTTTGTCACTGGATGTAAAAGTTAAGGACAGGGTTCAGCTGCATGTAATGGGTCATCCTAGGAACAGTGGTTAAAGCAACATAGGTGTTGGTCCTCTCAAAGCAAGAAATTCAGAAGTAGGCAGCCTGATGTCTCAAGGAAAATAGGGCTTATTTTATTGTCTTTTCTCTCAAAGTTTGCTCAAGATGGGCATTGCAGATCTGGCCTATATTCTTGCAGAAAGAAGGGAAAAAGGATACATGTGGCATCATATGAGTCCATTTCCTATTTAAGGTGCTTTTCTAGAAATTCTTCACAGTAAATTCATTTACATCTTATTGTTCAGAAATATTATTACATGGCTTTCTGTATCAGAACAGGAGTCTGAAAAATGAGTTTTAGGTGAAACTTTGCAATACCAAGACAGACTCTGCCTTATTTACATATACTGAATTTCAGTTTCTTTATGTAAAAACAAAGAAAAAATAATATAGACTTTTCAAGATGTTTACCGAACATTAACCAAGATAAGGTATTAACAACGGACCATTGGGATCTCTGCACATGTTAGATGTTAAAATACCAACTTCATTATCCAAATAATGTGAAATAAGGTAATACCAGCTCAGTGAGGGTTCTGGGTTTACTTAGAACTCAAGTCCACCTCCATGGATTATCAAACATTGAAATAATTTTGACTACCAAAATAGAATATGGATATTTTAATGTAGAAATAATCTTGACTTTTGTGTTCTGAAGGGAAAAGTATAAACTGAATTCTTTCTAGAGTAGCTATATTTGAGCTTGGTTGTTGGAGAAAGGCTGGCTTCAGATTCCTCAAATTGTGAGGGAATCTTATATAATAAAAGTTCAATATGCAAATCGACTGAACGGCAGAACAACCAGTGGAACGACTGGTCTCTATAACGTGCACTGACCACGAGGGGGCAGACACTCAATGCAGGAACTGTCCCCAGCCTACAGGCCCCAGGCCAGCCAAGGCAGATGCCAATGGGGGACCCCTGATCGCCCCACCGGTTGCCCCATGGATCGGCCCTGATCGCCGGCCAGGCCTAGGCTCCCTACCCATGCACGAATTTGGTGCACTGGGCCTCTAGTAAATAATGATGTCATAGAGAAAGAAGTTTATTTGATTTAAATTTGATTATTTAATTCTACCCAATAAACATATGATAATTACCTTCTTCTTCTTCTTCTTCTTCTTCTTCTTCTTCTTCTTCTTCTTCTTCTTCTTCTTCTTCTTCTTCTCCTCCTTCTTCTTTTTTTTTTGAAGTACAATTTCCATTTATTTTCCCCCCAGAGAACTTTTCTTCAGTCCTTAAAGACTTAGCTCCTTACATGGGCTTTGGTGGAGGTTGTGGGGCAGCACCCACAGGTCTAAATTGGGGTGGGGGTGTTGGGTCCTTCTGGGCTTCATGAGAATGATTCCTGTCTACCTTGCTGTGAATGGCACAGCTCACACAGTAAGGTAGTTTCACATGCAGCTTGGGAAGCACATAGGCATCAAAGACACTCGCTTCGGAGATATCCCTAAGGGCTGTGGCCTCTACTATGTTTCGAATGACAAACTTCTTAATGGCCTTGTCCTTGGGCATGCACCGGGCACTGTTGGTACAACTAATAGGCTGCACATGGCCTCAGCCTTTTTTGGCACTACTGTTATTCCTTCTTTTCTTGGTCATCTTGGAAACGAGGACCAGAGAGAGGCTGATAATTACCTTCTTTATGTCAAATGCTCAGGAGATGCAGTAGAAGAGGAGACTTTTCCTTATCCTTAAAGCAGCGATTTTTCCGCTGGTGTGCCACAGCACACTGGTGTGCTGAACGAATTTGTAAAACAAGCAATACCTGACTATTTAGTCAGGGACACTTATGCCTTTGCCCTTAGATTGTCAAATATAAAAATAAAAGACAACAGCCAAAACAAAATAGCTGTCTGGTGTGAATAAATCAAAATTATACCTATTTTTTGTCAGATTGGCAAAAAACATATTTTTTGGTGTGCCGCAGAACTTTAGTAATCAATTTATGTGTGCCATGAGATGAAAAGGGTTGAAAATTGTTGGTTTAAAGAACTAAAAAATCTTTCTACAACTAGAATGGACTAGAAAATAACAGGGTTTTTTTGTTTGTTTGTTTTTTACCACAGATTTTGTGTATGGGCATGCATGCCCCTGTGCAGTATATCCTGCCAATGCGAGTAGAGAATGTGTGCTTCTCTTTGGACAATGAGATTCATCAACTTCAGAGAATAAAGGCAAGATTTTTTCTTCTTTCTGTCCTGTGCTCATTGCAAGACTCTGGAAATCCTGGAATCATCACTTTTTGGCTTGAAAATCTCATAAAGCAGAGAAATCAGTTGCTATTTGTCCTTAGATCTTTAAGCTAAAATATGCATATAGTCTGTTTTTATGGAGTTTTTCATGAAAATACTACATAACTTTAGTCTTATGCCAAAATTTTGAAGATTTGCTTTTCCCATAAAATTGGGATTATACTTTCTGTTTATCTATGTTTTTGCTCAGGCATGTAATGTAGTAGTATGTTTCTTATTCAGTCATTTTCCTTATTGTATCTCATTTCTCTAATTCTTATGTCTTACCTTTATTGAAATGCTTTTCATGTTTTCATTTCTCCTTTAATTTTGCTTCTTCGAAGTTACTGCAGGATAATGATTTTGATTTTATTGGGAGGAAGTGTAAAATTATTTTTAAAGTTTTTTTCCCCCAAATACAATTTATACTAAAAGTTAAAGAAATATGTCCATGGACTTTTTAACTTTCATATGGTCTTTGATAGATTTTTTAATATATGTTTGGTAGAATACTAAGAAACTTTAGGTAGTTACCAAAGGAAGATTTGTTATTTCTGGCTATCTTCTTCTTTTATGGTATAATCCCACTGAAATGTCTGGATGCATCATTTAATTCACACCAAGTGTCCAGCACTGTGGTTCATATGTTTGTCCTCAACTAAAGAATATTCCAGGGTGTAGTCTGTTTTCTTAATATAATGGCTTGATGGAACTACACATGGCTTGACAGAAATCAAAGCTTCTGTTAAAAGACAGAAAGTTTAGCTTTGCTAAACTCTTTTATGAGATTATCATGTGGCTATTGACAAACTAGGAAAACAGCATGATAGAATATCAGTATTTTAAATTCTAATTAAAATTGGAAGTACAGCCCCCATTCCATATATTCTGCCTTGGCCACTCAGTAATGGCCCTGAGAGTATGTGTAAGCATTCCTGGGAGTGCCTGGTTAAGCATTGGAAAAATTGGAACATTGGCATTAAGGCGAGAGATATAGCTTAGTCAAAAGAAATGATTAGTGTAAAACAAGTAAACAAACAAACAAGAAAACACAAAAGTTTTGGGATTGCTTGGGATTACAGAGAGGTGGATGATGAAGGCTGAGAGTTAGTTTACTGTGTCATAACAAGCGTAATGTGGACTCTTTGGGAGTGAGGTTAAATCTGTGTATTTTGTTTATTGAAGAGAAAGTAAAGGCCCTGGCTATCATAGATCTTTTAATTAGTGAGCAAATAATAAAAGGCCGCCACACATTCTTTCAGTTGAAAGTATCCAGTGACAATGGATACAAGGCTAATTGGGAGATAAGCATTCATTACACACACACACACACACACACACACACACCCCAAAAACAAGCATGATTCTCACTCTCATGGAGCTTATGTCAAACAGAGGACACAATGTATAATTACTAATTATAGACACTTTTTCATTATACTCATAAAAGGAGCCATGTAGGAAAAATATAGAAGGCTTTGAACTTCTATAGTGAGGAAGCTAATTTAGTCAGTAGAATTTAAATCTTTAGAAACATGTTTTCCTTATAATCTGGAATGTTTGTGCGTCAGGGAGGGAGGGAGTAGGTGAGCAGCAGTCCGGTGGCCCAGAGCCAAGGGAAGAAACAGCTTTGCTCACAGAAGGCATCCTTAGCAAAACCAAAGTATAGTGACATCAGCAGCTACATATTTTTCATGATTTCCAAAAATATAATCAGCTCATTAGTAGAAAACCCCCACAACATACAATTTTTAAAATTAAAGGATTATTTTTTTGCACTTGGCTGTGATATTGGATGGGACAATTGCATTTAGATAATGGCCTCCCATATTTCCCATGCCTTATACTGTTGAGAAAATACTCTGCAAAAGAAAGGTGGCATCTCCTGCTCAACCCTGACCATTTATTTCCGGCCTTCCTCCTCATTATTATTATTTTTTTAAAATACATTTTTAGAATGGCTGGGGGGGGGTGGGGGTCAATTGGGGTAAAAGAAGACATATATAAAACTTTAGACAAAAAAAAACACACACACACACACAAAACAGTGACATGAGTTAAAAATAAATTTTTCTTAAATTAAGTCACTAAAAAAATATTCAGGTAAAGCAAATAAATTCCACAGCATCTAAAAATTAACTATATATATGTATATATATATATATAGATTGATTTCAGAGTGGAAAGGAGAGGGAGAGAGATAAAAACATCAATGATGAGAGAGAATCATCGATCAGCTGCCTCCTGCACCCTCCACACTGGGGAATGAGCCCACAACCTGGGCATATGCCCTGACTGGGAATCCAATCATGACATCCTGGTTCATAGGTCGACACTCAACCACTGAGCCACACTGTCAAGGCTCTCATCATTAGTGAAGATGTTTACAACTATGAACTGTCCTAGCTGTTATTTGTAGGTGTTTGGGGCATTATGTGCTAAGTCCACATGTAAAGAGAACACACAACTCTCCTTGATAATCTTCTGGTCTTCAGTTATAGCAATAGTTTCCTAGAATGGCAATACTATTATTTGCCCAACTGCAGTCTGTGTTCCAGAAATGCTTAATACTATCTTGTCATCCACAGTCTAATGGTAAATAGGGGATTTATAGTCTATCAAATTTAATGACCAGAAGAACAGATAAAGCATGACTTTAAAGATTTCTTACTATTTAGGAATGGAATGGTTCTATCTGTGCAAATGATAGCATATTGGAAATATCCCTGTGGTTGTGAAAAAGAATAGAAACATAATTATACTAGAGGCATGATGCATGGAAATTCGTGCAAGAGTAGGCCTTCCTTCCCCTGGCTGCCAACACTGGCTTCCCTCCTCCAGCCACCAGCAGGGCCCCAGATCCAGGCCGGCTTCCCTCCGGCCCCTGCTTCGTCAGGAAGGATGTCCAAAATGACGTCTGAAAGATGTCCAGTCTAATTACCATATTACCCTTTTATTATTAAAGATACTTCTACTCAAGAAAGAAAGTGTGCATGAAGTCCTTGTGCAGAATGGAATGTTCTGATTTAGGAAATCATTTTTTGGTCAGGATTTATCAAAACTAAATTTTTATGATTCTGATTGGGATTGGAAATTTATATAACCAATATTGGCTCCTAGGGAAGACTAAAATCCTTCCATTGATGAACTCAACACTTTTTGCTCAGACTTTGAATTTCAGAGTAATCAAGCTCTGTGGTAGCAGAAAAAATGGTGCTGAGGGATCCAGGAGATAGCAATGGGAGCAAATCCCTTCATCCACTTTGCATTTTTGCCCTTCCCAAGACCTTTCCCTCCCTTGACACACACATATATTGATGCTGCCATCCAAACGCAGCAAAAGTCCTTAACCCTCAGATCAGTAAGCAGTGATTCTCACAGTTTGCATAAGAATTATCTGGGAGTAGGTGGAAAAATCTCTATCCTCCAGAAATTGTGATTCTGAGGTCATGTCTGAGCCTAGGATCTTTTTTGTTTTGTTTTGTTTTGTTTTCAATTACTTCTGGTCAATCTGATACAGATGGCCTAATGCAGTGGTCGGCAAACTGCAGCTCGCGAGCCACATGCGGCTACCGAGCCGCGGTTTGCTGCTCTGTTGACTAATGAGTTTGCCGAGCACTGGCCTAATGCCACACTTTATGGAACTCTCTCTGCATACACTTTACACACTGGATAGCCATGGTCAGCTGCATTTATCTATCCTTGGTTCAATTGGCTGTGCAGTAGAGTGCAGTATCTGAAGTACAAGCATCCTGCTAGGTCCAACTGCATATAAGTGGGGTAATTCTAAAATAGGGAAAGGTGTGGTCTGGGAAAAGCATCTGCCATGAGTTCCCAATATTAGCACCGTTAGGGATAATTAAGATTTCCATAAAATACACTTTGAGTTCCATTCAAAGAATTTTCTGGGATTTAACCCAATTATTAGTTGGTGTTATCTAGACTTCTGAAAGTTAATATCAGGTGGTTTATCTCTGGATGAAATGTAAGGTTGTTTAAAGGAAAGGGGCAGAAGTTGGCTTGTGACTTAATACATTACCTTCAGTGATATTCACATTTAAAAGCATTTAAAAGTACCTCAGACTCAGCAGTACAAACCTTAACAAAAAGAAATGGCATTCAGACAACCATGGGAAAGCTATATCTGTGCATTGGACTTTTGGCACCCCTCAAATGGTGCTGAAGAGATGAACCATGGAGTGCTACGTTTCTGGTTAACGCTGCCTCTTAGCTGAATTCAGTTTCTTTAGAGCGTGCAGACAGTTTGTGGGTTGAACTCAATCACTGAGTCATAGCAATGACTGAAAGTCACATCCTCATTGTAACTTGGGTCTTTGCCATATCCCTGACCAGCATTTGAACTCGAATTTTGGCATGGCACCAGCTACAATGGTCACAAAGCAAGGGCCCATTAGCTATGGCGTGACTGACCTTTCAAGGTTCCCTCTAGAACAATTCTCTGAAAATGAATGGATTAGACAGCTTGCTTTTTATCTACTCATATAACATAAGTATCTATTCTAAAGAAGTTATGTTTTAAACATCTTGTGTGATGTTCCATTTGGTAAACTTAAAAAAGGTAATGCATGTTGGCATAAAAAAGGCTATTGCTTTTGTTTGTTACTCTCAATAACATTATGATTCAAGTTAAAACTAATTATTTGAATCCATTTTGATCTATAAAAATGGCTATTTCATATAGTTCAATCTAAATACTTGCATGACATACTTTGGGAAAAATGTATTAGCAAGATATTCATATTATAATACTAAATTAGGAAAAATATAACATTGAGCTTATAGTGAAAACCTAAAATGTTTGTTTAAATTATAGTTATGAATACAAAAATTAACAGAAGAAAGTATGAAAGTTGGATGTCTTTCACTGGTAAGTAGGGTTATGGGGTATTTTATTTACTTACTGCTATTTTAAGAGTCTCATGCTCTACTGACTGAGCTAGCCTGCACTTCTACTTACTGCTATTTTATATAGTGGGTATGTATTATATTTATTTAACAACATTTACTGTTTTGTGGTTATCAAAGTAGTATATTACATATTGTTTTCAGAAATCTTGTGAAATAGAAAAAAAATGATAAAGAAGAAAACTCTTAGCATACAGAGATTTTGTGATGACTTTTTACCTACTCCATTCTTGTCATTAAAAGGAACATTGTCATAATATAAACTTCAATTTTTTTCTTATTGACGAAGACGATAATTTAATACATATTTATTGGTCATTGGTATTAATGAATCTCTTTTATCTATTACTTCTGGAGCACTGGTCCACTGTTCTTTTCAAGAATAACCTGAGTGTTAGAAGACAGGAAACACCTTTGATTTGCTATTGGTCCTATTTTAGCTACAGTGATATTACCAAAAGTAAAATTTTTCATAAAGATACAGTAATAGGCATTCCATATTTTAACAATAAGGCAAGACAAGATAGCATGTAGGAGGAAAATCAAGTACAGAAATGCAAGAAGTGCTGGAATGTTTGAAGATGGTATTTACAGTGTTAAAGATCATAAGGAATGTCAGATTAACTATAATCAGAAGACAGAGCTTTAGAAAGCATTCATATAGTGAGTCATCATACATATCCAATAAAAGTAGCAGTCCATTTCCTCCTCACGGCTCAAACTGACCTGTCTTTCCAAGAGTTCAAAGAACTTCAGGGGAAAAAGCAAAGGCTATTTTTTTCTTCATATTTTTTGCTTTCATCCCCACACCTTCCCCCAACAAGTGATAGGAATCTTGGAAATAAAGTAAAATTTAGGATGACTCTTGCTTCCAACTCTTTAAGAATCATTACTGTGTATATGAATTTGGGGATGGCAAGTACTTGGCAAAACTTAACAAAACACACTTCTAAAATAAATCTCATAAATGAGCCAATTGTGACGAATAGCTACATTTGAGCTACAATTCTTGGTTATGTAATTTTAATGCAGTCACTGTGTTATTTTGTGGTCAATAAACAATATGCTGGAGAGAAGAGCTTTACATTTATGTTAAAACAATTCCTTTCTCCAAATTGGTTATTTTCTTTTTTCCTCCTGTTTAAAAATAACTAAATCATCTTGTGATTATAACTCTTAAAAACCTGAGCTTTCATTTAAGGAAACCCATTTTAGGTAATTAGGGAAAAATCAAACTAAAAAAATTCTTAATAATTTAATCTCATATTACTCCCCTTTGGAGCAACATAATAAATCAACACATTGCTTATCCTTAATTAAAGTCCCTTTATTTCTATATTCTTCCTATTTCCCTCAATGTGTTTTTAATCATTTGAAGTAGACACTCCTATAAATAAAGTTAATTTAAATGTCATCATTTTATTGATTTTCTTACTCTCTTAATTAGCAAGACAACTGATTTTTAATCTTGTTGTGAACTATCCTTCAGTAAAATCAATTTTGGCTTACATGAAATATTCAGCTCAGAAATTCTGTTGGAGAGAAGCTCAAGGAAAACTGTCATCAGGCATCTACTCCTGAAGCATGCAAGCCAGAAATGTATTTTTCTTTACTGATTATTTACAGAGGGCCAGGCTAGGACATGAAGGGCAAGGAGAAAAAAATTATTAGTGTTTCTGAGATATTGCTCTTTCTTGACTAATAACTTTTGTTTGTTTATTTTTTCCCTCTAAGGATGTTTTTCTCTTTGGAAATTTAAGTTAGGGTAACTTATGTAAAAGGAACTTCAGACACCTGTTGGAAACTTGAGCCCTGCCCCATGTAGCTCAGTTGGTTGAGTGTCATCCTGTGCACTGAGGGGTCGCCAGTTCAATTCCCAGTCAGGGCACATACCCAGGTTGCTGGTTTGATCCCCAATTGGGGCTCATGTAGGAGGCAGCTGATTGATGTTTCTCTCTTACATTGGTGCTTCTCTCTCTCTTTCCTTCTCCCTCTCCCTTCTTATCTCTCTCAAAAAAACAAACAAAAAAACAAAAACATAAAAACCTCAATAAAAATCAAGAAATTTGAGGGGGTGAGTCATACACAAATAAAATAGCCAGACATAGAAGGTCAATGAAAGTCACATTAATTCAAGCATAGAAGTTGCCGTTATATCAAAAGAGACTGACATCTTTATATTAGCTTTGAATAATATAAAGTTCTTTTGAGAAGTTTATTTATATACTAAGACTTTGTTTTCTGAGTAAGGAGAAAATAATGCTTACTTAAGATAATATTATGGCATGTAAAATGCAAATCATTCTTAACAATAGCAGGATTGTCTTAGGTAATTATAATGTTAAATATATATAACTGTAAAAACAGTTTAAAAGTTTAATTTTTTAACTTAATTTTTTAAAACTACCAATTAAAAGTATACTGTTATGTACTCATTTGGTACATGATTTTATTTCATATATATATATATATATATATATATATATATATATATATATATATATATTCCTGGAAATTAATTCATATGTCAGTGCCTCAATTTATTTTTCACTAACACCCCCCATAAGGAGCTTTTTAAATACATTTTTTTCTTAACTGTCCACACCTAAATTAGTCCTTTCAAGCTTCTAAAACAGAATACTATATACTGGGTGACTTTTAAACAACAGAAATTTGTTTCTCACCGTTCTAGAGGCAGTAAGTTCCAAAATAAAAACACCAGCAGATTCGGTGCCTGGTGGGGATTCACTTCCTGGTTCATAGATGGCTGTAACCTCGCTGAGTAGAAGCCACAGGAGATCTAGAGTCTCTTTTATGAGAGCACTAATCCCATTCACAAGGCCCCTCCCTCATGACCTAATGGCCCCCAAAGGGCTCACCTTCAAATCTATTCTCATTGGGAATTAGGCATTTTAACATATGCATTTTGAGGGGACCAGAACATTTAGTCTATAGTACCACTCAATAAAAATTTAACACCACAGATATACTGTATAGCTGTTTATGTACTGTAGGTATATTTGTGTTTTACATATAAAAAGGTTGAGATATTTTTCAGCCCCAAAATTCTAAGGTTTGCTCCTTTGAGGGAAATATTGTGCCTATTGAGAATGCAAGATAATGTATATCTTTTTTAAAAATGATTTTTAATTTTTGTTGAACTTTACTTTTTTTAGCTTTATTTTTATTGTTGACACTATTATAGATATCTCCCATTTACCCCCCTATCTACCTCAACCCAGGCCCCAAGCCCCCTTCCCTCTGGCCATCACCACACTGTTGTCTGTGTCTATGGTTTATACATATATGTTCTTTGGTTAATCCTTTCACCTTCTTTTATCCATTCCCCCACTCTCCTCCCCTCTGACAGCTGTATACTTTTTTTTAAAAAAAAATGTTTTTATTGATTTCAGGGGAAGGGCGAGGGAGAGAGAGATAGAAGCATCAATGATGAGAGAGAATCATTGATTGGCTGCCTTCTGCACTCCCCACACTGGGGATCAAGCCGGCAACCCAGGCATGTGCTCTCTCCCAGAATCGAACTGGGGACCCTTCAGTCTGCAGGCCAATGCTCTATCCATTGAGCAAACTGGCCAGGGCCAGCCATGTACTTTTGCTAAATTCAAAACTTCTGAGTTGGTAAAATACTTTCAGTGAACTGTCCAATCCATTTGTTTGTTTCTTTAACTTCCCTTCAAGGGAATTTAAGGTGCATTGATAAAGGAAACCTAACTGTTCTAAGCAGTATCCATAAACACAGTCCTGATGGTGTGTGTATTTTTTTTTTAAATCCTCAAATCGAGGATATTTTTCCATTGATTTTTAGAGAGAGTGGAAGGGAAGTAGGGAGACAGAGAAACATTGATGTGAGAGAGACACATAGATTGGTTGCCTCCTGCACGCACCCTGACCCAGGCCAGGATCAAACCTGTAACCGAGGTAACTGTCCCTGATTGGAATCGAACCTGGGACCCTTCAGTCCGCCAGCCAATGCTCTATCCACTGAACCAAATTAGTATGCCCACAAATGGGCATACTAATTCCCCAGGTTCTGTATCTCTTCTCAGAACTAGGAATATTGAAATTTGTTCCCATGTCTGTAAAGCCAATACTAGCATCAAGCAAATGGTACCTTAGCATTTTTTTTTTTTTGTATCAACATCTTATAGCTAAATATGACATCACATGAACTACTCTTTTAACTCTGCTGCTGTATTCTAGTTTTGATTACTGGGTCATTACTTTTTTCCAGGTCTATTCGGTGCTGGTCTTGATTATCCTATTTTTCCCTTTATCATCTTGCCTGAGTTTAAATACTTTACTCAACACTGTTTCTTCTCCAATTGTTATTATCCTTTTCTTGTTTTCCCCTCTATCTGCATTGTATATCATTGCTGCCTATACCATTACCCCCAAATTGGACACTTGCTCCTGATTTTTATCCTAACAATAATGAGTGTTGGAATTAAAATTATGTTTATAATTATAGTGATGATAATTAGTTGGTGGGTGTAGGTGTTAGTATGTCATGCCTTGAAAAAGTTAGAGTGAACTGCAGATATCACAATGCTCTTTTGCATCCTAAATACAAAGCTAAGTAACTCAAGTATGCCCTGATTAAGTTTTTCTAGATCTGCTATAATATATTATACCTAATAGTTTGGCATGTGCTGTAAAAAAACTTAACTAAAGGTCACAGAAAATTCCTAAAAGTATTTAGTACTATTTTCTTAAAAGATTAAATTGGTATTTGCTTAAGAGAATTAAACTGACTAGATCTTTTACGTAGGGGAACCATTACACAGGCTGACAAATATAAATATATCTCCAAGAATCTGAGGAAAGACTATAGCTTCTTTTTCTTTGTAGCATCTGAGTTCTGGGTTCTAAACCTCAGATAACTTTTCTAATAAAAAGCTAGTGCTTAAAAACATTTATTGAATTTATGTATCCTTTAGAATTTGTCTTCTACTTTTTAAATTGACCCTTTTTCTCTTGATTTAATCCAATACAAAATAAATAAAACCACTCTAAATGAATGTAAAAATTATTTTCATAAAGCTCTAACAAAAGCATATAACAAATCAAGCAACAGCTTAAAATATGGTCTTATGTTGCCTACATTTTTATTCAAGTCACTCTCTTTGATGTTGATTTTAAAATTGGTGATGGGCTTATCTGTAATATCTGAGCAAACCCTTTTGTTTTTCTCTGTTCCCAAGTCCATATCACTCTGTCCTGAAATAATAAAAAATGATGCCTTTGTTTGATGAGATGGTCTTTCTTATAGACTAGTGCAAAATATGTGAATTCAAAGTAGATGTTAATGAATTCATGGGTTATGAATCCTTGATCAATTATGAAGGGATATAGCACACTTATGCCTGTCTTCAATCTTTGGGGACTATTAAAAGCTAGGATATATTATAATGTAAAGGTACTGTTCATGTTTATGCCACCCTCCCACATATAACCTCTTCCATGGGGACCTTTATTTACCTATTACTTCTACCATCTGCAATCCTTCTGTAGTTATGCTGACTGCTTCTGTCCATCACTTAGTGGATATGGCACTGTACCAGATCCAAGACTTACCAATGCATATACTATAGCCCAGACTGAATCAGTGGATTACAGTTCTTCTGGGAATTTGAAATAAAAACATATAGAGAAGTATTAGATGATCAGCTGAATGACCGTTAGGTATCAAGACAAGTTATGAAGGGCCAGTCACCATAAGTAATAAAAGAACGAAAGGAACTTCATCTTGTACATTGTTCTAACATGGTAATGGGTAGAGTGCCTTACACATAGTAAGTGATCAATCAATAAATATTCAGTGTGCAGGGAGAATCAGATTTGAGACCATCTGACTCACTCACAATATGGGAAGATAAAACACTTTTTTTTGAGGCACTTTGCCTGGATTCTTGTAACTAAAAGAGATTTCTGAAAAGAATGCAGCAATCACAGTCCTGATTTTTTTAAAAGAAAATTGGCCATTTGTCTTTGCAGAAAAGAATAAATTTTCAAAATATAATTTTTTAAAAGAACTCAGTGGATTTGTTAAGCAGGATATCAATGAAAAACCAAATTAAGTGAACTTGAAGATAATTTTGAGGAATTCTCCAGGAATGAATGAGGAAGATATAAAGAGAGAAAAAGATTGAGACAGGAGTTGAAATATGGAGAATAGATGTGAAAATATCAGAATCTATTTAGTAGTAACCTCTGAAGGAAAGAGAAGAAAAAAACATGTATATGAAAAATTTGGATAAATAATGGACAAATATTTCCCAGAAGTACAGAGAGACATGAAACTTCAGATTGAAAGGGATCAAAGTGCCAAGTAGGACTTGTAAAAAAACTTCTCACTCCTAGATCCATTAAAGTTAAGTTTAAGAACTTCAGAGGCAAAGGATAAATTTAAAAATTAGCCAGGGATAAAAAGACAATGACCTACAAATCAATGATCACTTTTTTTCCAATATTATTTTGTATTAGTTTCAGGTAAACAGCATAGTGGTTAGACAATCATATACTTTACAATGTTCCTCCTAATATTTCCTGTAGCCCCCAGCACCATACATATTTATTATGATATTATTTACTACTAGAGGCCCGGTTCACAAAATACATGTACAGGGGTGGGGGTGTCCCTCAGCCCAGCCTACACTGTCTCCAGTCTGAGACCCCTTGAAGGATGTCAGACATCCCTCTCACAATCCAGGACTGCTGGCTCCCAACCGCTTGCCTGCCTGCCAGCCTGATCACTCCCTAACCACTCTCCTGCCAGCCTGATTGATGCCTAACTGCTCCCCTGCCAACCCAATTGCCCCTAACTGCCCTCCCCTGCTGGCCTGATCACCCCTAACTGCCCTCCCCTGCCGGCCTGGTTGCTCCCAACTGCCCTCCCCTGCAGGCCTGGTCACCCCTAACTGCCCTCCTTGAAGGCTTGGTTGCCCCTAGCTGCCCTCCATGCAGGCCTGATCCCTCCCAACTGCCCTCCCCTGCAGGCCTGGTACCCCCAAACTGCCCTCCCCTGCAGGCCTGGGTCCCCCACAACTGCCCTCCCCTGCAGGCCTGGGTCCCCCACAACTGCCCTCCCCTGCAGGCCTGGTCGCCCTCAACTGCCCTTCCCTGTTGGCCCAATCACCGCCAACTGCCCTCCCTTGCAGGCCATCTTGTGGCGCCCATCTTGTGTCCACATGGGGGTGGCCATCTTGTGTGTTGGAGTGACGGTCAATTTACACATTATTCTTTTATTAGATAGGATATCTGTGCTGTACTTTATATCCTCATGACTATTTTATAACTACCAATTTATACTAATGAAGAATAACTTTCACACCACATTTCTCATTAATAATACCAGCACAAAAAAAGCAATAGAAAATGTTCAAAATTTTAAAGAAAAAAACTAAACTTTTTAATAAAACTAACAATTTAAATGTGACGGAAAATAGCCTCATTGGTCTGGCTCAGTGGTTGACTGTTGACCCAGGAACCAGGAGGTCATGGTTCAATTCCAGGTCGGGGCACATGCCCGGGTTTCGGGCTTGATCCCCAGTAGGAGGTGTGCAGGAGGCAGCAGATTGATGATTTTCTCTCATCATTGATGTTTCTATATCTCTCTCACTCTTTCCTCCTTTCTCTGAAGTCAATTAAAACATATTTAAAAAATGTGTGAAGGAAAATAAAGATAATTTCAGGCATGTAAGATGTTGAGAAGTATCATAGTCTGGGCTCCTACTGGAAAACAGAGCTTGCATGCACTTAATTTATTTTGGGAAGTGACTCAGGAAAAAGAGAAGGAGACTAGTGAGAGAGAAATACAGATAAAGGGAAGTCAATACAAGGGTGCTTTCTGAAGTTGGCCAACACTTGTGGACATTTGGGCTGGATCTCGGCAAGATCTTAAGAGAAGCTATGTAGAATGCACTTTAGAATTGCTTACCCAAGTGCTGGTTGAAGGAAACATTTAAATATTGACCTTCTTCTCTTAATCAAAAATGGTTAACCAATAGGGTGTTAGGTCTCTGTCACCTTCAGGTTGCTTATGCAGGAATGCCAGGAAGATGTTTGAATACATTGCACACTGATGTTAGAAAAACCCCAAGACAGAAAGTGAAGTATATATGGTACAGTTGAAGTAAGCTACTGTTCAGTTTTATCTGTAAATAACTTGCTTTTGCTGTAATTATTGAGATAGGAAGTGGGCATAGAGGATGTTATGAAGCATCCAGTTCTATAATTTACCCAGCATAGGTACTGTCACATAGAACTCTAAGAGTGTGTACTCCAGTAAGAATAATAGTTAATAGTAGAAAATTTATGATTTAGTCTCTTATTCTCTCTCGCAACCCCGCTCACATATATTTATTTATTGCAACCCCCCCTTACTTATCACTGAGGCTACACTGGCTCCTTGTGGTCTCTCATATTTTCTCTTCTCCGAAATATCTGAGTGCCTCACTCCCTCCCTTTATTCAGATTTCTGCTAAAATGTCACATTCTTGGAAAGGCTGATCACCTTATTAAAACAATATCACCTTCTCCCCTCAACATGCCATAACCACCTTTTACAGCTTTATTCTCTCTATAGTAATGATTAATCCTGACATAGTATATATTTATACATTTATTTATTTACTAGTGGCCCAGTGCATGGATTCATACACATTGAAAGGAAATTATTATTATTATTATTTTAAATATATTTTCATTGATTTCAGAGAGGAAGGGAGAGGGAGAGAGAGAAACATCCAAGAGAGAAAATCATGGATTGGCTGCCTCCTGCAAGTCCCCCACTGGGGGTCGAGCCCACAACCCGGGCATGTGCCCTTGACTGGAATCAAACCTGGAACCTTTCAGTTTACAGGCCGACGCTTTGTCCACTGAGCCAAACCAGATAAGGCAGTGGTTGGCAAACTGCGGCTCGTGAGCCACATGCGGCTCTTTGGCCCCGTGAGTGTGGCTCTTCCACAAAATACCATGGCCTGGGCGAGTCTATTTTGAAGAAGTGGGGTTAGAAGAAGTTTAAGTTTAAAAAACTTGGCTCTCAAAAGAAATTTCTATCGTTGTACTGTTGGTATTTGGCTCTGTTGACTAATGAGTTTGCCGACCACTGAGCTAGGGCAAAAGGAAATTAATTAGAATTCCTGAGGTGGTGCCACAGCTTGAAGGGCATCTGTGGAGTGAGCGGGGGGAAAAAAAAAAGAAAAAGAAAGAAAACTCACACTCCAGTCTTCCCGCTTGCAGAGCTGGCTCAGGTGCAGGGACTAATGCAGGCGGTCCCAGGTGGTGGCCGGCAGGGCAGGACTGGACAAGACAGGCTGGACACACCCTGGAGCCAACCTTCTGCAGTCCTTCACCCATTGCACCTGGGGTGGTGCCGTGGCTTGAAGGGCATCTGTGGAGTGAACGGGGTCCTTCCAGCAGGTAGGGTCCCTTGGCCTGGCCTGTGGGGATGGGGTCGAAACTGGCTCTCTGACATCCCCTGAGGGGACCCAAAGTGTGAGAGGGCACTCTGCAAAGTCGCTGTTGTATAGGATGTGGAATGCAAACACAAGTGTGCAGTAGGCCAGGAACAACATAACTCACAGGTGAAGGTGGAATCACGTGGCCCCACGAGGAATCGGGCTCCCTCCTCTCTGGTTCCGGATCACCTGAGAACTGCCACTGCCAAGTCATCGCAGCTTGCCAGCTCCTGTGTTGAGCGTCTGCCCCCTGGTGGTCAGTGTGCATCATAGGTACCAGCTGGTCAGATGGTCAGACAGTCTCACAGTCTGGGACCCCTCGGGGGATGTTGTACTGCTGATTTCAGCCGATCCCCACAGGCCAGGCTGAGGGACCCCACTGGTGCATGAATCCATGCACTGGGCCTCTACTATGCAAATAAGATTTTTGGTTAATCTCTTCCCGCCCTCTGAGATTTATCAGTCTGTTCCATGTTTCCTCAATGCCTGTGCATTGAGCGTCTGCCCCCTTGTGGTCAGTGCGTATCATAGCTACTGGTCGAATGGGTGAATGGTCGCTTATGCTTTTATACATATAGATTGTTGTAGGTCTTCTCATTCTTGTTATTCAGTTTTTCCAATTGGTTCACTGATTTATTTCTAATGTCTAGAACAGTGCTTTGCATGTGTAAGTATTCAACAAATATTTGTTGAAAAATGAATACTTATAAAATCTATAACTATAAAGTTAGCAGAATAAAATTTATGAATGGGATATATATAAGAACAAATCAAATAAATAAAGATAAAATATAATAAAATTTAAAATATGTATATGGAATAAAGGCTTACAAAACTAAGCAATTAATGTAAGAGTAATTATAATAAACTAGAGGCCCGGTGCACGAAATTCATGCACAGGGGGCCAAGGGGTGTTCCTCAGCCCAGCCTGCACCCTCTCCAATCTGGGACCCCTTGAGGGATGTCCGACTACCCGTTAAGACCCGATCCCGGTGGGACCAGGTCTAAACGGGCAGTCGGACAACCCTCTCACAATCCAGGACTGCTGGCTCCCAACTGCTCGCCTGCCTGCCTTCCTGATTGCCCCTAACCACTTCTGCCTGCCAGCCTGATCACCCCCTAACCATTCCCCTGCCAGCCTGATTGATGTCTAACTGCTCCCCTGCCAGCCTGTTTGCCTCCAACTTCCCTCCTCTGCCGGGCTGGTCACCCCTAACTGCCCTCCCCTACAGGCTTGATCGCTCCCAACTGCCCTCCCTTGCAGGCCTGGTCCCTCCCAACTGCCCTTACCTGCTGGCCATCTTGTGGTGGCCATCTTATGTCCACATGGGAGCAGGATCTTTGACCACATGGGGGCAGCCATCTTGTGTGTTGGAGTGATGGTCAATCAGCATATTACTCTTTTATTAGATAGGATAGAGGCCTGGTGCATGGGTGGGGGCCAGCTGGTTTGCCCTGAAGGGTGTCCTGGATCAGGGTGGGGGTTCCCTTTGGGTGTGGGGCAGCCTGGGTGAGGGGCCTGTGGTGGTTTGCAGGCTGGCCATGCCCCCCGGCGACCCAAGCGGAGGCCCTGCTATCTGGGATTTATTTATCTTCTATAATTGAAACTTTGTAGCCTGGAGCGGAGCCAAGCCTTCTGCTCCCTCCATGGTGGCAGCCATTTCTGTTGGGATTTATTTGTCTTCTATAATTGAAACTGTAGCCTTAAGCGGAGGCCTGGGCTGGCCAGGGTGTGTGGAAAGCTTGGCTTCCTCCATTGCTGGGGAAACCGAAGCCTCCCTCCTGCTCTCTCTGTGGCCGCAGCCATCTTGGTTGGGGTTGATTTGCATACTTGCTCCTGATTGGCTAGTGGACATGGATAGTGGGCGTGGCTTGTGGGTATAGCAGCACGATGTTAATTTGCATATTACTCTTTTATTAGATAGGATAGAAATGAGTTAGAATTCATGAATAAATGAAAGACTCATATTGAATTAAATTTGATTAAGCAATATATTTTATAAGATACATTTAATACAAAATTTAATACAAAAGAATTCTAATAAGTTGAACATAAATTGGTGGAAAATGGTATACCAATAACATATGAGTAAATGGTAAGGCAATATAGAAATTTTAATATCTAAAAATAGAATTTAAGTAAGAAACAACATGATTGAAAATAGTTATAACAATGAGGGACACTATAAACTTTTACTATATAAAATAATTTACAGAACTTACATATAATCTTTCTCTTGTGTTATTTTATTGGATAAAGCCACCAGAGCAATGCTGAATAATATTTCTAGCTATAGACCACTCTTTTGTTTCTGGCTTATGTGGGGATACATTGACACTTGTGAAGCATGTAAATTTTATTTTGCATATACCTAGGGTCACTGAGAGAACAGGATATAACAAATTAGTTATAGTTGATTACTCTGCTTTTTTATTCCATCTTTAAGCATGAACTGGTATGTTTGAGAAAGAATATGTAATTGAGAAATGTTTAATACTCTATTGAAAGAATCACATGCTTTTTACCTTTTGACTTATTGAAGTGATAAATTATTATTATAACTAGAGGCCTGGTACACCAAATTTGTGCACGGGGGGTAGGTATCTCTCAGCCCAGCTGGTACCCTCTCCAATCTGGGACCCCTCAAGGGATGTCCCACTGCCCATTTAGGCCTGATCCCACCACTTCTGCCTGCCAGCCTGAGCACCCCCTAACCACTCCCCTGCCAGCCTGATCGACGCCTAACTGCTCCCCTGCTGGCCCGATTGCCCCTAACTGTCCTCCCCTGCTGGCCTGGTCACCCCTAATTGCCCTCCCCTTTCAGCCTGGTCGTCCCTAACTATCCTCCCCTGCAGGCCTGGTTGCCCCTAACTGTCCTCCCCTGCAGGCCTGGGTCCTCCCAACTGCCCTACCCTGCAGGCTTGGGTCCCCCAACTGTCGTCCCCTGCCGGCCCAGTCACCCCTAACTGACCTCCCCTGCTGGCCTGATCACCCACAACTGCCCTCCCCTGCAGGCCATCTTGTGTCCACATGGGAGCAGCCATCTTTGACCACATGGGGGTGGCCATCTTGTGTGTTGGAGTGATGGTCAATTTGCATATTACCCTTTTATTAGATAGGATACTAGAGGCCTAATGCATGAAATTCGCGCAAAAGTAGGCCTTCCTTCCCCCGGCTGCCGGCACTGGCTTCCCTCTGGCACCCAGGACCAGGGCTTCTCTCACAGTCCCGGCTTTGTCTGGATGGTTGTCTGGAAGGATGTTCAGTCTAATTAGCATATTACGCCTTATAGATTGAAACATCCTTATATATTATATTTACTGTACTTGTTCACAATGTAATAGTCTTATAATATAGTGATGGATTTGAAGTGGTAGTATTTTAGCATTTGTATTTATATGTAAGATTTGGCTAAAATATTTTGGATGTGTGTTATGGACTGAATGTTCATATTTTCCTCAAATTTATATATTGAAACCCTAAATCCCTGCATGGTGATGGGATTAGGAGGTGAAGCCTTTAGGTGGTAATTAAGTTATGAAGGTGGAGACAGCATGAATGGGATTAGTGAGAGCCCTTATAAGAAATGCTAGAAACATGATTTTGCTCTCTACCATGTAAAGATACAAAGAGAAATCAGCCAGCCAGGAGGGACTGCTTTCACCAGACACAGGATCTGCTTGTGCCTTGATCCTGGATTTCTCACCTCCAGAACCGTGAGAAATAAATGTTGTTTAAGGCACCTCCTCTGTTGTATTTTTGTTATGGCATGCTGAACTTACTAAGATGAGGGGGTGCTGTTTTTGTCAGATTTAGAATCTATGTAAATGTCATAAAATGAATTGAGTAGCTCTCAATTTTTCTCAAGTTTAAGCATTGAAAATATTAATCTCTAAATCATGTAATAGATTTTTATATTAGAATCAATTACTTTCCTTAGAATATTGTCTATTTTCATCACAGTTTAAAAACAAAAGTTTAATATAATATTTTAGCCAGTATAAAATTCCTCTACATTCATAATTATATTGCTTCAGAAATCTTTTAAAAAGTAATTTTACAATATTTGAGCCAGGTATTGAAGGATGAGTAATATGTGATGGAAAAAAAGGTCATGGCCAGAAGAAATGAAAATGTTTAACATTCACAAAATTTCTTTTTCATAGAAACTCAACACATTGTCAAAAGATCAAACCAAAACAAACAAAACAAACACTTGATTAAATTATGTCTATAAAAAAAAGACCAAAACATTATTAGGTGCCAATACATGTACTCCAGTCAGAATGCTTCTAAATCTCTGGGAAAGTGTATATTTTCATACAGTTTTTCCTGTTAGGTGGAATCCAGCAACTAATCTATTTTCTTACTTGACAAAAGCGTCTTTGCAGATATGCTTAATTGAGGATGTTGGAATGGGGAGATTATCTTGGATTATCTACATGGGCCTAATTTAATCAGATGAGCCCTTCAAAGAGAAGAGAGGTTGAAGAGTAAATCAGGAGATGTGATCTGGACAGGAGCTCAAGAATGTGGTTGGGCTCTAAATGTGAAAATTGCCCTCCACTGAAAGCTAGCAAGAAAACAAGGACCTAGGTCATACCAAGGCAAGGAAATGAATTCTCCCTTAGAGCTTCAAAAAAGGATCGAGAATGCCACTTTGCTGAAGCCTTTGTTTAGCCTAGTAAGACCCATGTGGGATTTCTGACCTACAGAACTGTAACATAATACATTTGTGTTGTTTTAACCCACCAGATGTGGTAATTTGTTAGAGCAGCAATAGAAAACCAACACACCCTTAATACTAAGAGAATCAGAACAAAACTTAGGGATGATTCACATATAAAGTTATGATATATTTTAAGTTACAGTTTTAGCACACAAAAAATCTTGGTTTCATTTTCAAATTTGTAGTGTATCAAATATTTGACTGTCATTATTTCTTTGGAGCTGTACTATAGAGTGAATACTCAATATGAAAATACTCTATTGAATGAAATCACTATATTTTAACTCATTTACTAGTATGTCAAGAAAGAATTTATAGTCTCTATACTTTATGTATCTAAGATTGCCTGTCTTGAAAACTCTCCTGTTTGACAATCTGACATCTATTCTTCATTAATCTTTCTTGAGACCATGATCCTCCTTAATACCCAAGAAGAATAAATGATGTGCTGTGGTGAGCTAATGATTTCAGTTCTTTATTTAACACTAGAGGCCTGATGCACAAAATTTGTGCAAGGAGCTCAGCCCTTGCAGCCCCAGCTGCCTTGGCCGGCCCTGACAGCCCTGGCTTCATCCAGAAGGTCATCCGGATGGTCGTTCTGCTGTTGAGTCCAATTAGCATATTAGCTCTTTATTATATAGAATCTGCATCCTCACTCATTTTTCTGGGTAGCTAACATACAAGGGAAGGGTTAAAAAATCACTCAAGATTATGAAATGAAGTTTTTGAAAGCAGTAGTTACCTGCAATAGTGAATATATCATGCCAATTTCATTATTTCATAATACTAATTTAAAAGCCTGGTTAGTGTGGTAATTGTTTTGGTACATCCTTTTACTCTAGCATTTTATATTATAAAAAGAAAATTGATGCAGCTTAAATTAGTGTTTGACCATCTATGATAATAAAAGCATAATATGCTAATTAGACCCGATGGCTGAACAGCAGAACTATTGTCCAGATGACCTTTTAGATGACCTTACAGATGAAGTCGGGCACTGTGGCTGCAAGGGCCAAGCCCTTTGCACGAATTTTGTGCATCAGGCCTCTATTTTCAATATAAGGAGCTAGAAGAAATGAAACAGAAGTCACTGAAAAAAAATTGGAGTCAAACATTTCATTTCAGTAAACATTTCTCTCTGCCTCCTCTAATCATCAATAATAATCTCAATTTATATAATTGTTATAGACTATTATTAAAATTATGTTTAAATCAGAATTTCTGCCAGATTACTTTGTAAAGATCCTAAACTTTGGGGAATTATTTGTTACAGGTGAGATGTGGCTAAGCTATCTTCATCAAATCTTTTTAGGTTTCATGATCTTTGTAGGTTTTATTTCATATATGAATTCTCTAGGATCTTTAGGACTCTGAGTCACCTGAACTTAGGCTTCTAAGTTAACCCAGTCCAGGTTCAAGTTCATTGAGTTCACCCTGGATATAGGTTTGAATAGATCAACTTGTGTAATCGATACTGTATGCTCCATCGATCCATTCATTTATCCATCCATCTAATGGGGAAGAATACAAAAAGAATGTAAGGAAGATAAGTTACATATTTGGTGGTGCTATTTTAGCATTTTCTTGTTAGATTTTGTGACCACATGTGCTAATTTGTCCATAGCAGCTTCCATTTAAAAAAATTATAGTCTCTTTCTTAGCCTATTCATCCACATTAATTTTTTGGAGAATAAGTGCTCTGTGTTTTGGAGATGTTAATGATGTACAACTTCTGTGGGAAATCAAGGCCTCTGAGAAAGGAGCTCTGATGTGGGTCAAAATCAGGAGCATGATTAAGCAATAGATTAAAATCACTTAGGATATAGTTATTCCTTTTAAAAATCTGCTGCTTTTTATTAGTCCTTTGTATTTTTTTAAGATAAAGAGATTTGCTCTTTTCTCTGTCTCTCTAATTTTCTACAGTTAGAGAGATAAGAGCTTATTATGTTACTTTCCCTATCACAGAAAGACCAAAATGTGGGTAATTTTGGCTTGAGGGAATGCCTTTTTACTTTCCTTGATGTTTGTTCTCCTATTGAGGTTGCCTCTTTTTTAGGCCTTATATGCTTTTCTTAACATCTCTGAACCAAGATAAGGAGACTGGTTTAGAGGGGAAAAGGGATTCCGTTAGCCTAGGTTTTTATGCCAGAGACAGAAATTACTATATCTGTGGGTTCACCGTAGCTCCGGGTTTCACATTATAGCAACAAGTAGTGTGCATTTGCCTTTGACTAGCTCCCTGCTGAACTTGAGCTGTAGACTATAGATGCAGACATTATACCATCACAGCATGACTAAAAAGAGGGAAATAAAATGTTCAGCTTAAATATTATAAACTAGATGCCTGATGCACAAAGTTCATGCAAGAGTAGGCCTTTGTAGCCCCAACTGCCTTGGCCCTCACAGCCCCGGCTTCGTCCAGAAGGTCGTCCGGACAGTTGTTCCGCTGTTCAGCTGTTCAGTTGTTTTACATATTACGCTTTTATTATTATAGATGTAACAAACACTGTGACACTTAAGTGCTGCTGAATGTATAGAAGGCCAAATGTGTGGAGAAAAATAACTAGGGTTTTCAAAATTTGAATTGGTTTACCACTATACAGTTTTTAAGTAAAATCATATGTTTCTTATAGGTCAGTGATTAATCTGTACTATCTTCATATTTTCTTTCTCTACATTTATTTTATTCTCTGTTTTGCATTTAACAAATGGTATATGTAACTCTGAATCAGCTTTGGAGAAAATTGGAAATCTGGTGACATTCTTACTAGTTTTCACCTCTATCTAATTTACCTGGTATCCTCATGATATTCTGCATAGTCCAATATCTCCCATGATGTTTTGTGTTTTTTTTGTTTTTTTTTTTTCAGTATAATAATCAAAATGGAATTTAGGGCTGGAAGGCACAGAAATTTATGATGGTGGAAGCTGGATATCCCATAAATGAACCAGGCAGGTAACCATTTTCTTCATGTACAAACACTATTAATCTTGTGTATGAAAACAGAAATGTTCTGAAAATTGACCTAGCTCTTTGTTTTGCTAAAAGAATTATGCAACATTTTTGCTCTGAAAATTATCTATCTCTGATGGAATTTTATTGTTTCAGGTGAGTTAAATTTTCTTATTTTTATAAGTTAAAAGTTATTTTGTTTATCTATGTACCAATTATTTACTGAATATATGCAATTTTCTTTAATTCCTTTTAATTTAAATATTTAATGGGTGTATTGCTTATATGTTTCAGAAAAAAAAATACCAGAGCTCAGAAGTAGAAAGGCAGAGAGGAACACCAGTTTAATTTTTCTGTTTACCAAAAGTAGTTTTCCTAAAATATCTTCCTCAAATATCTGACAAGTAGCACACACACACATTTCCGGCTTAATTGCTTGTCAGTTTCCATGTATTTATCTTGAACCTAAACTGATTTTTTTTCTGCAGAAATAATCCTGAGCTTATTGGTAACTGCTAATGGATTTTTTTTTAATGTGGTAAAAAGCATTTCATTTAAATTGAAGCCTTATGCTCAGCAATAGTTCGTCATTAAGAGACAATCTTTCTATGTAACCCACTATGATGGGCAGTGCAATTCTTTGGTGTGTGTGTGTGTGTGTTGTATGTGTGTGTGTTTTTGTGTTACCCAAGGGTAATAAAGGGAAGAGAGGGTGGCTGGTGCTGAGGAAGAAGAATGGGAAAAAGAAGACTATGTCAATATGAGATTTAGAGAAAACAAAAAGAGCTTAGTCTTGATGACTAAAATCTAAGGCTGGAACCTGGCAATTATGAGCTGGAATTATGAGTAACCTTATTTTTGGCTGAAACATAATTCAAAGGACTCACTCACTGTTTGAAAGAAAGCCCAGGTATATTGGCACAATCACTGAAAAACAACATTTCTATAGTGCTTCCAGCAGCTCTTTATTATTGAAAGGAATATAAATGGAAAATCTCCCTCACTTGGGGCTTCAAAAGATAGCCACCTACAGGCATTTAACATTCTTAGTGCTAAAAAGATAAAATCATCATCATCATCCTTTTAAAGTTTTTCTTATTTGTTATAGAACCTTAATAACATAATATTTTCCTTGTGGATTAACTATTTCTAACCTGTTCTTAAGCTAAAATTTTTTTAAAAAAGGTTTCTCTGAAGGTCACAATGAAGCTACTAGGAGTATACAGTTTTTAAAAATTCATGAAGAAGTTGTTTGAATCGAAGCAACATGTCTTTGGTTCCTGCTAAGCATCTCTCCAACATGCCGAGTAATCAAGACCTACTGGTGAAACCTCATTGGCCTCGAGCATGATTGACAGTGATGTAAGGCTGCTTTGCTAATGAAATTTCATGAATCTGTGGCCTATTTATGCTGAAAGGGGAGGTCACTCTAACTCATAAGACTCTGACACCCAGCTCAGTGAGTGTCTGAGACATAAAACTGGTAGTAGATAACTTTTTATTGAAGCAATAAATGAATAAATCCTATAAAAGAATGTATTAATCAACATGGACTTGTTGCAGGGTTTGTATCCTTCATCCCAGTCTGATGTCTTGGTAATGGGTGGGCTCCATCAAGAGAATTACCATTAAAAAGGCAGGAAAAAAAAGATTAAAAAAAATAGAGAGTTACTGTTAGATAAGAAAATCCAGAGCAACACAACTGCCATGCTGTGAGATACTGCATTCTTCTCAGCCAAAGCAAGCTTAGGATGTTGTTACTCAACAAAGTTCTCCAGGCAGCCACTACCAATCAATCAGAGTTGGTCAAATGTTTATCTTTGAAGGTATAAGCAAATTAGCACAAACCTGACACTATTAGTTAAAAAAAGATGTCTCCCATCTTATTTGTGGTACATTTTGTACAACCCATTTATTTCCTCTTTATTTACTCAAGTTGTCAAAAGGTGGGCTAGAAATTCTTATTAGAATTTGTGTTTATGCAGAAACAATTGTGTCCCAAGTGTAATACTAGGTGCTGTTGCCTTTTCCCTGGGCCTTTAACTGGGTCAATCATCTAGAAATCACCTGTATGGTCCTCTCTCCTTTGAATGAGGTGCAACCTGTGACTTGCTTCTATGAAACAGTATGAGAAAGGTGATGAGATATCACTCTCATAATTACATTTAATTATATTGCTCCATCTTAGTAGTCCAGAGAGAGAGAAATTCTCTTACCTTCCTTGAAGAAACCAACAGCCATGTCATGGACTCCCTATGGAGAAGGCCATGTGGCAAAGAAAGTGGACAGTCTCTCAACAGTTGATACAAAGATGGGTCCCTCAGTCACATAAGAAATGAATTCTACTAACAATCCAAATAAGCTTGTTAAACAGATTAGCTAACCAGCTAAAGACTATATTTACAAACCTTCCTTGTAATTAGCTAGTCCTGTGATTAGGTTCTGGACAATGAAATGTTAAGTAAAAATTATTGATGCAACGTCTTGTTTATCTTTTAAAAGGAAAGGGGCCCTGTCTCTCTCCCCTTCTCTTTCTCTTCCTGTCAGGCTAAAATGTGAATCTGGTAAGAAGCTGTATTCAATTTGTAGCAAGCCCCTACTGGTGGCAGAGAAACAAATGGAAGGGAGTCTGGTGCTCTAATACCATCGATCTGCCATACCAGAAATGAACTGACTAACTTCTTAGGCTCTTTGGGGAAAAAAGAAAGAAATTACTCTTGGTGAGAAAGAAAAATCAACTATATTGTCAAATCTCTGAATATAGAAGTCCAGCCTTGAATCTTCATCAATACATCAGTCTATCTCGCAACCTAATACATATTGTCTAAGTGCCTGTGTTCGCACCAAGCTTTATACAACAAATAGGTTATTACATTATATTCACTAACTTGTAGTCCCCATTTGTGTAATTTCAGAATCTAGGACATTTTCAGGATCCATTTTTTTCCCTAAGTATTTCTTAAAGTGCCCACAAGTTTTCTCACAGTGCTAGTAAATTAATCAAGGCTGTTTGTATACATCATCGCTTGACATCTGTTCTGGGATATTGCTCATTTCTATTTCTGTTTTACGATATACCCTAAGGAACTGAAGGTTTCTTTCCTCATTTTACTGATTCCTATTATTTCAAGATAAAAAGATGAGCTAAATTTCTCATTCTGTATATTATGTTTTGTTAAGGGGTCACAATTCTATTACTTTCATCCCAGAGTTTACTTCAACTATCAAAGTGGCCAGTTGGAATCAACTGAGTTAAAAACCACCAGACATTTTTGGCTTCTTATGTATATGACTTATTTCATAAGAATGAGTTCTATCTCTGTGCACTCATAGTGCCCCTGGAAATTATACTTCTAGAGTTTTCCTATTTTCTAATCCCAGTTTGTTCTGTGTTGATTATAAATTACACTAGAGGCCCAGTGCACGAAATTCGTGCACAGGAGGGGAGTCCCTCAGCCCGGCCTGAACGCTCTCCAATCTGGGACCCCTTGGGGGACATCCCTCTCACAATCCGGGACCTCTGGCTTCTAACTGCTCACCTGCCTGCCTGATCGCCCCTAACCACTCTGCCTGCCTGCCTGATGCCCCTAATTGCTCCCCTGCCTGCCTGATCACTCCTAACTGCCCTCCCCTGCTGTCCTGGTCACCCCTAACTGCCCTGCCCTGCTGGCCTGGTTGCCCTAACTGCCCTGCCCTGCTGGCCTGGTCGCCCCTAACTGCCCTCCTGTTTTTATTTCTGGAAAAATT
Source organism: Plecotus auritus (assembly GCF_963455305.1). Classification (NCBI taxonomy): domain Eukaryota; kingdom Metazoa; phylum Chordata; class Mammalia; order Chiroptera; family Vespertilionidae; genus Plecotus; species Plecotus auritus. The sequence goes on along the minus strand of NC_137772.1, from coordinate 138,935,878 downwards.
ATTCAAAGTATATTCAAAGTGATATACTTTGAATAATTTTTCCAGAAATAAAAACATAGGAGGGCAGTTAGGGGCGACCTTGTTTTGAGAAACCTTGTTTCTCAAAATACAGAAAGACAAGTAATTAAAAGAGATATACTTAAAACCATTTTTAGATTATGCAAGGAATAGATAAGTGAAAAAAATATTATACAGAGTCAAAGGACAAATAACTTTATTCCTATTGGCAGTAGCCTTATTTTCAAGACAATAGCAACTGGTTGATCAACATAAATAAACATTGTGTAGAATTGCTATTTAAACTCTATATTTCTTAAACCTTTTCAAGGAGAAAGAGGATAAGTAACATTGGAAACCTAGCAATGTTCTAATATACTTTAGTGAGATTTTCTGTAATATGAATCTGAAAGTATTTTGGAAATATAATTTGGTTTGGCCAAGAACCATCTAACAATGGCTGTTTTACTCTAGAAAAAAGGAATAATCATGAGCCTTGACCTGCAGATTTGGATCCTACTTACTGAAGTGCAAAATCTGAAATCATCTAAGTAGTAAATGTTTTAACAAAGTAACCTAAAACTAAAAACATTCTAGGAGAATTTGCAAAAGTAGCTTTCCTGTTGACTCCAGCCACAAAGCACATATTCATGACTAAACATTTCACATCTATACTAACTGCCAAAATAAAGGGGAGAGGGATCAGGGAGAGGAAGGAAACAATCATTTATATAAATTTGAAATACAAAATGTTCCAAGCAAAAATGAGTTACATTTTGAAAGTATTTTTTCAATGTCAAAATGTTTTCTAATGGGCCAAAAAGAGATGGAAAATACATTTTACTTGCAAACATAATTAGACTCACACATATTTTACTCATTAGCATTGTGTTTCCTCACAATGTTCTGTGTATTACCAATTACTCTGTACTGATCATTCTGCACAAATGATGACATATATAATAACGTAAGCGTAAACAAGTGACAATAGTAAACATTGGTTTTCCCCTAATAGATTTGCATGATTATATCAACATGCATAAGATGATGCCACTAAAATGCAGGATATGAAAATATTTCCAGCAATATCAAAAAAGATCAAAATGTAACCAGTAGTGTTAAGTGTATTTTATTGAATACAATTTCTAAGAAAGATTAGTAGAATGTTCCATGTGTCAACTACATAGAACTATTCGCAATTCTCTGAGCAAGTCATGTTCTCTATGCATTTATACATCATTAAATGAAATATTTTCTTTACCTACCATAGATTTCTTCTTCCTTTTATATGCCTGAAAAACTCAAAACAATTTTTGTGTTAAATATTCTCTATATGCAGCAAACCCTACTCTTATGGTGATTTTTAGCACGCTGTTATTGTAGTACTAGTTATACCGTATTCCACATAGAGTGGAAACAACTCATGGTTATGTAGTCATACAAGACCCCACTTTCCAAGGATCTTGTAGTATAATTGTGATCAAAATGTTAAACAAATCTTGCATATAATAATAATTTACATAATGATTAGAGTTTCAAAAAGTGTTTTATCATATATTATCTCTTGTAATCTTTTAGCAACTCAGTGAGATAGCTCTATGTTAGCTGATACAATGTAGGATTCAATTGTTGGATAGCATAATAGTAATTTCTAAACATGGCAACAGATCAAACTCACCAGGAGAGATTTCTCACAAATTAAATACTAAACTAAATTGAAATAAATATAATCATGATCTATAAAAATAAAAGCATAATATGCTAATTAGACCGGACAGCCGAACGACCTTCCAGATATTATTCCAGATGTCCTTCTGGAGGAAGCCACGGTGGCACGGGCCAAGGCAGAGGTGGTTAGGGGCAATCAGGCAGGCAGGCAAGCAGTTAAGAGCCAGCAGTCCCAGATTGCGAGAGGGATGTCCAACTGCCAGTTTAGGCCAGATCCCTGGGAGTCAGACATCCCCTGAGGGGTTCCGGATTGTGAGAAGGTGCAGGCCTGGCTGAGGTACCCACTCCCCCACCACTGTGCATGAATTTCATGCACCGGGCCTCTAGTATAAAATATAAGGGGTACAGAGGGGCATATTGGACAAACATCACTGCAACATCACATCGCTGCAAATAAGATTAAACTATACATTTTATTTTACGATTTCCTTATTACCAACTATTATTACTTTGGAAGTGGCTTTCAATATCATCACATATGGATTCACCTAATTTTTTCAGTGGTTCTGGTATATGCCAATATATGTATAGATGCACAATTTATTCAACCTGGTCTCTGTTTTGTGTTTTCTGGGGGTGGGTGTTATGGTACTTGTTTGGTTGGCTCTTACAAAGAAAGCTCAATGGTCATGCTCATATATTTTGTGTACATACTTACACACACACATATTTAATAATGTGTGTGTGTAAATATATATACACACATTATTAAAGATATATATATATATATACACACACATATATATATATATACATTTATCTTTAGCTATATATCTTTAAGTACTTTTCTGAATATATTTTGAGGTTATATCACCATAGATGAATTGCTGGTTCCAAAGGTATATATATATATATATTTAAAATTTTGATAGATGTTGCAATTAGTTTCTAAAATTTTATATTAATTTTAATTCCCACCACGGAGAATTGAGAATTACTGATTCACTACACCATTGGCTATGGAGGTAGTATTCAAATTTAATCTTGGCCATCCTGATTGTGAAAATTGGCATCTTATTTCTGTTATATTTGATTTTAATTATGAGTGAGGTTGAACATCTCTTCATATACTTATTGGCTATTAGAGTATGTGAACATATGTATACCATCTGTTCATGTTTTTGATACATTCTTTTATATTGTTAATCTTATTTTTTGTAACAGCTCTATATAAAATGAAATTAGTCCTTTTATATGACTGCAAATATTGTCATTAGTTGTCATTTTGGGAGAATAATTTAAACACATACCATAGGGACTTTCACAGATACTTCCCCTCTTCCCTCCAATCTTGACCCATTGAATCTTTGGAATTGAAAAGTAGGAATCTAAAATTTTGGAAAACTTCACCCAGGTGATTCTAGTTGACCAATGGGCAGTGTTATATAGGAAGAATGAAATAGTTAAGTTAAAAAACCTGTGTTGATAGAGAAGCTATTTTTGATAGCAATATTCAAGAAGAGTCATGGAAACCATGACTGTACCCAACTCTCAATCTTTTCCTCATGGGTGTTAATCTGGAAGTCATTTTTTCTGACAAAAGGATCATGGCTATAAAACTCCTCTTGGCATCATAGCATAGTAGAAATATAGAAACTTTCCAAGAAACAGAGACAACTATAAATCTATTCCTGGGTATCTCAGAAAACATATTTGTGGAGCATTTGGAAAAAACAAGTATTCTTTGCAATGACATGGGCCAAATGGAGATGCAAAGGCTGAGAGTTATCTGAAAATAAGACCTGATCAGCAATAGCTGATGATAAAGGGGCATAATTATCCTGGATAAGAGATACTCCTGAGAGCTATGCCAATCTTATAAGATAAATGATTAGTATTAATATTATATCTATAATAATAAAAGCATAATATGCTAATTAGACCGGACAGCCAAATGAACAAATGTCCTTCTGGATGAAGTTGCAGTGGTGGGGCCAAAGCAGAGGCAGTTAGGGGTGATCAGGCAGGCAGGCAGGCCAGCACTTAGGAGTCAGTGGTCCCAGATTGTGAGAGGGTGCAGGCCAGGCTGAGGGACCCCCCCCTCATGCATGAATTTCATGCACCAGGCCTCTAGTAACTTTATATAAAACTAGAGGCCTGATGCACAAAATTCGTGCATGAGTAGGCCTACCTGGCAGGCACCCAGGACCTGGGCTTCCCTCTGGCCACCGGCAGGCACACAGGACCCCAGCTTCCCTCAGCAGCCCTGGCTTTGTCTAGAAGGACATCTGGAAGGATTCCCAGTCTAATTAGCATATTATGCTTTTATTATTATAGATAATATATAATAGTAATTATAATAGTAATAGCTAACATTTTAAGAATTTTGCTAAGTAAAATATCTTTCTTAGTACCTATAAAGTAGTCACTATCATCCCCTTTTATAGAAAAATAAATGAGTTTAAAGTGGTTAAATGGTTTGTCTGAAATTGTTTAGGTGGTATGTGGCAGAGGTTGGCTTTGCCCAGTACAGCTCGAGAGCCCATACTCATAACTACCATGGTAAACTTCTAAACTTTACAGTTCATTTTTCATTAAGGTGAATGACATGAAGTTCTCATTCCACAAAGTGATTGTGGACTCTAGGAAATACCTTGTTTTGCCTTTCCTTCTCATATTTTCAGTTTAACCATAAATAATAAAGTTTACAATACTTTGAGGTTATTGAGAAAATATATGGAGACAGTGTCTATTTTTTTCTATGTTTTCGTACTTCTCTTAGAAGTAGAATACTAGTAAATTACTCAAACTTCTTATTTGTGTTAAAAGATGGTGGCTTTTTTGTAGCATCATCCTAAATCTCTCTCTCTCTCTCTCTCTCTCTCTCTCTCTCTCTCTCTCTCTCTCTCTCTCTCTTCTATTTACTCTCTCCATGGCTAAATGAGGGCTTATATTGTTTCCACTCTCTACAAAGTAAGTGAAAAAACTGAGATTCAATCTAACAGACTCAAGCAGATTTCAACTCTCTCTGCTCCATATTCTTCCAGATGCTAAAGCTGATATTGTAACCCCATTGGAACATGTCTGTGGTTTTCAATTGACTAGAATTTGTGGGATATTATACAGGAATTATTTAGTGCTGGTACAATATGTTTTAGAATAAGAATAAGGATTAACATCTGAGGGGAAAAATCATTCCATGGGAAGATGGGGTAGACTTCTTTTGACTGTAGTGGCTGGTGCTCACTGGACAGAAATTTGATTTAAGAGGTGCATTTTGGTTGTAAATGTTGAGATCCTGAACTACAGGAGTATAGCTTTAATGTGACCCAGATACAATGTCAAGGCTGCAGTTAGCAAAACTCTTCAAAGGTTCAAAAAGCTTTGTCCAGAAGTTTAAATAGGAGAGATCTGGTTTGAAGGAAAGAGAAATTCCCTCAGATTAGGATTCTCTCTTAGGAAGCATAGTATAGAAGTAGCTTCATTTCTCCAAGGATTTGCTAAAGCCAGCCCTGGCCATGAATGCTAGAGAGAAATAATGGGCAGGCTTTGATTTGATATCTAGTCTTTTAATTCATTTTTTCCTTTTATTCCTTCTGTATCCTGTTTGTAAGCGAAAATAAAGATAATTATTTTCCTCAGAAGTTACATTTTGGGATGATCAAAACACTAGTGGTTATGCAAGCTTAAAAGAGGAAGGAAAATGTTTGGAGGCGAAAACATATAGTAAAGATTTTATTGTTCTCTAAAGGTACAGGCTCACTGAACACCAACATCAAACTAGGACCAAAGAACCTAGGTGGGACTACCTGCTAAGAAAATTAACGCTCAGTGACCTTATGAGGGAAACTCTATGGTGATAGACAATGTGTGATGGTAATAAAGTTCAAAAATAACTTGTGTTCTTAAAGGGGATGGAGGTGTAATATATGGCAGCCATAGAATTTAAGACATTTAGCATTATTATAATTTTTAATGTCCCTGTTATAATCATAATGTGCTTGCCTTCTAGATGAAGTTCAGAATCATTCAACTTGGAGGACTGGAAATACAAGACTTAAAGTTATATATGGAAATGTTCTGCATGTATGGGGAGACAGCAAGGCCCGAAGAGAGCCTCAAGGAAGTCCTAGAGACAAGGAGTACCACCACTGTCAATGTCTATATTATATTTCAAAGGGATAGGACAGGGTCAAATGTTACTTGTCTAAAATACTGGTCAATGCAGAGATGGTTTTCTGCCCTGAATGTGTGAGGTACAATGTCACAAAAATCTTTCCAACTGTGGTTAAATTTCCAGATCATGCATTACAAACATGTAGCTGAAATAAATGTTTTCTATACTTTAATGCTTTTTTTTCTCTATCTACATTTTGGCTTTGTCTTTAATCAGAAATATGTGTCTGGCTTAGACAATATACTGGGATCTGAAAGCATGACTATGATATGGGTAGCCCCATGGCCTAGATGATTACTTGTGCATTCTACATATTGTGTGAGAGATGCTGGTGCCATCGTGTTTCCTCTCTGCCACTTTGGAGTCTTCAGGAAAAGTGGGATGTATGAGAGAGCCAGGATTTTGTTAATTCACCTTTGAAGCTCCATGGGATCCCTTTCCTGAGGGTGAGTGTGGAGAGACAGTCCATACCTGCACTCAGAGTATTGATTCTACTCAGTGTCTGAACTAAAATCTTTGAGTAATAATGTGCTCTTATCTTCATTTGACTTTTTTGACATTTCAAAGGAGTGGAATTCAGAACTGGGTGGGTTGATGAATGGTTCTCAATTAATACTTTTACAATCATTTAAAAGTCACCATTAAATGATTCCATTTGTATGATTCCATTTATGTGAATTATCCAAAAATAAATAAATAAATAAATATACAAATACAGATGGCAGATTAGTGGCTTGTTAGGACTAAAAGTGAGAATGGGAGTAACTGCAAATTGGTACACAATTTTTTTAAAAAGTTCTGAAAATGTTTTAAAGATAGATGATGGTGATGTCTACATATTCTGTAAATTTACTAAAATAAGTGAATTATATGATATTAGTAACCCTGCACATGAATCCGTGCGCCAGTAGCTCTCTGCTGCCCTCCTGTAGCTCTCCACCTCCCACTTGCTTGCTGCCCTGCCCCCTCCTGTAGCTCTCTGCTGCCCGCTTGTAGTTCGCTGCCCCACACTCCTGCAGATCCATGATCTGGTTGTTACGCCTCATGGTGTAATGGATAATTAGCATATTCCTCTCTTATTATATAGGATGTAAATAAAGCTGCTTTATTTTAAACATAATAAAAACAAACCCAAAACGCAGAACTCAGCAAGGAGTATTATACACGAATATCTGATCTGGGTGGATCCCAAATGAAAATTGCTGGTAAAAGGCTGATTTCAGGGTGACCAGATCAGATAAGCAGTATTCTTTAGGCCAAGATTTTTCTTAAATGAGTGTTGTACATGTTACCCTATCATTCATTGTAAAAGAATCTACAACCAAGAAGAACAGATTTTACCTTCCTTCTGTGTCCCACAGCAAGGACAAAGCTCAGGCCTCTTAGGACCCTTTCCACTTTGTTAATAACTATGTAGATACCTCTTGGTAAATAATAAAGGACATTTCATTTACATTTTATGACTAAAGATTTAAAATGTATGTGCTATGCCTTATTTTCATAATTGCAAAATATATTATTTATGTCAAAGTGTAACCATTTTCCTAAGGCTTCTTGTTACATACATGAGTTATTATTACAGGTAAAGTTCTACAAGCCCTTCAGGAAAATCAGTCTGGATAGCACCATGATCCACACATTGCTCTTCATCAAACCTGTTTTTAAGTGAAGCAGTCTATACGCAAATGGGTAACCATGATTTGACCAAAGGTATAGAACAATTTGATCTGGAGTTTTAACCTACATTTGAATTAAAAAGAAAAAAAAAAGCTGATGATTTTCTAAGTAGGGCTTCTCTAGTGCCAAAAATTTAACTATCATGAATCATATTTCTCAAACTTACTTGGTGCCTTTCACAGCACTCTATCAAATGAAGAATGAGAACTAAGGCCTTATTCTTCAGGATTCAGAAAGATTTTCAGGTTCAACACTCCACACATTCTCAATCTTGTTGCTCACTTGAATTCTTCACTTTTTCCCAGTTATGAAATTAAGTAGTTGGTTGGATTATATATTTGCCTTAAATTCCCTGTCTCATCTGTGGGCAGTGTATTATGGATTTTCTTTGTCTTTACTCCAAAATAGTCTGGTTGCTTGGTCCAGCTCCCAGAACATCATGTAGGTTCAGAATTTTGAGCTTCGGTTCCTTTATGAGGGAGCTAGCTGAAGTGACAACACAGCTATAGGGCAAAACAGCAGGGGGAATACAGCCTAGCAGTATGTCTACGCACGGAGGCAGAGCATTAACTGGAGATCTGATTTTGCCATAGACCCTATAGAATAACGTGGTTACCAGGACAGTATTCCTGTGAATGCCTCTTTAGTTGGACATATTCCAGGCAGTAATTAATGTTTCATGTTGCATCAGGGAGGTGCAGCAAAGGAAGAGAAAATACACCCTTGGCCCAAACTTGAAAGTCCTATAAAAAACAGTAGTGTCCAAGATCTTTGTCTATGATAATGAACATACTAGGTAATTATTTATGGGCAGGCTACCGGACTCATTCTAGAAGGACATCAGACAATGAGAAATCACTAGAATTAAACCTCAAGATCAGAGAACAGTATGCAAATATGGCCACATTAGGGAAGGGAGAAGGGTAGCAGCTAGGTGTTTTTTTTAATGAGCTGGATCACAGTTATTAAATATTTATCAGTTCAGCAAAATCAGAGTTATGTTGAACTCTATAATGTGAGACTAAATCTGAAATTTATTATATGTTGACTATTCCCCACTACTGCCTTTACCATTCGGAATACCCCACCTTCCATGGTAGAGAATATAGAACAGAAGTAGTGGGCCACTTGTTTCCTGAGTTAATCCTCATTCTGTTTTCTCTCTCCCTTTCCTTCAAAGATGGATCCCATGACAACCTTGCTTTGTGTCCAGCTTCCCATCTGGACTTGGCTTTGATTTAAGTTAAAATTCTTCAGATCCAGAGCCTTGGCTTCTAGACTTGATTCTTGGACATGCTGCTTGCTTGGCTCTGGTATTATTTTTGTCGTTGGGGTTTGGTCAGCAATGATGTATTGCTATCCTCAGTCCACCCTGAATTATAGCTAGGTTAGGCAATTCTCTCTGTATTGTTCTCATAGTAGGAAGTGAAATCAGTCATGGTTATAGGTCTGGAGGTGAGCCAACAGAGAGAGATGTAATGCCTGGTCCCTGCCCTGCTCCCATATCCTCTGTGCATGAAGAAAAGTAGACCAGGCTACAGGAGTGATCATAAAAACTAACATTTATTAAGTGTTTACTTCATGCCAGATATTATCTTATTTAATCTTAAAAATAATAATGGGGTCTGTGATACAACATTTTTGGAATTTGGGTTCTGCCAGAGCTTGGAGATGTATCCTGTGGAACTAAGGAATTTATAGAGTATGAAATGGAATAAAGAAGAAAGTTGCCTAGGATATGGGATAGTGGTCTTAGCATAGATAGATGTCCAAATTATGCTGGGTACTTTATTCAAATCAAATTATTATATCTCTAGACATTTGCATTTTTAGTTCCTAATTAGCAATCTGACTCTCATAGGATTATTCATCCTTCTTATACATTTGATATAGAGATGAAATCATTACAAAATGTGTAATCTTTCATGTCACTCTCAGGAAGTTTTGAGTAGTAATAAGTAGATTCAAATTTATTATGATCAATAACATTCTCTAAGACTGTATGACATAATGGATTCAGGGTATCTACCTTTGGAATCAAAAGCTGAAAAGACCTAAATTATTTTGAAATGGAAAAAGAAAGACTTGGAGGGATGGGACATGCACTATGGATAAAGGATATGTGATAGGTGACTCTGCAGCTGAGAAAGGAGGTTTGAAACGTCTGTGTGGTAGGGAATTTTTTCTAAGTAAAACATGTGCTATATATACTCCTTTCTCTTCTCTTTGAAATGTTGAATGAATGATGCATTGCTCACAATTAATTTAATATGAGTGGATTCTCTATAACAAATAAAAATTCCCATTTGGTTTTGCTTCAAGTATTGGCACCGGGTGAAAATCAAGATTTTACTAGTGGTCAATTTTAGATATGTGTTTTGTCCTCCAAGTGTTAGTCAGATTTCAGTCAGATGGTGGTAGTTGATGTCTAACTTCCCTGACGAAAGGTGGCACATAGATGGTAGTGGCTGCACATGCTTTGCAATAAAGAATAATGAATCCTTCCTGATTATACTTTAACTATTTTGGTTTCAATATACAAATAAAACAATGTTTAAGAGCCCTCCTTTACTCTATTTTTAGCTCCATATATACCAAAATTCTTTAAATAATAAACACAATTTGTTGCCCACTATAATATTGTGATAAAATAAGACATACTAATATATATGTTTGACTTTGTTCCTGGATCCTGGCATGGGACTTCTAAGACCCTTGGAATCTTTGGAATGAGAAAAGTGTCATTTTGAATGCTAATAATGTGACTGCTGGCTGGAGTCTTTAAATAGCTTCAGAATTTGGGCTGGTTGCCAGAAAGACAAAAGCATGATTAGAAGGTTAGGGCTTTCAGTTCTACTGAGGAACCTCTGGGGAGGGGAGAGGGCCAGTGATTTAACTGTGCTTATGTAACAAAGCCTCCACAGAAACCTTAAAAGTGGGTTTTGAGAGTTTCCATGTTGGTAAACTCATCCATTGGCTGTGAATGTGATGCACTCCAACTCCACAGGGATAGAACAGCCTTTGCTCCGGACCTTTTAGGACCTGGCCCACAGTGCCTCTTTATTGGCTGTTCATTTGTCTCCTGAAGTAAACTGGCAAATATCAGTAACTTTCCCTGAGTTCTGTGACCCACAATAGCAAATTATCAAAATTGAGGAAAGGGTTGTGGGGACTCCCAGTTTATAGCCAGTTGGTCAGAAGTACAGTTGACAACCTGGGCCTTGTGACTGGCATCTGAAGGGGGGCAGTGTTGTGAGACTAAGTCCTTAACCTGTCAGGTCTGCACTAAATCTGGGTAGTTAGTGTCAGAATTGTGCTGTCCAGGTAGTTGGAAGACTAGTTGTATGGAAACTCCCCTCCCACACACACACATGCACATATTGTGACAGAATATTCCAAGTAGATTAATACATTTTCATTTACCCTCCTATAGGCTCTCAGTGATTTTAAGCAGGTGTGTAAAATTTTTCCTACTCTAAATTCTCTAATAACATTTTTTTTTTAGTATTCTGCGGGACTCTCAGAAGGAATGGACCCCTACCTTTTTGATGTTTGGCCAGGCAAGAGGGACAATTTAAAGTAGCGATCAGGAGAATATTAATATTCTACTAGTTTTCTTTGAAAATCCTTAAATGAGGCACAGCAAAAAGGAGAGAGAGAGAGAGAGAGAGAGAGAGAGAGAGAGAGACTATGTGTGGATGAATGTGTAGGTAAGTGTGTTTTTGGAATTAAATCTCTTAATAATATATAAAGTCTATATATTACATATGAGATATAAAATTATATGAACTATTATAACTACATACACAAGCAAATTTGGCACAAGTTCTCATTTTTTATTGTCTATCATTTAACTTCCAAGTCCTTTGTATATATCTTACAGCATTTACCACTCCCTGCCTTATTGTCACTTATAATTATTTCTTATTTAAGATTAAAGTGGACAAAAAGGATTACTGTCTGTATTTGTTTGCCAGGGTTGTCTAACTAAAAACTGGGTGACTTAAACCAAAGAAACATAATGTCTCACAGTTATGTGATGAAGGTGTTGGCAGGGTTGGTTCCTTCTAAGGGCTGTAAGGGAAGGATCTGTTCCAGACCTCTCTCCTTGGCTGTCTTCTCCCTGTGTCTTCACATTGTCTTCCCTCTGATTATGTTTGGTCCAAATTTTCTCTTCTTATAAGGACGCCAGTTATTTTGTATTAGTATCCATCCTAATGACTTCACTTTCACTTAATTACTGTGTAAAGACTCCATCTCCAAATAAGGTCACATTCTGAGGTACTGAGGGTTAGGAATTCAACATAAGAATTTTGGAAAGACATAATTCAACCCATAACAGATTCCTTTCACTGGAAGCTGGAGATTTTCTCTGAAAGCCTTCTGGGTTTATCTGATTGTCTTTGATAATTTACAACTGGAGTTGGAAGGTAACTTGTGGAGGGCTAATGTCCCTTGTACATAGAAATTCTAAAGGTTTTATCTTTTGAAGATGTAACTAATTAGTTCTCCATGTAACAAGGCCTATTTTGTATCAAATAGAAAAAAATAAGCATTCTTAATGGTCTATCCCAGTGGTTGGCAAACCGCGGCTCGCACATGTGGCTCACGAGCCGCTGTTTGCCGCTCTGTTGACTAATGAGTTTGCCGACCACTGTCATATACTACCCTTTACCTCTTTGCACACAATATGCCACAATTGCCTAATCCTCACAGCTTCCAACTACACGGTAACATTTAGTCTACCAGTGGTTGGCAAACTCATTAGTCAACAGAGCGGCAAACAGCGGCTCGTGAGCCGCATGTGGCTCACGAGCCGCGGTTTGCCGACCACTGGTCTATCCTATATAATAAAAGCCTAATATGCTAGGTGTCTGGTCATCCGGTCGGCCATTTAACTAATCAAAGGTAATATGCTAATGATATGCTAAGGCCACTCAACCGCTCGCTATGATGTATACTGACAACCAAGCATCAGATGCTCCGACTGGTAGATTAGCTTGCTGCTGGGGTCCAGCCAATTGGGACCAAGGGAAATGGGCTGGACACGTCTTGGAGCCCTCCCACGGTCCCTTCCCGGCTGGGCAACCTCCCACATCCCTCCCTGGCCCTGATCATTCCCTGGTGGTATCCCACAGCCTGGCCTGCACCCTCTCACAATCTGGACTGAGGGCCCCCCCACTCAAGTGCATGAATTTTGTGCACTGGACCTCTAGTAAGTGATATTCTTTAATTCAGTTTTCAGCCAATTTTTAGACCTTAATGATCCCCACCTTAATTAGTAAGTTAAACATAATCTTTGATACGTTTGTTTTATATTTGTATGGGTCATTATTTTACCTTATAAAATATCTTTAATACAATATTCAATTATTGAAAACTCCAAAGAAGAGTAACTATGTCTGCTCCCAAGGTATCAGAACCCCACTGAACTAGTTGTCAGGAAGTCCAGACTATAGTTATTTTCAAGCTCATTGTTATTACCACTGGTAGATTCCAAAATGGGAAATTCTCTTTGGAAGCATTCTTTGTAAATCCTAAACCTGCTCCAGAGGCTTGTTAGAAGATTCAACTCCTGTTATACATTCTCTTACATTATTAATGGTGGGGTCTGAGTGAAATATATGGAGATGTGAAAGTTTACCTTTTGTGAATGTCAGTATCATTATGTTTAATTCTATTTTATTTCCTGCTTTGTTTTCCCTTTAAGCCCTGTAAATTGTTCCATCCACCCTTGCTCAGCTGCTTATGATAGGGAATGTCCAATTTTGGTCATTTGCATTAACAGGAATCTATTATATAGTTTTTGAAGTCTGAGAGGAAGCCATGGGGAATTCAAAACAAGTTGAAATAGTCAGGCCAGGTCTTTGAGTTCAAGCAGAAATGCCAAGACCAAATGAAATTATGGGAACAAGTTGTTAAACTATGATAAAAACACAAAGAGAGTGCTTTTTAGTGACCTCAAGACAAGAGGCTTAGAGGATTTGTAAACCAGTGGAATAGAGGGCATGATATTGGATCAGGGTGGGGGTGGCAACACTGAACTAGATTCCTCCAACAGGGCTCAGTGATTCCCTCCATATTTCAAGTTGAGTCCTGGTGTTCTAAAAACAGAGATAGTGTGGGGAAAACAAACAAATTGCCTCTGCAGATGCAAAGGGTTTGAAAAGTATCCAGTACAATTTAAAATTACAAGGTAGTGTAGAAAGAGAATGAAATTTAAAGCCAAGACACTCAGATTAAAATCATAGATTCACCTTTTACCAGCTGTATTCTTAAAAGCTAGATTACATTTCTGAGATACAGTTTTGTCATTTTAATGAAATGGAGATTTTATGCCAATAGCTTATATAATGCATTCACAAGCTATCTTAAAAATAAAATGAGATAATTTAAACAAAAGTAATTTATAAAGTGCCATACACATTTAGTTTTTATTATTAATCATAGTAATTTAGATAGATAATATCAATGCATCTTTTTTAGGTGCTAAATGCATTTAAATTATATTATTTTAATAATACAATCATTAATAAGACTAGTCCTTCTCCCCTTTCTTATTTCAAAAGTAAATCATAGAAATAGAATACTAAAATAAGAATGGTGTCTTCTGACTCATGAAATTTTGATTATTTTAGAATTTACTTTTATCAAAAAAAGTGTATATTCATTTCTGCCCTTTACTGAGTTTAGTGATTGGAAAAAAAAAAACTAATATAAATTGAAAACCAAATATGTTTGGCTGTGCTGGCACCAAATTGCCTATATGTCTAATCCTGCCAGTGGCCCTATAACTTAGTTCTCATCCTTTTATTTCCAGTGCAGATGCTGAGACTGGGAATGGTTAAACACTGGCCCAAAAGGACCCAGCCTTAAGGTGTGAAGGATGTGATCTAAGTAAAATAAGAATGGGGTGGTTGAGCCCTAGCTGTTTTGGCTCAGTGGATAGAGCATTGGCCTGCGGACTGAAGGGTCCCGGGTTCAGTTCCAGTCAAGGACACATGCCCAGATTATGGGCTTGATCCCCAGTAGGGGGCATGCGGGAGGCAGCCAATCAATGATTCTTTGTTATCATTGCTATTTCATTCTCTCTCTCCCTCTCCCTTCCTCTCTGAAAAAAAAAAAAAAAAAAAAGGAATGGGGTGGTTGACAAAAAGGATGATTAATGAAAATTAAAGAGGGTAATTTTACATTTCCAAAAAACGGCATCAATGATCTTCAGATCAAACTTGAGTAACTGCCAGAAATGCACAATAACAATAAAATATGCAGAGAATATAAGAGATGACAGAATATAGATGACTATATTATCAAACAATCAACAATTTATTATTGAATCACACATTATTAAAGGAAAATGTTTCTACCCAGACACTGTTGCTAGAAGTCAAGGGAAAAATTGTATATCCTCTAAAAAATAAAGAATAAAAGGAGGGATTTCTCCCACAGTGTTGGAGAATATTGGACTAAGACCATAATTCTCACAGTGGTAACAATGAGGCAGCAGACTCATTGAAGGGCATTATCTCATATCAGAATACCCTAAATAGACTTTTGCAATATAATCATCTTTTGTTTTTTATCCCCTCATTTCCTTCATATTTATCTTCTGGTCCTGGTACTTTAGAGCAGGGGTGGGGAACATTCACCCTAAGGACCAAATAAGGCCCACAAAATCATTTGGTCTGGCCCTGCCAAGGCATTAGGGGTGAGTTAATTAAATGACCAAATACAGCAAACTAATTTTTAAGTTGATAATTTTGTGTGGCCCACAAATGATGTTAAAAATATCCAAATGGTCTGCCCTAGCTGGTTTGGCTCAGTGGATAGAGCGTCGGACTGCAGAGTGAAGGGTCCTGGGTTCAATTCTGATCAAGGGCACATGCCTGGATTGCAGGCTCGATCCCCAGTGGGGGTCATGCAGGAGGCACTTGATCAATAATTCTCTCTCATCATTGATGTTTCTATCTCTCTCTCTCTTTCTCTCCCTTCCTCTCTAAAATTAATTTATCTCTCTCTCTATATATATATATGTATATATATATATATAGATAGATATAGATATATAGATATAGATATAGATATAGATATAGATATAGATATAGATATAGATATAGATATAGATATAGCATAATATGATAATTAGACAGTACAGCCAAATGACCTTCCAGATGTCCTTCCAGATGAAGCCGTGGTGGCGGAGGCTGAGGCAGAGGCCGTTAGGGGCGATTAGGCAGGCAGGCGAGCAGTTAGGGGCAATCAGGCAGGCAGGCGAGTGGTTAGGGGCAATCAGGCAGGCAGGCAGAGTGGTTAGGAGCCAGCAGTCCTGGATTGCAAGAGAGTGCAGGCAGGGCTGAGGGACCTCCCCCCCCAGCCCCGCCAATGCATGATTTCTTCCACTGGGCCTCTAGTATAATAGTAAAAGCATAATATGCTAATTAGACTGGACATCCTTCTGAATGACCTTCCGGATGAAGCCAGGGCTGTGAGGGAAGCCCAGGTCCCTGATGCCTGCCACGGGCCACAGGGAAGCCTGGGTCCCAGGTGCCTGCTGGTGGCCAGAGGGAAGCCGGTGCTGGCAGCCGTGAGAAGGAAGGCCTACTCTTGCATGATTTTCATGCATTGGGCCTCTAGTATAATAATAAAAGCATAGTATGCTAGTTAGACCGGACACCCTTCTGGACATCCTTCCTTCCGGACAAAACTGCAGTGGGTGGGGGCCACAGCAGAGGTGGCAGAGGCCCCCAGCCGTGGCAGTGGTGGGCGGGGGCTGCAGCAGAGGCTCCCAGCTGTGGCGGTGGTGGCAGCAGCAGGTGGGGGCCGGGGCCAAGGCCCTTGCATGAATTTCATGAATCAGACCTCTAGTATATCCTATCTAATAAAAAGGGAACATGCAAATTGATTGTCACACCATAACAAGATGGCTGTGCCCACAGCAGAGGCTGAGTTCCTGTAACGAGCCTTAATGAATAATCAGCAGGGACTTGAGACTGTCTGGCACTGGGCTGGGGCAGGGAACCTGAGGCTGTGCTCCCCACCTGGTGGGGCTTGACAGGGGGCCTCAGGCCGCATCCTCTGCCCTGGCACCAGGCCGGGGAACTTCAGGCCACACACCTGCCCCGGCATCAGGCTGGGGAACCTCAGGCCATGCCCCCCACCTGGCGGAGCTTAATGGGGGACCTCAAGCTGTGACCCCTACCCCAGTGTCGGGCCAGGGGACCTGAGGCCACACCTCCTGCCCTGGTGCCAGGCTGGGGGACCTGAGGCTGCATCCCCTGCCATGCAGGGCTTTACAGGGGAACCTCAGGCTGTGCCCCCCTGCCCTGTTGTCAGGCTGGGGGACCTGAGGCTGTACCCCCCACCTGGTGGGGCTTGATGGGGTACCTCAGGCAGTGCCCCCTGGCCTGGGCCAGGCGACCTCAAGGTGTGCCCCCTGGCTGGGGCCAGGTGACCTGAGGCCTCACCCACCACCCAGTGGGGCTTGACAGGGTCTGGGTCTTGAGCAATTTCAAGGCGCATGTGGGTGGACGGGAACTTGACTCCAGTTTCCTGTGGCGTGCCCCAGACTCTGACAGAAGGAAGATTTTCATATACATTTTACTAATTTTCTTTCATCTCTGACACTTCTATTATAGAGAAAGGGCAAATAGCAATATTATAATATTTCCTCTAATTAATTCCCTTTTAATGTGCACGAATTTTGTGCACTGGGTCACTAGTATATATATAAATTGATAAAAATATCCAAATGGTCCTTGGCAGAAAAAATGGTTCCTCACCCATGCTTAGAGGCTATGTTGAAAACAGCTACATGTTTACAATTCCAAAACTATAGTACTGACTTACTGTGTCCAAATCAATGCCTGTATGATCAACCCCCACCCTAAACAAAGACATTACCATCACGTATGACATACTGGTATATTATTTCCTAGAAGCCAAGGTCAAAGGCCAAACTACTTTTTGGGCAAGACCAAATATATATTATACACTGATCATCCTGATCAACATTTATTTGAAATATTCAGCTTGCTGGTTAGTCTGTCTATCTAGTAGACTCTTCCCCAAACTCTTCACATTGTCTTATCTCATCCTTCAGGTTTTGTTTCAAACCTCATCTCTCAGGAAGGCATTCTTTGACCACTATTGTATAAAGAAGATTCTGGCCACCCTACCTTGTGTTAGTTGTTCACTATTATATCATAATTTTATTTCCTTCATGCCATTTATTTGCTTGTCTCATTATTTATTGTAAGAATTGTGACTGAAATGCAAGGGACTTGTCTTTTGTTTTCTGTAAGTCTCTTATAATTAGAAAGGTATTTTGGATATATGGACACTCAATATAGTTAGGTACTAATAATGCATTAGTGAAAAACAGAGCAAGGAGTTTCTTGAGCTTGAATCTTAGCTTTAATGATTTCTAGCTATCTGACCTACTTGAATTCTCTGTGCCTCAGTTTCCTCATCCATAGAATAGTAATAATGATAATAACTATCTTAAGAGTAGTTGTAAGATGTAAGTGAATTAATATGTATAAAGAAGAATGTTAAAGATACCCTGGTACATAATTAGCATGCTAATGTATGAAATAAAAATGGAAAAAAAATATTTTGGAGGAATTGAATATCCACAGGAAAAACAATGAAGTTCACTCTTATATTACACCATATATAAAAATTACCTCAAAATGGACTATAACCCTACATGTAATACTCAAAACTATAAAACTCTTAGAAAAAATAGAGAAAAGAATTATGACATTGGAGTTGGCAATGATTTCTTAAATATGATACCAAAAACACAGACAACAATAGCAAAAATAGACAAGTAGGACTACCTCGAACTTAAAATGAATTGTGCATCAAAGGACATAAGTGGAAATGCAATCTGTAATGGGAGAAAATATTTTCAAGTCATTTACCTAATAAGGGGTTAATATTCAGAATATCTAAAGAACTTCTATAACTCTACTACAAAATGTTAAATAACTCAAAATATGAGCAAAGAAAAAGGCTGGGCAGCTGATTGGTTAGACTGTTATGCCAATATGCCAGGTTTTGGGTTCAGTTCCTGGTTTGGCATGCAGAAGCAGCAATTATTGAATGCATAAATAAGTGGAACAACAAATTGATGTTTCTCTCTTTCTTTCTCTCTCTCTCATCAGTAAAATAAAAACAAAGGAGATTTTTAGCATCACAGAAAAGATAAACAGGTAAAAGATGTAAAGACATTAAGTAAATTTCTTGTACTCCTGAATTAAATTGGAAATATTGCATAAACTTCATAATAGTTTATCTTAAAAGTTAACAATGTCAAAGCAAATATACACACAAAAAAGAATTTCCTAGTCTGTTCATTGTAAAGACATAGAAGGGAGGTCCAATTCAGTAGCTGTGTGGTGGTTAGTTTTATGTCAACTTGACTCAGCCAGTGGGTGCCTAGATTAAACGTTATTTCTGGGTGTGTCTGTGAGAGTGTTTCTGGATGAGACTAATATTTGAAACAGTAGACTCTGAAAAGTGGACTTTCCTCCCAGTGTAGTGAGCATCATCCAGTTCTTTAAGGGCCTGAAAAAAAAAAAGGTAGAGGAAGGAGGAATTCCTCCCTTTTTTTCTGCCTCATTTCTTGAGTTGGGACATTTTGTCTCATCTTCTGTCCTCAGACTTGTACTTACAACATTGGATCTCCTGGTACTCAGGCCTTTGGACTTGAACTGAATTATACCATCAGCTTTCCTGGACCTTCAGTGTGCAAACAATAGACTATAGGACTTCTCAGGTTTCATAATTTCATGAGCCAATTCTTCATAATAACATCTCTTTACTTTCTCTTTTTCCTCCTTCCTCTCTCTCTCTCTCTCTCTCTCTCTCTCTCTCTCTCTCTCTCTCTCTGTTTTTGTCCATATCTATCTATCTCTATCTCTATCTCTATCTCTATCTCTATCTCTCTCTATCTCTATCTCTACCTCTATCTCTATCTCTATCTCTATCTCTAACTCTGTCTTTAACTCCATCTCTATCTGTATCTCTATCATCTCTACCTCTACCTTTTCCTCTACATCTATCTCAACATCTACTTTTATTTATACCTATACCTCTATCTATCATCTCTATAATCTCTATCTCTAATCTCTGTCTCTCTCTCTATCTCTATTTCTATCTATCTATCTATCTTTTATATTGGATTAATATAAGCAGTAAGTACTCATAGTGCCTATTTGGGATACTTTTAACATTAGCAGTAAGAATAATAACTACAATTAATTAAGTCACATAAATAAAATTTAAATCCATGAGTTCATACTGATACTTAAAAATAAGAAAATTATAAAAAGCAAGAAAATATCTAATTAGTCATTTTTTAATATACAAAAGAATTCACTCATTATTTTGAGAATTTGTAAACACAGGAAAACTGTTTCTAAAATTTTTATAGTAAGGTTAGCACACAAAATTATAGAATTCAAAGAGGAATATGAGTTGTTTGATTGCATTTAAAATTTGCTTTCTAAATGTGTGTCTCACAGGAATGTGATAAAGTTTTTTCAAAAAGTGAGGTACTCCTATAACCAGCATAAAACAGTGTTTAGTGCAACATCTTTGTCCTTTTCCTTTTTCTCAAATTATTTTTTGTTATAAAACACAATGAAGAAATTAATTATGATAAATATTGCATAGGGAAAATATTCAAGCAGCAGTAGCCAAAATATATGTGTCTAGGTCCTTTCTATACAACATGTTGGTTATAGGACACTGCGCAAGTCAAGTCACCAAGTTTCTCAGCTTCAATGATCTAGCAATAACATAGAAATAATGATTTTTCCCTTATTTGTCTCATAATTTAGTTGGGAAAAATAATATATTTATGAAAGCTCATTGAGAACTGGATACATGGTTTTGAAATGACAGTTATGTTTTGCTTTTAACGTTTAATAAAGTATTTAAGATGCTCATAATTCTTATTATACACTGTCTTGCAAGACAGTAACACCATAAAATGAGGCATTAAAGCGCACCATAGGACACTGATCTATATCTTTTATCTTTTGTTTATCTTTATTGTTGAAAGTATTACAGATGTCTTCTTCATTTTCCCATTGACCCCTTCTATCTTTTCAGAAATAATTCATTAGAAAGTTGCTGTTGATTATTTATGGTTGTGCAGTTCACCAAAGGAGGGAAAATTATAA
Source organism: Plecotus auritus (assembly GCF_963455305.1). Classification (NCBI taxonomy): domain Eukaryota; kingdom Metazoa; phylum Chordata; class Mammalia; order Chiroptera; family Vespertilionidae; genus Plecotus; species Plecotus auritus. Next base: position 138,915,166 of record NC_137772.1, on the reverse strand, counting down.
GGGAACAACATGCATTACCCACTTTAATAGACTTTATCATAATGAGATAATTAAATTTAAGTAGAATAGATCAGGGCTAATCTCCATTTATTTGTCCACTAGAGTAGAAAATAAAATTTTCCAGAATATTTTTTAGCATTTATCTTCAATTGGTTGTCTTCATCCAAAATATCATTTGTAAGAGGTAAACAAGTTATGAAATAGGTTAAGAAGGAAAAGCTTATTAAATGCTATAGATGAGAACATTCATATGGAAATGTGAAAATTAATTGAATCCTGCTTGGCAATTGCAGTGCTAACATGAGTAACAGCATCATGACCCATCTGTCATTATCCATAATGACTAATGCCATGTTTCAGGTACTGTATATAAAGCAGTTACCATTCAATTAGCTGTGTTCTCTTTCATTTAGTAGGTACCCTCCTGAGTTAAAGCAACTTTATTTCTAACATTATTGTCAATGTTCCATTAGCATTTCTGATGAAAAAATACCTCCAGGTTGGAACATGGTAGTTAAGCTTTCAGCTTGAGATCATTTTCTCTCTTTGATTCTTTTAAACCTCAGCAATACAAATTATGTGGCCTTAAAATTATGTATGAGTTCAAACACCTTTCAGAAGTCCTTAATAAGTTCCAAAATAAAAATAGCTTGTTTTTTTAGCATAAAATTGGCAAAGATACTAGACAATTTTATAGTCTTAACTCAGGGCAGTAAGAACAAGTTTTGTTCTAACACAGCAAGTTCACAAATCTTTAAAATCTTGAGTTTAAAAATAAATAAAAGTGTTGTTCCTTCATCTCTGGAACACATTATCTTTGCCTTTCTAACCAACATCAGTGACAAGCTTATCCCTGGCCTTGTTTAAAAATGTTTGGCATCTTACAGAGATAGGCGCTACCAGAGAGCAAGTTTAAGAATAAAGAGAGTTCTCTGTGCTTGGAGTAGGTGTGTTGGGCACCATTGCATTGTGTGTAGTCGGACCACCCCTTTCCTCACTTATCCTCTCCTATAAGCAGGAGAGGTGTTAAGGTCTTTACCATGCAATTAGCTGTGGTTAAATTTAACTATCCCATGGTAGAAGGGGTCAATGGGGAAATGAAGGAGACATCTGTAACACTTTCAACAATAAAGATAAACAAAAGATAAAAGATATAGCCAGCCAGCCCTGATCAGCCGCAACTGGGTCTGGGCGAGACTGGCCGGACACTCCATGGAGCCCTTCCGCATTCCCTCCCCATCCCAGATTGTGCACTGATAGGGTCCCTGGACCTGGCCTGCACCATCTCATAATCCAGGACCCTTAGGGGGATGTCAGAGAGCCGGTTTCAGCTGACCCACGCAGGCCAGGCCAAGGAACCCCACTGGTGCATGAATCCGTGCACCAGGCCTCTAGTCCTAAATAATGCTGCTGTGAACATAGCGGTGCATATATTCTTTCTGATTGGTGTTTTTGGGTTTTGGGATATATTTCCAGAAGTGAGACTCCATACTGTTTTCCATAGTGGCTATACCAATCTGCATTCCCACCAGCAGTGAACTAGTGTTTCCTTTTCTCTGCATCCTTGCCAGCTCTTGTTGTTTGTTTTGTTGATTTATTGATGACTAGAGGCCCAGTGCACAAAGTCATGCACAGGTGGGGTCCCTCAGCCTGGCCGGTGATCAAGGCCTATTGGGTGGGTCAGCCAGCTGAGGGAAGGGACTGTGGGAGGTTGGCCAGCTAGCAGAGGGGAGGGGCCATGGGAGGATGGCCAGCTGGTCCCCCCATTGGGGCCAATTGGGGGTGCTGGCCAGGGGGTGGGGGAGGGGCTGTGTGAGGTTGGCTGTGGGAGTGTACTGACCACCAGGGGACAGCTCCTGCATTGAGCATTTGCCCCCCTGGTGGTCAGTGTGCATCATAGTGACTGGTCAACCGGTCATTCCAGTCGTTCTGGTCATTCAGTTGTAAAGGTTGCTTAGGCTTTTATATATATAAATAGCCATTCTGACAGGTGTGAAGTGATATCTCATTGTGGATTTAATTTGCATTTCTCTGATGGTTAGTGACTTGGAGCATTTTTTCATATGTGTCTTGGCCATTTGTATATCCTCTTTGGAGAAATGTCTATTCAGGCCTTTGCCCATTTTTTCATTGGATTGTGTATCTTCCTTTTATTGAGTTATATGAGTACTTCACATATTTTGGACATTACCCCCTTAACAGATGTATCATTGGCAAATATGTTTTTCTATACATTGGCTTCCCTTTTCATTTTGATGGTGGTTTCTTTTGCTGTGCAGAAGTTTTTTATTTTGATGTAGTCACATTTGCTTATTTTTTCCTTTGTTTCTCTTGCCCTAGGAGATGTATCATCAAAAATTCTGCTACGTGAGATGTCTGAGATTTTACTGCCTATGTTTTCTTCTAGGTTTTTATTTTTTCATGTCTTGTTTTTAAATCTTTTACCCATTTTGAGTTTATTAGCTTGTATGGTATAAGTTGGTGGTCTAGTTTCATCATTTTGTACATGTCTGTCCAGTTCTTTTAACACCATTTGTTGAAGAGGCTATCTTAACTCCATTATATGTTCTTAACTCCTTTGTCAAATATTAATGGACCACAATGGTTTGAGTCAATTTCTGGGGTTTCTGTTCTATTCCATTGGTCTATATGCCTGTTCTTGTGCCAGTACCAGGCTGTTTTGATTACAGTGGCTTTGTAGTGTAACTTGAAATCTGGTATTGTGATTCCTCCAACTTTGTTCTTCTTTCTCAAGATTGCTGCAGTATTCCCAGCAATCACCTGAATAGGAGTGGGGAAAATGAGAAGAGGAAAAAGCCCTGGTAAGTGCAACGATATGCATGGGAACGCTGAGAAGCCATGTGGAATGCATATTAGCCTTGTCCCTTGGGAGGGTGAGGAGGGCTGCAACACTGGTTTATGGTGACCCCCCAGGCCCTTCAGGGGCATCTTCACTAAGCTCCCCTGGAGTCAGATAAATCCTTCAGGTAGAGAAGCAGAGAGGGTCTGAGGTGGGAGGTCTCAGCATGTAAAAATTGGGCTACAATAGCTTCAGGTAAACTGAGACATGGGCAAAGGAAGATGACAGAGCATTCTCAGAAGTCAGTAACTGTAGAATATTAAACATAAGCCTTGGGAGAAAATTAGGGGTTTAGTGAAGAGGAAATAAAAGGATCTGTGAATTCCATTAAAGGGAAAACTGAGGCATGAATTGGTATTCATGTTTGGGCTTTATATGTAGTCTAGAGGCCTGGTGCATGAAATTCGTGCACAGGGGTGTGTCCCTCAGCCAAGCCTGCACCCTCTCTAATCTGGGACCCCTCGAGGGATGTCCAACTGCCCATTTAGGCCCGATCCTGGTAGGGGGACCAGTTGGGGGGGACCAGGCCTGCAGGAGAGGGCAGTTAGGAGTGATGAGGCCTACTGGGATCGGGCCTAAATGGGCAGTCAGACATCCCTCTCACAAACCAGGACTGCTGGCTCCCAGCTGCTTGCCTACCTGCCTTCCTGATTGCCCCTAACTGCTTCTGCCTGCCAGCCTGATCACCGCCTAACCACTCCCCTGCCAGCCTAATTGATGCCTAACTGCTCACCTGCCAGCCTGTTTGCCCCTAACTACCCTCCCTTGCAGGCCTGGTCACCCCTAACTACTCTCCCCTGCAGGCGTGGTCACCCCTAACTGCCCACCCCTGCAGGCCTGGTCACCACCAACTGTTCTCCCCTGCATGCCTGGGTTTTCCCCCCACCAAACTACCCTCCCCTGTAAGCCCAGTCTCCTCCAACTTCCCTCCTCTGCTGGCCTGGTCACCCCTAACTCTCCACCCTTGCAGGCTTGATCACCCCAAACTGCCCTCCCTTGCAGGCCTGGTCCCTCCCAACTGCCCTCCCCTGATGGCCTGATTGCCCACAACTGCCCTCCCCTGCAGGCCTGGTAACCCCTAACTGCCCTCCCCTGCAGGCCTGGTACCCCCCAACTGCTCTTCCCTGCATGCCTGTGTCCCCCTGCCCCAACTGCCCTTCCCTGCAGGCCCAGTCGCTCCCAACTTCCCTCCTCTGCTGGCCTGGTCCCTCCCAACTGCCCTCCCCTGCTGGCCATCTTGTGGCAGCCATCTTGTGTCCACATGGGGACAGGATCTTTGGCCACATGGGGGCAGCCATCTTGTGTGTTGGAGTGATGGTCAATTTGCATATTATTCTTTTATTAGATAGGATAGAGGCCTGGTACACGGGTAGGGGCCAGCTGGTTTGCCCTGAAGGGTGTCCTGGATCAGGGTGGGGTTTCTCTTGGGGTGTGGGGCAGCCTGGGCAAGGGGCCTGTGGTGGTTTGCAGGCTGGCCACGCCCTCAGCGACCCAAGTGGAGGCCCTGGGAGGCCCTGGTATCTGGGATTTATTTATCTTCTATAATTGAAACTTTGTAGTCTTGAGCAGAGCCAAACCTCTTGCTAGTTCCATGGCCAAAACCATTTTTGTTGGGATTTATTTATCTTCTATAATTGAAACTTTGTAGCCTTGAGTGGAGGCTTGGACTGGCCAGGGCAGGTGGAAAGCTTGGCTTCCTCCATTGCCTGGGAAACCCTAGCCTCCTGCTCTCTCCGTGGCTGCAGCCATCTTGGTTGGGTTAATTTGCATACTCACTCCTGATTGGCTGGTGGGCGTGGCTTGTGGGTATAGCAGATGTATGGTCGATTTGCATATTACTCTTTTATTAGATAGAATTAAATGAATGCATTTTGAATCTGCTGATGACTCTGATTCTTTTGTAAGAAACCTACACATTTAATATTGAATATATGTATTTAAAACTATTTCCTTTTAACTATGTATAATATAATTTACTTTATACTTTAAATATTTCCAAAAATCATTGAAATTAGAAACTATGCCCACCAACAGTAATCCAGAAAGCTTTTATATGGATTTTGGTACTAAATATTTAATCAGAAAAAAAAAAAAACACATAGTAAATATCTGTACCTACTCTGTTCTAGGCTCAGTTAACCACCACTGTCACAGAAACTAATAGTTGTGTAAAATGGTAGTCAACAAAGAAGCAACAACAACAAATTAAGATGTCTGAGCAAAGAGCTGTAGAAGGCCAGAGGACAGAGTAACTGACTTTGATGAACATTTTGGAAGGGGAGAAATTTGTGCTTGGTTTTGAAAGCTACATATATATTTCCTATGAACTACAAAAGAATGTTAGAAATTAGTATATAGTGTAAAATAAACATGAGAATTCCATTTATTTGAAAAATATTGAGCATTGTATTATTATTTTCTCTTGTCTTCATTTCTTTAAAGTTTCTTAATGAGGCTTTTCAGTTTTCTTCACATAGGTCCCAGGAAATTTTATTAAGTTTATTCATACATAGGTTATTCATATTGTGGACCTTAAAAATATTTTTTTCTTGTATGTAATAGCTGTCACAAAGGATAACTAATAATTTTCTTTATTTTATCATATACACAAACATTTGTATTGAAGTATTCTGTATTACAGATATTTATTGACTGATTATTTCAGGTGTTCTAGGTATAAAGTTATAGAAAGTAGTGGTTATAAAGTAATCTTTAATTTCTAATTCACTAAAAACTTTTAAAAATCAAAATGGATGTTGAATTTTATCATTTGCATTTTTATAATCTTTAGAGATGCTCATTATTTTTTTCTCTTTAAATTATTAATGTCAAGAAAAGCACTAATGGATTTCCTAATGTTGAACTGTTCCTTGTACCACTGGAATAAACTTTCACTTACCATGTTTTAATGTACTGTTGGTATTGACTTACTAATAATTTATTTGGAATAAATATATCTTTGTTTATAAGTCAATGTATCCTATAGTTTACACTTTTGTAAGCTATCTTAATCAAATTTTAGTATCAGAGTCATACCAGCTTAGTAAAATAAGTTAGGAAATTAGGAAATTTCAAAAAGAGTACCATTTTGTACTCTCTACAACTTCATATATATGATAATTATCTGTTCTTTGGAAGTTTTAAAGAGTATGCCCATCTATTTGTAATGTACCAGTGTTTCTTGTCATATATTTTATATATAATTTCTTTCACACTATTCTGTCATTTTAAAGTAAAATTTTATTATACTTTTTGTCATATGGACTTCATGTTATTTGCTTTTATTTTTCTAGCAATTTTTCAAACCATAATTTCTGAGCCTGTAATACTGTCTAAGACTACTGACTTAAGTATGTAACCTACTTTTTGAAACATTGTGGAAGAGGTATTAATATCCATAGTTTGCATTTGTGGAAACTGGAACTTGGCAAGTTAAATTACTTGCTGAATGTCCTAGTACCGGAGCTCTTTATTAGATTCTGAGCTTCGGGGGACACAGTGTCCAGTGCATCATTATGTCCTGTATTTCCTTCATGGCTCCAGGCAGAATGCAGACACTCAATAATTGCTTGTAGAATTGAACAGAGACCACTTCTGCCTGACCCAAGGATCTTTCCATGAGTTACAAGGTAATGAAGTATTGTTGCTGCTTTTGTTTCTTAAGATGATAATTGTCTTAACATAAAACAAACAGAGTTATTATGTTTGAGTTCAGAAAATTATAAGCAGCACAAGTTTTATATTTCTCTTTTTAGTTAACAGTGTCTGGATACAATCCTATATAATAAAAGCCTAATATGCAAATAGACTGAACAGTGGAACAACCAAACAACCAGTCACTATGACATGTGCTGACCACCGACCACTAGGAGGCACACGCAGAACATGGCAGGCATTGGCAGCAGGCAGCAGACATGGAACACGGTGGGTGTCAGCCCTGTGGGATGGTGGAACAGGTGAGCAGGGGCACCAGACCAAGGCGGGGCGCTGGTCACTGTCATGGGGCCGAGCCTCTGGTGGTTACTAAAAATTCTTTGCTCACACGGGCCACAGTCCCGCCCAGCACTTTCACCTGCTGCTGGCGCTGGAGCCACCGCTCACACCCGCTGCCAGTGCCCAGCACCTGCCCTGATCTCTCGGCACTGTCTGAGGGTGCAAGCAGCAACTGCCGGCCCTGATCGCCCCTCAGGGTTTTTCCACCTCCCGCTGCTCCTGTGAGGCGATTGGGCCGGCAGCCACCGCTTGCTCCCAATCATTCAGTGCCGTCAGCAGGTGCGAGCAGTGGCTGCCCACCCCGATCACCCCTGAGGGCTTCTCCACCTCCCTCGGCTCCTGAGGGGCGATTGGAGCAGCATCCGCTGCTTGCACCCACTGACGGTGCCAGCCCCACTTGCACCTGCTGCTGGTACCGGCCCCAATTGCTCCATGCCATCAGTGGGTACAAGCAGGGCCAGCGCTGTCAGCACCTGGGAGTGGCAGCAGGAGCAGGGCTACCGGCAGACAGGGGACTTGGGACTGCGGCAGGAGGAGCCGGGTGGGGGCGTGGAGGACAGACCGAGACCTGCCCTGTGCCCACTGCAGTCTTGCGGCTGACAGTTCCTTTCAAAGTTCATGAATGTCATGCACCTAGTTTACTTATAACGTAAAGTACACATTTTTAGTGTAGAGCTGGATTAATTATGACAAATATATGTCACCATGCAATAAGTCAAAATATACATTTTCTGCCCTAGCCAGTTTTGCTCAGTGGTTAGCCAGTTTGGCCTGTGGACTGAAGGGTCATGGGTTCGATTCCAGTCAAGGACACGCAAGCTCAATCCCTGGCACAAAAAATTCATGAAGTTTTCTTGTATTTAAACTTAATGTAAATGTAAATTGATTTATTAAGTATTTACTGGTTTTTGTGCTTTTTTTTGGCATTCATGTATCTGTGAGATTCATCCATCATGTAGCAGTGGCTTATTTGTATATTTATTTTGATATGTAGAGCTACATTGGACGAACGCATTATTTGTTTATGTGTTCTCATATTGGTAGACGTATGAGTTTTTTCTGGTGTAGGGGATGATTATGAGTGAAGATTCTACTATTATTGAAGAAAGCCTCCTCAAGACATATACAATCATTTTTTCTTCTATTCTTCAATCTAGGAATATAATTGCAGTGTCATGGAGTAGCATATGTTTACCTATATTAGAAACTGTGTAACAGTTCAGCAATTTGGATGTGCTCTTGTACACTCCTACCAGCAATGAATGAGAATTCCAGTTGCTCTACATCCTCATCAACAATCGATAGTTTTCCTAGATTTACACCTTGTAACAGGTATCTGGTAGTATCTATATAGTTTTAAATTGCATTTACTTTTATGGTTAACTAGAGGCCCGGTGCATGAAATTTGTGCACAGTGGGTTCCCTCAGCCCAGCCTGCACCCTCTCCAACCTGGTACCCATCGAGGGATGTCCGACTGCTCGGGCAGTCAGACATCCCTATCACAATCCAGGACTGCTGGCTCCCAACTGCTCACCTGCCTGCCTTTCTGATTGCCCCTAACTGCTTCTGCCTGTCAGCCTGATCACCGCCTAACCACTCCCCTGCCAGCCTGTTTGCCCCTAACTGCCCTCCCCTGCAGGCCTGGGTCCCTCCCAACTGCCTTTCCCTGCAGGCTTGATCACCCCCAACTGCCCTCTCTTGTAGGCTTGGTCCCTCCCAACTGCCCTCCCTTGCTGGCCATCTTGTGGTGGCCATCTTGTGTCCACATGGGGCAGTCATCTTTGACCACATGGGGGCAGCCATCTTGTGTGTTGGAGTGATGGTCAATCTGCATATTACTCTTTTATTAGATAGGATAGAGGCCTGGTGCACGGGTGGGGGCCAGCTGGTTTGCCCTGAAGGGTGTCCTGGATCAGGGAGGGGGTTTCCTTGGGGCGTGGGGCTGCCTGGGCGAGGGGCCTGTGGTGGTTTGCAGTCTGGCCATGCCCCCTGGCGACCCAAGCGGAGGCCCTGGTATCTGGGGTTTATTTATCTTCTACAATTGAAACTTTGTAGCCTGGAGCGGAGCCAAGCCTTCTGCTTGCTCGGTGGCGGCAACCATTTCTATTGGAATTTATGTATCTTCTATAATTGAAACTTTGTAGCCTTAAGCGGAGGCCTGGGCCGGCCAGGGTGTGCGGAAAGCTTGGCTTCCTCCATCATCGGGGGCAACCCTAGCCTCCTGCTCTTTCCAGCTCTGTGGCTGCTGCCATTTATGTTTGGGTTTATGTATCTTCTATCATTGAAACTTTGTAGCCTTGAGTGGAGGCCTAGGCTGGCAAGGGCAGGCAGAAAGCTTGGCTTCCTCCATTGCCGGGGAAACCCAAGACTCCCTCCTGCTCTCTATGGCCGTAGCCATCTTGGTTGGGTTTATTTGCATATTCACTCCTGATTGGCTGGTGGGTGTGGCGGAGTGATGGTTAATTTGCATATTACTCTTTTATTAGATAGGATGATCTTGAACATCTTTTCATGTGCTCAGTTGTCATCCATATATTTTATTTTAATGAACTATATTTCATTTTTAAATTATTTTTATTGTGTTTTGAAAATTTTTACACATATTCTGAATATAAGTATTTTACCAATGTGATTTCTAAATATTTACTTCATGTCTGTAACTTTAAAAGGGTAGAATGTCTTTATTTTGATGAAATGCAATTCATCAAGTTTTTCTATTCTGGATCATTTTTTATTATATATCCTATGCTCTCTTCTAATTTTATGTCATTTTAGACTCCACATTTAGGTCAAGAATCCACTTTAAATTAATTTTCATATAACATGCCAGGCACAGATCAAAGTACAATTTTTTTCATATTGATATCCAATTTTTCCAACACTTCGTTGAAAGAAAATTTTTCCAGTAAATTTTCTTTACACACTTTTCAAAAATAAAGTGGCTATATAGGTATGAGTTTATTTATAGACTTTATTCTATCTATTTCTCTATTTTTATATGAATAGAACACTTAATTATTGTGTCTTTATAATAAGTTGAAGTCAGGTCATGATAGTTATATAATTTTATTCTTCTTTTTCAAAGTTGTTGGCTATTTCAATTTTTCTGCATTTACCCCTGAATTTTAGAATGAGCTTGCCAATTTCTATCAAAGCAAACAAAATACTTTCTCAGGTTTTACTTGGGTTTTCATTACTACTATAGATCAATTAGCGGCAAATGTCTAACATCTTAACAATTTTCAGACTTTCAATCCATGGGCAGTCTATCACTGTATTTTTTTTTTTTTTTAGAATCTTTAAATTTTTCAGTAATGCTTTATAGTATTCACCATTCAGATCTTTTAAATTCTAAATTGATCCATATTTACTATATTTAATAGCTACATCATACAATTCACCGCTTAAAGTTGGCTTTCACTTTCAAGATGCTGTTCTTTAAAGCATAAAAGATTTACTATTGATGAAGTCCAATTTATTAATTATAAAATTTGATTGCTTGTACCTTTGGTGTCATATCAAGGAAGTCATTGCATAATCCAAGATCATGAAGAGTTATACCTATTTTTTCTCCTAGGAGATAGATAATTTTGCCTCTCACTATTAGGTCTTTGATCATATTTTGAGTTAATTTTTATTAGGTCAGAGTCCAGCATAATTTTTTTGAATGAGGATGTCCAGTTGTCCCAACAGCATTAAAAAAATAATATAAATATTAAAAATAAATGCTTGATTGTTACAAATAAAAATAGGGTTTTCATAATAGTAAGAAATTTAATATTTCCTACCCTGAGCCAAACACTTTGCTGAGCCCTGGATGGATAGATTATTGAATAAGACAGACAGATCATGTCCCTCATGGTGCTTATAGTCTAGTTCTAGAAAAAGGTGCTGTTGTTACTGAATAGTTTTGAAACATATAACAAAAGTAAGAAATCAAATGTGTTAGAAATGTAGCATATGTATGCTTAATATTCATTTACGAATCCTTTTATCACTTTTTGAGATGGTGTAAGTTTTACATAGTTTTGTGGTCTCATAAAGTTTATGTTGGTGGATGTGAAATTTAATATTTATGATTCTGATTCTCTTAACTCAAAATGTTTTACAAGACCAAAAGAAAGTCTCAAAAGCCTTAAGAGATAATTTTAGGACTGTGCAGAGCATTGTACCCCCTGGAGAAATAGGAAGTCTGCCCAAGAGTAAACAGACTCCACAAGGCAATTTAAATTTGGTCTGAAGCTAAGAATCCACAAGATCTGGGTTGGTTCTAAATATTGGAAAACATTATTTCTTCCTCCTCATTATTATCCTGCTTGCCCCCTGTCACTGCATGATTACCAACCACAATCAAATTTTTTTTTTCAACTTAAATTTAGATTATTCAACTTCTAAAGGCTTGTTATTCATTAAAAAAGAATAAGTTGTACTATTTCATGATCTGTATCAATCAAATTCTATTAACTCAGTCACAGTTCTGTATATGAAGACTAAATAGTTCATAAAAGGAAAATGATTTAAAAAATTTAATTGATACTCTAGGTTAAAACTTAATAACAACAAAAAACCTCTCTCCAACTGAAAAGAAATATAAGGCTAACTGGAACATGCAGGACTTGGAAAAGATTCAGAGGCCAGCCATTAAAAAAAGCATCTGTCTGGAATGGCTTAGCTATTCACATGCCGACAGAGCGATTCTGGGCCAAAGTGTTTCATGAGGTCTTTTGCAGCTCAGATGGGCAATGATTCTCTAAATCCATGTTGGAACATGAGATTTAGTGAAACTATGCAATAGCCAGAATCCCATTATAATTCAATTTGAAATTGGCACCTGTCCTCACAGCAGGCTCACTATGGCCATTTCTTTAACCTTGCATAACCCAGCCCCACATTTTACACACTGATTTTTTGCACTCCACTACAACATGATGGGGAGAATTGTACTATGCGGTAATATAAATATACGTGGAAGCTAGGGCTTGTGGATAAACTTCCCAGAAACTGAGGTTGCACTTGCTCAAGAACAAAAAAGTGAGACATTTCTCAGTAACGACAGCCAGATAACCTAAATGCACACTGAGAGGCAGAGGGCTGGGCTACCTAGCACTCTTCCCCAGATTTCCATGTCTTGATTAGTGAAATTATCAACTTGGGACCCTGAGCCAGAAATCTCTTCTTTGCCTCCCAAGTTAATGCAAAGTTGTAATTCTTTGATCCAAGTATTCCTCACAGGAGGGGTTTTCTCTTGTCACTCCTAGGTCTATACCACAGTTCAGGCCCTTGGCTCCTATCATCTGTACTAATGCAGTAAGCTCTTGTAGAAATGATAAAACCTTACACATCAAGAAATAAGAAATACTATAATACATCTGCTAAGCAATACCTAGCTTAAGAAAGAAAACAATACCCATATATTTGAAGTAGCCTGTATACTACTGCTCTCCAACTATATCCTCCTGCTGCCCCACGCCCTGAAGAAGGAGCTTCTACCTTCATTTGGATTCTATTATGTCCATGCATGTTTTTATACACTTCATGGTCACATATACTTGCTACCTTACTTTGTTTCCTTCTGTAACTTAGGTTTACTACTTAACATTATTTTGAGAGTTATTCATATTAATTTGTAAAATTTTAATGTTTCTTTTCATAGCTGTTTGTATTCAATTGTGTGATTATATCACAATTTATTTATCCATTCTTTTGTTGATGGACAATTAGGCTATTTCTACTTTTTCCTATTATATAGGATTGTTATGAACATTCTTTTATGTGCCCTCTTGGCTTTAATATGCATAAATTTTTTAGATTATGTATCTAGAAGTGGACTTGGTGAATGAAGGAATATATCTTTAGCCATGCTGGTGTTGTTCAGTGGTTGAACATCAACCCATGAACCAGAAGGTGAGGGTTCAATTTCAGGTCAGGGCACATGTCTAGGTTGTATGCTCAATCCCCAGTAGGGGGTGTGCAGGAGGCAGCTGATCAATAATTCTCTATCATCATTGATGTTTCTCTCTCTACTTTTGCCTTTCTCTCTCTGAAATCAATAAAAAAATATATTTTTTAAAAATGACTATATCTCTGTCAAGGAGCAATAATATTTTACACTTCTCCTAGAAATCTCTGCTGCCCTCTGCCCTATGGCCTCTGCAATATTAGGCAATGCAGACATTGGAGGAGGTCTTGGAAAGGAAGTGCTCTCCTGTTGCCTGTGAGTTGAACCCCTGCACTCAGCAGCTACTTCTCCCCTCTCTTGTCCTTGCAATGGACATTCTACCTGCTGTTCCTAGAGTGGGAGTTTTTTCAAGGACACAGAGCAGTGTGTTCTTCAGACCATTTAGATGGTACATGTGACTGAATCCAGTTAAGGCCTCTATATAAACTTTCGACATTCTGCTGGGCAGGTATGGAGATCTATTTGTTTTGTGGCCACCAAGACAAGCCTCCTATATATTTAAGCTCCCTTGCTTATTAAAACTATTACCTACCAATATGGATGGGGCCAGTTTCAGATTTTACCCAGAAAACTCCTGACTTTTCAAACTAACACTGAATTCTTAATTTTTAAAAAATATTGAAGTACTGAATTATATATCATTCTGTGTTTTCTTGATTTCAAGTGAGATACAATATCCTTCAAGATTTTTTTTGCCACATGATTTATTCTACAAATTGCCTGTTTATAGTGTTTGCTAATTACTATTGGATCATTTTTGTTTTGATTATTGACTTGTAGGTATTACTAACATGTTCTAAATACCAATTATTTTCTGTTTAATACCTTGCAAATGTCTCTTCTTTGCTGCCTGCCTTGGCTTTCTCACTTTTTGAATGGAGTCTTGTGATAACCAGAGTATTTTATGTGTATAGTAAAATTACCATTCCTTTTTAAAGTTATGTTTGTCTAAAAAAGTTTTACTTTAATGTGAGGGAAACATTTTTTTCAAAAGCTTTAAAATAATTTTCATATGTGGGATAATAATGTACAATTTGTGTATGTCATTAAGTAGAGAACTATTTATTATTACTAGAGGCCCAGTGCACGACATTTCCTGTGGGAGTGCACTGACCACCAGGGGGCAGCTCCTGTGTTGAGCGTTTGTACCCTGCTGGTCAGTGAGCATCATAGGGACCGTTTTTTCCACCATTCAGTCAATTTGCATATTAGCCTTTTGTTATATAGAATTATTATTATTATTATTATTATTATTATTATTATTATTATTATTATACTAGAGGCCTGGTGCACAGATTTGTGCACTGGTGGGGTCCCTCAGCCTGGCCTGCGGGGATCGGCGGAAACCGGCAGTCCTATATCCCCGAGGGATGTAGTAATGCCTGAAGTGGCATCACTACATCCCTCGGGGATATGGGGACCAGCATGGGGACTGACTGGGCGCGAGCCCACGGCCACTTCTCGGTCATGGGTGCACTGTTATCGCCTAGGATGGGTGCACGGAGACTGCAGCAGGCAGCTGGAGAGGAGCCCAAGCCCAAGCCGGGTACCATGCCACTCTCGCTCATCCCGGCCCCACTGTGCCTGCCGCTGCCACCACATGGTAGGCTCGCTGCTGCTCTGCTGCGGTCTCCGTGCACCCATCCTAGGCGATAACAGCACACCCATGACCGAGAAGTGGCCGTGGGCTTGCACCCAGTCAGTCCGGATGCTGGTCCCCATCCAGGTCCCAGTCCAGAGTGGGGAGGGCCACACAGAGGGAGACTCCGCGGGAGAGGCTCATGCCGTCGCAGCTGTGCTCACCAGCCATGAACCCGGTGTCTCAAGCCCGTTGGTCAGCTGAGCGGTGCTCCCACTGTGGGAGTGCACTGATGGTCAGTGCGCTTCATAGCTACCGGTCAACCGGTCACTTAGACTTTTATGTATATAGATAGAAAGCTATCATTGAAGAGTTTGTCCTTTTCCCACTGATCTACAGTGACCATTTTAAGTCAAACTCAAGTTTTGATGCATACATGGGGTTGTCTCTGAGCTCTCTATTTTGTTTCAATAATCAAGTTTTCTTTTTCTTTTAAATACCAATTCCACATTGCCTTTTATCAATGCAGCATTATAATTATCTTCATAGCTAGTTAAATAAGTACCTGCATCTCTTCTTCTTTTTCCTCTACTTCTTCAAAAATGTCTTTACTGACTGGAAATTGTAT
Organism: Plecotus auritus; assembly: GCF_963455305.1. Taxonomy (NCBI): domain Eukaryota; kingdom Metazoa; phylum Chordata; class Mammalia; order Chiroptera; family Vespertilionidae; genus Plecotus; species Plecotus auritus. The sequence goes on along the minus strand of NC_137772.1, from coordinate 138,900,146 downwards.
TTCTATATATATTTTCAAATTCCTATAGCTTAAAAAAACACACAAAACTTTGGATTATCAAGAATTTGTATATCAGTGAATGGAGAATTGTCATATTTATGATACTTAATCATCTTACCCAATAGCCTGCTATTTTTTTTCTCAATTTTGTTGCTATCAAGAAGGTTATATTTTTACAATTATATTTCAGAGTTTCCAGTTGCTGAAATATAAAGCCATGATATAAACAATAATTTATTTTATGTTCATCAACTGCTCTGAACTGTCATTAATTTTAATAATTTAGATATAAATTCATTTTAGTTTCCTGAATAGGCAACATTTTGAGAACGATTATAATTTTGTTGCTATCCTTGAATTCCTTCTATTTTATATTTTTTAAAGAATAGTTAATTGAGTTTTAGAGAGAGGAGAAAGGAGCAGAAAATAGAAACTTCAATATGAGAGCATAAATTCAATTGCTGCTTCTTGCATTCCCCCAAACCAGGATCGAGCCCTCAAACTGGGCATATGCCCTAACCAGAGCAGAAGTGAGAGGAGTTAGAAGCAGGATTAGGCAGACAGGGTAAGGGGTGGAGCTAGCTGAAAGCACAAAATTTTTTGCAGAAAAACAATATGTCATAAAAACAGGATGTTTTGAGACAAAGATATTTTTTCTTGCAAGTGCAAAATAAAATGTTGCAAAAGGACAGGAACCAATCAGTAGCACAGATAGACAAAGGGTGGGCCTTTAGCAGAAATAAGGGAAAGAACAGAATGCTTCAGTTGCAACCCATTTGTGTCCCCTCCAGGAGTGGGAGCCTGTGTTTGCTTGCAATAAACTCCTGCCTTGCTTGAACTCCTCTGGTCTTGGGATTTCATTCTTCAGTTCTGTGAGATAGAAAAATTCCTGCTCACTGGTTCAAGTTTTAGAAGCAGCAGCTCTTTGGTGCATGGGACGATGCCTAACCAATCGAGCCACACTGGCCAGGGCTATTTTTTTTTTTTTAATCTTACAGGTAGAATCTCTAGTACATCTCTATAACAAAAGCCTAAGCGACCATTACGGCGGAACGACCAGTAGTTATGATGCGCACTGACCACATAAAGGTCTGTACTGGCATGGGTAACTAAGCTTTCCACCTCTTACTCCCCCATCAGTGACAGACATCTGCTTCTTGCTCAGCCAAACCATTTTTTCTGGTGCAGAAGCTTGAACAATTATATGAATTCCTTCAATAGCAAATGTCCTATTATGTTAGATCACTATTGTTGTTTGGAAACTTATGTTTACTTCCACATCAGCTTATTTATTTATGAAGTTTGGTACATACACATTATGAAGAAATAATTACACAGCAATGAGGAAGTAGATATTTTATTCATGTTTTCTATGCCATAATTTTAATTTTGCTTCTATCAAATAAAATGATTAAATTATACCAAAAGGAAAAAATAGAACAAAGTCCTGATTTGAGTTCAGTAAGCTATTATTTTCAATCTCACTTTAAAGACTGTTTCTCAAACTAAATAGGTAGATAGCATTTTTTTAGGGGTTCTTTCCACTGTAGCTCAATCAAGCACTGACTTCCAAACTATTACTCCTTCTCACATGTTTGTACCTTTTGATTATTTGTGGTTCATTCTACTCTTCAGCCTTATCCCTTTTCTTCCTTCTTGACATAATAATAGACTGGACCCCTAATTATTTTCTATCTGGCAAAACATTAATCACCTGTCCCACAGTATCTCTCTCCACCTCAACCACAATCTTTCCATTCAAACCTTTAACATTATCCTGGCTGACTTCAACCTAATTACCCACTCAATGCTCTGCTCTCTCTATTCTTTAATGCTCAAATAGTTCTACTTCAGGAGTTCCTCATTTCAATATACATCCAGTCCAGCACATTCTCTCTGTACCAACCTCCTGTCTCCATTATGTGTGTGTCCACTTAGAGTTATCATCAATAACGATACAATCTCTCTTGAAAATATTATTTTTCTTCTTTGATAGTCTCTCATTCATAAACCCTGATCTGGAAAATGTCCAACCCTAGATGAACCCAAACACATGAATTTTCAGTGCTGTTCTTAATGTGCTAAGCATCACTGAAGGAAAATGTTCTATTTAAATTAACTTTTAATAAACATTTGAGAAAGCTCAGTATATATTTGAGTACCTACTTATTACCAAGCACTGATACAGATACCAGGGGTACACATGGTAAAAAAGAAAAACAAACTCTATATCTTAAGATATAGAAATACACTGAATTTTATAGCCTCCCTATATTTATATATATCTCTATCTCTTCCTCTATCTCAATCTCTATCTCTATCTATCTCTATATATCTATATCATCTATATCTCTTTCTATCTATATCAAGAGAAAGAGAGAGAAAAGCAACAAGAGTGAGGGCACTTCATACCAGATATTAGAGTATCATATAAAGCCAAGTTCATCTCATTTACACCAGCCCAGCTCACAGAACCTCTAATTTCTGGAACACCTTGACACTGTATGAACCATTTCTTACCACTGTAGGACACAATGAGTTGTGAACTGATGTCCTTTATGGTGTGTGTGTGTGTGTGTGTGTGTGTGTGTGTGTGTGTGTAAGGCTAAAAGAACTACAGAAAATATTAACGTTATATTTTCTGAATTTTGAAAATATGTTAATATTTTCAATAAATATAACAATAGCAAAACATAACTTATATTTTGCAGGGAATTTGTAGTGATAGAAAATCTTCAATATGCAAATTGAAGAATGGACCAATTCAAGTTTAACAGAGTTGAACAATCATCTTTGAATAGTTAACCATCCTATAATCATCAAAACCTGAAAAATGTAATTGTGTATATATTAAAACTAGAGGCCCTGTGCATGAAAATCGTGCACGGGTAGGGTCCCTAGGCCTGGCTGGCAATCAGGGCCGATCTATGGGGTGACAAGTGGGGTGATGAGAGAGGCCCCCCGTGGGCACCTGCCTTGGCCTACCTAGTGCCATCGCTTGCCAGCCCCGCCCCTCACTGCCACAGCTGGGTGCCTCCCTCTGCGGGGCAACCAGTGGAACAATCAGGGGGCCCTCCTGGCACCCACCTTGGCTGGCCTAAGGCCTGTGGGCTGGGGGCAGCTCCTGCATTGAGTGTCTGCCCCCTGGTGGTTAGTGCACGTTATAGCGACCAGCCGTTCCACCAGTCATTCCACTGTTTGGTCGATTTGCATATTAGGCTTTTATTATATAGGTTATAGTAACTCTCTAAAATCATAACTAGAGAGCCTATACCCAAATACTATGGGACAATAGAAAAGGTATTAACATATTTTTGTAAGCAATCTACACATTTACATAAGACTATCATTTGTTATGCTCAGTCTTAATTGGCTGAAAACTTATCTCTATTTCATTTACAATTTAACTATCTTAATGTTAGCCTGATGAAACTAAATGAAACATTTGTAATTTACTTAAAATATTTACAAAATGCAAACCAGCCAATAAATTTTATCTTTACCTTCTAGGGAAGGGCAAAAGTAAGTTTACAATTATTAGTATGGAAAATAATACAATAATTAATAAATAATAATACAAGAATAAACTCTGTATTTTGTATACTCACAATTGTAAACCTACTTTTGGACAACCCTGTATTATTTTCACAGTTAACAAAATACTCTGGTGTGTTTTTTTTCTGCTTAGAGGAATCTATCATTATTTCTATCCTTTTGTAGGCTAGAAGAATTAAGCACATATACAACAAAATCATAACAGATTAATTTGAAGTACTGAAGCATAAAACATCTATATGTATAAAACCTTAATATGCAAATAGACTGAACGGCGGAACAACCAAACGACCAGTCGCTATGATGTGCACTGACAACCAGGGGGCATGCGCAGAACATGGAGGGTGTTGGCAGCAGGCAGTAGAGTGCAGAATATGGCAGGCATCAGCCACGGTGGGATGGTGGAGCAGGTAAGCCGGGGCACCAGACCAATGAGGGGTGCCGGTTGCTGTCGTCGTGATGAGCCTTTGGTGGTTACTGAAAATTATTTGCTCAAATGTGCCGTGGCCCCACCTGGTGCTTGCACCTGCTGCCGGCACCAGCCCCGCTCACACCCACTGCTGGCACTGGAGCCACTACTCACATCTGCTGCCAGCACCCAGCACCTGCCCTGATCGTTCAGCACCATCAGCAGGTGCAAGCGGCTGCTGCTGGCCCTAATCATCCCTGAGGGCTTCTCCATCTCCCCCTGCTCCTGAGGGGCAATCGGGGCAGCAGCTGCCACTCGCACCCGCTGCTGGCACCAGCCCCAGTTGTTCCACGTGGTCAGTGGGTGTGAATGGCAGCAGCAGGAGCAGGGCTGCTGGCAGAGGGGGACCAGGGGCTGCAGCGGGAGGGGCTAGGTGGGGGCACAGAGGATGGGCTGAGACCTTCCCCTGTGCCCACTGCATCCTCACATACCACAGTTCCTTTCAAGGTGCATGAATTTGTGCACTGGGCCCCTAGTTATTTTATAAACATTACTTTGACAGTTGAAGACTCAGCGTTATGGAGGATTTCTTGACAATTCTGTGGACTGGACACTAGAGTTTATCATTGTCCAATATCAGTTTTCCCTTCTCCAGTTGTATCCTTTACATATATCATGTTGCCTTGTAGCAAAGAAAAGTGGATGATTTTGAACTCTTGTTTGTAGATAGATACCATGTTCATTATTTAGAGAGGTAAAGTGAATTCTCCTGTATAATCTATTATTTAAGCATTATCAGTTACTAACATCAGCTCTTTGCTACATCTACTTAAAAGGAATATACAGTGTTTGCTGGCATTAGCACTAAATATAGTAAAATTCCTTATTTCAATTATGTATTATCTCCAGGCAATAGGTGACTAAAGAAGTAAAAGTTTCTTGTGTGATAGGTTGGATTGTGATATTGCCCAATGCAGTTTGGCAGAGAGACAGCAGAATAGTATAAGAGGTCAGTTCAGGTGACTTTGACGATATTATCAGAGCAGAACTATGCTGAAAAGTCAGTATGCTTGATGTTTACATTTGGAATAGGCACCTGGTAGGAAGGAAAGACAGCAAGTGAAAAGGAGAGGAGAATTAAAAAGGAGAAGAAAAGGAGTCACATAACGCAATGTTTATTACCCTCCAGAGAGACCAGTCACTTCTATTTACATTGAGACTAATATATATCCATCACAGCCAATGTGACCACCTTCCCCCTGAGATTTATTGAGAAATAATTGACAAATAAAAATGTATATATTTAAAGCGTACATAATGATGTTATATACATATAAATTATGAAATATATACCATGATCAAGTTAATTAACACATCTATCATCTCATATTAACTTTTTCTTTTGTGAGAATGTTTAACATCTACTGTCAACAAATATTAATTATACAATACCATATTATTAACTACTAGAGGCCCAGTGCACGAAATTCGTGCACGGGAAGGGGTGTCCCTCAGGCCAGCCTGCACCCTCTCCAATCTGGGACCCCTCGAGGGATGTCCGACTGCCCATTTAGGCCCGATCCAGGTAGGATCAGGTCTAAACGGGCAGTCAGACATCCCTCTCACAATCCAGGACTGCTGGCTCCCAACTGCTCGCCTGCCTGCCTTCCTGATTGCCCCTAAACTGCTCTGCCTGCCAGCCTGATCACCACCTAACCACTCTCCTGCCAGCCTGATTGATGCCTAACTGCTCCCCTGTCAGCCTGTTTTCCCCTAACTGCCCTCCCCTGCAAGCCTGGTCCCCCTCAACTGCTCTCCCCTTCAGGCCTGGTCCCCTCCCCCCAACAACTGCCCTTCCCTGCAGGCCTGGTCACCCCCAACTTCCCTCCTCTGCTGGCCTGGTCACCCCTAACTGCCCTCCCCAGCAGGCTTGATCACCCACAACTGCCCTCCCTTGCAGACCTGGTCCCTCCCAACTGCCCTCCCCTGCTGGCCATCTTGTGGCTGTCATCTTGTGTCCACATGGGGGCAGTCATCTTTGGCCACATGGGGGCAGCCATCTTGTGTGTTGGAGTGACAGTCAATTTGCATATTATTCTTTCATTAGGTAGGATAGAGGCCTGGTGCACGGGAGGGGGCCGGCTGGTTTGCCCTGAAGAGTATCCCAAATCAGGGTGGGGGTTCCCTTGGGGCATGGGGCAGCCTGGACAAGGGGCCTGTGGTGGTTTACAGGCTGGCCACGCCCCCCGGTGACCCAAGTGGAGGCCCTGGTATCTGGGATTTATTTATCTTCTATAATTGAAACTTTGTAGCCTTGAATGGATCCAAGCCTCCTGCTCGCTCTGTGGCTGCAGCCATTTTTGTTGGGATTTATTTATCTTTTATAATTGAAACTTTGTAGCCTTAAGCAGAGGTCAAGGCAGGCCAGGGCAGGTAGAAAGCTTGGCTTCCTGCATTGCCAGGGAAACCCAAGCCTCCTGCTCTCTCTGTGGCTGCAGCCATCTTGGTTGGGTTAATTTGCATACTCGCTCTTGATTGGCTGGTGGGCGTGGCTTGTGGTGTAGCGGAGGTACAGTAAATTTGCATATTACTCTTTTATTAGATAGGACTAGAGGCCGGATGCATAAAATTCATGGAAATGTTGGCCTTCCTTCCCCCGATTGCCAGAGCGGCTTCCCTCTGGCACCTGGGAATTGGGCTTCTTTTGCAGCCCCAGCTTCGTCCGGAAGGTTGTCCAGAAGGATGTCTGGTCTAATTAGCATATTACACTTTTATTATTAAAGATAAATACTCTATTATAAGTTTATAACATTCCATACATATCATATTTTTTATCCATTCAGTTGTCAGTGGACATGCAGGTTTGTTTCGAACCATGAAACAGAATAGAGAGCACCTAAACTTTGGCAAGGAACAAGAATACACAATGGGGAAAGGATAGTTCCTTCAATAAATGGTGCTTGGAAAATTGGTTATTCATATGCCAAAGAATGAAACTGGACCCCTATCTTACACCACTAACAAAAATTAACTCAAAATGGATTAAAAAAACTTAATATTAAATCTGAAACAAAAACTCCTAGAAAAAAATCATAGGAAAAAACTCCTTGACATTAAACTTGGCAATGAAGTTTTAGACATGTCACCAAATCAGGTTTCAAAAGATAAATTAAACAAGTGTGACTACATTAAACTAATACTTTCTTCACAGAAAAAGAAACCATCAGCAAAATGAAAAGGCAATCAACAGAGTGGAAGAAAATATTTGCAAATCATGTAATTAAAAGGGGTTAATTTCCAAAATATTTAAAGAAATCAATTCAATAGCAAAAAGATAAATAATTCCATTAAAAATGGGCAAAGAACCTCAATATGTATTTTTCTGAGGAAGACATATAGCTGGCCAACAGGTACATGAAAAGATGTTCAGCTTCAGTTATCAGAAGAAATGAAAATCAAACTACAATGCAGTATCACCTCACATCTGTTACAATCTTACCTAATAATAGACAAACATGTAAATTGACTGTACCTCCACTATGCCCACAGCCAATCAGAGTGAGTATGCAAATTAGAAGGCCAAAGTGGCTGCGCCCAGCTGCTCCAGGCGCAGAGTGGCCAAGCAGGACACCAGCTATGAGAGGGAGGGTGGGGGGTGAAGGGATCTACAGGAGTGGAGTGCCACAGTGAAGACAAGACTGCAGACTCTGGAATCTGCAGCAAAGATGAAGATGGCAGACCCCGGCCGGAGTCTGCTGCGAAGACGAAGATGGAAGACACTGGCCAGAGTCTGCAGCGAAGATGAAGAAGGCAGACTCTGGCCGGAGTCTTGTTATTTCTTATCTTATTTATTTATTTATTTATTTATTTTTTAAATAATAGCCACTCTAACAGGTGTGAGGTGATACCTCACCTTGTTTGTTTCTGTTCCCTCATGGGTCACAGTATTGAGCTGTCTATTGACAAATGTAGGAAAACTAATATTTTAGAGATTTAGACATTTTTAAAAAATTATTCATTTTTTTCAAATTTAAAAAAGAACGTTAAATGGGGGAGTGTTGCTTCATCTTGACTGGAAGCAAAAATTCTCTATTTGGGCTATTTTACAATTTTCATTTTCATTTGAAGAATTATTTATCTGAATCTTGATATATTATTGCAATTCTATGTGATTTTTAACCTGAAGTCTATGTGTTCTTCTGATTAAAGTGGAAAAATGTCTGAGAAGTAGAATTTAGAAGAATAGCATTTTAAGATATTTTTTAAGTTTGCATTCTTTTTGGTATTTTATGTGTTTCTAGCACCTATAATAATAAACTGTTTTTATGGACTGAATTTTTGTGTCTCTCTAAAATTTGTATGTTGAAACATTAACCCCAAATGTGATGGTATTTGAAGATGTGGCCTTTGGGGGGTAATTTGTGTTAGCTATGTCATGATGCTGATGCTCTCTTGAGATGAGTGTCCTTCTAAAAGAGGCACCAGAGAGCTTGCTCTCGCTCCAATACCTGCACATGAAGAAGAGATCATGTGAACAAACTGATATGGTAGCCACCTGTATATAAGCCAAGAGAAGAGTTCTCAGAATTAAATCCACATTGTTTGCACCTTGATCATGGACTTTCAAGCCTCTAGAGTTGTGAGAAATGCGTTTCTGTTGTTTAAGCTGTACTGTCTATGGTATTTTGTTATGGTACTTCACACTAAATAAGACAAAATGTATGTAAAGAAGAATAGATTTTTTTTTCTATCATGGGCATGTTAGAAAAGAGAGTAGCAGATCTAAAGCAGACCAATTATTTTTACCGAATGTGCATGTGACTGTGTATTTAAATGTGTATGTTTAGATAGAAACTAATTCTTTCCTGAACAAAGAAAAGATGAATTGGGAATCTGCCTTTTTATTTTTTTTAAGAATATTGATCAGGTGAGAGGGCGTTAGAGTTTGGTTATCTGGATTGAATCCTAGCACTATCAGAAATTGACTGCAAGATCATGTACAAGTTACTTAGAGTCTATCATGTTAAATTGGAATACTAATAGTTTTTTTCACATAAAATTTTTAAAGCATTTAAAAGGAAAAAGTCATATATCAGTGAGACATTTTAATTTATTAATAATTTTAGTGATTATTTTGTATCACTACTAATCATGCTGCTTTGGGCAAGTAAGTCATTTAGCCATTAGAAATTTGTGTTCTTACTTTTAAAGTAGACATAAGGATTCTCACCTTTAAGAACCTGTGTAGAGAAAGGATATAATGTGTGTGAAGTTCTCAATAAAATTTCATTCAGAGTACATGTTAGTATTTTAATTTAGTATTTTAAAGTACTTATACTAGTTTTATTTTTGATATTTTAGAATTAGCTTAATTGTTTTAAAAATGTTTTCATTGAAAGTTATTTAGTGTGTGTGTGCATAACCTTTTTTCTGTAGGAACATACCAATTCTCCTTTTCTCAGAGATGTAATAGAAAAATAAACTTTATTTCAATGCATTTATTTTTCAATCTTGTGACAAAACTATAATAAATAGCAATCTTATTTAAAGATCATGGAGTGAGAGTCCTGTAGTTTCAATGCATCAAAAGTCTTTGTAGAGTCACTACATGAGTCCACATCCAACCAAAGCACATAAAGGTCACATCAAAAGCATGTTCCTTGCAGCAGCAGAATCATTGGGATAGAGTGTGGGGGAAACTTTTTTTTCTAATGGCAATGATTCTTGTTTAAATTAACACAAGTGTGAATCTTCCCAGTATCTATTATGACTAATGATATTTAACACCTTTTCATGAGCTTCTTTATGATCTGAACATTTCTTTTGGTGAAATGTCTCTTTATTTTTTAGTTAGATTGACTTCTTTTTTATTGCTCAGATTTAAGAGATCTTACATATTCTAAATAACATCTTTTTTGTCAGTTATGTGTTTTGAAAATGCTTTCTCCTCCTCTGTAGCTTATCTTTTCATCCATATAACATCAAATTTTGTAATTCATCAAAATTTATTTTTTCTGTATTATACTTTGTTGTAAAGTCTAATCCTTTTTCTAGACTTTGATTCCAAAGATTTTCATTTATGAATTTCCAAAGTTTTGTAGTTTTACACATTTTGAATTTTTAATGCGTAAGATATGGATGCTTTTATTGCATATATATATATATATATATATATATATATATATATATATATATATATATAAAAGCCTAAATGGTCATTACAACCAAACGACCAGATGACTGGCTGGTAGTTATGATGTGCACTGACCACCAGGGGCCAGACACTCAATGCAGGAGCTTTCCCCTGGTGGTCAGTGCACTCCCACAGCCAACTTCCCGTGGCTGGCCAACCTCCCGTGGTCCCTTCCCCTGGATGGCTGGCCCCAGTCAGGATTGGGCAAGATGACCCCAATCAGCCCCAATCACCAGCCAGGCAGAGGGACCCCACCTGTGCAGCACAAATTTGTGCATCAGGCCTCTAGTAGATATATATTCCAGCATCATTGGTTGAAAAGGCTATATTTTATAAATTGAATTTATTTTTATCTTTGTCATAAATCAGTTGAGTGAATCTGGGTGGATTTATGTGGGGAAGCACAAGACTTTCTGTAAGGAGGAATCCCTAAAAGGTTGGGGGCTTCTAGGAGGACCTTGCTGAAGGCAGCAGACCCTACCTTGACTTTTTCAAATAAGTGTGAGCCCCTGGGTGTTTTATTGGAATCTTTATGCTTAATCTTTAGGTGTCTTTGCTTAAAGGACACTGCAGACACATGTGTCCTCCCAAGATTACTTACCCTACTGATTGTATCTAAAAGATAAACTTTATCTCAAACTGCTGTTACAATAAAAGCCTAAAGAGGCAGGCCATCGAGGCTGTCTGGTTCCTTTAGCCACACAGTCCCTTAGCTCTCTCTCTCACAGCAAACCTGTGTCAGAGTAATTATTCATCCGTCACTCATGGTCTGGCAGATTTATTCTTTTCCATTGATCTATGTGTCTGTCCTTCTACCAGTACTAAATAGCATTGATTACTGAAGAAATACAATCAGCATTCAAAGCAAGTAAGTTGATTCCTCCCATTTTATTCTATATAAATATTTTTATTATAATTCCTTTGCCTTTCTTTATAAATTTTAAATTAATCTTGTACATCAGTTTGGAAAGAACTGATAGCTTTACTATGTTAAATCTTTTAACATGGTATTTATATAGATATTTCTTCTTTCTTTTAGCAGTGTTAGTTTCCCAGCATAAAAGTATTGAGCATGTTTTGTTAGAATTACATGTAACTATTTTTGTGTGCATATTTATAAATAATATTGTTATTTTAATTTAGTTGCTCATATGTTCATTTCTAATAATAGAAATACAATTTATTTTCCATATTTCTCTTATATCCTGTAACCTTGAATTCACGAATTAATTCTAGGATTATTTTCTAGATTTCTTGGATTTTCTTTACAGAAAATTATGCTATCTTCCAATAAAAAGAATTTCAATTTTTTCTTTTCATTTGTACACCTTTTATTTCCTTTTTTTTTAATCTCATTTCACTGGCTAGAACTTCCAGCACTTCTAAAATAAAAGTGTAAGAGCTTTGTTCTTGATCTTAGTAAGAAAGTATTTAGTCTTCCAGTATTAAGTATAAAGTTAATTGTAAGCTTTTTTAGATTGTTTTAATCAAATTGAGATTTTTTTTTTTATTTTCCTTTTTCTGTCAGGTCAGTATAATATTATTTTGATATTTTTTCAAAAAATTTTTTCTGCATCAGTTCATATGATCATGTGATATTTTGCTTCCTGTTTATTTATATAGTGGATTACATTGGTTGTTTACTGATTTAAAAAAATATATTGAACCAGATTTAGGCCTGTTTTTGTTTGCTAATGTTTTCTTAAATAGTTTGCATCTATATTCATGGGGAATATTGATCTGTAGCTTTCTTTTATTGTACTATTCTTGCCTGCTTTTGGCATCTGGATAATATTAGCTTCATAAAATTAATTGGGAAGTGTTTCTTCTATTTTATGGGAGAGATTAAATAGAATTGGTGTTAATTCTTTTTTTAAGTTTTTGTAGAATTCTTTAGTGAAACCATCTGGGCCCAAAGATTTCTTTCTTAGGAGTTTTTAAAATTACAGACTCAAATTATGTAATAATTAAATGCCAATTAAAATTAACTATTTCATATGAGGTAAATTGTGGTAGTTTGTGTTTATGGAGGAATTGATACATTTTATCTAAGTTGTCAAACTTTTGTGTATAGAGTTGTTCATAATAGTTTCTTTTTATCCTTTTGATGTCTGTGTTATCTGTGGTAATATCACTTATTTTATTCCTAATATTGATAATCTGTGTCTTTTCTTTTTGTCAGTATTGACAGAGATTTTTAAACATTTTTTTAAAAATCTTTTCAAATCTGCTTTGTGTTTCATTGAATTTCTCTTTTTAATTTTATTGATTTCTGCTCTTATACTTATTTTTTCCTCCTGTTTATTTCATATTTATTTTGCACATATTGTTATAGTTTCTTAAGATGAGAGCATAAATAACTTATTAGAGACATTCTTTTCTAATTCATCAATTTTCTGCTATAATTTACCTCTCAACACTGCTTTAGATGTGAACCAGACAATTTAATATGTTACATTTTCATTCAGTTAAAAGTAATTTTTATTTTATTTGAGACTTCTTTTTTGACCCATTGATTATTTAGATATATGCTGTTAGATGTATGTTAGATATTCAGGTGTTAAGATATTTTCTATTATTTTTCTATTATTAATTTCTATTTATATTTTATTCTGGTTAAAGAATATACTCTATGTTTTTTTCAATTCTTTTAAATTTATTAAGATTTATTTTATAATCCATGATATTGTGGATTTTAATGTATTGTTCATGGAGACTTGAAAAGAATGTATATTATTCTGTTGTTATGTGGATTGTTTATTAAATGTCATATAAACTCTGTTGGTTGATGGTGTTATTAAGTTCCTCCATCCTTACAAATTTTATGTCTGGGTCTTCTAACAGTTGTTTTAAGTCTCCAACTGTAATTTTTGGATTTTAGAGACATTTTTAGTCTTTAAAGACGATCTATAAGGATAATATGTCAGGGAATGAAACACTTAGTTTTAATATGGATTTCCTTACATACACAGAAATAGTGTCTACCCATGTGGACATTAGTAGAGAATAAGAAATCAAATTCTACTCATTTGCCATAACCTTGCTCTTTCAGCTTCACCTAGTGAAAGCATTTGTGGCTCCTCCCTCTCTCCCAGGTCAGTCTACTTGTTCTAGGTAATAGGTGAGGTGTGTTCCATTTCAATATACAGAGGAATAAGAAATAAAGTATTAGTTCCAAAAATGCATCTGAAGAGAGAACTTCAGATGATATTTACAAATATGCACTTTGCATCTCTCTGATGATTAATGACTTTGAGCATTTTTTCATATTTCTCTTGGCCTTTGTATGGCCATTTAAGAGCAGTATCTACTTAGGTCCTTTGCCCATTTTTAATTGGATTATTTGTCTTGCTTTTAAGTTGTATGAGTTCCTTATATACTTTGGAAATTAACCCCTTATCGGATATATCATTGGGAAATATGTTCTCCCATGCAGAGGGCTGTTTTTTCATTTTGTTGATGGTTTCTTTTTCTATACAAGAGCTTGTTGTTTTTTTTAATATCAAACTATACTTACTGTTTACAGTAATAAAGGACAACAAAGAATGTACAAATTGTGAACAAACAGCAGAGCCAGCAGACACCACATCCACATCCCAACAGCAAAACACAAAGGAAAGGCAAGGTTCCAGGCAAGCAAGAGATGATGGTCCAGGTCACCCTGTCCGGGTAGCAGAATGAGGCAGAGCTGGGCCATCAGGCAGCATGGGTTCCATACAGAAGGGCAGGAGGAGAACTTAAAGTTTAATAGGTATAGGTTCCAAAATGTTTCACAGAAATGAAACCGCAGTTAATGTCAGGAAAGCGGCAGAGCACATCCATGAGAACAACATGAAGTCATCTTTGCACGGGGCCCATTTGTAACCACACTTTCAAGTAGCTCTTTGACACAAAAATGTCACTGCAAAATCAGCAATACTTAATCGTACTTTTAAAAATATGGAATGCTTCACGAATTTGCGTATCATCCTTGCACAGGGGCCATGCTAAACTTCTCTGTATCATTCCAATTTTAGTATATGTGCTGCCGAAGTGAGCACAGAGCTTGTTCTTTTGATGTGCTTCCATTTGTTTATTTTCTTCTTAGTTTCCTTTGCCCTAGAAAATGTATCTGTAAACATATTGCTACAAGACTTGCCTGAGATTTTGCTGCCTATGGACATATAGAAAGCCAAGAGACATATGAAAAAAAGCTCAGTCACTAATCATCTGAGAGATGCAAATGAAAACGACAATGAGTTATCACCTCACACCTGTCAGAATGGCTGTCTTCAAATCAACAATGACAAGTGCAGGCTAGGATGTGGAGAGAAAGGAACCTTCGTGCACTGCTGGTGGGAATGCAGACTGGTGCAGCCACTGTGGAAGACAATATGGAGTTTCCTCAAAAAATTAAAAATGGAACTCCCATTTGACCCAGTGATCCCACTTTTAGGAATATATCCTAAGAAACCAGAAACACCAATCAGAAAGGATATATGCACCCCTATGTTCATAGCAATACAATTTACAATAGCTAAGATTTGGAAACAGCCCAAGTACCCATGACAGATGAGAGGATAAAAAGGCTGTGGTTGATTAACACAATGGAATACTACATGGCTGTAAAAAAGAAGGAACTTTTACCATTTGCAACAGCATGGATGGACTTGGAGAGCATTATGCTAAGCAAAATAAGCCAGTCAGAAAAAGGTAAGTATCACATCATCTCACTCATATATAAAATCTAATGAACAAAATAAACTGATGAACAAAATAGATCCAGAGACATAGAAGCATGGAACAGACTGATGAATTTCAGAGGGAAGTGGGGAAGGAGGTAGAGGGGACAGTAGGGAGAGATTAACTGGGGAACTTATATACATATATGCATAGCCTATGGACATAAATAATTGTGTGGTGAAGGCCTGGGAAGGGGGAGTGTGGGGTGGAGTGGGTCAATGGGGAAAAATACACAAAGGGGGCATCTGTAATACTTTCAACAATAAAGATAAATTTAAAAATTATGCACTTTGGAAAAAATGAGTAAGGCCATATGAGATCTGTTATAGCTATTGGCATCTATGCATGGTTCTAGCAGAAAATTTGAGGTAGATGGTTAAACATTTATATTGTCATTGATTTCTCTTCTATTATAAATAATGAATACAAATATGCTGGCTGATAAATAGGGGATCAAGAAAAAAGACATAAATAATGATTATTGCAGAATTATTATAGAATAGTTACAGTTCATTAAGACTAGGTATATTTAGGGAAGAAAAATATGAGAGTATCGAGGTCATGAGATAGTTTTCATGTTTATATATTTTCTACAAATTGCATAGCATTACATAATTTTAAAAATACTTCAAAATTTTTTTTTTCAGTCATGTTTGTTAGAGATAGGTGTTTCTTTCAAGTTCACTTTAATGTTATTAAAGAAAAAAACTGGAGGTCATAGATAATAGATGAATTGATCCAACTTTTTAGCCAGTATAGGAGAGGACATTAGATTCTAGGTCTAGAATTTATTTCATTCGGTCATGGCTGCCTCTATATTAGAGGAGGACTTTCGGGACTCTACAGAAACCCACCAAAACTAACAAATCTTGTTTTCATGCAATTCAAATACTCACATTCTGCAAGTGTTCCATGTATGTGTTATTTATTTGTTTTTGATACCTCAGTTACTGGAATTTTAAGATAAAGATAATAGTAATAAAACATGCCATGGATATGGATATGAATAACTAAATATATAATTGACTATCCTCATGTAAATATAATGGTTTTTCAGGAAAAAATTTTTTTAAATATATTTTTTTATTGCTTTCAGAGAGGAAGGGAGAGGAAGAAAAAGATAGAAACATCAATGATGAGAGATTGGCTACCTTCTGCACACCCCCTACTGAGAACTGAGCCTGCAACCCAGGCATGTGCCCTTGACTGGAATCAAACCTGGGACCCTTCAGTCCACAGGCTGATGCTCTATTCACTGAGCCAAACCAGCTTCATCTCAGGGAAAATTTTTTTTTTTTTTAAATTTCAGCTCTCACCTGCTTTTATTATTTTTTATTGTCTAAAGTTTTACATATGTCTCCTTTTTCCCCAATTGACTCCCACCCCCAGCCATTTCCACTCTGGACAAGCCCCACACTGGCCCAGTGCCTGTGTCCATTGGATATGCTAATATGCATGCATACAAGTCCTTTGGTTGCTCTCTAATGCCCCCGCCCCGTCCCCCCCCCCGCCCCCCCGCTCCCCTACCATTTGTCTCTGGATCTATTCTTGTTCACCAAATTATGTTGATCATTATATCCCACATATGAGTGAGATCATGTGATATTTATCTTTTTCCGACTGGCTTATTTCGCTTAGTATAATGCTCTCCAGTTCCATTCATGCTGTTGCAAATGGTAAAAGTTCCTTCTTTTTTATATCAGTGTAGTATTCCATTGTGTGGATGTATCACAGTTTTATAATCCACTTATCTGCTGATAGGCACTTAGGCTGTTTCCAAATCTTAGCTATTATAAATTGTGCTACTATGAACATAGGGGTGCATATACCCTTTCTGATTGGTGTTTCTGTTTTCTTGGAATATAGTCCTAGAAGTGGGATCACTAGGTCAAATGGAAGTTCCATTTTTAACTTTTTGAGGAAACACCATACTGTCTTCCACAGTGGCTGCACCAGTCTGCATTCCCACCAGCAGTGCAGGAGGGTTCCTTTTTCTCCACATCCCCGCCAGCATTGTCATTTGTTGATATGTTGATGATAGCCATTCTGGCAGGTATGAGATGATATGTCATTGTTTTGATTTGCGTCTCTCAGATGATTAGTGACTTTAAGCATGTTTTCATATGTCTGTGGGCCTTCTGTATGTCCTCTTTTAGAAAGTGTCTATTTAGATCCTTTGCCCATTTTTTATTGGATCATTTATCTTCCTTTTGTTAAGTTGTATGAGTTCTCTGTAAATATTGGAGATTAACCCTTATCAGAAATATCATTGGCAAATATGTTCTCCCATGCAGTGGGCTTTCCTGTTGTTTTGTTGATGATTTCTTTTGCTGTGCAGAAGCTTTTATTTTTATGTAATCCCATTTGTTTATTTTCTCCTTAGTCTCCATTGCCCTAGGAACTGTGTCTATAAAGATATTGCTACCACATATGTCTGCTATTTTGCTGCCTATGGAATCTTGTAGGATTTTTATGGTTTCCCACCTTACATTTAAGTCCTTTACCCATTTTGAGTTTGTTTTTGTGTATGGTGTAAGTTGGTGATCTAGTTTCATTTTTTTGCATGTATCTGACCAAATTTTCCAACATCATTTATTGAAGAGACTGTCTTGACTCCATTGTATGCTCCTGCCTCCTTTGTCAAATATTAATTTAGTGTAATGGCTTGGGTTGATCTTTGGGTTCTCTGTTCTGTTCCATTAGTCTATATGTCTGTTCTTGTGCCAGTACCAGGCAGTTTTGAGAACTGTGGCTTGGTAATTTAGCTTGATATCTGGTATTGTGACCCCTCCAACTTTGTTCTTCTTTCTCAGGATTGCTGTGCTATTAAGTCTTTTTTTTATTCCAGATGAATTTTTGGAGAGTTTGTTCTAGATCTTTGAAATATGCCATTGGTATTTCAATGAGAATTGCATTGAATCTGTAGATTGCTTTGGGTAGTATGGACATTTTAATGATGTTGATTCTACCAATCCATGAACATTTTTTTATGTCTTCCTCTATCTCTTTTTTCAATGTCCTATAGTTTTCAAAGTACAGGTCTTTTACATCCTTAGTTAAGTTTATTCCTAGGTATCTTATTTATTTGTTTGTTTGTTTTTTGGTGCAATGGTAAATGGGATTATTTTTTTCATTTCTCTTTCTGTGAGTTCTCAGAGAAAATTTTAATATTTGGGATCATCTGCTCTCATAAAGGAACAATATAACTTTTGCAATGTAGCTGGTTCTCTATAGTTTAAATGTGCAGTTGTAAAACAAAGCTCCTATGGATAAAATGATTTTAAAAATGGCTGATATAATTATTTTTTTGAATAAACTTTAAGTCTTGTCCAGTTTTCTACTGTCAATTAAATATTAAGATATTAAAAACAGTTCAATAAGACATTGAATGCAAATCTACTATGTTGGAAGAAAAAATGTTTCATTTTTTTACTGCTATTTCCCCATATGGTGGTGAAAGATGTTAAAAATCAAGCCATATTATGGAAACCATTCTAATGCAAAGAACAAAGCTAAGTAATCTAAATCTAAATAATTAAAAAATGAGGCCTGAGCTTTTTTTAAAAAGGTTTTTGAATTAATACTTGTATTAATATCAACATCTCTCTTATTTGGGATCCAATTATTCATTAATTTATTCATATTTTATATAGATTCTAGTTGAATTTGATAATATTTGAGAAAATTGAACAAATAAAAATTGCTCATTAATTTATACAAAGGAAATATGGTCTTAATGACAAAAAAAACTTCACTACTGAATATTTATACACTTTAGACACCAACCATATTAGAACCATTCAACTGAGAGTACAAAAATAGTCTTGAAAATGGCAGTGCTTTAAAAAAATAATTCTCCGTAATTATAATGTAAAATTTTTAAAACCGATTTCAAACTCAATTGAACTTTAAAGTTTTGTTTTTTCACCTCCCATTCTGTTGGTAAAAAGTCAAATATTTGTTGCCAAAACCGGTTTGGCTCAGTGGATAGAGCGTCGGCCTGCGGACTGAAGGGTCCCGGGTTCGATTCCGGTCAAGGGCATGTACATTAGTTGTGGGCACATCCCCAGTGGGAGGTGTGCAGGAGGCAGCTGATCGATGTTTCTCTCTCATCGATGTTTCTAGCTCTCTATCCCTCTTCCTTCCTCTCTGTAAAATATCAATAAAATATATTTTTTTAAAAAAGTCAAATATTTGTCTACAAATAGTGGGTTGGTTAAATCAATTATATTACATCCATCTAGAATAATACTGTGCAGACTTTAATAATTGGAGAGTATCTATATCAATGTTATTAAGGTGAAAATAGCAAAACAAAATTATTCCATTTTAGTTTACAAACATCTACCTATTTTTTCATTCAATCTATTATCATCTACCTATATCTAATGTGTGCAAAAGGAAAAGAAAAAACAAACACACCAAAAACTTACATCCTGAAGAAGATACACAAGGTGTTGGTGGTTAGCTAGAGGTGAAGGGTGGGGTTATAGGATTGTGCAGAGAAAGAGCTTAAGGAGACTCTCATTTTCTACTTCCCATTGTTAAGTACAATTCAAATGCTTTATAAACAGCAAGCATTAGTTATATAATCAGAAATTTTTATTTTAGAAAATAAAATAGAATGGAGAATATGTATTGTAGCTTTGTGGCAATTAGCTTTATTTCTAATGTCAGTAATCCTAGTGTCTGAATCAACTCTCTTTTCAAATGTTACTAACATCTAGAAACCATCAGGACACTCTTTTTGTGATAAATAATATTAAACAATAAATTATTATCAATGCAGTATGAGGTAGTAAGAGGAATCAGAGTCACAGGGAATTGATATAGTTATTGTCTGATTTCAAAGACGTATCAGGGGAGCTCTAACACAGTGGAGGGAACTCTTCAGGAAGAGGGTGAATTGCTGTCTGCAGAGCAGAATTAAGTATGGTTTTCTCTGAGGAAATTCTGGAGGAGAGAGAATTAGGTAAACTGCAGGACTTGCTCTCTCCTGAAAAGCAGCATTCTAAGCTTACTTAATTTCCTTGGCAAATTTCCCAGCACAATGATGCATTTTCATAAATGTATATTAGGTTGGGATGAGGGAATCCCAATCAACACAATTAGTTGATGCCTTTCTTTACTTAACAGTTCTGCCTCACATAATTTTACTTACACTTCAGAAACACTTCTAAGCAGTGTACATAGCAGCTCAGAGAACAAGATCTGGAGCTGATGGCTGGATTTCAAATTCCAACCCTATCTCTTATTAACTGTGTGTGCTTGAGAAAAATTCCTGTGCCTCAATTTCCTCATTTAGAAAGTGAGGATAATAGTACCAATTCATAGAGTTGTTGGTAGAATGAAGCAATAATAAAGTCTTTGAATCAGTGACTACACATTGTAAGCACTATATGACTGTAACCTAATATTATGGTTTGTCCAGCTAGTTTGCTTCCTATCACAAACACATGTTCTCACATATATGTGGATTCTAATAAACAAAATAAACTGATAATCAAAATAGATCCAGAGACATTGAAACATGCAACAGACTGATGTATTTCAGAGGGAAGAGGGTTGGGCAGGAGTGATTAGCCAAACTACTTATATGTATACTAGTGGCCAGGTGCATGGATTGTGCACATTCAAAGGAAATTGATTAGAATTCCTGGGGCAGTGCCACAGCTTGAAAGGTATCTGTGGAGTGAGTGGGAAAACAAAAAGGAAAATAAAGAAAACTCACACTCAGGTCTTCCGGCTCATGGCACAGGCTCTGGTGCAGGGACTGATGCAGGTGGTCCCGAGTGGTGGCTGGTGGGGTGAAACTGGGCAAGACTGGCCGGACACATTCTGGAGCCAACCTGTTGGGGTCCCTCCCAGGCCGGCCACACCTGGGCAGTGTCACGGCTCACAGGGCGTCTGCAGAGTGAGCGGGGTCCCTCTGGAAGGTGGGGTCCCTTGGCCTGGCTTGTGGGGATCGGTCTGAAACCAGCTCTCCAATGGGTCCTGGATTGTGAGAGGGTGGTTCTCAGAGGATGCACCCCAGAATTGGGCTCCCTCCTCTCTGGGTCCGGGTGCATCACTCAAAAACTGCAGCTACTAAGTTACCACAGCTTGGCAGCTTCTGCATTCAGCGTCTGCCCCCAGTAGTCATTGAGCGTCAGAGTTACCGGTCGGACAGTCGGACGGTCGGACGGTCGCTTAGGCTTTTATATACATAGATATGCATAACCCATGGACACACAATACTGTGGTAAAGACGTGGGGCGGGGACAGCAGCGGGGGGAGGGGGTCAATCGGGGAAAAATGGGACATTTGTAATGTAAACTTTTCAACAACAAAGATAAATTTAAAAAGAGAATATGATCTAATTTCTCCTTTCATGACTAGTATCTTCATTTAAGTCACTAACATAGTTGGTTATATCAATTCATTTTCATCCTAATCAGTTTCCCTGTTTCTGCCCTTGCCCCTTATAATATACTAGAGGCACGGTGCATGAAATTCATACATGGGGGGGGGGGTCCCTCAGCCCAGCCTGCACCCTCTCCAATCCGGGACATCCCTCTCACAATTCGGGATCATTGGCTCCTAACTGCTCACCTGCCTGCTGGCCTGATTGCCCCTAACTGTTCCCTGCCAGATGGATTGCCCCCTAACTGCTCACCTGCTGGCCTGATTGCCCCCAATTGCCCTCCCCTGCTGCCCTGACCACCCCCAACTGCCCTTCCCTGCTGGCCTGATCACTCCCAACTGCCCTCCCCTGCTGGCCTGATTGCCCCTAACTGCTTCTGCCTCAGCCCCTGCCACCGTGACCTTGTCTGGAAAGATGTCCAGAAAGATGTCTGGGAGATGTCCAGAAGATGTCTGGTCTAATTAGCATATTACCCTTTTATTAGTATAGACTAGGGGCCCGGTGCACAAAATTCGTGCACTGCAGTGGTCCCTCAGCCCAGCCTGTCCCCTCTCACAGACTAGGAGCCCTCAGAGGATGTCCCATGGGGAGCGGGCCTAAGCCGCAGTCTGGCCTACCTCTGTGGGAGGTGACCGGGTTGATCAGGGGAAGGCTCCAGCTCCATCACCCTGCTGCTGCAGCCACTGCCAGTCATCACAGCCCCCAAGGTGTTTTCATCAACACAGACTCCAGTCCCTTCACCATGAAAAAATGACAACTTTCTTTAGGCATTTTCAAGATGTGTCTTTCATAGGATATGACATTTCTTACTTTCTTTTTTTTTTTTATCCTCACCTGAGGATATGTTTCCATTGATATTTAGAGAGTGTGGAAGAGAGAGAGAGGGAGAGACAGAGAGAAACATCAGTGTGAGAGGAACACTTTGATTGGTTGCCTCCTGCATGAGCCCTGACCTGGGCCCTGGTCAGGGAGGAGCCTGTAACCTAGGTACATGCCCTTGATCAGAATTTAACCCGGACACAGCAGTCGGAAGGCCGAGGCATTATCCACTGAGCCAAACCAGCTAGGGCAGGATATGACATTTCTTAGCCTCTCCAGCAGTGGACCTTAGTTTTTTTCTCCAGAAATGTGGTGGAAAAACCCTAGATCACCTTCTTGGATTCTTATTACCCAAGTTACCAAGAACACTACAAGTGGCGGCGTACAGGAGCTTAGCCAATAAGCAGTCAGAAAAGGTGTTTACGCTCCAACTGGTTTGGCTCAGTGGATAGAGCGTCGGCCTGCATACTGAAGGGTCCCAGGTTTGATTCCGGTCAAGGGCATGTACCTTGGTTGTAGGCACATCCCCAGTGGGGAGTGTGCAGGAGGCAGCTGATTGATGTTTCTCTCTCATCAATGTTTCTGACAGTCTACTCTTCTTCCCTCTTCTCTGTAAAAAATCAATAAAATATATTTTTTTAAAAAAGAAAAGAAAAGGTGTTTCCTCTGCAGCCCATGCAGAGGATCCCCTGCGTTGTGTTCACTGGGCTAGGGGCATGTCCCCGGCCACCGGGGGCATGCCCCCAAGCCTGGCAGCCCCACGTTCACTGTGTCCGCCAGGCTGTGGGGCATGGACCCGGACTGCTTGGCACGGGCGCACACCCAAGTGGTCACGGGGCGGGAACTTCCGCCACGTCACCATGGCACCTGCAGCCATTTGCGCTTGGTGCTCCCGGCCGCTCGTCCCAGGACCCGGGCCGTTGGTGCTGGTGCCCGTAGGCCACTCCTGGCAGGGGCATTCTGGGAACCCAGCCTCTCAGGGCCTACACGTGGGCCTATAGGCTCAGAATGGCCTGGGTCCCGAGAATGTTTCTGGGACCCTGGCTGCTCGGCGCTTGCGTATGCAAGTTAACCCGTCATCTTTGTTGGGTTACTTTGCATACTCCTGATTGGCTGGTGGGTGTCGCAAAGGTATGGTCAATTTGCATCTTTCTCTTTTATTAGTGTAGATTCTCACAGTGGCCAGTGTGAACCTAAGTTAGATTATGCCATATTTTTACTCAAAATCTTCCAATATTTTTACATATTACTCAGAACAAAACTCTAAGTCTTTTCATTGGCCTAAAAGGCCACGCATATTGTGGATGTGACTATCCCTCTAATTCTTGTACCTCTCTCTCCTTTCTCTGCTCCAGCCAAAATGGCCTCCATGCTGATTCTTCAACATGCCCATATATTTCCTGCTTCTGCAGCTTTTAAATTACCCTATTCTTTGCTTGAATTCTGGATATCTACATGTCTCATTTTTAAAATCCTTCAGATCTCTAGTCAAATCTCACGCTATCAATTAAGTCAATCCGAACTACCCTAGTTAAAATACCACCCACCTCGCACCATTTGAACTTTCTACTTCTGTTAATTGGGTTTAATTTTTTCTTCAGATCACTCACCACTGTTTCATGCAATGCATATTTACTTACATATGTTTTGTAATGAGAATGCTTCCAATTAGAAAACTCCTAATAGGGAATAAATTCTTCTTCACTTTTATATCCCTAACAACTAGAAAATTACCTGAAAAATAGCAGAAACTAAAATAAAATATATGTTTGACTAAAAATATTTTAGTGTAATTATGTTTTTATATGTTAATTTGTCCTCCTCTACTGAGAGCTCCTTGAAGTTAATAATAATTATATTTCCCCCAGCACTGAGCATGGTAGATGCTTTAAATATTTATTAAATGAATGAATTAGAAAATACTTCTCAAACTCTTATGTGTCTACCAATGAGGATCATGTTCTAAGAGATGTGACATTTCTGCTGGCATAGGACTAGATTTGGGATACATGCATAAAACTCACATATGGAAAAGAGAAGCTCTTGAAACAATGAGCCTTTAATATGCAACATTTTACCATCTAGTTATATACATTTATTTTGCAGATATTTATTGAGTATCTGCACTGTTCTGGAACTTTGGGATTCATCAGGAAATAAAATAGGCTAGCATACCTGACCTTGTAGAGATATATTCTAATGGAAAGAGACAGAGAGAAAAAAATCAATGTATTACCAATTTAATAAAGATGTAAATTTTATATTATTTTAAAAATAAAATATACTAAGGAAAATTAATAAATCAGTAAAAATAGGGATTGAGAACAGTGATGAGAAGAAGTGATGGTATTGGCAGTGATATACTTAACTCCAACAATACTGGATATGGTGAGGTCTGATTGATTTTCTGAGCTAAGAGTTAAAGGAAATAATCATACACAAAAGGGAGTGTGACATAACACTCAGTCTGGAAGACCATGTTTTTCTTTGTTAAGTTGGGAAAGTTATGGAAGATCTTCATTCTGCAGCCAAATAAGGCTTAGTGGGTCACATTGAAATCTGGGAAAAGTTACTCATCTGGCTCATCCTGCATTTCATTCATTTCTGGAATAGCAAATAGAGAAATTTAATGTAAATGTTTACATCATTACCAATAGAAAGTCTCCATATTTGTATACTGATGGAGACCTGTTTCAAAAGAAAAACAACAAGAACTCTCTATAATAAATACTTGTTAATATACAAGGAGAACCAATACAGTGTATACTCATTTGAGTTATGATACAGTTTGGGAACACACTCCAATTGGAGACACAAATAAGCAACAAAGACAATCTGAAACAATACAGAAGATGCCATACCCTCTTTAAGTTGAAATTTTGTTTGCATTTCTTTTTAAGTAATGATACAGATTATGCTATTCATTAAACATTAGTATTTGTCACTAAGAATCTAAGTAATATGTATTTTTTAATACAGAAATTGGTCTTTCCCTTAAGTTACTAGGTACATGTATAAATTGGTTTTACATAGTTTTGTTTAAGGAAAGATAGTAAATTATATATAATTAATTTTGAAGTATGGTTTTAGTTTCTCACAAATAATTATTTTATTTTTAAAGGTAAAATAATTCTTCCTGTTAACTTTCAAGGAGAAATACCGTGAGCAAGGAAGGTTCTAATTTCTATTTGTATCTACACTTGTGTTCCTCTGAAGAATACATCTAATAAGTTAATCCATGGGCAGCATTGTGCCTGAACAGGACCTTTTCTAGATGTGTCTCCCACACCAGGATAAAATCCTACTCATGGTCTGTATCCACCACACAGGAAGTTCAGAACAACAGGTCCACCTAATTTCTCAGTCTCTTATTTCGCTGACTCTGTAGTAATTATTGGTTTACTTTTTTTTCTCTTTTATGTTTTAACTTTCATTTATTATTAACACAAATTACCCAGGCTCCATAGATGGCATGGCATACAAAGTTTAAAAAAATATTTATATATATACTAGAGGCCCAGTGCATGAAATTCGTGCACGGGGGGGGGGGTGTCCCTCAGCCCAGCCTGCACCCTTTCCAATCTTGGACCCCTCGAGGGCAGTCAGACATCCCTCTCACAATCCAGGACTGCTGGCTCCCAACCGCTTGCCTGCCTGCCTGCCTGATTGCCCCTAACCACTTCTGCCTGCCAGCCTGATTACCCCCAAACAACTCCCCTGCCAGCCTGATCGACCCATAACTGCTCCCCTGATGGCCCGATTGCCCCTAACTGCCCTCCCCTGCCAGCCTGGTCACCCCAACTGCTCTCCCCTGAAGGCCTGGTCCCCCCAACTGCCCTCCCTTGCAGGCATGGTCACCCCTAACTGCCCTTCCCTGCAGGCCTGATCGCCCCCAACTGCCCTCCCTTGCAGGCTTGGTCTGTCCCAACTTTCCTCCCCTGCTGGCCTTATCACCCACAACTGCCCTCCCCTGCCAGCCATCTTGTGGTGGCCATCTTGTGTCCACATGGGGGCAGCCATCGTTGACTACATGAGGGCAGCCATCTTGTGTGTTGGAGTGACTGTCAATTTGCATATTACTCTCTTATTAGAGAGGATTAAGTTCTCTATTCCTATTAAACACTGGGCAATAAAATTGATTAGAACTGAAAGAAAACTTTGGCAAAAGCCACTGAACTCTTAGATGACAAAAAACTATAAATGGAAATAATATATATACTTAACAATGGGACTTTATTTATTAAGTATGATATTATTCACCAGAAAAAAAATGGCTGGATGCCCAGGCTCCACTTTTGACTCAGACACAGTTCTTCCCTCCCTCAGCTCCCAGTGCAATTCACCTGCTTAGTGGCATGGGCTGGCCATCCTCCTCTGCCTCTTTCTGCTTCTGAGATGCTGTGTGGCTCTATTGCAAGCCTCTCTGGGTGTTTCTAAGAGATGACATGTGGCCCCCAGCCTCTATGAGTTTCTAAGAGATGACAACTCGAAGAGGGGCTGGAAGCAAGCTTAAAGGATTATAGAGATGTTGTAAGGTGGGATCCTGCAGCATATGAAGAGTTGCCAGTTGCTCTGGGATTAAAACACACACACACACACACACACACACACACACACACTGTAATAACTAAAGGTATGTATAGGAGAATCAAAGATGGCAGTGGGGTAAGTGGAAATCACACTTAACTACTCCCAGGACCAAATAGGAATTACAACTAAATTATAGAAAAATCATCCTAAATAACCAACAGATGACTAGCTGAAGAGAAGTCTTATAATCAAGAATTTACAGAAGAAGCAACAACAAGACTGGCAGAAAAGGCAGAGACATGAAAAGGGCTGGCTTCACTCTCACCCAGGGCTTAAGTTCCAGAGGGATATCTCAGCTGTGGGGGGTTCCCCTTGAGAAGCATGGGACGTAACCCCCAAGTAGGGTTCCCCAGCCCAGAGCACCAGAGCCAGGAAGAGGTACCAACATAACAACTGCCTGTGAAAAGCAGTGGCATTTCTGTCTTCTAGAAAAAGAGAGGAGTCTGCTATAGGCAAAGGCATCCTCTTAAAGAAAAAATGCACGAAATTTCATTTGCAGCCATTAATCATGGGCTCTGGTGGAGGGAGAGTGGCTCATGATGATAGACTGGAGTTTGTCTCTCTGGTGAGGGAGTTAAAGGGACAGTTTCTATGTTGAGTCATTCTTCCATGCATCAGATTTCATCTTTCTTGGGTAGAACACTCCCCTCCATGCAGCATCAGCCTGAATTAAAAAAAAAAAAATGAGGAGACAGATAAAAGATAGCGGCAGGGAGGATGGCAGTGAGGGGGAGAGTGTGAGTGAGTGAGGGAGCAAAAGAAGAGTGTGTGGACATATGGTGTGTGTGTGTGTGTGTGTGTGTGTGTGTGTGTGTGTGTGTGTGTGTTTGAATGAGGGATAGCTAGATCTTGCAGGACCTTGGGGGCTTGCAGACAGAGCTCGTATAGCCGGGCAGCCTTTGCTACTGCTGTAATCTCTCCCGGAGAGCCAGCTCTGATGCAGAGGCCATGTCATCTTGAAAGGGAGAGCTGCTGTGACTGGGATCCCAGCCTCACTTCCACCCAGGGTGATCTAAGACACCACCCAGGATCCCACAGCCACTCCAGCCAGGGACCTGCTGCCTTGGTTGCCGACCCATGGACATTGGGACTCCAGCATCCATACTGAGGGCTCCTGTGAGTTCTGGAGGGCACTCCCCTCCCACCAGCCAGATGCTTTATCCCTGGGCACCAGGACCACTGAGCCTTACACAGCAACTCCAAGCATTGTGATCATGCATCCGAACAGCCAAGCATTATGCAGCAGCCCCAGGGTCTGCAACCGTGCGTGAACAACCAAGCCTTACACAGCAGCTCTGGGCACTGTGACTGCTCCTCAAGCCATATACAGCAGCCGCTGCCCATGACCTTTGGAGGAGCAGCCACTGCCAGTGACCACATGAGGAGAAGCCTCCCTGAAACTATGTGAGGAGCAGCCGCCCAAGACCACACAATCTGCAGCAGCACCGTGACCATGCGAGGATCAGCCGCACCACAACTGCACAACAAGCAGACGCCTCGCGACTGCCCAAGGAGCAGATGCCGCTCGTGACCGCACAAGGAGCAGATGCCACCTATGACCACCTAAGGAGCAGCCGATGCCTGCACCGCACTACCGCCACCAAGCCCACCACTGCAGCCACAGGCCCAGCACAACTCAACACCTAGATCTTTTGGTGAGAGAAAAGTTTGGGAGACAGAAGAATAACCACCAAGGAAAGAAAAGGAGGAATTACCAGAAAAGGAACTAAATGAAACAGGCATGCAATATGTCATAAAAAGAATTCAGAATAAGGGTCATACAGTTCATGAACCAGATGGAAGAGAAAATCAACAACCTATGTTAGAATCAGGGGGAAATAAGGACTGATATAGCTTCAATAAAAAAACAATACGGAAGCTTTCAACAGTAGACTAGGAGAAGCAGAAGACCAAATTAGCAAATTAGAAGACAGGGAAGCAAAAACACCCAATCTGAATTGCAATTGGAGAAAAAAATCAGAAGACAGGAGGAGAGCCTGAGGGAGTTTTGGGACAACATGAAATGAAGCAACATACGTATAATAGGGGTGGCAGGATGACAAAAGGAGATGCAAGGGTTAGAAAACCTATTTGAAGAAATAATGTCAGAAAACTTCCCTAATGTGGGAAAAAAAAAAGTTACACAAGCACAGAGAATCCCAAACAAGATGAACCCAAAAAGACCCACACCAAGGCATGTCGTACTTACAATGGCAAACATTAACAACAAAGAGTGAATCTTAAAGGCTGCAAGAGAGAGATAGAAAGTTGCATACACTGGAGTCAAGACAGTCTCTTCAATAAACGATGTTGGGAAAATTGGACAGATACATGCAAAAAAATGAAACTAGATCACCAACTTACACCATACAGAAAAATAAACTCAAAATGGATAAAGGACTTAAATGTAAGATGGGAAACCATATAAATCTTAGAAGAAGACATCGGCAGCAAAATAGCAGATATTTGTCGTAATGATATCTTTACTGATACAGCTCCAAGGGCAATGGAAACTAAGGAGAAAATAAACAAATGGGACTACATCAAAATCTATCTATATAAAAGCCTAAGCGACCATCACAACTGAACAGACAACCAAACAGGCTGCGTGGGGTGACCAGGCTGGCAGAGGGGTTAGTGAGGGACAACCAAATGACTGAGCAGTAGGCTGAGTGAGGTGACCAGGCCAGCAGGGGGTTAGTGAGGGGCAACCAAATGATTGAGCAGCAGGCTGTGTGGGGCATCCAGGCTGGCTGGGGAGGGGGGAAGTTGGGGGCAATCAGGCCAGCAGGCAGAAGCAGTTAGAGGTGATGAGGTTGGCAGGGGGGCAGTTAGGGGCAACCAGGCTGGCATGGGGGTCAGTAAGAGGCAATCAAGCTGGCAGGCAGAGGCAGTTAAGGGTGATCAGGCTGGCAGGGGTGGCAGTTAGGGGCGATCAGGCAGGCAGGTGAGTGGTTAGGAGCCAGTGGTCCAGGATTGTGAGAGGGATGTCCGACTGCCGATTTAGGCCTGATCCCCGAGGGGTCCTGGATTGAACAGGGTGCAGGCTGGGCTGAGGGGACCCTCCTTCCCCTCCTGTTCACGAATTTCGTGCACCGGGCCTCTAGTAAAAATATAAAGCTTCTGCACAGTGGAAAAAAAACACACAAAAAACAACATCAACAAAACAAGAAAGCCCACTGCATGGGAGGACAAATATGACAATGTTGTCATTGATAAGGGTTTAATCTCCAAAATTTATAAGAAACTCATACAGCTTAACAAAAGGAAGATAAAAAATCTAATAAAAAAATGGGCAAAGGATCTAAACAGACACTTTTAGAAAGAGGACATACAGAAGGCCAAGAGACATATGAAAACATGCTCAAAGTCACTAATAATCTGAAAGATGCAAATAAAACAACAATGAGGTACCATTTCACACCTGTCAGAATGGCTATCATCAACAAATCAACAAAGGACAAGTGCTGGAGCGGATGCAGAGAAAAGGAGCCCTCTTGCACTGCTGGTGGGACTGCAGACTGGTGCAGCCACTGTGGAAAACAGTATGGTTTTCCTCAAAAAATTACAAATGGAACTTCCATTTGACCCAGTAATCCCACTTCTAGGAATATATCCCAAGAAAACAGAAACACCAATCAGAAAGGATATATGCACCTCTATGTTCATAGCAGCACAATTTACAATAGCTAAGATTTGGAAACAGCCTAAGTGCCCATCAGCAGATGAGTGGATTAAAAAACTTTGGTACAGCTACATGATGGAATACTATACTGCTGAAAAAAAGAAGAAATTCGTTACCATTTGCAACAGCCTGGATGGAACTGGAGAGCATTATGCTAAGCAAAATAAGCCAGTGAGAGAAAGATAAATATCACATGATCTCACTCATTTGTGGAATATAATAAACAACACAAACTGATGAACAAAAATAGAACCAGAGTCATAGAAGCATTGAACAGATTGTCCAATCTATGGGGAAGGTGGGTGGTGAGGGGGTAAGAGATCAACCAAAGAACTTGTATGCATGCCTATGAGCATAACCAATGGACACAATGGGGGGATGGGAGGATGAGGGCATGTGCTGGAGGGGTGGGGCAGCCAGGGAGAAGTCAATGGGGGGGGGGGGTGGAAATGAGACTTACGTAATACTTTAAACAATAAAGAATTTAAAAAAAAAAGCCAATAGTTAAAGGACCTTTTGGACAACATGAAGCATAACAACATTCACATCATAGGGGCTCCAGAAGTAGAAGAGCAAGTGAGTGAGCAAGGAATTGAGAATCTATTTGAAGAAATAATGACCAAATACTTCCCTAACACAGTTAGGGAAAAAGACAAACAGGTCAAGGAAGCACAGAGAGTCCCAATCAAGATGGACCAAAAGAGGCTCACACAAAGACATATCATAATTAAAATTGCAAAGGTTAGAGGCAAAGAAGGTCTTAAAAGCCGAAAGAAAAAGACAGTTATTTACCTACAAGGAAGCTCCCATAAGACTGTCAGTTTATTCCTTAAGAAAAACATTTCATTCCAGAATATATTGACATAAAATATTCAAAGTGATGGAAAGCAAGGACCTACCATCAAGAGTACTTCACCCAGCAAGGTTATCATTTAAAACTGAAGGAGAAATAAGAGCTCCCAAACAAGAATAAGCTAAAGGAGTTTGTTATCACTAAACTAGTATTATAAGAAACATTAAGGAGCCTGTTTTAAGAAGAAAAACAAGAAAAGAAAAACAGAGGAACATAGTTAAAAGAATGAAACGGCAATAAATATGCACTAATCACTTTAAATGTAGATGGCTTGAACACTCCAATCCAAAGTTATATGGTAGGTGAATAGATAAGAAAACAAGACCCCTTTTAATACTGTCTACAAGAAATAAACCTCAGAATGAATTATACACTAAAATAAAAATAAAGGGTTAGAAAAAGGGGTTTTATGCAAATAGAAATTAAAGAAAAGGCTGGGGTAACAATACTTATATCTGACAAAATAGACCTTAAAGTAAAGGCTATAGTAAGAGACGAAGGTTACTACATAATTATAAAGAGAGCAATCCAAGGAGAGACTATAGCCCTTGTAAACATTTCTGCACCCAACATAGGAGAACCTTAATATGTAAACCAAATTTTGACAGTCATAAAGGGAGATATTGTCAGTAATATAGTCATAATATGGGATTTGAACACCCCATTTGCATCATTGGATATATCTTCCAGACAAAAATTCAAAAGGAAATGGCAGCCTTAAATGACATAGTAGATCATATTGATTTAATTGATATATTCAAAGCATTTCACCTCAAAGCAGCAGACTACACATTCTTTTCAAGTGCACATGGAACATTTTCTAGGATAGATTACATGTTAGGACATAAAACAAGTCTCAATAAATTTAAGAAGATTAAAATCATAACAAGCATCTTCTTTGACCATGATGCTATGAAGCTAGAAATCAATCTCAAGAAAAAAAAAAAAAAAGGAAAAACACACAAAGACATGGAGGCTAAATAACACATTTCTAAACAATGAGTGGGTTAACAATGAGATCAAGGAAGAAATCAACAGATACCTTGAAACAGATGAAAATGAGAACACAACAACCCCAAAATCTATGGGACACAGTGAAAACAGTCCTAAGAGGGAAATTCATAGCATTATAGTCCTATCTCAAGAAATAGGAAAAAAATCTCAAATAAACATTCTAACTTTAAACTTAAAAAAACTTAAAAAGGAACAACAAATAAAGCCCAAAGTTAGTAGAAGGAAGGAAATATTGTGCTTTATAGTAGTGCCAATAAATAAAAATTTGTATTATAGCTGCAACATTAAGGCTGACTTTTTTTTTTAAAGATATGTCTGCAATAAACTGAACTGTAATGCCCTTTTGTGGAGGATCTAGTAATAGTAGAATTATTAAATATATCAAACTGATTTAATACCAATTTTTTAGATTATTTTTTTCTTGCAATTCTTAATTTGATTATATAATAACTGCAGTGAACAATTTTAAGGAAGTCTCTTCAAAGGGAATATTACATGTTTTAAGCTTTTTTTCTTTCTTTGATGTCTGTCACTGTAAAATAACTTTTTATATAAAAGCTTCTAAATGTTTTTTATTAATTTATTTATCCTGGCAGCCTGAGCAGAACTAATTATTATGAGGGTACATATAGTTCATTCACTGATTTATTATATTAACTTTGAATGAACTTCCTTTCTCAGTTTTAAAGTCCCGATTATTATTTTGTCCTCTTCACAATGTGGTAAAAATTACCTTAAAATACTTAGTAGTACAGTATGAATTTACTGTCTGAAGAACCATGGTTTTCTATATAACTATGAAATTGCAGCTTAAAGTGAATTGTCTCCTTCATCTAGAGATATAAGTGCTAAGGCTTTCAGACTTTGGCTAGCATTGTTTTGGTTGCACACGAGGCCTTTGACTTGATTCTCAGGGCCGACCTCACACTCTCTCCCAGGCTTTGTTGCCCAGAAAAGCTTTCTGTCTTGTTTGTTTTGTCCACAGAGTTCTATGTTGGAATTGGGAAAAACATCAAAACAACATGTGTTGGAGTCTTCAGGTTGGAAAGATTGCAGATATTTAGTCTGTCTCCTTTTGATAGCCAGTCCCCATAGTATAGTTTGTGTATTGTAAAAATAAGGCATTTAATACTTTCGAGATTCGGTACAATCCGTGTGCTTTTATTATTGCAAGACTCATTAAAATTGAATGCAAGAATGATCTTCATGTTCTTTCTTTACTCTCATTGCCTCAGATACAATGCTAAATAAAACTAAGAAGTGGTTTTGCTTATAAAAAATAACAAAAAAAGAGGACCCTAGTAAATAAAATTAGGAATGAAAGAGGAGAAGTAACAACAGACACCAAAGGATTGTAAGAAAATATTACAAACTAATGTATGCCAAAAAATAGGACAATCTGGAAGAAATGAATAAATTACTAGAAGCATATATTCCAAAACTGAATCAGGAAGAATAAGATAATCTGATTAGACAGATTAAAACTAGCAAAATTGAAGCATAGTAAAAAACCTCTCAACCAATAAAAGTCCTAGATCAAATGGCTTCACAAGGGATTTTTACCAAACATTCTAAGAAGCACTTAACACTGATCCTTTTCAAACTGTTCCAAAAATTCAATAAGAGGGAAGATTCCCAAGCTCATTTTACCAGGCCAATATTACCTTAATTCCAAATCCAGATAAAGACACTACAAAGAAAGAAAATTATAAGCCAATATCTCTGATGAACCTATATGTTAAAATCCTCAATAAAATGTTAGCAAATTGGATCCAGCAATACATTAAAATGATCATACACTATGATCAAGTGCGATTTATTTCAGTGGTGCAAGGTTGGTACAATATCTGCAAATCAATAAATATGATAACATGTAAATAAAATGAAGTATAAAAGCCACATAAATATATCAATAAATACAGAAAAAGCATTTGATAAAATTCAGCACCCATTAATGATAAAAAAAAATCTCAGCTAAGTGGGACTACAGAGAACATACCTCAACAGGATTTAGAATCTTTTGCTTTTCACTATGTTCTACTATAGCTCATGGTCAGAGAAACCTTCATCACCACCAGCTATCTTGTATAGGCATGCTTTAAGACAAAGCAGGAGCTATAATTATTGCAACATATATTTAATATTCAGAGGAACAGCTAATTTGCATGAATACAAACTGTTTTATTACAAATCATAAAACATCTAACATGAACTCTACCCTCAGCACATTTTTAAGTGTACAGTACATTATTGTTAACTATAATCATAATGCTCTACAACAGACATCTAGAACTTTTCATCTTGCATTATTGAAACTTTATTGCCATTGAACAGCAATTCCACCCTGGAACCCCTGCAACTACCATTCTATAAGTTTGACTATCTTAGATACCTGATGTCAGTGGGAGCATGAAGTATTTGTCATTCTGTGACGGCCTTATTTCACTTAGCATAATGTCCTCAAGGTTCATTCATGTTTTAGCATATGAAAGATTTCTTTCTTTTTTTAAGTTTGAATAATATTATATTTTATGAATATATGATTCATAAAAAAGGAGCTACACATGGACAACATGTACATGAAAGATGCTCAACAGCAGTAATCATCAGTGAAATGCAAATCAAAACCACATGGAGATATCTCTTCCCACCTGTTAAGATGGCCATTATAACACAATAACACAAGAACACAGACAGTAACAAATCTTGGCAAGGATGTGGAGAAACTGGAATGCTTATGTGCTATTGGTGGGAACATTAAATAGTGCAGACACTGTAGAAAACAATATGAAGATTCCTCAAAAAATTAAAATAAGAACTAATACATGATTTATCAATCCCATTTCTGGGTACTTATCCAAAATAATATAAATCAGGATTTCAAAGAGATATTTTCATTTCCATGTTCATTGCAGCATTATTCATAACTAGAGATCTGGTGCATGAAATTGGTGCACGGGGGAGTGTGTCCTTCAGCCCAGCCTGCACCCTCTCCAATCTGGGCCACAGTGGTCATCGTAGCAATGGGTCGTTCCAGTCATTCTGGCATTCTGGTTGCTGGCTTTTTATATACACTGAATGGCCAGATTATTATGATCTCTGAACGCATAATAATCTGGCCACTCAGTATATATACTATATAATAAAAGGATAATATGCAAATTGTCCCCTGGACCAGGAGTTTGACCAGCAGGCAGGCCGGCCAACCGCCCA
The DNA here is from genome assembly GCF_963455305.1 of Plecotus auritus. Lineage (NCBI taxonomy): Eukaryota > Metazoa > Chordata > Mammalia > Chiroptera > Vespertilionidae > Plecotus > Plecotus auritus. Next base: position 138,864,690 of record NC_137772.1, on the reverse strand, counting down.
TGTCCCCTCCCCCTGGCCAGGCTGGCCGGACCCCACCCATGCATGAATTCATGCACTGGGCCTCATATATATATATATATATATATATATATATATATATATATACACATATATATATATATATATATATATATATATATATATATATATATACATATACATACACACACACAGAGTGGTCAGATTATTATGCATTCAGAGATCATAATAATCTGGCCACTCAGTGTATATAGATAAGGGCATATTATATATATTACTCTCTAATTCCTTTTCAATCTAGGTCAACATAAGGACTTAGCTCCTTTCTAATTACTATATGACATTCCACATTATGTACATTTCATAATTTAGATAACCATATCTCTAGTTATGGGTCTTTCTTTTAACTCTTTATCTTAAATAAATATGGATTATATATCAAAAATAATATAAAGAGATTTGCTGATGATGGCAGGACAGAGGTGAGGGAGAGGATGTGACTGAGTGAGGGGGTGAAAGGAGAATGTGTGGATGTGTGTGATGTGTGTGTGAGTGAGTGAGGGAGAGTTAAATCCTTGTCCACGAGAGCCTGGTCTGACAGCAGGAATGGCAGGGGCTGTCAGACCAGGCTCTCATGGACAGGAAGAACCTACCACCACTGCAGACACTCTCTGGACTGTGGTACTCGGGCATGGAGTCCAAGCTATCTTGAAGGGGAGAGTGGCCTCTTCTAGGAACTCATCATCACCACCACCCAGACAGAACTTGGACACTGCTCACAATCCAGCAACCACTCCAGCCAAAATCCTACTGCCCCATCCACAGATCTGCAGACCCTAGCACCTCCACCTTCAAAGGTGCAACGCTACGGCAGCAGTAAGTGCAACTTCCCCACTCCCCATTGGCTGAACTCAGGACACCACAGTCATGTGTCTCCAGCAGACAGGTCTCCTGAGCCCCACCACCCTGACAGATGGCTCCTGGGTGCCTCTGTGAGCCCCCACTGGGTACGTGCAATTTCAACCAAGGGTGCAAGATAGCAAAAATTGGGACATCTCCCTCCCCAGCTGCTGATTTCTAGACATCACAGTTGCACCTTTCCAGCTTGCAGGCCTACATCAAGAGAACCCAAAATAGCCAAAGTAGGGAGCTATGCTAGATTACCAAGCCCAGGAGACCTGAGAGATCACACCAGTAGCACCATCCCCAAAATTACCTGGGTAGCAAAACAATTGGATCTAGGACACAGAAACAATTAAAACACTACAGCAAAACATTGGGAGACAAAAAAAGAAATCCCCGAAGGAAAGAAAAAGAGAAATCACCAGAAAGAGAATTAAATGAAATGGAGGCAAGTAAAATGTCAGAGAAAGAATTCAGAGTAATGGTTATAAGGATGCTCAAACAGCTGGATGACAAATACACACAACTCAATGAGACTTATAAGGAGCTTAATGAGAATGTCACCAACATGAAAAGGAACCAGGAGGAAATGAAGAATGGCATAGCTGCAATAACACAATGGAAGGCTTAGACAGTAGATTAGAAGAGGCTGAGGACCGCATCAGCAAATTAGAAGACAAGGTAGGAAAAAACACACAAACACAACAGCAACTGGAAAGAAAAATTAAAAAGCAAGAGGAGAGCCTAAGGGAGCTTTGGGAAAACACAAAATGAAACAACATCCGCATAATAGGGGTACCAGAAGGAGAGGAAGAGAAGCAATGAATAAAAAACCTGTTTGAAGAAATAATGACAGAAAACTTCCCTGATATGGGCAAGAAAAAAACTACACAAGTCCAAGAAGCATATAGAGTCCCAAACAAGATGAAGCCAAAAAGACCAACACCAAAACACATCATAATTAAAATGGCAAAGAATGACAAACTAAGAATCTTAAAGGCTGCCAGAGAGAGACAGAAAGTTACCTACAAGGGATTTCCCATTAGAATATCAACTGATTTCTCAACAGAAATACACCAGGCCAGAGGTAATGGAATGAAATATACAAAGTGATGCAAAGCAAGAGACTGAATCCAAGAATACTATACCCAGCAAGGCTATCATTCAAAATTGAAGGTAGAAGCAGGAGCTTCGTAGAAAAAAAGGGCTAAGAGAGTTTATTACCACCAAGCCAGCAAAGCAAGAAATGCTAAAGGGACTGCTGTAAAAAGAAGAAACAGAAAGGCAAGAAGAAACACAAACATTAAGAATAAAAATGATGAAAAAGAAACAAAGATGGCAGCATAAGGTATACACCTGTACGTGCTGCCTCTCACAACCACACAAAAACTACAACTAAAAGACAAAACGACTATCACCCAGAACCACGGGAAAGCTGGATGAGTAGAAGTTCTACAACTAGAAGGAAAGAAAAAAGTGCATTGAGACTGGGTAGGATGTGCGGAGACGTGGAAAAGCAGAGGTATGGAGGTGTGCGAATTGGGCTGGTGTGCTGTTTTTCTCAATCGGGAAGGAGATACAAGCTTCTGACTGCTCTGAACTCCAGTTACCGGTGAGACTCTGGGGAACCAGACTTCTACGGGGAGAAGCTGGACTGTCTGCCATCAAGTCGGAAAGTGAGGGTGGCTTTCTTGCAGAGGTGTTCGCAGGAATCATTGTTTACTGTGCTGGGGCACGGGATGTGGGGCATGGAGATGCGGAGACACAAAGATGGCTGACTGGAAGCCATCGCTGTTTGCTATGCCCTGGTGATTCCCTGAGACCCCACCCCACACAATTTACAAACCCACCCAAACTGTGCACAGCGGCTTTTGCATATAAATAGCCTGTCCTTTTGCAGCTTAACCTAACAAACTGCAGCTGGGTCAGACAGCTCCAAAACTTCCAAACCCCAAACAAAGAGGAGAAATCTGCAGATCTTCCTGTAGCTCCTGCTGGATGGCCTCAGGCAGTAGCTGACTTGCACTTCCTTGGAGATCCAGGAGCCAGTGTACCTAGTGGTCAGTGTGAGATGATACCAGATTTCAACTCCTCACATGCATAAGCGAGACACTCAAAAGGCAGACTCAGTGAACACCAAAGCCCCACTGAAGCAAGTCCTGCCCCATAAGGGTGTCTCCAGCACAGCAGTTCTTCCATTATAAACACAGCGGGTCCTCATAGCCAACTGGCCTGGAGGTCAATTCCTCCCAGTGTACCAACAGCAATCAAGGCTTAACTACAAGACTGTGCACCCAGCCCACAAAGGGGTGCACCAAGAGTGTCCACCTCAGGTGATTGGGGAGGCTGAGCCACTGGGTCCTATAGGTCACCTACCACACAAAGCCACTCCATCAACACAGGGAAGCAGCCAAAATGTGGAGACAAAGAAACATGTCACGAATGAAAGAAATGGAGGACAGCAAACTACTGGATATAGAGTTCAAAACCACACTTATAAGGTTACTCAAGAATCTTCTAGAAACCTCCAAGAAACTTGGTGAGACCTTCAAGCATCTTAATGAGAATGTCAAAAAAATGGAAAAGGACCAGTCAGAAATTAAGCATACACTGTCTGAAATAAAGAATAATAAACAGAAATTCAACAGTAGACTAGAGGACCCAAGAATCAAACCAAAGTTCTGAAATATGAGGAAGCAAAAAACACCCAACCAGAAAAACAAAAAGAAAAAAAGAATCCAAAAATATTAAGATAGTCTAAGGAGCCTCTGGGACAACTTCAAGCATACCAACATCTGAATTATGGGGGTGCCAGGAGAAGAGAGATAAAAAAATATTGAAAACCTATTAGAAGAAATAATGACAGAAAACTTTCCTTACCTGGTAAAAGAAATAGACTTACAAGTCCAGGAAGTGCAGAGTACCCCAAACAAGAGGAATCCAAAGAGGGCCACACCACGACACATCATAATTAAAATGCCAAGGGCAAAAGAGAGATCCTTGAAAGCAGCAAGAGAAAAACAGTTAGTTACCTACAAGGAAATACCCATACGACTGTCAGCTGATTTCTCAGCAGAAACTATGCAGGCCAGAAGGGAGTGGCAAGAAATATTCCAAGTGATGATCAAAAGAACCTACAATCAAGATTACTCTACCCAGCTAAGCTACCATTTAGAATTGAAGGTCAGATAAAGAGCTTCACAGACAAGAAAAAGCTAAAGGAGTTTATCACCATCAAACCAAGATTATATGAAATGCAGAAGGATATTCTTTAAGAAGAGGAAGAAGAAGAAAAAGGTAAACATAAAAATTATGAACAACAAAGTGACAATAAATACATATCTACCAACAAGTGAATCTAAAAATCAAATGAATAAAAAATCTGATGAACAGAATAATCTGGTGAATATAATAGAATCAGGGGCATAAAAAGGGAGTGGACTGACAATTCTCAGGGGGAAGAAGGTGTGACGAGTGAGGGAAGAGATTGGACAAAAATCTTACACCTATGGATGAGGACAGTGGCGGGGGGTAAGGGCATGAGGTTGGGGGGGAGAGGGGGAATCAGGTGGAGAGGAGCTATGGGGGAAAAAAGAGGAATATCTGTAATCTGAACAATAAAGATTTATTTTAAAAAAGAATAAAATGATGACAAATAAGTACTTATCAATGATAACATTAAACATAAATGGATTAAATGATCCAATCAGAAGACATAGGGTAGCTGAATGAATAAGAAAACATGACCCAGATATTTACTGTCTGTAAGAGCCCCACCTCAGAACAAAGGAATTTCAGGCAAATGGAAGTGAGAAAAAAGCTGGGTTTGCAATACTTATATCTGACAAAATAGACCTCAAAGTAAAGGCCATAACAAGAGATAAGGAAAGCCACTACATAATACTAAATGAAGCAATTCAACAAGAAGATACAACTCTGGTAAATACAGGAGCACCCAATACAGGAGCACCCAAATACATAAAACAACTTCTGGAAGATATCAAGGGAGAGATTGATAGCAATGTAGTCATAGTAGAGGACTTTAATACCCCACTGACACCACTGGATAAATCCTTTAAACAAAAACTCAGCAAAGAAACAGCAATCCTAAATGACTCACTAGACCAGATGGAATTAATTGACATCTTCAGAATATTTCACCCCAAAGCCACAGATTATACATTCTTCTCCAGTGCACATGGGACATTTTCAAAGATAGACCACATATTAGGACACAGGCAAAGTCTCTTCAAATTCAAGAGTATAGAAATCATAGAAAGCATCTTCTCAGGTCATAGTGGCATAAAACTAGAAATCAACTACAATAAAAACAATAAAAAAATCAAACACTTGGAGGCTAACTAGCATGCTATTAAACAATGATTGGGTTATCAAAGAGATCAAAGAAGGAATAAAAAGCATCCTGGAAAAAATTATAATGAAAACACAACAATTCAAAATCTATGGGACACAATGAAAGCAGTTCTGAGAGGGAAGTTCATAGCTCTACAGGCCTACCTCAAAAAACAAGAATAAATGGTAATAAATTCTCTATCCTTGCAACTTAAAGAATTAGAAAGAGCGCAATAAGGAAAGCCCATAGTAAACAGAAAGAAGGAGATAATAAAGATCAGAGCAGAAATAAAAGACATAGAGACAAAAAAAATACAAAAGATAAATGTAACCAAGAGGCTGTTCTTTGAAAGGATAAACAAGATCGATGAACCTCTAGCCATGCTCATCAAGAAACAATGAGTGAGGACTCAAATAAACAAAATAAAAAATGAAAGAGGTGAAGTAACAACTGACCCTACTGATAATACAGAGGATTATTAAAAAAAAATTCTATGAAAACTCTATTCCAACAAACTGGACAACCTCAATGAAATGGACACATTCCTAGAAAAATACAAGCTTCCAAAACTCAATCAGGAAGAATAAAAAAACCTGAATAGGTTGATAACTACTGATGAAATTGAAACAGTAATCCAAAAGCTTCTAGCAAACAAAAGCCCTGGACCAGATGGCTTCACAGGGGAGTTTTACCAAACATTCAAAGAAGAACTAAAACCAATTCTTCTCAGACTATTCCAAAAAATTCAAGAGGAAGGCACACTTCCAAGCTCTTTCTATGAAGCCAGCATCACCCTAATTCCAAAACCAGATAAAGACACCACAAAAAAAGAGAATCACTCGCCAATATCCCTGATGAACATACATTCTAAAATCCTCAACAAAATTCTACAAATTGGATCCAGCATTACATTAGAAAGAATATATACCATGACCAAGTGGGATTTATTTCGAGGCTCGTACAATATCTGCAAATCAATAAACGTGAAACATCACATAAACAAATTGAGAGACAAAAATCACATAATCATACCAATTGATGCAGAAAAGGCATTTGTCAAAAACCAACACCCTTTCCTGATAAAAAACTCTCAGCAAAGTAGGAATAGAGGGATCATAACTCAACATAATAAAAGCCCTATATGACAAACCTACAGCCAACATCATACTCAAATGGCAAAAACTAAAACCATTTTCCTTAAGAACAGGAACAAGACAGGGATGCCTGCTTTCACCACTCCTGTTCAACATAGTGCTGGAATTGCTAGCCAAAGCGATCAGACAACAAGAAGAAATAAAAGGCATCGAAACTGGAAAAGAAGAAGTGAAATTTTCATTATTTGCAGATGACATGTTATTGTACTAGTACTTAGAAAACCCTAAAGACTCCACCAAAAAACTACTAGATTTAATAAATGAATTTGACAATGTACCGGGATACAAAATTAATACCAAGAAATCTATAGCATTTCTATACATCAACAGTGAACTTACAGAAAGAGAGACTAAGAAAACAATCCCATTTACCATTGCACCAAAACAATTAAGATACCTAAGAATAAACTTAACTAAGGAGGTAAAAGACCTATACGCGGAAAACTACAGGACACTGAAAAAAGAGATAGAGGAAGACATAAACAGATGGAAGAACATACCGTGATCATGGATTGGTAGAATCAACATCATCAAAATGTCCATACTTCCCAAAGCAATCTATAGATTCAATGCACTCCCCATTTAAATACCAATAGCATATTTCACAGACCTAGAAAGAACTCTCCAAAAATTCATCTGGAATTTAAAAAGACCCTGAATAACTGCAGCGATCTTGAGAAAGAAGAACAAAGTAGAAGAGATCTCAATACCAGATATCAAGATGCATTACAAAGCCACTGTTCTCAAAACTGCCTGGTACTGGCACAAGACCAGGCATATAGACTAATGGAATAGAATAGAAAACCCAGATTTTTACCCAAACCACTATGCTCAATTAGTATTTGACAAAAGAGGCAAGAACATACAATGGAGTCAAGACAGTCTCTTCAATAAATGATGCTGGGAAATTTGGTCAGACACATGCAAAAAAATAAAACTAGACCATCAACTTACAACATACAAAAAAATAAACTCAAAATGGATAAAGGACTTAAAAATAAGACAGGAAACCATAAAAATATTAAATGAATCCACAGGCAGCAAAATCTCAGATATATACTGAAGCTATATCTTAACCGATATAGCTGCTAGGGCAATGGAAACTAAAGAGAAAATAAACAAATGGAACTACATCAAAATAAAAAGCTTCTGCACAGCAAAAGAAACCATCAACAAAACAACAAGAAAGCCCACTGTATGGGAGAACATATTTGCCAATGTTATCTCCTATAAGGTTTTAATCTCCAATATTTACAGGGAACTCATACAACTTAACAAAAGGAAGATAAAAAAAACCCAATAAAAAAATGGGCAATGGACCTAAACAGATACTTTTTGAAAGAAGACAGAGGGAAGGCCAAGAGACATATGAAAACATGCTCAAAGTCACTAATTATTTGAGAGATGCAAATCAAAACGACAATGAGGTACCATCTCACACTTGTCAGAATGGTTATCATCAATAAATCAACAAAGGACAAGTGCTGGCGAGGATGCAGAGAAAAAGAAATCCTTATGCACTATTGGTGGGAATGCAGACTGGTGCAGCCACTGCGGAGAACAGTATGGAGTTTCCTCAAAAAAAAAAAAAAAATGGAACTCCCCTGTGACCCAGTGATCCCACTTCTAGGAATATATCCCAATAAACTAGAATCACAAATCAGAAAGGATATATGCACCCAATTTATATTGTAAATTGTGCTGCTATGTGTTCATAGCAGCACAATTTACAATAGCTAAGATTTGGAATCAGCGTAAGTGCCATCAGCAGATGAGTGAATTAAAAAACTTTGGAACATCTACACAATGGAATATTATGCTGCTGTAAAAAGGAAGAAACCTCTACCATTTGCAACAGCATGGATGGAGCTGGAGAGCATTATGCTAAGTGAAATAAGTCAGTCAGAGAAAGATAAATACCACATAATCTCACTCATTTTTGCATTATAATGAACACCATAAACCGATGAACAAAAACAGATCCAGAGACGGAGAAGCATCAATCAGATACTCAAACCTCAGAGGGAAGGCAGGGGAGGGTGGGGGTAAGGGGGAATGACCAAGCAAAGGACTTGTATGCATGCATATAAGCATAACCAATGGACACAGACAACAGGGGGTGATGGTGAGGCCAGGATTGGGGGGTTGGGGGAACAATGGGGGGGATAGGGAGACATTTGTAATACCTTTCTATATAATAAAGAGGTAATATGCAAATTGACCCTCATGCCCTTACACAAGATGGCCACCCCCATGTGGTCAAAGATGGATGCCCCATGTAGTCAAAGATGGCTGCCACAAGATGGCCGGCAGGGGAGGGTAGTTGTGGGCGATCAGGCCATCAAGGGAGGGCAGTTGGGGGCAACCGTGCCTTCACAGGAGGGCATTTAGGGGAAACCAGGCCGGCAGGGGAGGGCAGTTAGGGGCAATCGGGCCTGCAGGAGAGCAGTTAGGCATCGATCAAGCCAGCAGGGGAGTGGTTAGGGGGTGATCAGGCTGGAAGGCAGGCGAGCGGTTGGGAGCCAGCAGTCCTGGATTTTGAGAGAGATACCAGATTGGAGAGGGTGCAGGCTGGGCTGAGGGACATCCCCCCCCGCCCCCACCGCCCCCAGTAATCAATAAAGGGAAAAAATAATATAAAGAGTAAGTGTGGAAACTAAACACAAAGGAATTTAGTCATAAACATGAACTAAAGAAATTATGGCTCATTTGTTTCTTATATACTCATACCTTTACATTTATATTTGGTACGCAATATAATCTCATGACATGAGGAAAATTACCACATTATATATTTTATGTACTGTATCTCCCAAAGATAAAATATCTTGAACGAACCTGAAGAAATAAATTGTCAGCAAGAAGTTATTGACATAGAAAGAGCCATAATTTCCTCAGTGTTATCAATAATAAATGTGAGACAAGTTTATTGGGGGAAAATGTATTGATTAGTTATCCAGAACATAACTTGGATTGCCTTTGCCACCACTAAATGTGTAATAAGTTGGGTATTAATAGCAAATAAGCAATCTAATTTGAAAGTGACCCATCCTGAGGTGTCTAGGTTATGCCTATTGCATAGCTAATAGCATATTTGAACTATAGTCAAACACCTGAAATTACTTCTCAATTTTTGTGCCTTTCTCTGAGAAAAACAAGATAAAATTCCACTTGTTTGTGGAAGTGGAATGGGATAAGAAATTGTACAACAACACTGCACATGAATTAATTAAGGCAATTAAAAGAAACTTTGCTACCTTGAATAGAAAAAAAAAGTGAGTATTGCGATATTATCATTCCTCTCCTCTCCCTTTTATCTCTTTTTCTTCTTTGTCTCCTTGCCCTACTTATTCTCCTCTTCTTTAGCAGCTCTTATTTTCTCTTGTCCTGATTTTGTTTGTTCTGCTTAGGCTTATTTCTATCTAGAAAAAAGATGTGTCTCACTCTTTTGCAGTGTCAGAGAATGGCTGACTTTACAGGTGAGGTTAATGAAATTAGCAAGTGAATTGTCTGCTCCTGAGGCAGGATGAATTTCCAGGAAGGTCCTACAGATGTCTGACCTGTGTACATACTCCACAACTGAGACCTTTACAAACTCAGCCTTAGAGCATAGGATTGTCGGCTGACGTTTCCCTTTGAAAGCATACAATTTCATGCACAACACTCATTCACTCATCAAAGTTATTTTCCTTCGGAGATGAACAGCAGTCCAAAAACTGTTTTGTCATGAATCTGTCATTGCTCTTAAAATGCCATTGGGTAGAGTGGAGGAAAGCATTTCAAATCAAATCATGGAAAAGCTCACATAAAATAGCAGCTGTTTTTGACTCATTTCACAATACTATGTAAATAAAACAGTTCCAGCAGCTAGAGGAACAAAATGGCCTCTGATAACACTAATTATTTATTATGACTGCTATAATGTAGCATTTATATGAATACAAGTTATATTTTTAAAAGCTAGAAGAAAATTAAAAGTAAACAAAAGAATTGCACTCCCAGTCAATTTCTTTGCCTCCACGTTATTATAATCTGGCAGCTGCTAGATAATTTTCATATTCTCTCAATTCCTAGGTTCTGGCTTGTCTATCAGATGTACACAGAATTATTAGGATGTTTAAAACAATAAGACAAAGACAGGCAAAAAAAAAGTTAAAGCACATAAATTATGAAATTGCCCTTCAGTCTTCATTCCTTAGATTTTATAAATTCATAAAGGATTTTGCCCCAAGCACTACCCTTGTTGAGTGTCTTTAAGGTAAATGATCTTTAAATATTGGGACATGAGTGGGAAAATACAGTAAGGTCCTGGTATAGGAGAAATGTGCTCACCTATTTAATTTCTGTGGGATAAAATCCTCACAAGTAAAAATGCAAAATATGAGAACAAGGTCTCACAATTTTTACCACTTATGTAGAAAAAATACATATAATAAAAAAATGATTGATCAAATAACAGAAATGTGCGGTTGCTAATGGCTTGGGACAATGTGTGCCTAATATATGCTATTTCATACTAGTATGTATTGTATGTCTGAATTCTGAAGTTCCTTAATATCCAGTAATCATTCTTATTTTTACACTTAGTTGCATAGTATTGATTGAAATGGGCTTAATGGACAGTTGAGCACTTTAGAGAAATGTAAATTTCTTTTCCCCTTTTCTAGTGAAACAACTATTTAAAGAAAAATGGAATTCTTCATGTGTCTACAACAAGCAAAGCTTCAGGATGGGTGAAGACGTGTCTCGAAGAAACCAAGAGCAGTAGTTTTTGTTGTGTTTTTTTGTTGTTGTTGTTGTTTGTTTGTTTTTTTTACAGACAGGAAAGCCAAAGGGAGAAATTGTGGTTTCATCCAAGGTTAAGTGCAGTTGGAAATGGGGGCAGATTCCTAGGTCAGTGTTATCAGTCTATAGCTCTAGTAAGATACAGGGCATGAGAGGAATAGTTAGAAATACAGAGATGGGAAGAAAACACACACACACACACACACACACACACAAAGTGATTTCCTCATTGTTCTCGAACACCCCTTCCAGGCTTTTTCATTCTTTTGTGATTGCTCTCTATATTGGCATTTCCTCCTCCCCCATTTTTCTCTTTTGTCTGAAATACTTGTCTCCCATTCCTGAAATGCAAACCTTCCACCATCCTTTGGCACTACTGTTATTTTGGTCCTAATGACTCTTCCTTTTGGGAGCTGTCCTGTGCATTGTGGAATGTTTTCCCTAGTCCCTGCTAACTAGAAACCAGTAATAAACACTAGCCCCATGTCACGGCAACCAAAAATGTCTGTAACCATTGCCAAATGTCCCCTGTAGTTTGGGTGCAAATCATTCTGATTGAGGGAGATTATTCTATGGAATTTACTCCCTCTAGCATTGCTTTGTAATTTAATACATACTGACTTCCACTGAATTCTATAGACATTTATTGACTTAGTTGCAGGGACTGCAAAAAGGAATTAAAACTTGTCCTCAATATCGGGGTGAATTACTAAGTATCTTTGCCTATGTATACCTTAAGGTTCTTAGAGGAAAATAATTAATGAAGACAACAGGCATTTATTGAGCTTTGTGTATCCAGCTCTTCTCCCAGCGCTTTTACATGTATTGATTCATTAATTCCTATAAGAACCTGAGGGGGTCAAACCATTGCTGTCTTATATTCCTTACTCTTCATTCTTTCTTTCAGCAGATTGTATGATATTTTGTTTATTACTCAATGAATATTTATTACATAACTGATGGAAAATAAAGGGTCTATACTTGGAAATTCACTGCCCTTTGACTTGTGTGCATTTCTCTAAAATACGTTTTTTCTAACCATCCCTTCTCATTTCCTGAAGAGATGGTAGCTTTTGAAAGCATCCCTACTAATGTAGGACAGGCTATTTGTAAACTATTTTTAGGCTTTTGGAAAGAAAAGCACTTATCTAGAACACTTCATGCTTGTGTTTTGTCCAAGATGAGAAAGTTCTTCATTGGCAATAAAAAAGTTCCTGCAAGTTTGTGTAGTTATAATATCCTCTCCAATTGCTTTCTTCTGTCACATCAAGTCAGATTCACTGCTTTTTCTATTATTCATATTTTCCAAAATAGGCATATCATAACTTTGAAATGAAGAATAAGGCACAAGTTTACAGATGTGCAGAGAATGTAGCCAAAATGTTAGAACTGAAAGAGATGCATAGACTGAGATTGAAGTTGAAGTGAGAGAGGTGGACTCAACTCTATTGCCAGAAGACCTAGCAGAGGCCTGCGCTGCTGCTGCCTTGAAGCCTCCATTATCTGCAATCTGCTTAGAGGTCAAACAGAAATAGGGATGCAGCAGCTGTACTAGGAGAGGGGTGGCTCATAAACAAAGTCAGCACTTTGACTCACCCCTTTTTGGTGTTTTGAGACAAGGCAGTAGCTATGCAGGGCTTAAATGGATCCTAATTGTAATTGCCTTGACATTTTCCTAATAGATACCCCCTTGAGATGTGGGAAGGTATTTCCTCCCTGTGCAAGACTGACCAGTATGTTTTTCCAAAATGTATGCCTCACTGCACTGATTCTACTGCATGTTTTGAATATATTGGGTCAATATTCAGGTGAGTGGGAGTAGATATATCTATTAACTATGCAGTGGAAGCTTTTCCCTCCAAATATGCTTATAAAAAGACAGTCACTTGTTTGTCTGTAAAAATACAGATATCTGTAGATATCTGGGTTTCAATCCAGAACCACAAAAACACAATTTTCAGGTAAGGAGCTTAATAGAACTATTATAAGCAAATACACAATCTTATTTATCAGATATCACAAATGATTCCTATAACTATTTTTAAAATATTAATGGAAGTAGACTGTATATAAAATCATATTAATATCTTTAGAATGTTTTTCTCTCTGCTCTTACCTACTCATTACTTTGAATACTATCTCAGAGGTTAGCCTTGCTGTACACCAATGCTATAAAAAGATTATACTGTTACATGTGTTATACATAAATGATATTATATATATCACCTATTATACATGTTTATAATTTACATATTATATATGATTATATATTTATCATATATTAAAGAGAGGGGGATACAACTTAATGTAAAATTAGGATTTTAATTACAAGAAACATCTGGAGATTCAAAGAGCCTTTGAACATAGGCCTTGAAATCAGAAAGACACAGGTTTAAATTCTGTTCTGTTCACATATAGACTAGCTAGTTTCTTATTTTGATTTGGTCCAAGGAGACAATAATAAAGTGCTTTGGTAGTCTGTTCACATCTAATATCCTGACATCTAGGATATCTGAATAACCTCTATGTCCTGTGACCTCATGTAGCAAATAGAGAGAGCAGGAAGGATGAAAGGAAAGAAGAGGGAAAATAAAGATAAAAATACCTATTTTATGTGCTTTGACTTGACATAAAGGGACAGAATGCAATCCAAAGAAACCCACAGAAAATTTGGCACAGGATATGACCACAGAATTCATAGAAGGCACCCAAGGGCAATGTATTTATGAAGAGACTAGAGGCCTGGTGTACAAATTCATGCACCAGGGGGTCCCTCGGCCTGGCCTACGGGATTGGGCCAAAACTGACTCTCTGACATCCCCTTAGGGGTCCTGGATTGCGAGAGGGTGCAGGTCAGGCCAAGGGACCTCACCAGTGCACAACTGGGGCCAGAGAGAGACTTGGGAGGTTGGCCAGCCAGGGAGGGACCGCAAGAGGGCTCCAGGGCATGTCCAGCCCATCTCGCTCAGTCCCAATCAGCTGGACCCCAGCAGCAAGCTAACCTACCTGTCAGAGTGTCTGCCCCCTGGTGGTCAGTGCATGTCATAGCGAGCGGTTGAGTGGCCTTAGCATATCATTAGCATATTATGCTTTGATTGGTTGAATAGTGGCCTGGGCTTTGTGTTTTTGCTTATAATATATTAGGCTTTTATTATATAGGATGTAAAATCTCATTGGAAATTAAGGAAATGCAATTCAAGGCAATGATACCAACATTTCACTCCAGTTGACTGGCAAAAATTTTGTCTGACTTCTGGTAGGATTGCATATTGATATAACCTCTATGGAGAGCAATTTGACAATATCTAATAAAGTTGAAGAAGTGTGTGTCTTTCCAGCAATTCCACTCCCTTTTATATGCCCTGAAGCAGTGATTTTTGAAGTCTAATGAATCACTAGGGATATTGCTCCAAAGCAGAAATGCAGCTTCCATTTAAAAGGTCTGAACTGGGGCCTAGATTCCGCATTCTGGCACAAGGACAAGCAAGGTTAGAGGATCTCTTGCTCATGCAGAATGGGTGTTGTACAAGAAAGTTTATTACAATGTTAATTAGAATCACAAAAAATTTTAATTACACATATGTAACAAAGGGTTGAAAACATGTATGTTAAACATTAAACATGTATGGGAATGATATCCTACAACTTCAGGACAATGGTTACTTTTGGGGAGTGAGAGAAAAAAAATTAGGTGAAGAGAGATATATAGGAAGCTACAATTGTGTGCATGTGTGTATGTGTGTGTAGTAAGTGCATATGTATTTCATAGATATAATTTATATATGCACATACATAAATGAATATATTATATATCCATCTAATATTTGTATAAGTATATATTAGTACATATTTATATTAAAATAAATAAATATTAAATAAATAAAACATTAATTAGATAGAAAGTACATGGGTTTTTTTATATGTAGAGTTTTCTTCATAATTTTTATATGCCTTAAAGTAGTATATAATTTAAACAAAAAATACAGAAAGCAGAAAGACCTTAAATCATCCAAAACAGTGGCAGTGATATTTTATTTAGTGATGTTAATTCTGTAAATATATACTCTATTTTTCATCTTTCAGAGCTTATGAATACCTATTTTATATAATCCCTGTTTATAATCTACTATTTAATGTAGGCAGATGATAGCATCTTTTTAAAGTCCTTTGCAAATGAAAAAGCTGCAGTCTGTCCAAATTCACAAAGATAGTAAGTAAAGTCAGGCTTTTAATCTAAGTCTACTTTTTTGCAGGTTCATTATATCACTCTACATTTTCTTCCTTACAGATGGTTGTCTTACAACTGACAATAAATATTGCAAATCAAATCAGCTATATACTATATCTGCTGGATAAACACATTTTCAGGGAAATAAATGTGGGCCATCATAAATCAAGTTTTCTCTTCCTACTTTCTCATACATGGTAAGCAGAGTGATGAGTTTCTTCAGTGAGAAAATGTGTAGCCCTACCGCAGGACACATGTTGATAACTGGTTTATCAAGAAAGTGGCCCAATGTGGGAAAGTTGTAGCTTATCTCCATGACAAAAAGGCCAATGTGCCTTATTCTGGGTCCTTGAGGACCTAAAAATGTGCTTGAATATTGATATGAGGTTCTTTAATCTGAGAGATGGTGTGTATAATAGGGCAATAGAATGTACCATTCTGATCTTGGCTCCAAAATCCAGTTTTAACATTTACTAGCTTCCTGTTCTTTAGCAAATCATCCAGTCTTGCAAAGCTTAGGTTTCCTTATCTATAATTCAAAAATTATAATATCTACTATTTTTGATAACATAAGAGATACAATTGTAAAATTTCCTACCTTCAGTAAATATTCAGAAAAATGAAAAAAAAAAACACTCTTGAAAAACAACAAAATGCTATAGAGGCAGAGGATAATTTTAAAGTAGTGAATAAAGGAAAGATACGAAATGCTTCTCTTGCCTACATAAGTATAGTTAGTCAGGAGAGAATAAAAGCCCCAGGTAGCATTGCCAAATCAACCCTAACCCAAGGTTCTTATATAAATTACTAGAGTCCCAGTGCACAAAATTTGTGCACTGGGTGGTGTCTCTCAGCCCGGCCTGAACTCTCTACAATCTGGGATCCCTCTCACAATCCAAGACTGCTGGCTCCTAACCGCTCACCTGCCTGCCTGCCTGATTGCCCCTAACTGCTCCCCTGCCAGCCTGATTGCCCCCAACTGCCCTCCCTTGCTGGCCTGATCGCCCCCTAACTGCTTGCTCCCCTGTGCCAGCCTGATCCCCCCTAACCACCTCTGCCTCAGCCCTGCCACTGTGGCTTTGTCTGGAAGGAAGTCGGATATCTGGTTGACTGGGTCTAATTAGCATATTACCCTTTTATTAGTATAGATATGATAAAATCATGGCATTTTATAAAAGAGATACAGCCGACTTTTCCCCACATTCAAACAATCAGATAAACTGGATAAACCTCTGCTAGGCAAGGCATTGATGGGAGCACAAATTAAAGCCAATGGGTGCCCAAGGCAAAGTGGGACTAGTTACAAGGGAAAGATAGTCTTTTTGTTGAACCATTATCCATGAGTTTGGATAGAGTCTTATTCATTCCTTGTTAATATACTTAAGTGTTTGCAAAGTTTGGAGAGAGGGAAGAATGCTTGTACTGGAGAGAATTATCTGCTGAATATTTCCACTGTAAATCTATTTAAAATGTATTTCTCTGTATAGATACAAAGTGAGGTCAAGGTGATGGAAATTCTCTCTCCCTCTCTTTCACATCATAGCCATTGAAAACAACAAAAGCAAACTTAGAAAGAAAATAGCGTAATAGGTACACTCCTATGTTTATTGCAGCATTATTTACAATAGCCAAAATTTGGAATTAGTTCTAGTGCCCATGAGTAGATGAGTGGATATACTACATTGATACACAATGGAATACTACTCCTCCATTAAAAAGAAGGAAATCTTACCTTTTGAGACATCATGGATGAATCTGGAGAGTAGTATGCTAAGTGTAATAAGCAAGCCGGAGAAAGACAAATGCCATATGATTTCACTTACATGTGGAATATAATGAACATAATAGACTAACAAACAAAATAGAAACAGACTCATAGATACTCATTGATGGCTGTCAAAGGGGAAGGAGGTTGGAGGGCTGGGTAAAAGATGAGAAGGGATTAAGAAAAGAAAAGAAAAAAAAAAACACCAAAAAATCTCATAGACAAAAATATGGTGATTACCAGAGGGATAGGGGAGTGGGGTTGGTGGTAGAGGGTAAAGGGGGGATAAATGGTGACAAAGGAGACTATGAGGGGAGGTAATATACAGGTGATATATTTATAGCATTGTACACCTGAAACCTATATAATTTTATTAACCAATGTCACTCAATAAGTTTAATAAAAATAGAAACAAATAAATATAAAAGAAAGCAGAGTTATAGGGATGGAAGCAGAGGAATAATTTAAGATGTGAGCCTCCCCCGCCCCCCCCCCCAAAAAAAAGTACTAGAGTTTTTATTGACTGTCAAAAGTCTCCCATGAAGAAAATCTCTTATGCTTTTCCTTTCTTCCACACAGTGCATACTTACCGTGAACCAGCAGAACCAGACTTGGCTAGTGTAATGCTACTTAAAAGAAGGCACATATGTGAAATCCATCACAGCATTCCCCGACCCATGGGGATAGTATAATAGTTGAGTTTATTCCCCAGTATATGTTCTTTCCAGAATGCTTTACCAGGTTCATGGACTTCCCCTTTATGCTTGACTTCACCTTCAGGACCACACTTCTCCAAGGAGACTCCATGTACACTCAGTGGGCCTATGTCTTTAGGAACTTGCTCTAAGAATAGGGAGAATGAATGCAAGGCTCCAGTCTCTCTTCCCCTTTGCCACATTGTTTCTACAAAATTTACAGTATTATCAGAACAGATTCAACTAGTAAATTAACCTTTTTTTTTATCGAAAAAGAGTTTAATTTCAGAATGCATTGTGGCTCAAAGGGCAAAGATATCTAAGTTTGAGCTAATTTGGCTTTTCTTAAATTGCCTATGAGGAAGGAATCTATAGATTGAATTTATGAGGAAAGGGATTCCCTTTGTGTTAACGCTAGTCTCTTACTTTCAGCTTACCATAGATTCTCCAAGTACCCTCAGCTTCCAGTTTTTCTTTCTGGAAATTCTGCCCTCCCACTACAAAAACTTTACCTGATTTCAAGTAGATATAGTGACTTCTGCAACCTTTCTGCAGCTCACATACAATTTAAAAGTGTGAGTCAAGTAGCATCAGCCTTCAACTGAAGTGAAAACAGTGGGGAATGATGTATTCTAATTTCCTTTTGAGATTTCCCATTTGTGAGATCCATGGACCTATAGATTGCTTTAACCCAAGGGTTCTTAAACTTTTGTGTGGAGCAGTTACATTGAAGACTTGCTATAAATACATTTGCTAAGCTCAAACCAGAGTTTCTGATTCAGTAGCTCTAGGGTGAAGCTCAAGAACTTTTATTTCTGACTAGTTCGCAGGTGGTGTTGATAGTGCTATGTGCTTAGAGAATTGCTGCTTTAATATAAATATACACACCAAAGGCAGTTTATATACTGCTTGAGAGCTCAGATGGTCTGGTTTAAATTCTAGTGCCCTTATTAACTTATTAGTTATGATGCTGGCCAAGTTACTAACCTCTCTGTATTTCTAAAAAGGAGACGTAATAGTGTCTACCACAGAGATTGTTGCAAAAGATTAAATGAGATAATAGGTGTAAAGCACTTAGAAAAATACTGACCCAACCAATGTTGAAGTAAGATTCCATTTTCAAGAAGCAGGACACTTCTCCTGCCCTTTAAAATCTGTGTGTTCCTATTTTGTAAATTTTCACATACTCTACCATGGGACCTTCCATCTTCATGAAGGTGCAATACTGATTTTTTGTTGTTGTTGTTTGCTTGTTTGTTTAATCCTCACCCAGGGATATGTTTATTGATTTTAGAGAGAGGAAGGGAGAGACAGAGAGAGAGAACATTGATTGATTGCCTTCCATATGTGCTCGGACCAGGAATGAAACCCACAGTCTTTCAGAATATGGGAGGATGCTCCAACCAACTGAGCTACACTGGCCGGGGCAATACTGGTTTTATTTTAGGAAAAAAAAATCAAGTTTACAGAGTACTGTGAAGACTAATGAGTTAAACTCATAAATATAGGTGTCATGCAGCTTTGCCAATCTTAGCATTTGGCCATATTTACCCAAAGGAAGCTGTTCTTACTTTAGTGTTTATTATTATGATGCATAATTTATCCCATTTAAAAAATATGTTTTTGTTAATTTCAGAGAGGGGAAGGAAAAGGAAGAGAGATATAGAAACATCAATGATGAGAGAGAATTATTGATCCGCTGCCTCCTGCACGCCCCCTACTAGGGATTGAGCCTACAACCTGGGCATGTGCCCTGTCTGGAAATTGAACAGTGACCTCAATGCTCAACCACTGAGCCACACCAGCCAATTTATCCTGTTATTATGCATGTACATATACATGAACATTATATTTGATTGTTTTATCTGTTTGTATACCTTTATATAAATACTATTAAACTGTATATATCTGCAACTTTGTTATTCACAAAAAGCTATGTTTTTTATATTTATCCATGCCATTAGATATAATTATAATTTATCATACTTTGTGAAAGTGACACAATTCCTCCATCTATTCCCTTTAATTTGTGGTAATTTATTTTTCCAAATTTTTGGAAAATTTCAAACAACATTCATTATATCCCCTCTCCCTCTCCCTCTCTTTGTTTCCTATATATATAATTTGTAGGTATAGGTTGTAACTGTTGAATTGAAGAGTACACCAGTACTAGTCTACTGGATTATGCCAGATTGCTCTTCAAAATAGTCACGTCTATTTTCACACATACCAGCAGTGTATGAATCTCCATTACTCACATTCTTGCCAATATTTGTTGCATTTTATTATTACTAGATGTTTTTATTAATCAAATTGGTGTAAAGGCAGTCTTGCTATTATTACTGTTATATTTAATGAAACCTTTCTAGGTGAATGTAGTAAGAGTATATCAAGTTATATAATGCATGTAATTGCTCCTGGATTTAGAATCTATATTAATTATATTAATGGTTATTTTCTAATTGAGGGTAAAGACACTCATTTCAATTAAATGCATTTGATTTAAAGAGTCTTTAAAGTAGTGGGTGGTATTTTTTCTGATTGCTCCATATATATGATTCTCATAGCATTCACATTAAAAAGAGAGGAGAGAATTTCTATTATTGATAGTTAACACACTAAAGGTTGAGGGACTTATTAGAAGATACTGATTAAATTGAACAAACTAGCCAGTTAAGAAATTATTCATTTCTTGAGCACCAACTATGACTAGGAACTAAGTTTTTGTCTTTATCTAGAGGGCACTGGTCCCAAATATTCACCTGATTCAATCACTCTCTGCCTTCAAATCTTTGCTCAAATGTTCTCTTCTTGAGAACCTTCCCTAACAGCACTGTCTCCTAGGTATGTGTGTGTGTGCACATGCACTTGATAATGTACTTAATGCTCTCATATAAAACTTTAGATTTTAATCTGTAATTGCAAATATCATCAGAACAAATGATGTTAGGAAGTCTCTTAAAGAAATGATCCACTAAATCACTTTAGGTTTTGAATAAGTGGCTTTCAATTTGAAAATTCTTTATAAGTAACTAGAGGCCCAGTGCACAACATTCGTGCATGGGGGGCGGTTCCCCTCAGCCCAGCCTGCACCCTCTCCAATCCGGGACATCCCTCTCACAATCTGGGACCACTGGCTCCTAACTGCTCACCTGCCTGCCTGCCTGATTGCACCTAACTGCCCCCCCCGCCGCTGGCCTGGTCACCCCCAACTGGCCCCCTTGTAGTTGCCCCCAACTGCCCCCCCACCAGCCTGGTTGCCCCTTAGTGCCCCCCCCCACCAAGCTGGATGCCCCTCATTGCCCCCCTTTGCCAGCCTGATCGCCTCTCACTCCCCCCACCCCCAGCCTGTCTGGTTGCCCTCAACTACCCCCCTGACGGCCTGGTTGCTCCACGCAGCCTGTTCAGTCATCCGTTTGGTTGCGATGATCACTTAGGCTTTTATATATATAGATAATTCTCTGGATAAAGAAAAAACATCCAACCTTCTTATACGGCTTTACAGTATTCTTTAAAAAAATAAATAAACATTAGCCTTGATAATATATTTTCTTCATGTGGTAGAATCTATATATATGAAACCCTAATATGCAAATAGATTGAACGGTGGAACAACTGAACAACTGAACAACCAAACAACTGAACAACTGAATAACTGGTCGCTATGATGTGCGCTGACCACCAGGGGCTGTGTTCAGAACATGGCAGGCAGTTGGATGTGGTGGCATGGTGGAGCAGGTGAGTGGGTGCGCCAGACCAAGGCAGGGTGCTGGTTGCTGTCATTGGGGCGAGCCTCTGGTGGTTACTGAAAATTCTTTGCTCCTGCATGCTGAGGTCCCACCTGGTGTTCACACCTGCTGCTGGCGCCAGCCCTGCACCCACTCGCTGCCAGTGCCAGAGCCACTGCTTGCACCTGCTGCCAGCGCCTGGTGCTGGCCCTGATCGCTTGGTGCCATCAGCGGGTGCCAGTGGCGGCTGCCAGCTCCAATTGCCCCTCAGGGCTTCTCCACCTCTCCCTGCTCCTGAGGGGCGATTAGGGCAGCAGCTCCTGCTTACACCTGCTGACAGTGCCGGCCCCGCTCACACCTGCTGCTGGCACTGGCCCCAGTCGCTCCATGCCATCATCAGCAGGTGCTAGCAGGGCCAGCACCATCAGCATGTGGGAGTGGCAGTGGCAGGAGTGGTGCTGCTAGCAGACAGGGGACCCGGGACCACAGCGGGAGGGGCTGGGAGGGGGCGCAGAGGATGGGTGGAGACCTGCCCCTGTGCCCACTGCAGCCTTGTGGCCCACAGTTCCTTTCAAGGTACACAAATTTGTGCACTGGGCCCCTAGTTATATTAATAAAAGGATCAAAGGGTAGTTAGCGGTACCCACAGATGTAATATCTTGTCAATCAGAATTGTTGGCAAAACAGAAAAACAAAAAAGTATAACAAAATGAATATAGTGATATATGAACAAAACTACTAAGCCTGAACTGTGTATGTACCTAGCAAAATTGGTTCTGTAAAAGGACTCATTTATGCAGAATTCTGGAGTACTCACAAATTATATATGTTCAAAGAGTACTTAAATTAAGACTAGCTGGTGCTTTCTGGAATTATTTCTATGTGAGGTCTTGGGCAAATCAGCTGACTTCCGTAGTATGTCTAGGAGGTTAACTAAATACTTGTGAAAAGAAAAAGCCTCAGAAGCAGAATGAGATCTTTCAGTCATTGCAGAATATTATTAACAGGTGGGACTCAAGAAAATTTATTCATTTCCCTTTTTTTGCCTCATTAGTGCTAAAATGCATTTTTATTCTCTCATCACAGTTCAGAATGTTTATGTTTTGATTTGGAATCATTTAATCTAACATAATTTTTAATGTTTTTCTCCCTGGCTGTTATTTACATTGGTGGTCTTTAAGAACCTGGGTCCTGTTTTCTATCCTTTGATGTATTGCCCCTCTTGAATAAAAGTCCCTCGTGTAGTGAAAGAAAGTGGTTAGAAATGGATGACACAATCTTCTTTCTTGTCATCAATTTGCCAAATAGAGAAAAAGACACTGTCTTTTCTTCTCTTTTGCAGATGTTCTGCAGCTACCTTTCCACCACCTTAGTGAACTCAGGTACACACCTGGGTACTGCTATGCTCCATTACTTGCACTTTGACTCTTTTATGTGCTGCTGGAAATTTTTCTCCGTAATTTCACAGTTCAGTGCCACTCTGGATTTAGTGCTTTGAAAATTTCTCTCCAGTTTATTTTCTGAAATACTCTTTTACTTTCCACCCACAATAACTTCATAGAACTGCCAGTATCTCTAAAATTTGTCTTTTATCTCTTAAATGCACCTCTTCTGACACTGTCTTAGGATGTACTAAGCATTTAAATTGTTTTTCTCTGCTTAATAATTTTATACATATGTTTAAGCAAGTTCTAAGGAGGGTGTAGGCTGTGTACTATCTATTAGGTTAATATTCAATTTTGTATCTCAACTTTTTAGTTTTGATAAACAAAGTAAAAAGTTTTTCTAAAATTAAAAAAGAAAAACACCTGTCTCTTATTATTATTTTTTATTGAATTTTAGAGGGAGAGGAAGGGAAAGGGTGAGGGAGAGAGAAACATCCATGTGAGAGCAAAACATCCATTGGTTGCCTCCTGCACACCCCCTCCTGGGGATCAAGCCACAACATGGGCATGAGTCCTGACAGGGAATTGCACCAGCAACCTTTTGGGGCACTGGGCACTGCCCACCAACTGAGGGCTGTTTATTATTATTAATAAATATAATAATTCTTGTAATAATTCTTGGAAAAAATTAATTTATTTAAATCATTTGTCAGGACAGTAACAGGGAAGGAGAGGCCAGGAACTCAGGATTCTTGTCCTCACTTTAGACTACTCCAGATTCCGCTGCTATTTAGTTTTATGAGCAAGTCTATCAACAAGTGAGAGTATCATGTGTCAATAAGAATGCTCAAATTTCTTCTTAGAGAGTATGTATGGTATCAAGTAAATCTGTTGTGTTTTTAAAGTTCATTATTAGGGGTCATTACTGTGATTAACAATAATGTGGCAGATTCAAAAATTTAACTCACAGCTCCTCAGATGCACAAAGAAAAATGAGCTTCTTAATTTTTGTAATTGACCTGAGCTTCCTCAAGAGCCATTATCCTGTTCGAAAGTGATTGGAAGTAGAGGGGGCTGCAGTATAGAGCAAAAAAGAGATAAATCCTAAACAAGGGTAACTGGCATTTTTTTTTTTTTTTGAGAAACTATCATTTATATTATCTTTTATTTTTCCTGTTTTGTTCCAAGATGGTGCCTGGATAGGCAGGTCGGTTTAAAGTTTTTTATTACAGACTGATTCATTTACCTCTCAGCATAACCATTATTGCTTGTCCCATTTTCGGTTGTTTTAAGTGTATTTCTAGTATCACGTGATCTCACTCATCTAGGGGAAATAATGAACAACATAAACTGATGAACAAAAACAGACCCGGAGACAGGGAAGCATCGATCAGACTGTCAAACCTCAGAGGGAAGGTAGGGGAGGGTGGGGGTAAGGGGGAGAGATCAACCAAAGAACTTGTATGCATGCATATAAGCCTAACCAGTGGTCACGGACAACAGGGGGTGGGGTGGGGGCATGTGTGGGGAGGGGTTTGGGATGGGAATGGGGGGATGAGGACAAATATGTGATACCTTAATCAATAAAGAAATTTTTAAAAAATAAAAAATAGCCTCAGCTCTACAGGAGGCAAGAAATAATAAGGTCCCCAAAATACCTATACCTAATACCCAGAACCTGTGAATGTGTTAACTTTTAATGCAAGAGGGAATTAATATTGCAGGTGGGCCCTGGCCAGTGTGGCTCAGTTGGTTTGGTGGTGTCCCATGCACCAGGATGTTGCCAGTTTGATTCTTGGTCAAGGCATATCCCTGTGTTGCGGACTTGATCTCTGGTAGGAGGTGTGCAGGAGGCACTCTCACATCCCTGTTTCTCTCTCTCTCCCTTTCTCTCTCTCTAAAAACTAATAAGCTATTTTTTTAAAAAAAGATTGCAGATGGAATTAAGCTTGCTAATTGTCTGATATTGAAATGATTATCCAGAATTATCAGGGTGGGCCCAGCGTAATCACAAATGAACAAGACAGAAGAGTCAGTGTCAGAGGGAGGTGGGGTGAAAAAGGCTGAAGATGGAAGGAAACGATGAGCCAAAGAGGGTTGGCAGTTTCTGGGATCTGGAAAAGGCAAAGAAGTGGGTTCTCATCTGAAGTCCTTAAAATAATGAGGCCTGCTAATACTTTGACTTTAGTCCAGTGAGACCCATGTTGGACATGTGGCCTCCAGAACTATCCTATATAATAAAAGGGATCAGGGATCAGGCCTAAACTGGCAGCTGGACATCCCTTGAGGGGTCCCAGATTGCGAGAATACACAGGCCAGGCTGAGGGAATCCCCCTCCCCGCCCCCCCCCACCCCCTGCCCCGTGCATAAATTTTGTGCTCCAGGCCTCTAGAAAGATAATGAATTTGTGATATTTAAGCCATTACATTTATGATCACTTGTTACAGTGGCAATTGGGTACTAATACAGGGTCTATGTCATATCTTCATGATCTTTGCTGCTCCCTGAAGTGAAAAATCTACTTTGACTGATGACCACTTAGGTATACATCTGGTTCTGTCTGGTTTCCCCAGATATCATGCTGGTTTTTATCATTAAAATCTGTGATCTCCACTGATTGTCTAAGACCCAAAAGTCCCTGTATTTTTGTCTCTGTGTCCTCATCTTCTGGCCATCCTAAGACCTCTACCTTGTCTTACTGAAGCCTGACATTTCTATGCTACATGCAGGCTATGGAGATGCAGGAAAGTGCTTCATGCTCATCTATCTACTGTAAACACCTCTCTTGGCTGTGCTGGGTCATTATCCCCCAGGCTTAGGCTGGGCCAACCTACGTGATAGTTATCTCCCAAGGTGTCAAGTGGAAAGCTAGGCAGACAGTTTTTTTGTTCTAGGCTTCCCATCAATCTATATAATATGCATAGGAAGCTCAGGTACACAGTTCTGTCTGCTTCCTGGTCACTGGCTCCTTTCTCATTCATACAATGTCCTACACTTGAAAAAAAATGTGCTTCCCTAGCCAACCTTTCTTTTTGTCTAGTTTATAGATAGTAAAATCCATAATATATTGGGCAAGCTTGAAAGACAGTTAAAATAATTTATTAATTTTTGCTTGACATAGCCTAATTTTTAAAATGATTCTTTTGATATGCATTGAAAACATTTTACCGCAGATGCCAAAACCAAACTAAACACCCTCTTTCTCTATGTGTGTATGTTGTACAATTATGATCCTTCATGAGGCAAATAAATGCACACCTATAGAATCCTATCTAATAAAAGAGTAATATGCAAATTGACCATCACGCCAAGACACAAGATGGCCGCCCCCATATGGTCAAAGATGGCTGCCCCCATGTGGACACAAGATGGCCACCACAAGATGGCCACCACAAGATGGCCTGCAGGGGAGGCAGTTGTGGGAAGTTAGGGGTGACCAAACCAGCAGAAGAGGGCAGTTGGGGGAACCCAGGCCTGCAGGGGAGGGCAGTTGCAGGGTACCAGACCTGCAGTGGAGGGCAGTTGAGGGGGGACCGAGGCCTGCAGGGGACAGCAGTTGGGGGGAACCAGGACTGCAGGGGAGGTCTGTTGGGGGGGGGCCAGGCCTGCAGGGAAGAGCAGTTGGGGGAAACCAGGCCTGCAGGGGAGGGCAGTTGGGGGTACTAGGCCTATAGGGGAGGGAAGTTGGGGGGTTCAGACCTTCAGGGGAGGGCAGTTGGGGGGGACCATGCCAGCAGGGGAGGGCAGTTGGGGGGGACCAGGCCTGCAGGGTACAGCAGTTGGGGAGGGCAGGCCTTCAGGGAAGAGCAGTTGGAGAGGACCAGGCCTGAAAGGGAGGGCAGTTGGAGGGGGGGACAAGGCCTTCAGGGGAGGACAGTTGGGGATGACCCAGTCCTTCAGAGGAGGGCAGTTGGGGGAGACCAGGCCAGCAGGGGAGGGCAGTTGGGGGGGACCAGGACTGCAGGGGAAGGCAGTTGGGAGCCAGCAGTCCTGGATTGTGAGAGGGATGTCCAGTGGGATCGGGCCTAAACGGGTGGTCAGACATCCCTCAAGGGGTCCCAGATTGGAGAGGGTGCAGGCTGGGCTGAAGGGACAACTCCCCCCCCCCCCCATGCACAAATTTCATGCACCGGGCCTCTAGTATTACTGATAAGGATGGCCAAATACAAAAAAAGTGAAAGGGGGAAACACTTTAATTTATTCCCACTACATCAAAAACTGTTGGACTTTTTGCAATGCATATATTTGAATAAAGTAGAGACTATATAAATGTGAGAAATAGTGGTGAGGGCTATCATATAAAATCCTTTCATACTTAAATTTTGCATTGGTTATTATGCTTATTATTAATATTTAAATTAAATCACATGCTTCAGTTTTAAAATGGTAAATTCAAAAAAGCTTATTAAAATGTGAGCTCTAAATGGTATTTTTTATACCAAACCTATGACATATTCCTTAGGGTCCTTGATTAAGTTGGATTTCTGGAATGATGGGGCTAGTGCAGACATAAGAAATTACTTAATACAACCCCTTGATTCCCCAGAGTACCATTTGCAAACATGCTCAATTCTATAGACATCACTATCATGCCCTCTATGTTAGGAAGATACTTTTAAGCTTATGAAACTTGTTCTATCACTTGTATTTCTCCTATAATATGGCTATTGACTATTAGAAATAATTTCATTTTTTATTCTAATCCTCTCTATTTTCTTCTTCTATAGAATAAATTTATTTTTATCCTTGAAAATTAAGTCAAATACATCTAATTTTGCAGAAAGACTGTATGACAACAATAACCTCTCAATCTCAGTAATATTAAATGGTCTTTTTATTGACAGCCATTACTTAGATTACCTATATACTAGAATCAAAATTAAGCAGAACTATTGACCTGTCTCAGAATGGTCCTAACTTTTGTGATACTTTCTCCATGAATGATACTACACAAACCTATGGCTTTTATTGTTAACTTCCATGGTCCCTGTTTCTAGCTATTTTCACATTCTCTCAATCTCCACACCAACGTTTACCTTCCTGTGAAATAATCTCTATCTTGCTTCAAGTGCTATATGTCCAAATCAGCATTAAGATTTTCACTTATTTTACCTTTTGAATTTGCTCCTTTCTCCTATTTTCAATAACATAATCAATGGTTGCTATCTCTCTAGCCATTCAAAGTAGAAACCTCAAAGTAGAAAGCTGGTAGATCCATGCTAAGGCCCTAGATATGTGCGAAATCCCAGTGGGGTTGAGCAAAATTAACTCACAGCAGCCTGCCAGGTGAATGCAGACACGCGAGCAAAGCCATTTTAGAATGGCCATCTCCCAGTTACCATGCAGAACTGAGAGCTAAATAATTGCTCTTGTTGGAAACCGTGAGTATTTGGGTGTTTATGATGCAGTAGTAGATAACCAACACAATCATTTTAAAAGAGAAAGCTCTTTTCTTTACCCTCCATAACTAATAGGTTATTAAGTCCTCCTCAGTTAACCTCTGTTGACTATTTGAATGTGTACTCCTTTCTCTATTCATTGCCCTGCCTTAATTCAAAGTCTCATATTTCTCCCTAAACTATTGTGAGGTAACAATTACTGATATCTTTGCTTTGGTATTTTCCATTCTGTTGAATCCTCTATGATAATCTAAGTGGCAGTATAAGGTAATGGTTATGTCCTAAAATTCTGTATTTGAATCCCAACTCTACTACTTAGTAGCTCTATGATTCTGGGCATTGTGTAAATCCTCATGCCTCAGGCTACTTTAATAACCATTTTTAACTCTGTGAAATTGGTAAAAAGATAATATCTGCCTCATAGAATAGTCTTTTGCATTTTTTGAATTAGAACAATTTTTGCCAATAATAGGCACTCAGTGAGTATCATTATTAAACATTCATAAATTGATCATGTTGTTGAAAGTATGTTTCATGGAATGTGTTTTGAGTAAAATATGCCCCCAGAGGGTTCCATAATCAAATGAGTTTACACACCATTTTAAAATACCACTTCTTGAGGAAAGTTGTAATGCTGAACTGTTTACATCTGGTTGGTGCTGGGAAAACAGCAAACTGGATTCAAGTGCTGCTATTGAAAAGAAATGAGCCTGCTGAGGTGAAAATCAAGGCTTACAGGAATGGAAACACAGCAGAGAGAAAGGGAGAAAACAGGAAGAAGTGAGTCCCTACTTCCCCTCTATCTGGCATTCTCCCTCTAGCACAACCTTATGGGGAGAAGGAAGGTGCTTGCATTACAAAGTAGAGTATAGAATGGCTGGTTTAGAGTTGAGAGACAGCAGACAAATAATTTGCATAGCTACATCCTATAAAGAATACATCTTAATAGGATCATCTTTAATCATAAGTATGAAATTAAGATGTATAAAACATTAGTTAAAACCTCAAAAAGTGCTAAAAGACACATATTGAGATTGACAAAGAAGTCACAAAATGTTTTTTAAAAATTACTATGCTTTACGATATCCTTAGGCAATGATGAATATTGAATACATTCAGTATCAGAAATTAAATATTCCTTTTAAAGCAATTAAAACTATTTCTAGTAAATCAGTAATTAGCAGTTCAGAAAATTGATTATGCAATAAAACAAGTTCTAGAAAATGGATTTTTGTGAATTGACCTAGTCTTTAATAAACGTGTACCATAGTCATCATTTTTATTGCTATCATTATCATTCTTAGCTACTGAAGACAGTCTAAGTGTATTGGGATTTTTAAAAGCAACAATGTCTTATTTTTTTCGTTACCTACTGGCAGAAGCATAATAACTTGAGCATAGTAGAAACTCAATAAATCTTTATTTTTAAAAAGGCTAGTTTAGTAACCTAAAGCAGTCTTCAAAGTTATATAAATCGTTGTCATAATATAATGTGCAATCTACACAGGAGTCCACAAACTATGGACCTCACATGGGCCATTGCAGCTACCTCCTGTTTTTATAAATAAAGTTTCACTGAAACATAGCCACACTTGACTCACTATTGTATTGTCCATGCTGGCTTTTAAGCTAAAATGGCTGAATTTGATAGCAACAGAAATTTTTATGACCCACAAAGCCTAAAACATTTATTACTTAGTCCATTACAGGAAAAGTTTGCCTCCATAAATGATTATAATGGTATTAGTAACATAAGATATTTTTCTTCCCAGAACAGTGGAACTTACTTGAAATTAGTAATTTTGGGAAACCAAGATTGACTCTTTGAAACCTAATCATCATTTGAAGAACAAGTGATTCCCACATCTTCATAGACTGTCACTCTCATTAATTTAAATTATCTCCATTAATGTTTTCCTTTCTACATATTTCCATAAAGAAGTGCTTTTATTTTTATTTTATATGCTATTAATATGACCTAATTCTCTAGCTCATATATAATTGTTACTACTCAGATCAAAATTTATTTAACCCTCCTTTCTCCTCTTCTCCAGTGGATCAGCACTCCTATCATAATCTGAAATCTCCAGGATATTTACTAACATTATAGCCTCATCACTAAGCTTCATGAATGGAGCTAGAACTCACATAGAAGCTAGGCTATGCCACAGTCTTTGGTTACTCCAGAATCAGCTACCACCCTGTTATGTTCCCTAAAATAATGTAAGCAGCAGTTATCAAAGTGAGTCTGTATTCAGTACTGTCTTCCTAACTGCCATTGCCAATGAAGTATGAAGTAAATGGAAAAAACAACAACAACAACAACACTGAGAATTAGCTATATATATATATATTACACCTTGCCTCTTCCCCCATAACTTCATCAAACCTCCTAATGGTGAGGACTCCTCACCTGAACTCCACGAAACAGCAATCCTATCCAAAACACTTGTTCAGCCCCAAATGTGGGGTCTAGTGCCAAGCACCTGTTACAGAGAAAACATTGAAAAACATGTATTTGTCATCAAATAAAACAAGGTCCAATGCTGTTTCATGTATTGTTTCAATGATATGTCATTGCACCCATGCTCATCAAGCCTTATATTTTAAGGGTATTGAAAAGAAGGCCTATCCTCTAACTCATTCCAGCCAATACAGGCTTGGATTTGCAAGATCATGGCTCTTTATTTAGAGTAACATAGAATCTTTTTGCTAAGAAAACTCGTAGTATTATGATGGTTGTGTCAGTAAAAGTGTTCAGATTTAGCCATGCGCTTGCTCAGTATTTATCTGCCCTCATAAAAATTTAGTCTTCGATAGCCATAAGTCTAGGCTCTGTACTTTCTTGGTTGACTTGTCTTTTGGGGGATTCTTGGTTTCATTTTTTTCCAGATAATTTGATTCAAGACCAATCTCAATCCATCCGAAATATTCTAACTACCTAATTCCCCAAAAGCAAGAATTTTTTCTCTTTTCTATTTTTTAAAGATCTGTCTTTATCCTTTTGCATTTTTGCTGACTATCTCTTCAACAGCTTTAGAGTCTTGCATACCATTTGGTAAAAGATGGGAATCTCACTATTAAGCCAAAATACTGCTTTATTATAGTCTTTCCCTAGGACAGGATACTTATTTTGTATGTTTGAACCAATGGAGTAATTTATCCCTTAAAAAAAGAAACTGCTCTGAATTAATTTCTTCTCTTGACTTCTTGGCATAGGAGGAATTGCAAATTTAAAATGATAATTCTCTCTAACAACAATCACAAAAATAATATAGATGTTATAACATTTCAGGAATACTACTATATAAAGAAACTGAAGCAAAATTCAGCAAAAAATGTTCCAAAGACTACATGAAATGTTTCTCTATATGAAAACATATTTAAAATTAACTTACTGCTTTTGGACAAATATTTAGTAATTGGTATGGAGCAGCAAATTTTTCTAATCCAATAGTTCTATGAGCCTTGGCTTTATTCAGCCTCCCAATCTTTGGAATTCTTTTGCAATTTCTTCGTTTACTCCTATGTGATGTTTGTTAAATTATTTCTACAATTATTTCTACAAGTTTTTGACTCAATATTGCAAAAGTGTGATTTTTAAAAAATCTTATTTTTTTATTTTAAAAAATACTTTGTGGGTATTTTAGTGAATTTAGAATTTTTAACTGCTGAATTGTCCTCACCAATAATTAGTTTGTTATAGGCTCAAAGAAAAGTATTTGGGAATGATGGGGAAAATAAGACATTTTTTTGGGGGGAGGATTGTAATCTGAATCTGTGCCAGTAACCTGCCTTCTAACGCTCCTGCTTGCCAATAATTAACTCCATTTGTGAAAGAATGTAGGAGGCTAGCAGCCTGACTCTGTACCTAGTTAATCAGTATCCTTAATGCACATTCGTTAGCCTATAATCAAGTCACTGCCCCTTCCTTAATTATCTGGTCTTGCAAGACCTGTTTACGTAAATACTCCCATTTCACAGAGGCCAGGCCAGGCCTTTGGGTGTAGTCTCATGTCCCCCATCCCAACACGCGGGGCTTTTCACAAAGCCCACAAAAGGTCTGGAAGTCTGATCCATATTTTGGGGACAAAGAAACAAAGGGTATAAAGGGAAAGCTTCCTCCATATTCGGGGGCTCAGGGATTTGGAGAGTTGACCCCCTGAGTCACTGTACTAGTACATCTGAAACATCTAAAATAAATGGGTTTATCCTGAATCTCTGAGTACTCCTGTGTATTTTTCAGTTGCCTGGTAAATTCTGTAACAGGAATAGGGAAAAGAAAATCCAAATGGCAGTGTGCATTTTGTCTGGTGGATTCCGCTGGTAGAAATTGTTTGGGTGAATAAAGAGCTGTTGCTGCCTAGAAATGGGTTGAAATTACAGAACAAAAGGAATTCAGATTTTATGTTTTTCAATACATGTTTCCCCCCGCCACCATACTAACTCTTAAAAATAAAGCACATAGTATTATTCAAGAAAGTCATGTTTTTTTTTTAAAAAAAAAAATCCATGTAGAAATGTTTCAAAATGCATTAGCCTCTTCTCCAAGATTTTGGATTTTTTTACCAATCCAACCAATGTAGATTAGGATTAGTTGTTCTTTGTCCTTTCACATTTTGACATCCTTCTTATTTAGCCTTGAGTTCATGAGACAGGCCACTTATCTCTATGACATTTGAAATATCACATAATCATTTTGGATTTGTTTCCTTACCAATTGAATAAAGGGATATGGTGACCAATAATTATCTGTGGAATCGATTGCCACATAAAGTTCAGTGCACCTCTAAAATTATGTGATTCTGTAAAAATTAGAATATGTGAGAACTTCTTATTCATCACTGAAGATATTAAAGTTGTAGACCACCTAAAACATTTATAGCAGAAATGATAACTCCTAGAGAATTTAACCTTACCACTACTTGGGAGGAAATGTAATAGCACGGATAAAATGCAGATAGTCACTGGAAAGAAAGCAAATTTGAACAGATACTGTATAAATATCATCAATCTCTGAAGGGATAAAACAGAAAAATACATGGAGCAAACAAAGCTGTATAGTGCAAAACTGGAGGAAAAATGATAGAAAAGAAAATATATTAAATAGTAATATTAAGAAAAACTAATGAAGAATATGTAAACGGTCCTGGAAATATCACAGACCATTAGGATATAATGCAAATGTGTTGATGAAATATTAGCCCAAAAGCATGGAGCCAGGTCAGCTGGGTCCTCCTCTATATTCCTTTTTAATCACTAATTCATTCTGTAACCCTGACCTCTGCTCTGCATCTCATTTTAGCTCTCAGATGACAGACAGGAATTCATATCCACAGCACACTATTTAAAACCTATGAATTGTTTATTTCTGGAATTTTCCATTTAATATTTTCAGACTGCAGATGACCCTGGATAACTAAAACGGTAGAAAGAAAGGGGGGACTACTGTACATAAATATTTTTTGTATCACTTTTCCAATTAAATCAATTGCTTCTGTGAATCCACCTGGACATGTGAAATGAGAAGTCTACTATCCATCTATTTCTGTGGCTTGCAACAATAATATGGGACTGCACATCAAATGTAGTTCAGTAGAGCTTGGATGAAACATGGCTGGGCTTTGTTTAGTTCTGGTCAACATGCCTCACATTCTGGGATCCAAGCTAAAGAACAATCACTATTTGGGTATGTGCTTTTAAGCTGGATGATGGGAGCAAGAAACTAACCAGCAGAAACAGATGATGTTTATTACTGACTCTGAATGGAAATGGCATATGGGCACTTCTTCTCATACGTCCAAGCCCAAAGGCAATGGTGCAGAGTGGTATACATCACCCACAGTGAAACAGAGCAAGGTTTGAGAAGAAAGGAAGAACCATGAAGACATACTCTATTCCACCACAGGCAATTTAATCACTGAAGAGCTTTCACTTCTATCTCTTTGATATTTCCCAGAAGCCAATTAAAATGCTGTTCATTTAATTTTCTCCAAAATTTTAAAATTTTCTAAGCCAAGAAATCATCCCTTGCATTTTATTTCCATCTCAAAATTTACTTGCTTTTTAATGCCTCTGTATCCCAATTATGGGATCAATTTAGTAAAGTCCATACATAGCCAGATATTGAAAATACCTCATTGGAGCACCCGAAAGGTCAATACTACATATCAGTTTCTTCAAGGACTTTCAGGTCTTTCTTTCTCAGCAGATAAACTTTATTTTTAAATAAAATATCTTTGCTCTCATTTCTTCCAAATGAACGTTTTCATATAGACACTTGGAAGATAAGATGATTTCGATTTATAGAGGCTAGGAAGCTAAATTTTTCTGATTCCCAGTTTCCCTCGTGACAAAGTTTTGGCCAATAAAATATAAGTGAAATCTGCTGGGAAGGGACTTTTATGATGTTTTAAAAATGAAAACTCAGCTAACATCTTCTTTGGTCCATGTTCCTGCTTGTCAGATAGTACAATGCCTAGAATTAAAGGATGGGAAAGCAGGAAAATAGAAGGGCCTTGTTCTTTTTCTTGATAACATTGGAAAGCCGACAGTCCAGTCACCCACAGCTACCTCAAGATTTCATTTTGCATCTCCTCCCATGCTATAGTTAGACCCAGACAAAGAAATATCATCATTTCCTAGATGGAGTCTGGGTTTCTTCAGAAGCTCCAACCAGAGGAATCTTTTTATTGCATCTTATGTTGCTACTTTAAGCATCTCCAAGAATCCTGTTTCACTTTTCTATAATTCGATGTGACTATCAAGACCCATAAGATATCAGAAGTTCCAGCTGCACAACAGAGAAATTTAGAATTATAACTAAACCCTCAACTACACATGACCACTGCAACCGATTCCAAATATCCTTGCCCCTTTTTTTTTCCCTTGGCAAGGAAAACCTTGACTACTATATATTAATTAGGACTCTAGTTGCTAATGTGTTATTTCCCATTTTGCTCCTTTCTGAACATATGGCCAGACTATACTGCCTGGACTTTTGTGTTTGGTTGGGGTCATATTACCAGTTCTGGACAAAGAGTGAAGACTGAAAATGATGTATCTCATTTTCTGGTTTGCATTTCAAACATTTAATTGCTAGTGTGAGACCCTCTAAAGCTCTCTGTTTTCCCTCTGGCATGACAACTGGCCATATCATTTACTTGAGCTCCCAAATGGCTGTGATAAGTAGGGCTTTCCCCGCCAAGCCAATCCCTAATTGTCACGTAAAATGAGAGAGAAGTAAATCTTCTTCTTGTTGTTGTTAGGGGTTGTTTGTTACCAGATCATGATATAACCTATTTGCAATGATTCAAGCTCAATCAAGGGGACTTCTGCATAATTCAATACGAATCAGTTCATTGATTCTAAGGAGGTTTTGAATGTTCAAATCCGGGAAAGAGCAGTGATACATCTCAGTCTCAGGAAGAGTTAGCACCAAGAATTAAATGCTGCAAAAGTCTTTCTCTTTTCCTCTTGACTATACTTTCATTGGTCTATTTAGTATTATTTTCTCTCATAGTAAACTTGCATTCTTCACATGAAGAAAAAGTTGACTTTTGGCAGTCTCTGAGTCTTATAGTGCAACTTCAGTGAATAGGGGAAAAATCACCGATTCTCTGGTCTCAAATTCAAAAACCTTAGGATCTTTACTCCAAAATGGCCCACCCTACACAATCTTTAATTAGCTATGTTCAGAGAAAATGGGTCATAGAAGAACATGACACAAAACTGTGATGGAGTAGAAAAAAATATTCCCAGGAAAAAAGAGGGGTGTCAGGTGAGAAGCTCATAAATGTTAAAAATGTATGTATACATATGTTGCTAACCTTAATAATAAAATATCCACTCATTTTACTAGCAAAAAATGAGTATGTTCAAGAATGGCAGAGGAATTACAATTCCAGATATGCAAGCTGTGGCAAATGATTAGCAAGTACAGAGAGCAAAGGAGAGGAACGTTACTTTATACAGAAAAAAGAGAGTGAGAGGGGCTTTTATAAGCAAGATGTCCATTAGAGGAAATTGGGAGTTTGAATTGTAGTGGTTTCTCATTGGCTGAGCCTGTTGCTAGTGAAGAGAAATATTTCTTCCTCCTGCTGGAGTAGTAAAGTAAGGGTACACTTATTCCTGCTGGAGTCAGCAAGGTATGGTGAGTGGTAGTGTGGTACAGTTCCCTCCTCAGGGTTTTCTCACTGATTTTAAAAGAGGTTTTCTTCATTCATTTTAAATATATCTATATATATATGCAAATACATATATATTTGTATAAGTACATATTTATTTGTATATACATGTTACATCTGTATATATATATATGTGTGTGTATATATATATACACATATATTCAAATATATTTGTTCAGCAAGAATTTATATATAGTTCCAATAGACTATATAAAATTGTCAGATTCTTTAATGTGAAATATGATATATCAAATAAAGAATGAGCAACAGAAATTAAAAATGAATGAATTGTACTAGAGGCGATTCTATATTAATGGGCAAGGTTGAAAATTTGTATACAACTTGTAAAATACACAAAATATAAATTTGTTATGTTTCTTACTGGTATATTTACTAATATATGCTTAACTCAATTTGTGCTAGTTCATTATTTACAAACATATATTTAGTTCAGTCTCTGCTAGCACTTATTACACTGCATTGTAAGTGATTGTTTCTATTTGCTGTTTTCCCTAAGGCTGTGTGGTTGTTAAGTATAATGATTATGCCTTATTTCTTACGATATTTCAATATATAAATTAAGAACCTAGAAAAAAAATCTTACTATAGGGATATGCTAATCTTCCCTATCAATCAGAAAATACCCAGTTTCAAAGCTGAAATCATGTCCATATTGCAGACAAGTTTTTTTAGAGTTTAAGGTTCTTGATGAATCTTAGATGGCTGCTCATATTGACATTTTGTCTTTTCCTGAAACTTAGCTGTTCGTGCATATAATAATGTATAAAAGCTCTTTTAAATTTAGACAGAATTAGAGAAGCAAAATCAAGTTTTAATTAGTTTTGCTAATGAAAGTAGGAAGCTGCATAACTAATCTTTAAAAATTGCAACAACTTGGCTTGGGAATTTACACGTCAACCACACAAATTGAAAATTTTAATAATAAGTTTGGTGTTGAGATACAGAAAAAACAAAACAAAACAGTGTCTTAAATAAGATGAAAGTTAACTTTTCTCTCACAACACAGTCTGGAGGTAGGTGGTCCCAAAACAGATGGTATGGCCCTCCATGGTGTCAGCACCCAGCAGGCATCCTCAAACTACGGCCCGCGGGCCACATGCGGCCCGCCGAGGACATTTATCCAGCCCGCCGGGTGCCGCTGCCTGTCCTGCTTAGCAGGCGACTCGTCCTGGGCCCACAGTGCGCATAGGAATTTGTTCATAGTTTTTTTTTAAACTATAGTCCGGCCCTCCAACGGTCTGAGGGACAGTGAACTGGCCCCCTGTTTAAAAAGTTTGAGGATCCCTGGTTGTGTGTAGCCTTGACTCCTAAGTTCATTTCATCTTCCAACATGGTCACTCTTGGTCATGCCATTGCCATTCATTTGCATTTTGCCAAAGAGAAAAAAGAAGGATAAGGATGCTCTGTTTCCCATTAAGAACACTGCCTGGAATTTGCACACACAGTTTCCATTTATATGTCACTGGTGAACACTTAGTGTTATAGCCAAAACTCCATCCAAAGGAGTCTCGAGAATGTGGAATTTGTTTCATTTGGTCATTCACCCAAGTAAAATTAAAGGTTCTATCACATAGAAAAGGGAGTGGAAGAAACATTTTAAGACAACTAGCAATCTCTGCACACTTAGTATATCCAAATTGACAAGTTGATTTCTGCCTATTCCGAAAATGAACTCACACCTAGTGTACCTATGGTTACAACTTGACTCCTGCTTGTACCCATGATGGATTTTGACTCTGTGCCAGTGATATTATGTTACACTCTTCAAAAGAGGAACTGAGGGCGAATGTACTTTCAGAGGCATTCCCACTTCAGTAAAAAGCAAGTTTACTCTGCTTTTATAAACAGGGCCATTGCGGACAGTTGTGCAGGTCATGTACACAGCCTGGAAACAGTGAGGGGCTAAAATCCTGGTGGGAAGAGTATCTTTTTGTAATTCAAATGCTTAGAAAAGCCAATGTTATTACAATTTTTATTTTTATTACCCAACTAAATGGAATGCCATTTTCTAATCTATACAATTAGAAAACATGTGCTTGCTTTAGGCTTAGTTGGTGGGATTATACATATACATATTAGGAACAAAATGATTTTCCAAAATGCTGATTTGAAAACACTAATTTCTCAGAAACATTAGGAGATGATCATATGAGAAAATGTATTTCACAATAAAATGATAGGTCAAACCAGGCTGGATTTGACTCACTGGTCATAGTGTGCCAAACTTTGTCATTCCCATTCCCATGAGCTACATATGAAAGTCTGCATGTGCCCACACCATTGGCAACATAGGACATTAGCAAATTTTGATTCTTTGCCCATTTAACAGTTAACATTGTATCTCAGTTTAGCGTTATTTTGCATTCTCTTTTTATAAGTTTTGGGGTGCAGTCATTTCCCTCTACCTTCTAGGTTCTTTCAGCTGCCCCAATAATTAAATCAACATGAGGCAGATTAACAAGAGAACATAATCACATTTAATTGCTTGTGTACAGATGGGAAGCTCTAATGAAAAAAAGGTTAAACAATGTTAAGAATCTTCTTTGCTACCAGCAAGACATTATGCAAATCCGTGTTTGGAAATCCTCAAGGAGAGGATTCTCATAAGCAGTGATTGACAAGACAATCATTTCCTTGCAATGTTTCTTATAGGACACTGTAGTAAAATACTGATTTAGTGCAATGTTTCCGAAAAGTGTCTAAAGAGAAACATTCCCCTTCCACACCCCCAAATTTACTTAATTTAGATTCTCCAGATGAAGAAAGTTTCTGTTATCCTGTATATTTAACAGGCAACCCAGACCTCTCTTACTGCTAAGCAATTTTTGGAAACATTGATTTATAGAAATGCTTTTCCAGTAGGGGCACACCAGAGTCACCTGGGAAATTTTTCAAGTAGACATTTACTAGGTTCTTCCCAAATTTATGAATCAGAGGGAGGTGTGGTTCCTCTACAGCCATTTCTTATGCTAACTCCCAGTTAAGAACAATCGTTTTATACGTAATTTTCTTATTCTTCATATGTTGCATGACCACATAGATGTTTTCTTCATTGGGCCATTCCTGACCATTTACCAGGTTCTTCTTGACATGAAACTATTTCTTTCATGGCAAATGAGAGGAGGACATAGAGCTGTGCTTTATCTCAGAGCAAAATTGATAGTAGAGAAAGGAAGGGCCTTGGCTGTAGAGTATAATCCAGACAGCACGTTTGAGAATAAATGAAAAGCTGATTGCTTAAGCATGAAGCATTTTTATAGCTCATATGCTTTAAATGCATACAGTTGGCATGAATAGGGTGGCCCATTTTTGAAAAGAGCAACTGAATTAAGTAGATCCCCTTGTGTAAAATGCTGTCTGAGTAATCTGTTTTCCAGATGTTTCCATGGCAAATGTTTCCTTAATGTGAAGCCCAACCATAAAAAGCACCTGGGTAGTGCACAGCTCTTCCAGACACAAATCATCTTTTTTTTTTTTTTTAAACCTAGAGACTTATAGAGAAGAAACTGCATTTATTTTAAACACAAGCAAGGATAAGCTTACTTCATATTTATATGGAAATATAAAGTGACAAAATTGTTTATTTAAACAATAATCATAACATATAAAGAACTTCATTAATGTCTGCAAACAACATAACAGTACATACTTTCTATACAGATCTGTTCGGCAGCTATATTTGAAGCATTTATTTTCAATATGTATATATTTTTTCTGGATGGATTCTTGCTATAAGCACAGGGGTAGAAGGTAATATATAAATTCTGGTTTTGAATACTTCTCCACCACTTACGAGCTACACAAACAAACTTGGGCATTTTACTTCACCGTCTGCTTGATTATCCTTACCTGTAAAATAAGGGTTATAACGGTACTTACATCAGAAAATTGTGACGATTACCTGTGTTTGTACACATAAACACATGAAATATTTTGGGGCCATGGTAAACACTCAATGAAATTTAAGGTTAATAAAGTAGATGTCTCAAATGGATATTTTCTTTAAGATTAAAAAAGAAAAGAAGGAGAAGAAAGCTGTGATGATTTGGGGCCTGGCATATTTCTTACTTAGAGAATAAAAAAAAATTTGGTTCACAAATACTTTCTTGGACAAAAGCAATAGCTAGGAAACGAAGCTATAAATGGTAAACTCTCACCCACCTTAAATGTGCTACTTGATTTATTAATGGGAATGCTCATTAATTTATAATTTACTGGAATATATTAGAGGAGAGTAGCTGATATCTAGTCTGTAATTTAATCACAAAAGTCACCAGAAAGATTGGATGCTAAGAATGTAATTCGGCCCCAAAAGTGAGAGAAGTACAAAGGAAAAAGACACGAGGGAAAGTGGAAGAGTAAAGAGAAAAGGGATGTTGAGTGAGAGAAGCAAGAGAGGTTTGCAGAGGTGTTAGCAGAGAAAGAAAAATGCTACCAATTAGATACCACTTTGTGCCAGCTGTACAGTGCCATAGTTATTTTTCATAAAAATGAAATAAGAACTTTCCTCAATTATCAGCTAGTCATTAATGTGATATTTACTTTATGAAAAAGTACCATATTTCAAAGGCTTTGCTCATTTGTACCTCGAGATGAGCAAGTCATTCTATACCCCCTCAAATACTCTGAGCTTTCTAATTTCTCTGTCATTTAAATACCCATTAATGGCTCTTGAGAGTTCTGTGGATATCTCAGATTTGGGCTAAAACTTATTTTTCTTCAAAGAAGACCAGTCTCTCTGTTATTTGTCATTCTGTCAATTAAGGGAAAGAGGTAAGAAACACATGGCTACAAGTTGAATTTCTCCCACTCACCTTTGCTTTTTCTTCAAATAAACTTTTAGTTTTATGATGGCTATGGATGTCTTTATTAGTTTTTATATCCAACATGAAGTAGAAGTTCATACTTGCTCTTACATAATTTTCTTCAAAAGGGCAACATTCTTTCTGTTCTAAGTATGAAAGAAAAAAATGTCATATAAAGATTTTTACAAGTGATTATTAACGCTTTGAAGTTAAAATATTCAGATCAACCCTTGATTTAAATTTAAATTGTAGGCAGCTTCCTAATAACACTGTGGAAGTGAGAAAGCTAGTTTATATTTAATTGCTATCAAAAACAAGGTCCCTGCAAAGCACCCTTTTATCTTATTTTAAATTATTCAAGAAATGTTTAAAGTAGCAGATATCAGTATAATATCTTGAAGAGAGCAAAATCTTAAATATAGTCTAGAAGCATTTCCTTTAATATGGCAGGAACTCTCTTTATCAAAAGCTACCTAGACCAGTGGTTGGCAAACTCATTAGTCAACAGAGCCAAATATCAACAGTACAACAATTGAAATTTCTTTTAAGAGCCGAAAACCGACTTCTGCACATGGGCCATGAAGTTTTTGCGAGCCCGCACGTGATAGTTTGTGGAAGAGCCACACTCAAGGGGCCAAAGAGCCACATGTGGCTCGTGAGCCGCAGTTTGCCAACCACTGGTCTAGACAATCTGGAGAGAAGCATTCCAGCAACGTTACAATGGTTTATCATATGAAATGTATCACAATTCCCACTGGTTCAGGTATTATAAAAGAAAAGGGACCTCCTCATGGCAAAAATAAACAAACAAAAAAATAAATAAATAAATAAAATGAAATCTTTGAGAAGAAAAAAAAATAAAGTTGTAGCCTTTCCCCTGTGGTGTTGAAACATTTACTTTTCACATTATTCCTCAGTTGTTGATGACTTCAACTTGTTTGAGTAATAAAATTTCTAAATTATGGGAAGGTTTTATTTGCTTTCTTCTCTTTTTATTTTCAGTATTTGTCATTGTGAACAGTACTGGATATTTTATCAATAGGTGATTTCAGCCCAGCCGGTGTGGCTCAGTTGGTTGAGTATCTTTTCATGCACCAAAAGGTCACCGGTTAGATTCCTGGTCAGGGCACAAGCCACAAGCCGGGGTTGTGGGCTTGATCCCCAGTAGGGGTCATGCAGGAGGCAGCCAATTGATGTTTCTCTCTCATTGTTAGTACTCTCTCTTCCTCTCTCTGAAATCAATAAAAACATATTTTAAATTAAATAAATAAATGAATAAATAAAATAAGTGATTTCAACTAATACATGATGTATGTCGATGTGAAAATTCCCCTAAGAATTCATGGCCATTAACATAATTTAGCATCCTATTTTATTTATTTGGGAATTTGTGTATTAAATTTATGTTAAGGGAATTGGAAAAACGTATTTACTAACCCCAGATACCTTTCAAGTCTGCACAAAATATGCCCAAGGCTTTATTCCTGTACTTTCTGAGGAGCTTCCTTGGGAATAATACAGTGTCCATTGGGGAAACATGAAATAAGTGCAGCCAGCACCCCTCCTCCTTGTGCCCTAGAGTCTGTCGCCTGGGTTAAAAGCCTGGCTTTGTTTCTTACTTTGTTGTGTAACCTGGGAAATTTGTCTTTTCTGTGTCTCC
Organism: Plecotus auritus; assembly: GCF_963455305.1. NCBI lineage: Eukaryota > Metazoa > Chordata > Mammalia > Chiroptera > Vespertilionidae > Plecotus > Plecotus auritus. The sequence goes on along the minus strand of NC_137772.1, from coordinate 138,821,643 downwards.
ATTTTTCATTTGTAAAATGAGATAATAACTGTACCTGCCTCATAAATACTAGCAAAGAGAGAATAAAATGTGTTAATAGAGATAAAGATTCTATAAAGCTTGGCAAGTAAGTATGGAATAAATGAGAGTTTATATTATTATCATAACTATTATTAAAATAAAAACTTCATTGAGAAGTAATGGCATATACTTGACTCCCTTCTCCTCATTTCCATGGGTTCATAGATGTCAATTCTCTATCCAATTAGCCCTTTTCCTAGGGTCTGTCTAGTTTGTTTGTTTTGCTGTCTCCTTTGTGAAATTCTCTTTTCTTATGTATTTCAACTTCTGTTACAACACCCATTGACTTTTACCTGGGATTCTCACATTTATACATCAATTTCCCCTTGGGTTTAACTTTAAAAATATAGATACTAACCTAAGTCTAACCTGGATTTGCCACACCCTTGCTTGTACTAGACTTACTTGGGCTGGACTTGCTTGAACTATTCTATTCCAAACATTTATATTTTGCCCTAAATTTATGGAAAACTACTTTTTTCCTGAGATCTTCTCTCTGTTACTCCTAGCATTATATGAGGTAAGGATAAAGAAGCATCACAGAGCAATCTATTCTTTTGACCTATCTTTCTTTGTGTTGAAACATGAACTTTGTATGCCTCCTCAAATACTCTGAGCTTTCTAATTTCTCTGTCATTTTGGGACATTTGTATCACTCTTCTCTTGGTCTTGAATAAAACACTTCAATGCATGGTGTAGTTTCTGGCTTCTTAGCCACAAAGAAGCTGGAAATGCAACCCAGTTGTTTAGGAGTTGTATCTTGAGTAATGAGAACTGAAAGATAAAAGGAAGTTGAGCGGATACATTTCTCTACTTTATTTGGTGGACTAGTCTGAGTGGAGAAAGCCCACATGCTGAACAGGCTGCTGATAGATCCTTTCTGTATTTCCCAGCTGGTCAGGAAGCCATGGCTGGAAAAATGACATATCACTTGCATTGCTTTGCATGTTCTCTTTTTTTACTTCAATTTATTTTTTCTTAGCTTTACCTCCCTGGGCTGGTGCTTCCAAAACATACTGGTATCAGTGTAATCTTTATCTCTGCTTTCTAAAGGAACAAGCTAAGACATTCTAGATGGCTTTCAAAAGTATATGTTTATTTTATTACAGATAAGCTTAGCATTGTAATTCTTTCTTTCCATTTAATTTGTGGGGCCACTAGGCAATGGAAAGTTTTCAGTTCATTATATTCTTACTAGAGGACTGATGCAAAAAATTTGTGCAAGAGTAGTCCTTCCTTCCCCCAGTTGCCAGCACCAGCTTCCCTCTGGCACCCAGGACCAGGGCTTCCCTCCAGCACCCGGGACCTGGGCTTCCCTCACAGCCCCAGCTTCATCTGGAAGGTTGTCCAGAAGGATATCCAGTCTAATTAGCATATTATGCTTATATTATTATAGATGGGACCACTGTTATATATGATTTCTGTCTTTGACTGAAATGCCATTATGCGGTAGGTGGCTGTAATTGGATTTATCATAACTATTATTAAAATAAAAACTTCATTGAGAATCTTGCCATATATGAGAATGATACTCATTCTCATAAATCACATCAATTATCAGAGAAAATTATGTTGGTTCTACCTCAAATTCATTCAGAATCAGATTCCTCTTAGCTACCATAGTCACCTGGTTCCAGGCCACCAACACTGGGTGCCAAAATTGAAAATGAAAAAAAAAAGGTATCCTAAATGGTCTCTCTGCATCTGCTCTAGCCCCAATCTCAATAGCACAGCCTTTAGGATTATTTAGAAACAGTGGATCACATCACTCTTGCTCAAAATTTTCCAATGGTTTCTTTCTGTTTCACATCCTATCTAAAAGAGTAATATGCAAATTGAGTGTACCTCCGCTACACCCACAAGCCATGCCCACCAGCCAATCAGGAGTGAATATGCAAATAAACCCAACCAAGATGGCTGTGGCCACAGAGAGCAGGAGGGAGGCTTGGATTTCCCAGGCAATGGAGGAAGCCAAGCTTTCCGCCTGCCCTTGCCAGCCCAGGCCTCCACTCCAGGCTACAAAGTTTCAATTATAGAAGATAAATAAATCCCAACAGAAATTGTGGCAGCCATGGAGCTGGAGAGAGCAGGAGGCTAGGGTTGCCCCCAGAGATAGAGAAAGCCAAGCTTCTGCAGCCCTGGCCTGCTATGGCCTCCACTCAAGGCTACAAAAGTTTCAGTTATAGAAGATAAATAAATCCCAACAAAAATGGCTGCAGCCACAGAGCAAGCAGGAGGCTTGGCTCCGCTCCAGGCTACAAAGTTTCAATTGTAGAAGATAAATAAATTCCAGATACCAGGGCCTCTGCTTGGGTCGCCGGGAGGCGTGGCCAGCCTGCAAACCACCACAGGCCCCTCACCCAGGCCGCCCCATGCCCCAAGGGAACCCCCACCTTGATCTGGGACACCCTTCAGGGCAAACCAGCTGGCCCCCACCTGTGCACCAGACCTCTATCCTATCTAATAAAAGAGTAATATGCAGATTGACCATCACTCCAACACACAAGATGGCTGCCCCCATGTGGTCAAAGATCCTGCCCCCATGTGGACACAAGATGGCCACCACAAGATGGCCAGCAGGGGAGGGTAGTTGGGAGGGACCAGGCCTGCAAGGGAGGGCAGTTGGGGGTGATCAAGCCTGCAGAAGAGGGCAGTTAGGGGTGACCAGGCCAGCAGAGGAGGGAAGTTGGGGGTGACTGGGCCTGCAGGGGAGGGCAGTTGGGGGGTACCAGGCCTGCAGGGGAGGGCAGTTAGGCACAATCAGGCTGGCAGGGGAGCAGTTAGGCATCAATCAGGCTGGCAGGGGAGTGGTTAGGGGGTGATCAGGCTGGCAGGCAGAAGCGGTTACCGGCAATCAGGAAGGCAGGCAGGCGAGCAGTTGGGAGCCAGCAGTTCTGGATTGTGAGAGGGATGTCCAACTGCCTGTTTAGGCCCTATCCTACCAGGATATATACACACACACTGATTGGCCAGATTATTATGCGTTCCAGACACTGAGTGGCCAGATTATTATGCATTCAGAGATCATAATAATCTGGCCACTCAGTATATATATATATATATATATATATATATATATATATATATACACACACACACACACACACACAGAGTCATAGGCTGCATAACAACAATTTAATCAACAATTGACTGCATATACATATATATATATATATTAGAGGGGTCCAGTGCATTCATGCATGGGTAGGGTCCGGCCAGCCTGGCCAGGGAGAGGGGACATGGGCAGTTGGCTGGCCTGCCCACTGGTCGAACTCCTGGTCAAGGGGACAATTTGAATATTAGCCTTTTATTATATAGGATATACACTGAGTGGCCAGATTATTATGTGTTCAGAGATCATAATAATCTGGCCACTCAGTGTGTGTGTGTGTGTGTGTATATATATATATATATATATATATATATATATATATATATATATATATATATATTAGAGGCCCGATGCATGAAATTCATGCAAGAGTAGGCCTTCCTTCCCCTGGCTGCTGGCACCGGCTTCCCTCTGGCTGCTTGCAGACACCTGGGCCCCAGGCTTCCCTTGCAGCCCCAGCTTCATCCGAAGGACATCTGGTCTAATTAGCATATTACACTTTTATTATTATAAATGATGCAAAATATGTATGATATATGTATTATATACTCTATATATACATTGTATACTGTTGTTGTTATTTATTATTTGTCTCCTTTATGTTAAAGTATAATTCTCTAAAGATTATGAAATATGACTATCTGACAAATAAAAAAATAACACATGCCAAAAATGTTATCCTATTTCTTAATTAAATAGGCAGCCAATATAATGTTAAAGTCTATTTTAAAGCATTGTGTGAAAGTAAACACTTTAATTAAAAATATCAGTATAAGATTGCTGTCTTATTTGTAGAATTCATTAATGTTTTGCAGGGAAACAAATTGTAACCTTTAGCACTATCCATATCATTGAACAGAAATTGTTTGATCTCTTCTGAACAAAAGTTTACAAATCAACCTCTGCTCCAACAGTGTTGTGAAATGGCCCAGTTGATAGTAAGTCAAGCCCAAGACTGCATTGAAAGGATACTTAGTAATAATTTTTCCTTTTTCCAAGTTGCAAATAATGTTTCTGATACTTACAAGGAGAGGTATTTTAATTTTTTTTCTTGTTGATGGTTGTAATGAGCAGGTAGTATTCTTTTATCTTACTTCAGGTTCTCCAAAAAGCCAATATTGAGGCGAGGATTTAAATGCCTGTAAATTAAGAAGTGATTCAGGAAAAATGGTAGGGAAGAAAAAAAGCAAAATAGTGAACAAAAGAAAGCCAAAAAGAATGTGACATCAGTCTGTTTGGAAAATGGGAATTCAGTCCCATGGTGCAACATGAGATAGTACAGAACAAGCCTCACAATTATTCCAACCAAACAATCAAGCAACCAGGGCATTTTTTCACTAACTCTGATTATCTTTTGTTGAGGACTGCTTCCAGGAAAATTAACTCTATTTAATGCCTAGTTTGTCCTGTGTGCAACCTGAATATACTACTCAGGCAAAACAAAAACAGAATTAAAACAAAAATCAATCAAACAAACAAAACAACAATTTCTGGTCTAATTGACAAGCCTGTTCCTCAAGTGGGGAAGATTACCTTCTACTATTTTTGATGAGTAATATTTCCAAATATTATCCAACTTCTTTGGTTTGACAAAAAAATTCAGTAATTGTATTTCTGATGATAATTACCTCCCAATAGAAATACATATCCAGTGAAAAACTGTGATTGCCATGTCAATAAGAGCAATTTATTCTTAGTAAAAATTATGCTTTATATGTTCATAATTTCAAAAACTGAAATTTTGATTTGTTCTTTAGTTTGTTTGGGTCACTGAGACTTATCATTATGCAATGTTGAGGATAAGAGCTGAACTTTGTTAAAAGTCATCCTTCAAGGGGTTTTAGGCAACAACCAACCACTTTTGCCTTCTGTCCTCATTTAAAACTTCAACTATAAGTATATGTGGTACCCAAGAAATGAGGCATGATCCCAAATTAGAAAGGAATGGATAGAGGTATGTTTATATGGAGGAAAAGTAATGAGGCACTGTTTATTCTGAGGGCACCCAGAATCTTATTTGCAGATTCTCTTCCCAGAGGGAAATGAATCTGGGTGCAAGTTATTATTCAAATATAAGGAAAACGTACATACAATCACAAATATTCAAGAATTCATAGCATAATAAGCTGTAAGCACTTCTTGATAAAATCCTATATGCAAATTGACCATTACTCCAACACACAAGATGGCTGCCTCCTTGTGGACAAAGATGGCCGCCCCTATATAGACACAAGATGGCTGCAACAAGATGGCTGGCAGAGAAGGGCAGTTGGGGGGGACCAGTCCGGCAAGGGAGGGCAGTTAGGGGTGACCGGGCCGGCAGAGGAGGGCAGTTAGGGGCAACCAGACCTGCAGGGGAGGGCAGTTGGGGGCAATCAGGCTGGGAAGGGAGCAGTTAGGCATCGATCAGGCTGGCAAGGGAATGGCTACGGGGTGATCAGGCTGGCAGGCAGAAGCGGTTAGGGGCAATTAGGCAGGCAGGCAGGCGAGTGGTTGGGGGCCAGCAGTCCTGGATTGTGAGAGGGATCCCAGATTGGAGAGGGTGCAGGCTTGGGCGAGGGACACACCTTCCCATGAACAAATTTTGTGCACTGGGCCTCTAGTAAATAAATAAAATAAAATAAAACAACAACAGTAAACTTCAGATTGACCATAGCCATGGTATAATAGACTGATGGTGATCACTGGATCTACTCACACAGAGCACTAATCCAAATACAGGTAAAAACAGACACAAAGATACAGGGAAAAGAAAGACTGACGATGCCAGAAGAAAGAGGCTTGGGGAATGGGGTGAAAAGGGTAAAGGGATTAAGAAGTACAAGTTGGTAGTGACAAAATAGTCTGAAAGATGCAAGTACTGCATAGGGAATATAGTCAATAATATCATGAAAAGTAAAATAGCGGCCAAATAGGCAGCAGTGTCATGTACCTCCTCTTAGGGCCAGGCCAGAAAAGCAAATAATGTGAGAACATCCACCCTGAATTAAAAAATTAGACACAGCTAAGGGGACAATTTTCCATAAGGAAGGACAGCGGACACTTGGAGAACGCTGCTTTCCAGCCACAGCCTGTGTGGAACTACCACCGAGCCCTGGCCGTGAGTGGTGTAGTACCTCCTGACAGGCTCCCAGTCATCTGCAGGGAGTGTGCAGCTGCCAGACTGAGCTCCCACACAAGGCCTCCTCACGAGCCTGCTGGGACCCAGCATCCTAGGATCCGGCTCCAAGACCCTGCAACGAGTGCAAACCAGGCGGAAACCTGTGCCCCACTTCCGCCCCAGACACCAGAACCGTGTTGCTAGCCTGGTCCGAAGCCACCCATCACTGGCACCTGCTCCACCCTCAACACCTGGACCTGTTGCTGGGGCAACCTAGAGCACACCACAGGGGAGCCCTGACTGTGTGACCCAGAGAAACCCATGCCCGCTCCACCCCAGCCCTTATTACAGTCCTGCTGAGACAATCTGGAGCAACCAATGCACACCTCACTCCGGGTGACAGGGGAATGTGGACTGAGCAAACCAAGGCAACCACCCCTGCTCTACACTGAGGAGGGGCAAAGTGGAGTAACCCAGCATGTGTCTCACTCCACATTCACTTCGGGCTACAACAAATCGGGAACTGTGTGACCCAGAGCAACCATCACACACCTGTGCCCAGCCCCTGGGACAATCCTGCAGGGGTTACCCAGAGCAACCTAGCACATGCCTCACTCTGGGCCTTAGGAAAGTGTTCTGGGGCGACCTGGACCAAGCCAGTGTGCCTAACCTGTGGCCACAGGACCGTGCAGCAAGTGCTCTGCAGAGGGACCTAAGGTGCCACCCTGCCACAGGTGCCGGGCTGCTCAGTGAACTGCATGCCAGAGGGCACTGGATCCTCACAGGGAGTTGCACATAAGAGGAACTGTGCCCTCACTTCCACCACCCCAAGCATCTGAAGTAGACAACTGAGGGACCAGATCAGTAGGAGAAGGGGATACAACTCAGAGTAGAGACAATAAAGGCATGAGACTCAAGGCAGACACAGCTACTGGGCTAGTGATTTCCAGACCATTGCCCTGATAGGTTCTTCAACCTCTCAATCCCCAAATGAGGTGTCCAGGGCCAGACTGAGACAGCAAAAATGGGGATACAAAGAAACAACCCCCACAAATAAAGAAAAGGGGGGGGATTGTCAGAAAAAGAACAAAATGAAACAGAGGTATGCAATGTGTCAGAAAAAGAATTCAGAGTAAGGGTCATACAATTCATAAACCAGGTGCATGAGAAAATCAACAACTTACATACCAGTAAGAGTCAAGAGAAAATTAAAAATTATATAACTACAATGAAAAAGAGGATGGAAGGTTTCAACAGTAGACTGAAAGAGGTGGAGGACGAATTAGTGAGTTAGAAGATAGGGCAGAGAAACACACCCAATGTGAACAGCTATTGGAGAAAAAAAATTAGAAAGCAGGAGGAAAGGTTAAGGGAGCTTTGGGACAACATGAAAGTAAGTAAAATGTGTATAATAGGGGTATCCAGAAGGACAAAAAGAGGACCAAGGATTAGAAAACCTATTTGAAGAAATAATGACAGAAAACTTCCTGGATTTGGAGAAGAAAAAGTCACACAGGCACAGAGAGTTCCAAAAAAGATGAACCCAAAAAGACCCATACCAAGACAAGTCATAATTACAATGGCAAATGTTAGTGACAAAGAGAGATTCTTAAAGGCTGCAAAAGAGAGACAGAGAGTTAACTACAAAGGATCTCCCATTACATTATCAAATTATTTCTCAGCAGAAACACATCAGGCCAGAAGGGAATGAAATTAAGTATACAAAGTGATGCAAAACAAGGTACTGAATCCAAGAATACTCTATCCAGCACGGCTATCAGTCAAAATTGAAGGGGAAATCAGGAACTTCAGTCAAAATTGAAGGGGAAATCAGGAACTTCACAAACAAAAAAAGGCTAAGGGATTTTATCACTACAAGCCAGCAATGAAAGAAATTCTAAAGGTACCATTGTAAAAAGAAGAAATAGAAAGAGAAGAAGGAGCACATGCATAAAGAATAGAAATGGCTACAAACAAGGACCTATCAATAATAACTTTAAACATAAATGTACTAAATGCTCCAATCAAAAGACATAGAGTGTCTGAATGGATAAGAAAACATGACCCGCATACATGCTGTCTACAAGAGATCTACCTCAGAACAAGGGATTCACACACACTGAAAGGAAAGGATGGAAAAATATTTTTCAGGCAAATGGAAATGAAAAAAAAAGCTGGGGTAGCAATACTTATATCTGACAAAATAAACATCAAAGTGAAATCCATAACAAGAGATAAGGAAGACCACTGCATACTACTAAAGGGATCGATATAACAAGAAGATATAACTCTGGTAAACATATATGCACCCAGTACAGGAGCATCCAAATACATGAAAAAAAAAAAAACAAACTTCTGGAAGATATCAAGGGAGAGATTGACAGCAATATAATCATAGTAGGGTACTTTAATTCCCCATTGACATCACTGGACAAATCCTCTAGACAAAAAAATCAGCAACGGAACAGCAATCCTAAATGACTCACTAGATCAGATGGAAGTAAATGACATCTTCAGAACATTTCACCCCAAAGCTACAGAATATACATTCCTCTCGAATGCACATGGGACATTTTCAAAAATAGACCACATATTGGGACACAGGCAAATACAAGAAGATTGAAATCATATCAAGCATCTTCTCAGCTCACAATGGCATAATATTAGAAATAAACTACAATAAAAACAATCAAAAAATTCAAACATTTGGAGGCTAAATAGAATGTTATTCAGTAATGACTGGGTTACCAAAGAGATGAAAGAAGAAATAAAAAACATCCTGGAAACAAATGACAATGAAAACAAAACAGTCCAAAATATATGGGGCACAGTGAAAGCAGTCCGGAGAGGGAAGTTCATAGCATTACAGGCCTAACTCAAAAAACAAGAAAAACTGGTAATAAATTACCTAACTCTAAAACTTAAATAATTAGAAAGAGAGCAATAAGAAAATCCCAGAGTGAGCAGAAGGAAAGAAATAATAAAGATCAGAGTGGAAATAAATGATATAGATACAAAAAAATAAAAAATACAAAAGGTCAATGAAACCAAGATCTGGTTCTTTGAAAGGATAAACGAGATTGATGAACCTTTAGCCATGCTCATCAAGAAGCAAAGAGCAAGGACCCAAATAAACAAAATAAAAAATGAAAGAGGTGAAATAACAACAGACTCCACAGAAATACAAAGGATTGTTTAAATAGTACTATGAACAACACTATTCCAAAAAACTGGTCAACCTAGATGAAATGGACATACTCCCAGAAAAATACTACCTTCCAAAACTCAATGAGGAAGAATAAAAAAATAGGAATAGTCTGATAACTATAGAGGAAATTGAATTAGTAATCAAAAATCTTCCAGCAAACAAAAGCCCTGGGCCAGACAGCTTCACAGAGGAGTTTTACCAAACATTCAAAGAAGAACTACAGCCTGTTCTCCTAAGACAATTCAAAAAAATTCAAGAGGAAGGAGCACGTCCAAGCTCTTTCTATGAAGCTACCATTACTCTAATCCCAACACTAGATAAAGACACTACAAAGAAAGAGAATTACAGGTCAATATCTCTGGTGAACATGGATTTTAAAATCTGCAACAAAATTGTAACAATTCAGGTCCAGCATTACATTAGAAAGATCACACACCAAGCGGGATTTATTCCAGTGATGCCAAGATGGTACAATATCTGCAAATAAATAAATGTGATATATCACATAAATCGAGAGATAAAAATTGCATAATCATACCAATTGGTGCAGAAAAAACATTTGACAAAATCCAACACCCTTTCTTGATAAAAACTCTCAGCAAAGTGGAAATAGAAGGATCATACCTCAACATAATAAAAGCCTTATATGACAAACTTACAGACAATATCACACTCAATGGGCAAAACTAAAACCATTTCCCCTGAGAACAGGTACAAGACAGGGATGCCCACTCTCACCACTTCTTTTTGGCATAGTACTGGAAGTGCTAGCCATTGCGATCAGACAAGAAGAAGAAACAAAAGGCATCCAAATTGAAAAAGAGGAAGTAAAACTATCATTATTCACAGATGACATGATATTGTACATAGAAAACCATAAAAACTCCATGAAAAAACTACTAGACATAATAAATGACTTAGGAAATGTAGCAGGATACAAAATTAACAGCAAGAAATATATGGCTTTTTTATACACCAATAATGAACTCACAGAAAGAGATACTAAAAAAAAATCTCATTTACCATTGCAACAAAAAATTTAAGATACCTAGGAATAAAATTAATTAAGGAGGTAAAAAATCTATACTCAGAAAACTACAGGACACTGAAAAAAAAGAGAAAGAGGAAGGCATAAACATATGGAATACTATACAACGTTCACAGATTGGTAGAATCAACATTATTAAAATGTCCATACTTCCCAAAGAAATCTATAGATTTAATGGAATCCCCATTAAAAAACCAATGGCATATTTCAAAGATTTAGAAAAAACTCTGCAACAATTCATATGGAATATAATAAGACCCTGAATAGCCACAGCAATCTTGATAAAGAAGAACAAAGTTGTAGGGATCACAATACCACATATCAAGCTATATTACAAAGCCACTGTTCTCAAAAGTGCCTGGTACCAGCACAAGAACAGACATATAGATCAATGGAATAGAATAGAGAACCCAGAGATCGACCCAAGCCATTACGCTCAATTAATATTTGACAAAGGAAGCAAGAGCATACAATAGAATCAAGACAGTTTCTTTAATAAATGGTGTTGGGAAAATTGGACAGATACATGCAAATAAATAAAACTAGACCACCAACTTACACCATACACAAAAATAAACTCAAAATGGATAAAGGACTTAAATGGAAGATGGGAAACCATAAAAATCTTAGAAGAATCTATAGGGAGCAAAATCTCAGACATACGCCGAAGCAATATATTCACCGATACAGCTCCTAGGGCAATGGAGACTAAAGAGAAAATAAACAAATGGAACTACATCAAAATAAAAAGCATCTGCACAGCAAAAGACACTATCAACAAAACAAGAAAGTCCACTGCATAGGAGAATATATTTGCATATGTAATCCTATATAATAAAAGCCTAATATGCAAATTGACTGAATAGTAGAATGACCAGTCACTATGATGCACACTGACCACCAGGGGGCAGACACTCAACGCTTGAGCTGCCCCCAGCCCGCAGAACCCAGGCGGGCCAAGGCAGGTGCCAGCGGTGGGGGGAGGGGGGGGCTAATCAACCCACCGGTAGCCCCACAGATCAACCCTGATCTCCAACCAGGCCTAGGGACCCTACCCATGCATTGGGCCTCTAGTATCCAATAAGGGCCTAATCTCTAAAATTTATAAAGAACTCATACATCTTAACAAAAGGAAGATATATAATCCAATCACAAAATGAGCAAAGACACTTAAATAGACACTTTTAGAAAGAGGACATACAGAAGGCCAAGAGACATATGAAAACATGCTCAAAGTCACTAACCATCCAAGGGATGCAAATCAAAATCACAATGAGGTACCATCTCACACCTGTCAGAATGGCTATCATCAACAAATCAACAAATGACAAGTGCTGGCGAGGATGCGGAGAAAAAGGAACCCTCGTGCACTGCTGGTGGGAATGCAGACTGGTGCAGCCACTGTGGAGAACAGTATGGAGGTTCCTCAAAAAACTAAAAATGGAGCCCCCATTTGACCCAGTGGTCCCACTTTTAGGAATATATCCCAAGAAACCAGAAACACCAATCAGAAAGTATATATGCACCCCTATGTTCATAGCAGCACAATTTACAATAGCTAAGATTTGGAAACAGTCTAAGTGCCCATCAGTTGATGAGTGGATTAAAAACTATGGTACATCGACACAGTGGAATACTATGTTGCTGTAAAAAAGAAAGAACTCTTGGTATTCGCAACAGCATGAATGGACATGGAGAGCATTATACTAAGTGAAATAAGCCAGTCGAAGAAAGATAAATATCACATGATCACACTCATTTGTGGAATATACTAGTACAGTGGTTGGCAAACTCATTAGTCAACAGAGCCAAATATCAACAGTACAACGATTGAAATTTCTTTTGAGAGCCAAATTTTTTAAACTTAAACTTCTTCTAACGCCACTTTTTCAAAATAGACTTGCCCAAGCCGTGGTATTTTGTGGAAGAGCCACACTCAAGGGGCCAAAGAGCCGCATGTGGCTCGCGAGCCGCAGTTTGCCGACCACTGTACTATTAATTAACAACATAAACTAATGAAGTAAAATATATCCATAGACAGAGAAGCATCGAACAGACTGTCAAACTTCAGAAAAAAGACGGGAGGGGCGGGGTAAGAGATCAACCAAAGAACTTGTGTGCATGCATCTAAGCATAACCAATGCACACAGACACTAAGTGGGGGGAGGGCATATGCGTGGGGGTGGAGGTGACTGGGAAGAGGTCAATGGGGGAAAAAGGAGACATATATAATACTATATGTAATACTTTAAACAATAAAGAATTTTAAAAATCTCTCTATATAAATGGCTAATATGCATGCGTCCCTCCGACTGTCCAACCAGTCACTATAATGTGCACTGACCACCATGGGGCAGACATTCAATGCAGGGGCTGCTGTGACGCGCACTGGCCATTTACAAACGGCACCATTGACCTGGTGCCCACAAAGCAACACTTGGCTTCCCCCAAGTGGGACACAGGCCCCATCACCACCCTGGAGTGACAGCCCGCCAAATTGCAGCCTTCGCTTCTGAGACCCCATGGTGCAAAATGCGACCCACAGCCCAGCCCAGCCCAGAAATGGTGGCTTTGGCCAATGGGTAATGATGTCACATAGCAACACCTGACTTCCTCTCCCTAGCGACAGGCAATTTAACAATAAATGGCACTACAGACCTGGCGCCCACAGAGCAACATTTGGCTTCCCCCAAGTGGGACACAAGCCCCACTACCACCTAAGAGTGACACCCCACCAAATTGCAGCCAATGCTGCCAAGACCCATGGTGCAAAATGCAGCCCACAGCCCAGCACAGCCCAGAAACGTTGGCTGTGGATATCATGTAGCAATGCCCAGCTTGATCTCCCTAGCAACTAGCCTTCTTGGAGTTTCTTCAGCCCAGGAACACGGCTTGCTTTATGTCCAGGTGCAAACATTTTACACTTTAACCAAATGTCTGTGAAGCGTTTTCACATGCCTCATTTCATTTGATCGTCACAGAAGTCCTGGAGTAGGTAGATAGGAAACTCGGTAGAATCCTATTTTCTTTTCATTAGCTGGAAAATGGAGCTTTAGAAAGTTTAGAAACTTGACCTGACTGAAAAGAAGTAAGAAATAGTGGAACTTGAAAATGACTTCAGGTTTTCTCACTGGGCAGAATATAGTCAAACACTGCTACAGTTAAATATTTCACCCTTTGTTCTCCCTGCATGATCTACAATAATAACGTGCTTCATGTTGATATTTACTGCTGTGTTGCTGACAATTACCTGAAAGAGAAGTTGGGGTGTGTCACTGGGCTGGAAAAAGTTTAGCTAAATCAGAAAGCATGTCTAATTAAGCAAGTGTATCTATATACAGTATATAAAGCTCTTGCTGACACCAATCACACATGTGTATTTTCATCTGTCATTGATGATCATGAATTTGGTTGACACTTCTATTATAGAGAATGGGCAAATAGTGATATTAAAATATTTCTTCTAATTAATTTCCTTTCAATGTGCACAAATTCGTGCACCAGGCCTTTAGTATTGTGATAACTATGTATAGTGCCAGGTGGGTACTGGAAATATCCGGGGAGTACTTTGTGAAGTGTATGATTGTCTAACATTATTCTGTACACCTAAAACTAATACAAAATAATATTTTAAAAACTAAAATATAGGTAAATATGTATAAAAGTGCACAAAAATTAATGTATACACTTTGACAACTTAAAACTTGCAAAAAAAAAAGTGAAACTCAGTATCTGAGGGAATGGAAGCAGAGGGAGAGTTAGGACAATGGAGTCAATAATTTTATATTCTGGCTTAGCAGAATATAGCTGTTACCTAAAGTGGAAGAGTTAAGAAATATAGGCTAAATTTGCTATTGTAAACCATCAACAACAAAAAAGTGAATTTAAAACTCTCTCTCCTGGGGTTATGGGGCTCATATTATCTAAAAGAAAATAAATTAAGAAATAGACTTTTACAAAGGCTACATAAAATTTTAAAGTTAACTACTATAAAGTGGAAAAAATATCTATATATATAAAAAGCCAGCAACCAGAACACTGGAACAACTGGAATGACCAGAACAACCGATCACTATGATACCCACTGCAGCTGGCCAACCTCCTGCAGCCCCACCCCAAGGTGGCCCTCCCTCCAATTGGCCTTTCACCCTAGTTAGGGGTGGGGCCAGCTGAACAACTTCCTGCAGCCCCACCCCAGGCTGGCCCCAACCCCAATCAGTCTTAGCTACCCTAATCTGGGTGTGGCTAGATGGCCAACTGCCCATGGCCCTTCCCCCCAGCTGGTCTGCCCCCGTTTGCCACCCCCACCTCTATTGGGGGCAGGGCCAGTCGGTCAATAACCCCTGGCCCCTCACTCCCGCCATCCCAGCCTACCCCCTCTCACAATCCATGAGCCCTCAGGGGCGGGAAGCGACCCAGCGATCACGACACCTGCACCACACCTCTGCTGCTGCCACTGCCGGCAGTGCAAGCCTGGGCTGGCCCTGGTTACCTGAGCCTCGGGCGGTCCTGGGTGGCTGGGCAGGCACCATCCAAGGCTTGCCTGCACCTTGGGCCAGTCCTGGGTGGCTGGGCAGCTGCCATTGAGGCTTGCCTGTGCCTCCAGCTGGCCCTGTGCGGCTGGGGGGATGAGGGGACTGGGGGACTCTGGAGGCAGGCACACGGAGTGGCCAAACCTGACTAGGGGTGGGCCCAGCTGTGCCACACACCTGCCACCCCGGAGGGGCTGAGGGGACTGGGTGCTGCCATCTTGTTGCTGTGGGAGCCGCCACCTTTGAGGGTGTGGCAGTCAGTTAGCATACTCCCTCTTTATTAGATAGTATTCCACATTATCGTTAGAAAAAGGGAACTTTTGTCTATTTGATTCACTCTTATGGTTCCAGTTCCTAAAATAGTGCTACCCACAAATTGCAAGCATTTAGTAAATATTTAATAAACGCATAAATAAACCAAACAAGACAGGATCAGTTCAGTTAGCAAAATATAGAAACCAAAGTATTAAAATTAGAAAATATAACATAACTTTTTAAAAGTAAAAGTCAAGAAACTTCTTTCTGGGAAAAAGTAAGCAAAGTAAAAAAAAAAAAAAGAAACTTCTTTCAAAACAAGATATGTAAATAGCATAAACCCACCTCCTAAACTTATTCTCAGTTTGAGTCAAAAGCAAAAAGCTAAGGATATCCTGTATCATCAAGAAGGTATCTAAAGAGGAGGAAAAACTGGCAGAGGAATAGGCAGATGTGTACCTAGCCTTGTCCCGGAGCAGATAGAAAGAACAGCTGAGGGTCGCATGGGGAGTGTTTGTTGGTGAGTTGAGGGACAGCTAAACTCCAGGAGACGGTGGGGGACTGCTGGACGGGACTCCCCTGACCGGGCAGCCCCCACTGCTGCTAGGTTCCCTCCTGGAACGACCAGCTCGGACACGGAGACCACGCCATCTTGAAGGGGAAAGTGGATGTTATCAGAAGCCTGAAAATCTACAACTTCAGCACCCACCAAACAGCTGTGAACCCCAGAGCACCGGTCCCCAATTGGTGCAAACACGCGGATTCAGAGGAGCTCTACACTCCACCACGGAAAGGTCAGATTTGCCTGGGATAAGGTGAGGTCTCTGCTCCTGGCAGGAGAGAGAAACATGTGCACTGCAAGAGCTGGAGGACTGGGGGAAGTCTTCACCTAGAAAAATCCGAGGCTGTTGGGGCTGGTGTGATCCGTGAATGTGGAACGGGGTCCTCAGAGCTGCTAACAGAAAGGAACTCTTAAAAGCAACTCATTTTGATCTGAGGCAAAAGGATAGCCTAAAAATTTTAAAAGTGTGCCGGCTGCTTAGACCCAAGGGGGAAAAAATAAAAAGACTGCACAGACTTGCGCACAGCCCCGGAGTTCACACACTTATGCTGGCTCTTTTTTTTTTTTTTTTTTTCTTTTCCTTTAAATCCTTGCTTCTGATTACTAAGGCCAATACATAGGATCACCCAATTGGGGACACCCTAAGAAACTGCAGGGGAAAGTTGTTTTTCTGGAACCTGGGGATCAGAACAAAGAATAACCATCAGAGAACCAGCTCTGGGGCAACCCACTACAATAAAACGGTATTGAATGCAACAGGGAAAGGAGGATCTAAGGACTGGCTAGAGAGGACCTATAGACCTGGAGATCAATCCAGAAACACTGCCACCCAGGGGTTGAATCACAAATTGACTCTTGGGTAAACACAAATAAAGGAATACAAGAAATTAAGACACACTGCTTAAAAATCAGGACTGACTTACAGCACTGAGGAGCAGTGGAATGCAGGGAACTTCAATACTGTCCTGACTAGGAAACAGGCGTGCCAAACAGAACAGTAGAGGAAGTGAATGAACTTCACTACTGCACATTTTATTTTTATATTATTTATTTTACTTTTCATCTTTTACTTATGAAACTAATTTTTTTTCCTCACTTGATTTCACCTTTTTAATTATTACATTTTTATTTTCAATCAGTATTATTTCTACTACAATTTTACCTTTTTTTTTAAAAAAAGTATCATTTTTTTTCTCTTTATTTTACTTTGGGATTAGTGTTCTACATTCTATTTTCATCTTCCCTTTAGCATCATTCTACTCTATCTCAGCTTTACCTTTATGCCTCTTCCTAACTTTTCCCCTTTTGTTGTCCTGTTTCTCTTACCCTTTTCCTGCTTTAGATTTTCCCTATTCTTTCTTTTTACCCCCTTACTTATATATCTAATTTCCAATCCCCTGCTCCAAGTCCATACACACCTCTCTCTTCTCTGTCTTCACTATCCAAAAAATTGTTTTTCTCTCTGTCCTTTTGTTGTTGTTTGCTTGATTGTTGATTATATCAATTTTTTATGCTTGTTTGTGAGATTGTTTTGCTTATTCTTTTGTTTGTTTGTTTGTTTTTTGCTTCTGTTTTCCCTTGCCTTGCTTGATATTAATTGTTGTTTTTAGTTTGTATTCATGTCCAGGTACTTGTTGCTGGCATTTGTTGGGATTAGTGGCTGTTCTATTGGAGTTTTCTCCCCATATATATAGTTTGTTCCCCTTTTCTTTCGTATTCACTTTTATTCTCTCTTGCTTTTTTTTTCCCTTTTCCCAATTTCATTTTTGCACTTCTTTCCTTCTTTTTTTTTTCTCTTCTTGTTTCACTCCTATCCTCTAATTTGCCTTTCTCTGGTGGTCACCTTTATTTGGGGTTGTTAATATCATGAATGTATTTCTGTTAAGTGCCTTGAGCATTGTACCTGGTTGTGTTGTATTTTGTGTCTTTAAATCAACGCAGGAGAGAGAGAACTACATAACCAGACACCAAGGGAAAAGAGAGACCATGGGGAGACAAAGAAACAGCCGGAATATGAAAGAAAAGCTGGCATCACCAGAAAAGGAATTAAACGAAATGGGGGCAAGCAAGCTGGCAGAGAAAGAATTCAAAGTAATGGTCATAAGGCGGCTGAAAAGAATGGAAGACAAATTTGACAATATGTGTAAGAACCAAGAGGAAATGAAGAAGAACCAAGAAGAAATGAAAAATGACATGACTGCTGTAAAGAACTCAATAGAGAGCATCAAGAGTAGACTAGAAGAATCAGAGGACTGCATCAGTAAGCTAGAAGACAAGGTAGAAAAAAATACCCAAGTAGAGCAGCTTCTAGAAAAAAAAATTACAAAGCAGGAGGAGAGCCTAAGGGAACTTTGGGACAACATGAAACAAAACAACATCTGCATAATAGGGGTTCCGGAGGAGAGGAAACTGAGCAAGGAATAGAAAACTTGTTTGAAGAAATAATGACAGAAAACTTCCCTGATATGAGGAAAAAAATCCCACACAAATCCAAGAAGCTCACAGAGTCCCAAGCAAAATGAACCCCAAAAGACCCACACCAAGGCACATTATAATTAAATTGGCAAACACCAACAACAAAGTAAGAATCTTAAAAGCTGCCAGAGAGAGACAGAAAGTTACATACAAAGGAACACCCATCAGACTAGCGACTGATTTCTCAACAGAAACTCATCAGGCCAGAAGGGAATGGAATGAAATATACAAATTCATGCAAAGGAAGGGTCTGAATCCAAGAACACTGTACCAAGCAAGGCTATCAATCAAAATTGAAGGTGAAATCAGGAGCTTCATAGACAAAAAAGGACTAAGACAATTTATTACCACCAAACCAGCAATGCAAGAAATGCTAAAGGGTCTGCTCTAAAAAAAATAAATAGGAAGCGAAGAAGAAACACAGGGGTAAAGAATAAAAATGGCAACAAATAAGCACCTATCAATAATAACTTTTAATGTAAATGAATTAAATGCCCCAATCAAAAGACATAGGGAAACGGATTGGATAAGAAAACACGACCCATATATCTGATGTCTACAAGAAACCCACCTCAGAAAAAAATATGCACAAAGACTGAGGGTGAAGGGATGGATAAAGGTTTTTCAGAAGAATGGAAATGAAAAAAATCTGGGGTAGCAATACTTATATCGGACTAATTAGATCTCAAAGTGGGGATATAACAAGAGATAAGGAAGGCTGCTTCATAATACTAAAGGGAGCAATCCAACAAGAAGAAATAACTCTGGTAAACATATATGCACCCAATACAGGAGCACCCAAATACATAAAAAAACTCCTGGAGGATATCAAGGGAGAGATTGACAGCAATACAATCATAGTAGGAGACTTTAATACCCCACTATCACCATTGGACAAATCCTCTAAACCAGAAATCAGCAAAGAAACATCAATCATAAATGACTCACTAGACCAGATGGAATGAGGTCTCTGCTAGATACCTTCTTGATGATACAGGATATCCTTAGCTTTTTGCTTTTGACTCAAACTGAGAATAAGTTTAGGAGGTGGGTTTATGCTATTTACATATCTTGTTTTGAAAGAAGTTCAGAACATTTCACCCCAAAGCCACAGAATATACATTCTTCTCAAGTGCACATGGGTTACTTTCAAAGATAGACCATATGTTGGGTCATAGTCAAAGTCTCTTCAAATTCAAGAAGATAGAAATCATATCAAGCATCTTCTCAGATCATAGTGGCATAAAACTGGAAATCAACTACAATAAAAACAATTCAAAAAAATCAAACACATGAAGACTAAAGAGCATGCTATTAAACAATGACTATGTTACCAGAGAGATGAAGGAAGAAATAAAAAAACATCATGGCAACAAAATGACAATGAAAACACAACAATCCAAAATCTATGGGACACAGCAAAAGCACTCTTGAGAGGGAAGTTCATAGCACAAGCCTACTGCAAAAAACAGGAAACAATGGTAACAAATTACCTAACCTTACAACTCAAAGAATTAGAAAGAGAGCAACAAGAAAAGCTCAGTGTAAGCAGAAGGAAGGAAATAATAAAGATCAGAGCAGAGATAAACAACATAGAGACCAAACAAACAATACAAAAGATCAACAAAACCAAGAGCTGGTTCTTTGAAAGGATAAACAAGATTGATGAACCTCTAGCCAGGCTCACCAAGAAGCAAAGAGAGAGGACCCAAATAAATAAAATCAGAAATGAAAGAGAGAAATAACAACAGACCCCAAAGAAATACAAAGGATTGTTAAAAAATACTATGAACAACTCTGTTACAACAAACTGGACAACCTGGAGGAAATGGACATATTTCTAGAAAAATATAACCTTCCAAAACTCAATCAAGAAGAATGTGAACAGCTCAATACGCCAGTAACTATGGAAGAAATTGAAGCAGTCATCAAAGAGCTTCCGGCAAACAAAAGCCCGGGGCCAGACGGCTTCACAGGGGAGTTTTACCAAATATTCAAGAAAGAACTAAAACCTATCCTCCTCAGACTATTCCAAAAATTCAAGAGGAAGGAACACTTCCAAGCTCATTCTATGAAGCCAGCATCACCCTAATACCAAAACCAGATAAAGGCAACACAATGAAAGAGAATTACAGGCCAATATCCCTCATGAACATAGATGCCAAAATCCTCAACAAAATTCTAGCAAATCGGATCCAGCACTACATCTGAAAGATCATACACCATAACCAAGTAGGATTTATCCCAGGAATGCAAGGATGTTACAATATCCGCAAATCAATAAACGTGATACATCACATAAACAAACTAAGAGATAAAAATCACATAGTCCTATCAATTGATGTAGAAAAAGCATTTGACAAAATCCATCACCCTTTCTTGATAAAAACTCTCAGCAAGATGGGAATAGAAGCATCATACCTCAACATAATAAAAGCCATATATGATAAACCCATAGCCAACATCATACTCAATGGGCAAAAGTTAAAACCATTTGCCCTAAGAACAGGAACAAGACAGGGATGCCCGCTTTCACCACTCCTGTTTGACATAGTACCAGAAGTATTAGCCATTGCAATTAGACAAGAAGAAGAAATAAAAGGCATCCAAATTGGAAAAAAAGAAGTAAGGCTGTCCTTATTTGCAGATGACATGATATTGTTCATAAAAAACCCTAAAGACTCCATCAAAAAACTAATAGACTTAATAAATGAATTCGGCAATGTAGCAGGATACAAAATTAATGCCATGAAATCTATGGCATTTCTATACACCAATAGTGAACTTACAGAAAGAGAGACTTAAAAAGTAATCCCATTTACCATCGCACCAAAAAAATTAAGATACCTAGGAATAAACTTAACTAAGGAGGTAAAAGACCTATACGTGGAAAACTACAGAACACTGAAAAAAGAGATAAAGGAAGACATAAACATACCATGTTCATGGATTGGTAGAATCAACATCATTAAAATGTCCATACTACCCAAAGCAATCTATAGATTCAATGCACTCCCCATTAAAATACCAACAGCATATTTCACAGACCTGGAAAGAACTCTCCAAAAATTCATCTAGAATAAAAAAAGACCCCAAATACCCACAGCAATCCTGAGAAAGAAGAACAAAGTATGTGGGATCTCAATACCAGATTTCAAGCTGTACTACAAAGCCACTGTTCTCAAAACAGCCTGGTACTGGCACAAGAACAGACATATAGACAAATGGAATAGAATAGGGAATCCAGATATTGACCCAAACCACTATGCTCAATTAATATTTGACAAAGGAGGCATGAACATACAATGGAGTCAAGATAGTCTCTTCAATAAATGGTGTTGGGAAAATTGGACAGATATATGCAAAAAAATGAAACTAGACCACCAACTTACACCATATACAACAATTAACTCAAAATGGATACAGTACTTAAACATAAGACAGGAAACCATAAAAATACTAGAGAAATCCACAGGCAGAGAAATCTCAGACATATGCCGAAGCAATTTCTTCACCGATACTGCTCCTAGGGCAATGGAAGGTAAAGAGAAAATAAACAAATGGGACTACATCAAAATAAAATGCTTTTGCACAGCAAAAGAAACCATCAACAAAACAACAAGAAAGCCCACTGTATGGGATAACATATTTGCAAATGTTATCACTGTTAAAGGTTTAATATCCAACATCTACAGGGAACTTAAACAACCTAATAAAAGGAAGATAAATGATCCAATAAAAAAATGGGCAACGGACCTAAATAGAATCTTTTCGAAAGAAGACAGAAGGAAGGCCAAGAGAGATATGAAAACCTGCTCAAAGTCACTAATTATCCAAGAGATGCAAATCTAAACGACAAAGCGGTACCATCTCACACCTGTCAGAATGGCAACCATCAACAAATCAACAAATGACAAGTACTGGCGAAGATGCGGAGAAAAAGGAACCCTCATGCACTGCTGATGCGAATGCAGACTGGTGCAGCCACTGTGGATAACAGTATGGAGTTTCCTCAAAAAACTAAAAATGGAGCTCCCATTTGACCCAGTAATCCCACTTCTAGGATTATATCCCAAGAAACTAGAAACACCAATCAGAAAGGATCTATGCACCCCTATGTTCATAGCAGCACAATTCACCATAGCTAAGATTTGGAAACAGCCTAAATGCCCATCAGCAGATGAGTGGATTAGAAAACTATGGTACAGCTACACAATGGAATACTACGCTGCTATAAAAATAGAAGGAATTCTTACCATTTGCAGCAGCATGGATGGACCTGGAGAACATTATGTTAAGTGAAGTAAGCCAGGCAATGAAAGAAAAATACCACATGAACTCACTCATTTATGGAAAATAAAGAACATTATAACCTGATGAATAAAAAGATAGATACAGAGGCAGTAAAGCACTGAACAGACTGTCAAATTTCAGCGGGAAGGCTGGGGAGTGTTGGGAAGCGAGGGAAATAGATCAACCAAAGGACTTGTATGCATGCATATAAGCACACCAATGGACATAAGACACTGGGGAGGTGGGATGAGGGCATGCGACAGGGGTGAGAGGAGGCTGGGGGAAGGTCAATGGGGAAAAAAAGGAGATATATGTACTAATATATGTAATATTTTAAACAATAAAAATAAAAATAAAAATACATCTTCAGGGAGGAATTTAAAAAAATAAAAATAAAAGTAATAAAAAAATTTGGCTCTCAGAAGAAATAAAAAAAAAAGGTATCTAAAGAAAAAATATCTAAAAAGTTGAAATAAAGTCATAGCTTGAAATGAGAAGGGGGTGAGGAAAAGGGAGAAAATTAAGGATCACACAAGTTGTGGTTTTGGCTTCCAACTTTGTCAACTGGGAATATTGTAATGATACATATTTAGATGGAAAGATAACCTACCTTGATGTTCTAGATTTATCAGCATTTTATTTTCCACTAATGAGTCATCTTGGCTAAAATTATTTGGCCTGGGGTATGTTTCCATGAAATAATTGCTTCTCAAGGAAAGTTTTTAAATTTTAATTTCACAAAATCATTTCATCTCTCTCTGCTTGCATGACATATCTAAAATTGCAAATTCCCCGGTGTCTTATTCTGTACCAAGGAACAAATGTAGTATTTACAGAAATTACTAAAGGAATTACATCTTTAGTTCAGTAAGCAGAAACTGAGTATTAAGAGGCAAGCATTCTGCTAACCACAGGTAATAAAAACACGAAAAGTGTCCGGTCACTGAAGAACTCATAAACTATTAGAAGAATTTGACATACAAAGATCTGTTCTCCAGTATAATCAAATAAATGCAGGGTGGCCCGAACTGGTTTGGCTCAGTGGATAGAACGTCGGCCTGCGGACTGAAGGGTCCCAGGTTCGATTCCGGTCAAGGGCATGTACCTTGGTTGAGGGCACATCCCCAGTAGGGGGTGTGCAGGAGGCAGCTGATCAATGTTTCTCTCTCATCGATGTTTCTAACTCTCTATCCCTCTCCCTTCCTCTCTGTAAAAAATCAATAAAATATATTTAAAAATAAAATAAAATAAATGCAGGGTGGCTGTGGGCACAGAGTTCTGGGGGCATAGAAAGGAGGGAGCTTATTATAGCACAGGCAGGTTGGAGACCAAGAAATGTATTACTCCAGAGGTGCTGAAAGCTAGAAGGAGAAAGAAGAAATGATAGATTGAAACAGAGGGTGAGAGGGAGAAACAGAGGAAGAAGGGAGAATGGAGAGTGAGAGAGAGGGACTGTCTGAAGAGAAACTGGTATATTACAAGCCAACTAGGACTTTTGGGACATCATAGGTCATGCAATTTAAATGAATAAAAGTAGTAATTGTTGTTATTACTGTTTTTACTACCAGAGAGAAAAAAAAAAACACAGATTATGTAATTCACTTGATAGTTTTCCAAATTTGGGAAAACATACCGAAGCAGCAGCAAAATGAATCATTAAGACAATGAAAACTGCCTCACCTGTTTTCTCCCCATGCAGTGTTCAGAAGCATGTATATACAAAATAGAAAAAGAAAGATTGTACAGAAGAAAGAAAAAAGGCTTACTAAAACTCGGATTTTTTATATTGTGCCCTGATTTTAACTTTTTAAGTTTATAACTATTTTATTTGACCTTGATCCATTTTACTCCTCTGTCCTGATATATTTGCTCTGATAAGTACAACCAACAATCTCTACTCTCCTAAGCTTTTTCTTAACGATTTATACTGTTAAGCATTTAACTCTTTAAAACATTGTTAAGAATTACAATACAGAGAAAATATCAAAAAATAAATAAAATGCCTTTGCTCTTCTAGGTCCTTTGATTTTTCACATGAATTTTAAGATTAACTTTCCAATTCCTACAAAAAGCTTACTGGGATTTTGATTGGAATTATGTTGAATATTAATCAGTTCAGAAAAAATTGACATATTAATAACAAGTCATATATCTTTATTTATTAGTTTTTATTTTTATTTTCAGCAATGATTTGTGGTTTTCAGTGTAGAAGTCTTACATGCATTTTAAAAAATTTCCCTAAATATTCCATTCGGTAAATTGTGAATGGTATTAAATATTTAATTTCAATTTCTGATTGCTTATTTATGGTAAATAGAAATAAAATGATTGTTATGTGTTAACTAGAGGCCTGATACACAAAATTCATGCAAGAGTAGGCCTTCCTTTCCCCAGCTGCAGGCACCAGCTTCCCTCTGGCACCCAGGACCCCAGCTTCCCTCCAGCCACCAGATAGTTTTACTTCTTTCTTCCTTAAGTGGGTGCCATTTATTTTTTCTTGCTTTCTTGAAAAGGCTAGGACTACTCTTACAATGTTGAATGCAAGTGGTGGGAGTCAACATGATTGTCTTATTTAGGAAGGATCTTAATGCAAAGGCTTTCAAGTTTTTACTGTTATGTCTGATATTAGCTGTAGGTTACTAATAGATATCCATTACCAGTTTGAGGTTGAGAAAATTTCCTTCTATTCCTAATCTGCTGAGAATTTAAAAATCAGAAATAGATGTTGGATTTTGTTAAATATTTTTCTGTGTCTTTATAGATGAAATTGTTAATGTGATTAATTTTTAAATGTTTAATCAATATTACGTTCCAAGATAAACACTTGATCACAGTATAATATAAATTTTATACATGGTTGGAATTTTTTCTTTCTTTTTTTATTTTTCAATTACAGTTTACATTAATATTATTTTATACTAGAGGCCTGATGCACGAAATTCATGTAAGGGGCTCGGTCCTCACAGCCCTGGCTACCTCGGCCAGCCCTCGCAGCCCTGGCTGCCTTGGCCAGACGCCCAACTCTGGCTTCGTGCAGAAGGTCATCTAGAAGGATGTCTGGAAGGTTGTTCAGCTGTTTGGTCTAATTAGCAAATTAGTTCTTTATTATATAGGATTAGTTTCAAGTGTACAACATAGTGGTTAGACAATTATAACTTATAAAATGATCCCCCTGATAATTCTAGTACCCACCTGGCACCATACATCCTATCTAATAAAGATGGAATATGCTAATTGACCCTCACGCTGTTGCAAAGACGGTGGTGCCCACAGCTAATAAGGAGGGAATATGCTAATTGACTGCCCCGCCCTCAAAGATTGCAGTGCCCTCAGCCAATAAGGAAGGAATATGCTAATCAACTGCCCCACCCTCAAAGATGGCAGCACCCACAGCCAATAAGGAGAGAATATGCTAATTGACTGCCACGCCCTCAAAGATGGCAGCTCCCACAGCCACAAGATGGTGGTGCCCAATCCCCTCAGCCCTGCCGGGGTGGCAGGCGCCTGTCTCCAGAGTCCCCCCATCCCCTCAGTCCCCCAGCCACCCAGGGCCGGCCCAAGGCACAGGCAAGCCTCAGATGGTGGCTGCCCACCCGCCTAGGGCCACCTGAGGCTCAGGTAACCAGGGCCGGCTGAGACTTGCACTTCCGGCAGTGGCAGCAGCAAAGGTGCAATGGGGCATCGCCTTCCCCTGATTGCTGGGTTGCCTTTGGCCCCTGAGGGCTCCCAGACTGTGAGAGGGGGCAGGCCAGGCTGAGAGACCCCCTCCTCCAGTGCATGAATTTTCATGCACTGGGCCTCTAGTAGTTATTATATTACAGGATGGGGCAAAAGTAGGTTTACAATTGCTCATATGGAAAATAATACAATAATTAAAAAAGAACACTACAAGAATAAACTTTCACATACTTACAACTATAAACCTACTTTTGCCACACCCTGTATTATTGACTATATTTCCTATACTGTACTTTACATCATCATGACTATTTTGTAGCTAACCATTTGCACTTCTTAATCCCTTCACCTTGTCACCCAGCCTCCCAGGCCCCTCCCACCTTCAAACTCTTAGTCTGTTCTCTATACTGCTGAGTCTGATTCTATTTGTTTGTTTGTTTATTTTATTCTTTACATTACACATGTAAATGAAACAATGTGGTAATGTTCCTTCTCTGTATGATTTATTTCACTTAGTATATTACCTTCTAGGTCCATCCATGTTATCACAAATGGTAAGATTTTATTCTTTTTTATGGCCAAGTAATATCCCATTGCATATATGAACCATTTCTTCTTTATCCAATTGCCTATTGATGGGTACTTGGGTTGCTTATATATCTTGGTTATTGTAAAAACACTGCAATGAACATAGGGGTACATATATCTTTTTGAATTGGTATTTTGGACTTCTTTTAATATACATCCAAAAGTGGACTTGCTGAGTTGTAAAGTATTTTTATTTTATTTTTGATGAACCTCCACTGTTTTTCCTAGTGGTGGCTTCATCAATTTGCAATTTACCAACAGTGCAGGAGGGTTCTCTTTTCTCCGCATCCTCACCAGCACTTGTTGTTTGTTGATTTATTAGATGATAGCCTTTCTAACAGGTGTGAGATGATATGTTATTATGGTTTTAATTTGTATTTCTCTGATTATTAGTGACAGTAAGCATTTTTTCATATGTCTATTGGCCATCCGGATGTCATCTTTGGAGAAGTGTCTATTTTTATGCCAGATCATAGTGTCTTCATTACTATAGTTCTGTAATATATTTTGATATCAGGTAGCATGAAACCTCCAACTTTGTTCTTCTTTCTCAATATTGCTGTGGCTCTTTAGGGTCTTTTATGATTCCATGTAAATTTTTAATTATTTTTCTAGTTCTGTGAAAAATGCCATTGGTATCTTGATAGGGATGCATTAGATCTATAGATGGTTTGGGGTAGTATGAACATTTTAACAATGTTAATTTTTCCTTTCCATGAGCATGGTTTATGCTTCCATTTATTTTTATCTTCTTTAGTTTTTTTTTTTCTCAGTGTCTTATAATTTTTTTTAATATAAGTCTTTTATACTGGAATTGATATACTATATAACAGAGAACCTTAAATATTTTACCAAAAAATCTACTGGAATTGATAAATAAATTCAGTAATGTAGCAAGATACAAAATTAGTATTCAGAAATTGGTGGAATTTTTTTTCAACATATTTTAATTGATTTTTTACAGAGAGGAAGGGAGAGGGATAGAGAGTTAGAAACATCAATGAGAGAGAAACATCGATCAGCTGCCTCCTGCACACCCCCTACTGGGGATGTGCCCGCAACCAAGATACATGCCCTTGACCAGAATCAAATCTGGGACCCTTGGTTAAATTTCTTCCTAGATATTTTATTTTTTGATGCAACTGTAAATGGGATTGGTTTTTTATTTCTCTTTCTGATACCTCATTACTGGTATATAAAAATGCAATGGAGAAAAAAAGAGACATATGTAATACTTTCAACAATAAAAATTTATTAAAAAAATGCAACCGCCCTAACCGGTTTGTCTCAGTGGATAGAGCGTCAGCCTGCAGACTAAAGGGTCCCAGATTTGATTTATGACCAACAGTGCATAAGGGTTCCCTTTTCTCCACATCCTGGCCAACACTTGTTTGTTAATTTACTGATAGCCTTTCTGACAGGGGTGAGGTGTTATCTTGTTGTGGTTTTAATTTGCATTTCTCTGATAATTAGTATCATTGAGCATCTTTTCATCTGTCCATTGGCCATCTGTATGTCCTCTTTGGAGAAATGTCTATTCAGATCTTTTGCCCATTTTTAATTGGATGGTTTGGGGTTCTTTTGTGTGTGTGTGTTGAGTTTGGTTTTGAAATCATGATAATGTTGGACCAGTAAAATGAGTTTGGGAGTCTTCCCTGCTCTTAAAATTTTTGGAATAGTTTGAGAAGGAAAGGTATTAATTTGTCTTTGAATGTTTGGTAAAATTTACCTGTGAAGCCATCTAATCCACAACTTTTGTTTGTTGGGAGTTTTTTAATTACTGATTCAAATTTGTTGGCAGTACTAGATCTGTTTAAATTTTCTGCTTCTTCTAAATTCAGTATTGGAAGGTTATATGTTTCTTGGAATTTATCCATTTCTTCCAGATTGTCCAATTTATTGACATTTAATTGTTTGTGGTATTTTTTATAATTGTTTGTATTTATGTGGTCAAATTATCACTAATATTCTTTCATTTGTAATTTTATTTGGGCCCTCTCTAATTTTTTCTTGATGAGTTTAGTTAAAGGTTTATCAATCTTATCTCCTTAATAAACCAGCTCTTGTTTTCACTGATCTTTTGCATTGTATTTCTTCAGACTCTATTTTGTTTATTTCTTCTCTGATCTTTATTATTTTCTTCCTTGTACTCCCTTTGGGCTCTGCTGTTCTTTTTCAAGTTCTTTTAAGTGTAAGGTTAGATCATTTATTTGATATTTGTCTTATTTCTTGAGGTAGGCTTCTATCACTATTAATTTTCCACTTAGTACTACTTTTGCTGTGTCCCATAGATTTTGTATAAATGTATTTTTATTTGTTTCAAGGTATGTTTTGATTTATTCCTTGATCTAATTTTTACCAATTCATCATTTAGTAATATATTGTTTAGCCTTCATATGTTTGTGTGTTTTTCATTTTTTTCTTGTAACTGATTTCTAGCTCCATACCATTGTGGTTGGAGAATGCTTAATGTGATTTCAATCTTCTTTAATTGATTAAAACATGTTTTGTGGCCTAATGTGTGGTCTACCCTGGGATATGTTCCATGTACACTTGAAAAGAATGTATATTCTGCTGCTTTGGCGTGAAATGCTTTCAAAATATCAATTAAGTCCATCTGGTCTAATGTGTCATTTAAAGCTGCTGTTTCCTTATGGATTTTCTGTCTGTAAGACCTAACCATTGATATCAATGGGGTGTTAAAGTTTTCTACTATAACTGTATTATTCTTGATTTCTCACTTTATGTTTATTAAGATTTGCTTTATACATTTAGATGTCCTTATGTTGGTTGCATAAATGTTTCCAAGGATTATAATCTATTGTTGGATTTATCCCTTTACCATTGTGTGCTATTCTTCTTTGTCTCTTATTATAGTCTTTGTTTGATATAAGTATTCCTACCCCAGCTTTTTTCATTTCCATTGCATGCAATGTCTTTTTCATCCATTTACTGTTAGTCTGTGTGTGTCTTTTGATTTGAAGTGGGTCTCATATATAGAATGTATATGGTTTTGTTTTCTTATCCATTCAGCTATCCTATGTCTTTTGATTGGAGCATTGTCAAAACTTGGAAGAAATAAGATGTCCTTCAGCATGTAATTTATAGACTGTGGTACATCAGACAATGGAAGAAGAAATAAACTATCAAGCCATGAAATGACATAGAGAAACCTTAAATGTGTGTTATTAAATGAAAGAAGCCAATATAAAAAGTTTACATACTGTATGATTTCAACTAGATGACATTCTTTAAAAAGCAAAATTATTGATAGTAAAAAGATCAATGATTTCAAGGGGTTAGTGGGGAGAAAGGAATGAGTAGGTGGAGCACAGAGGGATTTTTGGGCAGTGAAGATATTCCCAAAGATGCTGTCATGGTAGATACAGATTATTATACATTTATCCAAACCCATAGAATGTACAAAACAAAGAGTAAACACATGTAAACTATGGACTTGGGGTGACAGTGATATATCAGTGTAGGTTCATCTATTGAAATAAGTGAACCACTCTAGTGAGGATGTTAATAATGGCCATGCATTTAGGGAGGGGGCAGGAAGTACATCGGATGCTTCTGTACTTTCAATTTTGTTATGAATCAAAAACTGCTTTAAAAAATAAAGTCTTGTAATATCGTTTAATGTTTATTTAAAACTAGAGGCATGGTGCACGAAATTCATGCATGGGTGGGGTCCCTAGGTTTGGCTGGTGATCAGGGCTGGTCGGGGCCTTCCAGCTGCCAGCTGGGGCCTTCCTTCTGGCTGCCGGCCAGGGCCTTCCTTCCTGCCAGCTGCTGGCTGTGGCCGAGGCCTTCCTGCTGGCTTCCAGCTGCTGGCTGGGGCCTGTCAGACAGGGAGAGGGATCGGGGGGAGGTTGGCTGTGGGAGTGCACTGACCACCAGACGGCAGTTCCTTCATCTGACCCCTGGTGGTCAGCGCGCATCATAGTGACAGGTTGTTCGGGTTGTTCTGGCATTCTGATCGCTTAGGCTTATATATATATTGATTCAAATGTAACTGTGTGTCCTTTTTTACAGTCTCACCTAAATATGGTTTACCTTGGTAAATGTTCTATTTGTAGTTCTTTAAAAATAAATGTATATTCATTTGTTGAGTGTATTGTTCCCTAAAATTAATTAAGTTAAGTTGATAGTGTTTTTCATTCTACCCTATCTTTGCTGATTATCTGCTTACTTGTTCTATTAACAATTAAAAGAGAAGTATATAAATTTATTATATTTGTGTATTTCTCCTTATAGTTCTATCAGTTTTTGTTTCAAGCATTTAAAGCTCTGTTATAAGTAAATAAGTGTTTAAAATTGTTGATTCCTCTGAATGAATTAACCCCTTTATTATTATGAAATGAGATTACCCTGAGTAAATATTATTTGGTCTAAAATATGTTTGGTGGAACTA
Organism: Plecotus auritus; assembly: GCF_963455305.1. Taxonomy (NCBI): domain Eukaryota; kingdom Metazoa; phylum Chordata; class Mammalia; order Chiroptera; family Vespertilionidae; genus Plecotus; species Plecotus auritus. Next base: position 138,790,315 of record NC_137772.1, on the reverse strand, counting down.
GAACAGCATTTAATCTAGGGCTAATTACACCTAATTTCTGAAGCAAACCCCTTTTGAGTATTCTAACAAATAGCCATGAATTATGAAGTTTTCCCTTATGAGTTTTTGGAAGGTTCACTGTTCCCAGCATTATTTGAGCACTGGGTACTGGTCCCTTTAATTTTTTGGATGGTGTTTTCCTCTACTTAAGGTAGTATTCTCAAATGCATGCACTGGTCAGTATTCTGCTGATTACTAGAGGGAACCTTCTATTGTTCTCCAGAACTATCTCTCTATTAAGCTCTTTGCTATCCAGTACTCTCTCCTATGAACTCCAGCTTTCTAGATTTCCCTGGATGTTTAACTCTCTTTCTTTCAACTCAATCCAATCTGCCTGGTGTTGAACTCCCTCTCTCTTAGCCATTACTTGGTAACTCTCAAAGCAGTAATCTGGGGCAACCCTGGGACTTACTTCACTTGTTTTATATGTCTTCTGATATAATGGTGTTATCTAACTTATGTCACTCAGTAATTGGCTCTTTTTACTCAATAATACAACTCCTAGTTCTTTCCATGCTGTTATATATGGAACTAATTAATAATTTTTAGTCACTGTATCATATTCCACAATTTGAATATAATAGTTTTTTTGCTATTCTTTTTGATGAACATTTTGATTTTTTTCCAATATTTTGCTATTGTAAGCTAGATGTGATGAATACCCATGTAGATGCTTTCTTATGCAATTATATGGTTATTTCTTTTAGCTAGATAATAATGAGTTGCATTCTACTTTTACAGAGTCAAATTACCTTTCATGGTTACATGCCAATGACACTCTCCCAGCAAATTATAGAAGTACAATTTCTTTACAACTTCATCCCCAATTTACATATAAAAGGGTTAAAACTTAATTAAAATACCATACATATTTCCTGTCAATGAAACATATGTTCATCTATTTGCCCATTTTCAATTAGTATGTTTGTTTTATTATAGCTTTTAAAGAAGATATATCCTATATATTTCTATGTCTTCAAATACTTCAGTGTGAAAATTGTTATATATTGCAAGTATTTTCATGTAATGTTTCATTTTTTGTCTGGTTTAAGAAAGTTTTTCTTGAAGTTTATAAAAATATGTTAAAGTATTTTCTCCTGGTACATTATGGTTAAAATATAAACATTTAAGTTTTGGACGAACCTCTAATTATTATTTAAAAGGTTTAACTAAGGCACTAAATTCTTTTTTTCTCTCTCTCCATATATATATATATATATATATATATACATATATAGGCAACTATTTCAATGAAATTAACTGACTAATGCATCTTTTTTTCACTAATGTGAAATGTCCCCTTTATTTATACAATATCCTCATAACTATAGTTTATGAAGATTTTCATTTATGTTCTCTCAGATTCTTCTAGCTGTGCATGAAACTCCCTCTCCCTCTCCCTCTCCCTCTCCCTCTCCCTCTCCCTCTCCCTCTCCCTCTCCCTCTCCCTCTCCCTCTCCCTCTCCCTCTCCCTCTCCCTCTCCCTCTCCCTCTCCCTCTCCCTCTCCCTCTCCCTCTCCCTCTCCCTCTCCCTCTCCCTCTCCCTCTCCCTCTCCCTCTTCCTCTCCCTCTCCCTCTCCCTCCCTCTCCCTCTCCCTCCCTCTCCCTCTCCCTCTCCCTCTCCCTCTCCCTCTCCCTCTCCCTCTCCCTCTCCCTCTCCCTCTCCCTCTCCCTCTCCCTCTCCCTCTCCTGTGAGGTAAGCTTAGTAGAGTATTGCTGCCTCTTTTTTCTATGTGCAGAAACTGAGGATCATAACTGTTTGCTTAAGGTTAAGCAGCTCTCATGAAATTGAGTAAGTATTCCAGATTTATAACTCCAAATCCCATGCTCTATTCCATGCCAGTTTGTTTCTGTGGTCTCTCAGCTCAGTGTGATTTTTAACCAGCTTAGAGCTAAGAGATTATCCTACTTCCTCTCATAAAAGTAGTTTTGAGAAGGCTAAAAAGGGCTAATTCCAATGTAGCCCTGATATTTTTGGGGGACTAGCAATCTGAATCTGTGCCAGCAAGCCTAGTGTACATTCTTGATAACCTATAATTAAGTCACTGCCTCTTTCCCAGAAACCGGTCTTGCTGAACATGTTATCTAAATACATTTCACAGAGGCCATAAACGATGAATAGTGCATAACCCTGGAGGGGGGCATTATTAACGCTGGTGCCAGGCCAGACCATCAGATATGGTCTCAAGACCCCCAATACCTGGGGCCTTTTTGCAAAACCTGTGAAAAGACCAGAAGCATAATCCATATTTGCAGGACAAAGACCCCAGAAAGATATAAAAGAGAAGCTCCCTGCATGTTACTTTACTCAGATTTGGGAAGTTACTCCTCTGAGTCTGCCAGCATATTAAACAGTGTAACTCTTTTTCTCTAAAAGTGTTGCTTGGTTTTTCTCTGGTCTTCTGCAACAGTTTCAGATAACTTTTGATTTCAGATAACTGAGGCACTTGTGATAACATGCCAAAAACTTCACATTTCTCTTTATTTTTTATTTTATTTGTTATTTACTATTTTAATTATTTTTAATGCTCACTCGAGGATATGCTTTTCATTGATTTTTAGAGAGAGAGAAGGAGAGAGAGAGAGAAACATCAATGTGAGAGAGAAACTTTGATTGGTTACCTCCCAAACATGCGCCACTGGGCATGGAACCCACAACATAGGAATGTGCCCTGGTGCACAATCAAACCCACAACTTTTTTGAGCACAGGATGATGCTCTAACCAATGGAGTCCACCCCCCCCCTCCCTACTCCAGCCAGACTTCACATTTCTCTTTAGCTTCCACCCAATTTTTAGGGCACAGAGGTACAGGCACAAATCAATATGCTAAGTTCCCAGGCCTATAGATACACATTAAATAGTAATAACTCAGGGGGTTCCTATTTCATGCATATTGTTAACTTTCCTTTTCTGTGAGGGTTTATAAAGCTTAAGGATACTGCTGAAAGAAGTTGGAAGAAAGAATGAAATAGTTTAACTGCCTCTAAAGACCACAATCCCAGAAGCTTTTTAGCTTTAATAAAAGTATACCAGTAAATGATTGTGTCTTACCATCCATTCTCACCCACATATGGCTGTTGAACAAGTAAAATGGGGTTCATTAAAAACAAAAGCAAAGCAACTAGAAGAACCGCAAAACAAAGATTAGCACCCATTATCAGACAGAGGAAATGGTGTGCCTAAAGAAGTGTTTGCTTTTTAACTAGTTTCAATCTACTGCAGGCTATGATATGATAATCTCTGCTTTTTTTTTTTCTTCAGTAAATGTCTGCTGTGACAGTTCTGTTTACAGATGAATGGGTTTCAATCTTGAAATGTTTATTCTCTGCTTCTACTATAAAAGGAAAAAGATTTTTTCCTTACTTGCCTGTGGGAAAGCAATATTGTCTGCATTTGTATTCTGAACTAGACTAAAGGAAGAAGCATTGAAACGGAATTATTCTGCGTGTCTGATTGGATTGCAGCTTTGGGAGCTGCAAAGCTGGCTTCATGCTAATAAAAAGAGCAAGGAAGCGAAAGAGATTATATACTTCTCCACTGTGGGAGAAAGGTAACATCTAAATGAACAGATGAATAGTTGTCAGTACTGCTTTGTGCCTTCTTATCTCAACCACCATTCTAATATATTGAGTTGTTGGATCCAGATATGGAAATATTTATTATTGTGAATTTTTATGTCTAGATTTTTAAAGTCTACCTATTAAATATCCAGTACTACATAGCTAATTTTTTAGGAAGAAAATTGATTACAATTATATTACTGCAATGAATTTTACTATTGTGAAGTTTTTTTTCCTACCCATAGGTAACATATACAACCTATGATAATAGCCATAATGACAAGCATCTTGTTATTGATAAAAAATAAAAATTCTGGCAATAAATGGATACATTTAACCTAAAGTTTTCTTAATTTGTTTCAACCTATAGGTCAATAGTTTTAAGTTTGTCAGAGTTACACAGATCCTTTCACTTAAATGTCTTCTATGGATGGTTTTTGGGTGATAGTATGGAGTATAGTTGCAAAAGAAAACAATTGTTAACAGTTTATGTTTTCCATTAAGAAGTAATCAATTTTACTTTTTTAAAATATAAAAACTAAAATATGTTTAAATTGCAGAAGAAAAGAAAATAAATTTATTTGTGATACTATCTTTGAGAAATGAATGTGTGTTTATAGTAAAATTACTTTAAGTCAATTATCATTTTGAATGTCTTGGTATATGTTATTTATTCAGGAAAAACTATTTCCAATGATAAATCTTGCTTATTTTTCTTTGCTTTGTGATATAAGTATTTGCATGTCAATATAAACTTTTTGTAAACCACAAAATATTGCTTTTGTAAACATAAAACATTTTAATACCACTATAGTTACTATAAAGAAGTCCTGCTATAATTTATTTGGTCTTTATTTTGGACAGTTAGTAAGCTAAAGTAAGTTTTTAAAATTATAAATGATGATACAATAAACTTTTCTACTTATGAAAACTTGAAAGACAATTTAGAGAAATAAAATCACTGGGCAAGAGGCCATTGGCATTGTTCAGTTTCTGATAAACAGTGACAATTCATTTCCCCTATATTTCCCACAAACGCTGGTGGTGTCCACTGTGGCCTTGCTCATGTGACAGGATGAAACTGAGAACCATTTTCCAGGTTATCTTTAAGGTTTCCTCTCATATATACTCAGAAACTTTTGTTGCTGGAGCTAGAGAATGACAGGAGAGTTTATTCATTGACCCTTCAAAATAACAGAAGAAAAGGCTAGCAGCAACAGTAGTGTTGAAAGGCAAAGCTTTTAATTTTCAAGAAGCATGCTTTTTAAGAGAAGAAAAGAACTCAACACATATGAAAACTCAGACACTGGAACACATTGCAGTTTCTACATATAGTATACAAGCTGCATAGACATTTGTGCAATCAGTGCCTAGGATGCATGCCATCTCACTCATACCCCCTAAATTCTATGCCCTTTTCAAATTATTTTATTTCACATTCCTCAGGTTTTAATCCAAATTTTATTTTTGTTTTTGTTTTAACCTAAGTTTATCTTTAAGAAGGAATGAGAGTGACTCACAGGAACATTTTCCTTGGGCCATCCGCCTTCTCAAAGAGACCTTTATTTTCCAAAGAGTAACACAGACTCTAATAAAGGAGAAACATGGTATAAAGGACTTGCTCATGGTAGTCATCTGACATTTGGTTTGTATATATTATTGAATTGAATCGTATTTTTGACATAAATAACTGGTATCAAATAGTATGTATACATAGCCCAAAATTGAAGAAAGGGAATTAATTTAACAATAAATCCCATGAACACTTCCCAGCAAATTGCCAGAGATGTGGCAGAATCTCTAGTTGTGCTGTATAATCCTGCTATGTTGTGAGTGCTCAACCAGCAAAAAGTTATAATTGTTAGAATAGAAAACTTCTTTATCACAATAGTGTGGTATAAATATAAGTTTGGTGGTTTTAAAAAATGCTCATATTCACAAGACTTCTCATGTGTGTAAACATAATCCATTTATTTCTTTAAATGAACATTTTATATTTCTATACATTTAAGTTTCTTTTTTAAGGCACATGAATCAACATAAACACTATATGATCTTAATTTCACGTAGCAAATTTAAAAAAAAATTAAACTTTAATACTGCATGTATTGGGCCATCAGATATGTTATATAGAAAGTTTGTTTTTGTGAAGCTTTTTTTAAGCATAGTGGTTACTGATTTTAATACTTTTATTAAAAAATGCATTTTGTGTGAAAATAAAAATCTAAAGTTCAAAGACTAGTACATTGAGGCATCAATATTATTTGAACAATAATAAGAAAGCCAGGTTGGCATTTCTATGTTGAAATGTACAGAAATTGGAAAATTTAGCTCCCCACTTAGAAAATTTCCAGAGAACTGCATCTGTCTTATCATGAATTGACCTTTATTAACCCCCCTTTGAGATTTCTTTAATGTAAATGGTTTGAGGATGAGCAGATTTTACAATCAATATATCCCAAACTGAAAATTTTTTTTCCTCCTTATCCCTCAAACATGTTTCTTTGCCAGTTTATCATCTCAGCATTAGCACCGCACATCTGATTGCTCCTGCCTGCAATTTGACAGGCATTCCAGGCCACTACATTTCCCTTCCTTCCACAGCCACCAGTCTTCCTGCTTTTCCACTTCTGTATAGTCTCCAAATCACTCTGCATGGCTAGACCATCTGAATTTACAACAAGCCATCTGCCTCAAATATTGATTTTCCTCTCTCCTATTTGTAAAACATAATCAGAACTATTCTCCAACATGCAATCATGATCATATCTTCCTACTTAAAACCATTTAGCAGCTAACTATTGCTCTTAAAATAATACCCAACTTTATGGCATGGCTTATAAGATTTTTGTTGTTGTTGCTGACACTATTATATATGTCCTCATGCTTCCCCCCATGCCCATTTCACTCAGCCCCTACACCCCATTACCTCTGGACATCACCATACTGTTGTCTGTTTTCTACCCTGAATTCAGTCTCAACCCTGGTGTTTCATTCAGACACCAACCCCCAACCCTACTTCTTTCACATACCTATGATCCCACCAACTCTTCCAGCTTTTGTGAACTTTCAGCTTCTGGAATTACACAAACTTTCATACCTCTGGGCACTTTCACAGGCTTTCTTCTGCCAGAAAATTTCTTATCCTTCCAGGAAAATTCTAATTCCTCATTTTTTACTGCCTTATCTTCATTCATCCCTTAAGCTAGTGAAGTTAAAGAAATGTTTCATGAAACATTACTTATACATTTTATGTCCAATGAAATCTTTATTTTTATTTCTGGTATTTCTTTTTTTTAAATCTCCTAAAGTTTTACATATGTCTTCTTTTTTCCCCAATTGACCCCCCCACTCCCACCCCTGAGGGCAAGCCCCAATCCCCCAGTGTCTGTGTCCATTGGTTATGCTAATATGCATGCATACAAGTCCTTTGGTTGATCTCTAACCACCCCCCCACCTCCCCTGTCATTTGTCTCTGAATCTATTTTTGTTCATCAGTTTATGTTGATCATTATATCCCACATATGAGTGAGATCATGTGATATTTATCTTTCTCCAACTGGCTTATTTCGCTTAACATAATGCTCTCCAGTTCCATCCATGCTGTTGCAAATGGTAAATATTTCTTCCTTTTTATAGTGGCGTGGTATTCCATTGTGTAGATGTAGCAGTTTTTAATCCACTCATCTGCTGATGGGCACTTAGGCTGTTTCCAAATCTATTGTTAATTGTGCTGCTATGAACATAGGAGTGCATATATCCTTTCTGATTGGTGTTTCTGCTTTCTTGGGATATAGTCCTAGAATTGGGATTACTGGGTCAAATGGGAGTTCCATTTTTAACTTTTTGAGGAAACTCCATACTGTCTTCCACAGTGGCTGCACCATGTGCAATGCAATCTTATAATTCCTATTCTCTTGTACTCTATTTGATTTATTAAATTAATTTTACAACCTACAGTTTGAAAACATTCTTAGAGATGACTTTCTTGACACTTTTAAACTACCTTGATGCTCCTGCTCTATAATTACATTGCAGTTTGTATTTCCCACATTATAGCCCTAGGCATATTTGGGGTTGTTTTCTGTCTTTCTAAAGAAGAACATATAAACAGGGTAGACATGGTGTCTACCTTGCTCTACATTCTGCATTCTTGCATGGGAACACTATGTATCATATTATAAGTACTTAGAAATTTAAAGCTTAATGATTTAATAATTTAATAAGTGAAATGTTGATCTATTTTAATTAATCACTAAAAATATTAAGTGTTTTTTTTTTTTAATTTTAAGTAAGAAACCTAGGGGTAAGTGATTTCAAACACATCTTTAAAAATAAGAAAGAAGTAGAAGAATGTTTTAATTAAATATTTTAAAATTATAGTAATGAAAAGAGAAAATCATGCCTTTTTGGCAATTATAAGAGTGGCTATGGTCTGGTTCTTAAGTCATGTATGGGTTATGAACTGCAAAATGCCAACTTGCACTGGGAGGATATCCTGAGAGCAATATATTATCTCCAGCTATTGTTCCACTGGAATGTGTCCCAAGAGAAATAAAGCATGTTCTTTAACATTTAAAAGTTAAAACAATTAGTCTTTCTTTTTATACAAACATTTCCAAAAAGCTGCATTCCAAATTTATGAGTCAGAGGGTTATCACAAGTTTATTTACTTTATATGGTGCAATTTACAAAGATTTTTTTATACACATCTCTGACCTTGATGTTAGCTATTTAGAACTCTGCTTTAAATTTTAATAGTGAATTGACTGAGATCAGAAATAAAAAGTTGGGAATATCTTCAGTGATTTGGGGAGTATCCTTTTTTGGTAAAAATAATGTTCTCTAATCATCTTCATTAAAAACTAACTTATGGAAAATTCAATCCATATGTTTCTACTTAATATATCACCAAAACATTGTTTGAAACAAACTCTACAACAAATGTTTGCTCTCCAAATAATACAGTAAAGCTTTGAATAACCAATTTGTTGTGTTAAGGTTTTTGCCTACACCAAGAGCATGGGCAAATGAATCAGTGCAATGAAATTGATACAGTCCTACACTAATTTTTTCTTAAGATCACCATACACTTCTGTAGGCAATATTAATGCAAATTTATTTATTCATATAATGGAATTACTTGCTTAAGAAGGCTAAATAAATATGAAAAAATTATGTTTAAGGAAAATTCTTTAACTCTCAGTTAAATAATAATTATTCCATTTGTATCACTTAGGACAATCCTGCAAGAAATGAAAACTTTATTGAAACGTGTTTAAACAACAGGGAAATGTATTATCTCACATAACAGAAATCCAGAGGTAAGTTGAGATATAGGTTTTCTAATTAAGAAATTCAGTTATTATAATGTAAAATATGTGTGTGTTTTTCAGTCTCTCGGACCTGCTTTCCTCTTCAGGCTGGTAGCAAGATGACTTCAGCATTTTATTATATCATAATGCCCAGAAAAAGAAAAGACTCCCATCACTTGTTACATATTTAGTATTAAAAAGAATTCTAAATATCCTGTATGCCCTAGCAATATTTTTTACTCAAATATCTCATTGGTAAAAATTGGGTCACATGCTCTTTTGTGAACCAAGAGTTGGCAAGGGGAATGAGATTGCCTTTAGATCAAAATGAGATAATGTAGGCATTCTCTATACCTCATGGCCAATTCACGAAGAGTAGTTCTCTGAACAAAACTAGAGATTTGGGGGAATAAATATTAGAGTAAATGCTTGGTAGGTAAAAGAAACAAAAAAAATAGGATGCTGCAACATGTTCCTTGTTAAGTGCATGTTATGTGCAAATGATGTCACTAAAGCTTCAAGCAATTAATATTAACAGCACTCAGACTATTTTTTGTAAAATGCCATAAGTTTCATTAAGTTAAACAAATTATTGTTTTAAAAAAAGAAGTAGCCCTGGTAAGTGAGGCTCAGTTGGTTGAGTGTCATCCTGTGCACCTAGAGATCACTGGTTCAATTCTGGTCAAGGCACATGCCCAGGTCTGGGGCTCGATCACTAGTCGGTGTGTGTGCTGGAGGCAGCTGATCAATGTTTCTCTCTCACATTGATCTCTCTCTTCCTTCCTCTCTCTAAAATGAAGGAGGTAAGGAAATTGTTATTTCCATGTGTATAAGTGTTTTTTGGCATACTCAAGTCAGCATTTCTGGGCTGTGGGCAATCAGTTACTAGTAAGAAAGGGGAATAATTAGGTAAGGTGAGAAAATAATTGGTAAAGACAATGTTCATGGTAGAAGTTTAGACTTTATTGAAGAAATATTGTTAAACTTATTTGAAGTGAGGATACAGCTGTAAAATAAATAATTTTATGAACTAAATACCAGAGTAAGATGATTCTTGCTGCTCTTTGATAGAGCAAGACTTATTTATTCCACACATCTGGATTAATGTTTGGCTTCAATTGCTAAATTTCATCTTCTGATAAGAAAAAAAATGAACTTTGGAAAAAAAATGACCTCCAGATTCCATTTTCTCTTCTCCCATTTGCTTGGTTAAAAGGAAAATTAAAATTGCAGTTGACCCTAGAAAAATGTGCGAGTTAGGGGAACTGACCTCTATGCAGTTGAAAACATGCATATACATTTTGACACCCTCAAAACTTAGTTGACCCTTGGTATGCATTAGAGCTTGGTTCCAGGAACCTCATGAATACCAAAATTCACAGTGACTAGATCTGTGCAGTCAGCCCTCCTCACCCATGACTCATAACCTCTGATCCATAGCATTACAGGTATTTATTTTTAAAAATCTGCCTGTAAGTGGACCCATGCAATTCAAACCACTGTTGTTCCAGGGTCAACTGTTTAAATGAGAGGGTGACATTGGAATATTTTTTAATCAATGTTTTTAGAATATTTTTATTATTATAGCAATGATAATATGTTTCTCTAAAATAAAAGATATACATGAGTTTCTTCCACATCATTCATTACTCCTTTGATGAAGACTAAAGTTCATAAGAGAATGGGAATGACAGGAAAAACAAGATTTTTAAAAATGGAATGGCCACTCATTTGTAAAATGTAAAGATTTGATCAAATGATTTCTGGTCTCTTTCAGCTGTAAAATCTTATGATTACATCTATGTCTGTTTAAAGGCAAGAAATAATATTAGGCGTTTCATTTTTATCACTTTTATTCTGTGTAGAAAAGCTTGTCAAGTCAGTTTTGAAATTTACATTACTAGATGATTCATGCTTCACATGAAAAATAAATGGATTTTAGCCCAGTTAATTTTAGTGAATTAAAACTTTACCTAAAAAATAGGAAAAATACCTATTTTCAAATTTATAATGTTGTCCAAGTTTCCATAATAACTAAGTATAAATAATAACATCATACCTGACTAATCATACTTACAATGACATATAGAAAAGTACATGTTTAATACATAATTAACATAATTGTAATTTAAAATAAAAAAATACAAGTGCATAAAGTAAAAATTAATACCCATATTCATAATCTTATTGTTCTGGCATGTGTGTGTCTATTAAACTGGGCATTAAAAAAAGTATATATAAACTAGAGGCTTGGTGCTCAGATTCGTGCACCAGTATGGTCCCTAGGCCTGGCCTGCATCCTCTTGCAATCCAGGACCCCTCAGAGGATGTCAGATATTCAGTTTCGGCCTGATCCCTGAAGGCCTGATCCAGATAGGAGGGAGCCCAATCCCCACAGGCCCAATCCAGACAGGAGGGAGCTTGATCCTGTGTGTTGAACATCTGTCCCCTGGTGTCAGTGTGCATCATAGTGATCAGTTGACCGGTCTTCTGTTGTTCGGTGGTCTGGTCGCTTAGGCTTATATATATATAGGTTATTTAGTTTTATTTATTTACTAGAGGCCCAGTGCATGAAATTCATGCATGAGAGGGGGTCCCCTCAGCCCGACCTGCACCCTCTCCAATCTGGGAGCCCTCAGGGGAGCCCTCTCCAATCTGGGAGCCATGACGGCTTAGGCCCAGTCCCCGTGGTTCTCTGCTCTCTGCAGGACCTGGCTGCTCCACACCCACTGCCCAGAGGCTCTGCAGCCCAGAGGCCCTCTGCAGCTGAGGAGGGATGCTTGCCTCATCGCCACAATGGTGAAGCAAGCATTCCGCCAGGCTGCTCACATGGCCTGCTCTCAGCAGCTGCCCACTCAGGACTGGGGGACTTCGGTGGGGCTGAGGGGACTGGGAGCTGCCATCTTGTGGCTATGGATGCTGCCATCATTGTGACAGAGTGATGGTTAATTTGAATATTGCCCTTTTATTAGATAGGATATTATCTAAGTGCTTCCCAAATATTGGGGGGTGAAGCAATAAGAGTGAATGAAAGAGAAATTTTTCACTTTTTTAATTTAATAGTGGTTTAGGGTTGTTCTTCACAAAAATAATATGAAATAATCAAGCTATAATGGGCAATTTTCTAACATTTAAATTTTTAATTTTTTAGCACCCTTAAAACAAAACACTAATAAATGGTAGTATAAAATATGTATTAATTTAATATTTTAAAAATAAATAAAATGAGCTATTGATGTTACCCCTTCCTTTTCACCTTTTATTCAACTCTTCCCTGCATTTACCCACTGGGGTGATTCGACTTTATTATCTCTTTAATTCATCCATCTCCTGCTTTCCCTATTCTGGCTTGCTTCATTTCTAATCTGGACTCAAAACAAGAGCAGACCATCCAGTCACTGTTCCTTGTTTCTTTCTGGATCCAATTATTTCTCATTAATATTGCTGGGATTATTTTCCTAACATATATTTCCTTAATATTTTCCCTTATCTTACCCAGAATTCAGCATGAAGTTCATACTCCAAATGGTTTAAGGACCAATCATAATTTAAATATATTTGCATCCTCCTTTACTCTTCTGCAAGTTTCAGACCCTACATTTTAGCCATGCTCAACCCTTTGTTTATTTCCACATGTTTTTCATTCTTTCAGAACTATTCTTTCCCAAGTGACTGTTCACAATACTAACTCCTTCTCATTCCTTAATGCTCAGTTTAATGATATTTCCTCATCAAAGAATTCTTTAGAGCACAAATGACAAGAATAAAGAAGCAAAAATCAGATGACATGGGTTTTAATTTTAGACCCTGAACCTATGTGATTGGATCTTGGAAGATTCCCTTTGTAAACTAAAACTCAGTTTCCACATAAGGAAAATAAATATCTAGGCACAAAAACATAGTGACACAAAATAAATAGTAATTTTACTTCTATGAAGAGTTAAAATAAGAAAGAATTGTTTCCTTCCGTCCCCAAGATATTTTTAGTTTAATAACTATACTAATGTTTTTATTACATATGTATTTTAAAGCCAGATATTTATCTTTCTGATTTCACTGGATTTGTGAAAAGAAATACATATCACATACATATTTAACTTCTCATTATTTGAACACATAGGAGACATTTTAATGAATTCTTGTTCAATTAAAAACAATATAAAACAGTTTGTCTAATCAACATATCAATACATATTGATATGTGTCAAAATGAAAGTACTCACAATACTTTAATTGATAAATCCTAATTTTATTGATTGTAGGATCACTTTTAGAATGTATTACTTACACTTTTGTGAGTTGCAAAGTTTTAGTACACTAAATAGAGCTTCAACATTGTCTGTTCTCTGAATGTCAAATCTAAAATATTCAAAACCTTTTAAAATATACTTTCCTAAATTCATTCATATATTATTTTTCTGAAAAACATACTCTTTCCAGAATAATATTCTATAATGTTTTATTTTATTTCAGGAAATGGTATATTGCTTGACTTTATAGTTAATAGAGTTTAATATAGTCTCCAACATAATGCAATATACCTTTCAATTTACAAACAGTAGTGCCCAGGGGATTCTCTGTGCTCCAATGTAAGTGAAATTATAAAAGTAGCAATAACTATGATAGTTCTGAAAATTAGAAAGAGAAAAAACATCATAAACCTCAAGAAATGGCATAGAAAATGGCTGCCTTCAGGGGACAAATCAAACACAAGCTCTAGACTAATTTTACAAAGGCTATAATCTATTATTTTAACTGCTAGGGGAAAACCGTGATTGTATTTAGCTAAGCATCTACAGCCATGTTGTAAATAATAATAATAATAATAATAATAATAATAATAATAATAATAATAAATGTTTCTGTCTGAATTGAAATTGTGCTTATTATTAAAGAGTGCTCTAGATTATAACCCTGATAATCTCCTATATTGATATTTCTATAACATAAATTATTTTCTCTGACTTTTGTCTGGATATAAAGACCAATAAGATTTTAAGATCAATTATAATGTATTTATTCCAACATATGCCATTGTAGCTTACCATAGGGAATTACTGAACTGACCCACACCAGCACCCCTACTTCCTTTGTATGGACTAGGCTTATGAATAGAGTTCAGGAAGTGTAGAGGGAAGAGTAAAATAAAGGAAGAAACATATAGTTTCTGACAAATGTTTTTTGTTGCAGTTTATTTTTTCAGTTCTAATGATTTGCCTGTCCTTGGGCTCCATTAGCCAGTGCTGTGTCCTTATACTAACGCCTCTACTTTACTTATCAAGCTGTTTTCTATTACTTGCAGGCAGTCTTAACTAATACATTCTCTGTGTAAGTATTTTAAAGGATTAGATAACATGTATTTTAAATGTTTCAAGCAGTGCTTTGCACATAGTCAATATGCTTTCTTGCAATTGTAATTGCTTATATTTTATAATGTCTATTTGGTTATTATAAAACTATTTTGTGAAGATAATTAAAGCTAGACTAGAGTTCTGTCTGGATGTCTATCTTAAAATGCCAGCAGTAAAACAGACTGTTGGTTGCTAGAGATTGATAATACCTTAGAATGGCATTGAAATGCTTGTAAGGGAAGAAAATGGCAACATCTCTACCTAGTTTTCCTCAATAACCCTCCTCCCCTTAGAGGTCATCTTCCAGTTTTATGTTGCTACTAAGGGACTTTATGAGACAAGAATGACCATGGTTTTATTTTGTATATTCTCCTTACAGTGTATGGACTTAGGATGTATCTTAAGGATCAAGGATCCCAGGGTTCTAGCAATAATACAATGAAGGTACATGAATGTGGTGACTTTCCTGGCAGTGCTTCATGACTCTGAAATCTAAAAGAAATATAGATCCCCAAAGAATCCAGTAAATAGCAAATAAGAACACAATGTATACAAACCAGGTGGTACCCAAAATTACTAAAATTTGATTCAGTTAAGCATTTGTTACAAACATACTACATGATAGTCTCTTAAAATATAGCCTTAAATATGAATATTAAGAACACTTCAAGGACCTCACAGTCTAAATGGAATGACAGATAAAAATGACTAGAATGTAACACATCAATTCTAAAATAGAATTCTAGTCAATAAGTAGTAAGAACACACACACACAAAAAAAAATAATTCAATTTCTGATAGTCAACAGTAAGCTGATTTTTAAATGGAAGAATTATACTTTCCTTGCTACTATTCCTTTTTGTATACTTATGGTCTAAAATTCCTGCCTGTTGGAATAAAGTGGTGCTTTCTGCATAGGATTGATGCCTTCAACTAATATATACCAAATAAATACCAAAAGTATAAGCTAGAAGTATTGAAAGAACACAAGAGAGCCACAACTGGGTTGAGTATACAGGAGATACTATTTTTTAATATAACTATCTTATAAAATGTTTTGCCCTATTAAACTATGTGCATAAATAACTTTGATAAAAATATAATTTTTTTTAGTAGAGCCAATAAAATGAGAATTGAGAGGTGACAGGTAAACTCCCCACCACCACCACCTAAAAAAAGCACTATTCTTGGTTAGTCTCAAAATATTGACAATATTGATTTCCCCTATGAAATGAAAAGAAAACACATTTTATCTGTTTCTCAAAGAAAGGACATCTCATAAATCGGTAGGACTCAGGTTGGATTTGTTTATAGAAGTAGTAGTAGTACATTTTCTCTAATCAACATAATCAGGATTTTAATAGGTATAAGTTATCAAAGTTAGATAATTAAAAGAATAATTGAAGTGATTTCTGACGATTCAGTCTAATTATACTGATCATTGCTCATTTAACAAAATCAAAACCAAGATATCTGGAAACTAGAAACCTTATGAGCAGCAGATGATGTAAAAACTAAGTGGAAGTAAAGCAATTAGAATGATTGAGCCAGATTTTGTGATTATTTTTTTCTTAAGTGCTTTTTCCTTCATTTAAAACTAGAGTAAGAATTATCTTTTGACACTGGTATCTATTCAGATAAATCTAATTTACCAAATTATCCAGGATTGAGCAATAGGGAAGAATCTACACAGTTAATTAATTCTGCTCAAAAAAGGAATATAAAGTGCCAAAGTCATTAGAACAGTTTGTGTCTAAAATTTAATGTGGTATAAAAAGCATTAATTGGTGTCTATATATATAAAAGCCTAAGTAACTGCTATGGCTGGTTGACCAAATGACCGGCCATGCTATGATGCACACTGACCACCAGGGAGCAGATGCTTAATGCAGGAGCTGCCCCCTAGTGGTCAGTGCATTCCCACAGCCAACCTCCCTCAATCCCTCCCCTGAGCCGGCTGGCCCCAATCGGGACTGGGCCAGATGGCCCCGATCGCTGGCCAGGCCAAGGAACCCCACCTATGCATGAATTCATGCACTGGGCCTCTAGTGTTGATATAAAATCATTGTAAGATCAACATACTGTCACTTAATAAAAAATAATTTAGATAAACATCAAAGTTGATTTTTTGTTTTATAAATAATATGTTTAGTTTCTTCTCATATATTAACTTTGTTTTTTATCCTGCCATACCTAATAAAACAAACCCTTTTATAATAAACTAGAGTCCCCGTGTATGAAATTTGTGCTCTCGGAGGGGGAGTTTCTTAGCCCAGACTGCACCCTCTCGCAGTCCAGGAGCCCTCAGGGGATGTCCGACTGATGGCTTAGGCCCGCTCCCTGGGGAGTGGGCTTAAGCCATCAGTCAGACATCCTTAGCACTGCCGTGGAGGTGGGAGAGGCTCCCACCCCCACTGCTGTGCTAGCCTGCCATGAACCCAGCTTCTGGCTGAGCGGTGCTCCCCCTGTGGGAGCACACTGACCACCAGGGGACAGCTCCTGCATTGAGCATCTGCCCCCTGGTGATCAGTGCGTGTCATAGCAACTGGTCGTTCTGCTGTTCAGTTGATTTGCATGTTAGCTTTTTATTATATAGAATGGATGGGATTAGGTAAAATATGTATTAAAATGAGTAAAATAACTTGAGCCTCTTTACTAATTTTAAAAACTTCCTTACATCTACTTTTTAAGAATCATTGCTTATTTCCTATCTATATACACCATAGGTAATCCTCTGAAAGTTGTATTTTAATCTAAGAATTAAGACATTATTTCTATGCAACTCATGCTTAATCATTTATTTATAAATTAGTATAAAGGCAATTTGTCTAGTAAATGAATGCTGACCAAACAGTTTTAACCAGTTAACTGCCACGTGTCCAAAATGGAAACCATCCCCACACACGACAATATTTTGAATTTAATTTAAAAAATTACTTTTCAATGAATATTATAAAAATAAACATATTACTCACAATTCCGGTGTTCTTGAATATTTTCCGCTGAAAATTCTCACAAAAAATGATTTTAGAGTTGGTCAGGGCTGCCACTCGCAAGCCGTGGTTTGCTGCTCTGTTGACTAATGAGTTTGCCCACCACTGGACTAGACTAAATGTTACCGTGTAGTTGGAAGCTGTGAGGATTAGGCAATTGTGGCATATTGTGTGCAAAGAGGTAAAGGGTAGTATATGACAGTGGTTGGCAAACTCATTAGTCAACAGAGCGGCAAACCGCGGCTCGCGAGTGGCTCACGAGCCGCGGTTTGCCAACCACTGACTTAGGGAAAACATTATTTTTTTTATAGATGCACATGGAGTGTGGGGAAGTCCGCTGCTTACGTCTACAGGTATACAATGGGTTAATATTGTTCTTTTATCTCTTTGTCTTAGTTGTGGTAAAGAAGATAAGAACTGAGCTATCAATTCATTCCTTGGGTAGATACACACGAGGGTGGTTTCCATGATTTTCAAAACCTAGTATTCACATTTTGAATGTTGGTGGAAACTGATTTGCTTCTAACCAATTGAATATGGCAAGGGTGATTGGATATCATACCTGTAATTACGTTAAGTTATATTACAAAGATAAATGGATTTTTCAGATATAATTATGTCCTTAACCAATTGACTTCGAGGTAATCAAAATGGAGATTATTCTAAGCATTAGGTTACATCTAGTACTAAAAGAGGGTCAAGGCCTCCCCGGAAGGCAGAAACTCCAAATGAGAGACTTTCTCTGTTAATGGTTTTGAAGAAGTAAGATGCTGAGAGGAATGAACTCTGCCCAAGCCTGGGAGAGCTTGGAAACTGATCCTGTCCTAGCCCAGCCTCCTGATAAAAACACAGCCCTGCTGACACCTCAAGAGACCCTGAACAGCAGCCCCAGATAAGCTGTGCCTGGACATCTGACCTACAGACACTGTGGGATAATAAAATGAGTGTTGTTTTAAGGTGTTGTTTTTTTTTTTTTTTGTAATTTGTTACACAGCTTATAAAACTAATACAAAGCTTCTTAATAAAAACTTCTAAAAACAGACCAGATGTTCTTACATTTGTAAAGCAATCTTAAGCTTTTAAAATGAACTATTTAATGCTTCATCAATCCTTACTGTAATATCACAACAATATATTGTTGGTGCTAGGCAACCACTTTCCTTAGTAATTTCTGCTTAGAAATATTGAATATTTTTCAGCTCTTTCTCATTGTTTAACACATGTTGGTACAAAAATAAATAAATAAAAGACCATGGGAAAAAAAAAAAAAAGATAAAAACTGTGGGGCAACCAATCCATGGTTTCCATTCACATTTCTTTTCTCTTGTCTACATACATTAATTTATGGCTATTTCTCTTGCTATTCATGTCAGATGCACAGCACATCTCACAGGCTATTTCATTTTTATCTTCACTCTGTTTCTGCCACGTCAATTAGACTCTAATGGAAAAAGGCAGATAATACCATTTTACCACTTGTCAGTATGAATAAATTCCCATCCAGTAATAAATGCTATGATACCCCAAACAGGTATGTTCATGGGTTAATGATACTGACATGATTTTGAGCACTATGCTGGTTTCTAACCATGTGACCTTGAAAAAACTGTTTATATTTTATGAAACTCCATCTTATTATTTATTAAATGGGAATAATAATGTCTTGTGTCATATTAGTGTTATAATTAAAATTCACAAAATATTTAGCAGTGGCTGGCATATATTGAGAGTTCAATATATAGTAACCATTTCTAAATACTTACTGTTTATAAGTCACTGGACTTGGTTACCTCTCCTGTTCTCTCTGTAAAGATGTATTTTTAATTATCACAGTAATTATCATAGTAAGGATGAAAGATGAACTTCCTTATTCCTGCTACTTAGATGAGGAAAATGTGTCTCACACATATATTTGGGGCCATTTAGTAACCTCTTATTATTGGGTACCCTCCCAAATGATAGCTCATTTCTGTTTAGTGCTGAAAAATATTCAATTATTTTGATGCTCTAGAGTTTATTTATGCATTCACCAACTAAAGGACATCTGGTTTACTTCCAAGTTTTGACAATTATGAATAAAGTTGCTCTAAACATCCATGTGCAGTTATTTGTGAGGACTTAAGTTTTCAACTGTTTTGGATAATTAATAAAAAGTATAATTGCTGGATCATATGATAATTTAGTATTTTAAGAAAATCAAGCTGTCCCTCAAAGTGTCTATACCTGTTGCACTCCCACCAGCAATGAATGGCAGTTCCTCCTGCTCTACATCGTCACAGAATTTAATATTGTTAGTGTTCTGGATTTTGGGTATTCTAATAGGTGTATAGTGGTATCTCCATATTTTAATTTGCAATTCTGTAATGACATAAGCTATGAACATCTTTCACCTGCATGCCTTCTTTGCATATTTTCTTTGGTGAGATGTATATTTAGGTATTTTGGCCATTTTTAAATCAAGTTTTTTTTTATTTTCTTATTATTAAGTTTAAGAGATTTTTGTGTATTTTGGGTTGTGATCATATGTCTTTAATCATAAGTTTCTGTTGAAAATATTTTATTCCATTCTTTGGTTTGTCTTATTAGTCTCTTCACAATGTCTTTTACAGAGAAGAAGCTTTAAATTTCAATGAAGCATAGCTTATCAATTATTTCTCTTACTAGAGGCTGGGTGCATGAAAATTCATGCACTGGAAGAGGGGCGTCCCTCAGCCCAGGCTGCTCCCTCTCACAGTCTGGGAGCCCTCAGGGGTGGGAGGTGACCCTTTGATCAGGGGAAGGTGACGCCCCCATCACACCTCTACTGCGCAAGCCTCAGCTGGCCCTTGTTACCTGAGCGTTGGGCGGCCCTGGGTGGCTGGGCAGCTGACATCCAAGGCTTGCCTGAACCTTGGGCATCGGCTGGGCAGCCAACATCCAAAGCTTTACTGTACCTCAGGCTTTGGCTGGACAGCCACCATCCAAGGCTTGCCTGTGTCTCAGGCTGGCCCTGGGAAGTTGGGGGGCTGAGGGCGGGTCCAGTCACACCACACTCCTGCCACCCCACAGCAGAGCTGAAAGGACTGGGGGACTCTGGCGGGGCTAGGGGGACTCTGGTGGGGCTGAGGGGCCTGGGCGCCTCCATCTTGTGGCTATGGGAGCCACCATCTTTGTGATGGTGTGATGGTCAATTTGTATATTCCCTCTTTATTAGATAGGATGGGTCATACCTTTAGCATTGTATCTGAAAAGGTATCATCATATCCAGGGTCCTTAGTTTATTTTTCCCTGTTATCTTCTAGGAGGTTTATGGTTTTGTATTTTGCTTTTAAGTCTATGATCCATTTTGAGTTCATTTTTTTTTAGGCCTGTATTTGTATGGCCTGTATTTGGATTCATTTATTTTTGCATGTGAATATCCAATTATTCCAGCAACATTTGCTAAAAAGACTATTGTATCTTCATTGTAGTGTCCTTCCTCCTATGTCAAATATCTATTTCTGGACTCTCTATTCTGTTCCATTTATCTGTATGTCTAATCTCTCATCAATACTACTCTAGCTTATATTATGATTTATAGTAAATCTTGAAGCTGGGTACTGCTGGTTCTCGACTTACTTTCCAACAGTATTGAGGTGGCTATTTTAGGTCTTTGCCTCTCCACATAAACTTTAGAATCAGTTTATCAATATCCACAAAATTACTTTCTGGCGTATGATTGGGATTGCATTGAATCTATAGGTAAAGTTAGGAAGGACTAATTACAATATTGTGTTCTTATCCATGATTATAGAATAACTATTTATTTAGGTCTTTGCTTTCTTTCATCAGAGTTTTGTAGTTCTTAAATAAATCTTGTACATATATTGTTATATTTATACGTAAATATTTTATTTTAGGGAATGCTAATGTGTAAATGGTGATGTTTTTAGCTTTAAATTCTACTTATTCTTTGCTGGTATATAGAAAAGTGATTGATTCTTGCATATTAATCTTGTATCCTACCACCTTATTATAATTGGTTCCAGAGGGAGAAGATGGTTGCTGGTTAGCAGGGTCTGGGTTTTTGGAATCCACTGCAGGTGAGGGAGGGGAGATGTATGAGGGTGGAGGTCAGTGTTCTGCTAGGTCTGCTAGATAGTCCTGACAGAGAGAGGGTCAAGACCAGAGGGTGAAAAAGGCCTGGACATAGGGAATCTCTGACCATTTTCCATTGCAGTGACAGCAATTATCTAAATCACTCAATGTGTTAAAATCAGAAGTGCTGTTTTCAGGCCATTGAGACTTATTATCTAGTTTATCAGTGTTACAAAAGAAAATGAGGCGCTCCGGTGTGATCTCCCCTTTGAGTCTAAGGCAGTTGAGATTTTTAAGGAGACAGTCAAGAGGGGTCGTTCTAGGAGTTGCAGAGGGAGTGTTCCCGATGATAAGGAGAGTAAGTGTGGCCTGTGAGGGGAAGAGGGAGTGACAGACCACAAGTTCAAAGGTGGCTGTTTAGGGCAGGCATCCCCACTGCAAAACAAATCACCATGAGAAACGAGGGGTGACCCTCCAGACTAGGCGTCCCCAGAAGGGCCAGAGGCCAAATGGCCAAGGAGTCTCCTGCCTAACGCTACAACTTTCAAGATAAGAGGACTTTCAAGAAGACAGTGAGAGTAAGTGGAAAGAAGACTGGAGATGAGGGAAATTGTGGAATGTCACTCACCTACAGAAGATTGGCCAGTGTGCAATGGAGGGTCAGCAATGGAGAAGGACAGGTTCCAGATCTGACCTCCTCGACTGGTTTAGGAGGGCCCATAAGGGAGGGAGGCTGGTGATCCTGTCACCTGAGTAGTATTTGGAGGTAAGCACAGACGAGTTGCCACTGCCTACTGCTCTTTGAGTAGCAAACTCGGGGTGACTGAAGCTGGGGCAATGGCTCCCCTTCCCTATGGAAAGCTCACAAGTTTCAGCACCAAATGTTAGGATCACCAAAGGAGGAATGCATGAGGTCAAAAGTGGTAAAGAATTATAAATTTACTAGAGGCCCGGTGCATGAAATTCATGCATGGTGGGGGGGGGCTGTCCCTCAGCCCAGCCTGCACCCTCTCCAATCTGGGAGCCCTCAAGTGCAGTCAAACATCCCTCTCATAATCTAGGACTGCTGGCTTGCAACCGCTCGCCTGCCTGCCTGCCTGATTGCCCCTAACCGCTTCTGCCTGCCAGCCTGATTGATGCCTAACTGTTCCCCTGCCAGCCCTATTGCCCCTAACTGCCCTCCTCTGCAGGCCTGGGTCCCCCCAACTGTCCTCCCCTGCAGGCCCGGTCACCCCTAACTGTCCTCCCCTGCAGGCCTGATTGCCTCCAACTGCCCTCCCTTGCAGGCCTGGGTCTCCCCCAACTGCCCTCCCCTATTGAGCCTGATCGGCCACAACTGCCCTCCCCTGCTGGCCATCTTGTGGTGGCCATCTTGTGTCCACATGGGGGCAGGATCTTTGACCACATGGGGGCAGACATCTTGTGTGTTGGAGTGATGGTCAATCTGCATATTACTCTTTTATTAGATAGGGTTAGGTAATTTGTAAATCAGGTGGGTTGAGCCCCAAAATGGTGCCAGCTACCAGGGACAGGGAGTCAGAGATTTTAAAAGATTCTAGGAGGGTTTTTTCAGGTGAGGAGTTCTCTGGGCAGGTCTGGACCCTGGGCAAGTCTGGAGGGGAAAGTTACTGGTCTTAACAAGTGGAATGTTGTCTAAGCAATAGGGGATGTTGGTTGCAAAATTATTTAAAAGTCAGTTTCCCAGGGGAAGGGATATTGATTCAATTATTTGATCATACCTAGCATATACCTTATATTTCTTTTTCTTATATTATTACATAAGCTAGAACTTTCAGTACAATGTTGAAAAGCAGTGGTAGGAGGGAATATCCTTGTTCTATTCCTGAACTTAGCAGAAACACTTGGAGCTTCTGACCATTTAGTATGGTATTAACTAGATAGTTTTAGTATATGTTTCTTTTTAAGTTGAGAAAGTTCCCCTCTATTTCTTTCACTCAAGAGTTTTTATCATGAATGGCTGTTGGGTTTTATCAAACACTTTTTCTGTATCTTTTACAGGATCATGTGATTTTTCTTCTTTATTTTGTTGATATAATAGATTATACTAATTGGTTTTGAACTGGATTGTATATCTGGGGAAAATGTTACTTGGTCATGATACATAATTCTTTTTATATATTGTTAGACTCAATTTGCTTATACTTTGTTGAGTATTTTTGCATCTGTCATAAGAGATGATATTGATCTGTAGTTTTACTTTCTTGTAATACCTCTTTCTGTTTTAGTAGTAAGGTAATGTGGGTCTCAGAGAACTAACTAAGGAGTATTCCTTCTGCTTATATTTTTTAGAAGACATTGTAGAGAACTGGTATAATATTTTCCTCAAATGTTTGGTTCAATTCACCAGGGAACCCATCTGTGCTCAGTGCTTCTGTTTTGCAAAGCTATTACCTCAATTTCCTTATGATATATATGTCTTTCCAGATTGTTTATGTCATTTTCTGAGTTTTATAATGTATTTTTACAATTAATCTAAGTCCACTTTTTGAAAACACTATATCACTTTAGAGGTAGTCTGCCTTATAAAGACAAGATATTCCTAATTTGTCTCTCCCAACTCTTTTATCCTTGCCCTGATTCATTGTACTTAGGCATAAGCATACAGAAGTTTAAATAAATACATTGTTGCTATTATTTTGAACAAACTGTTATCTATCACAAAAATTAAGAATAAGAAAATAAGTTTTTTTAATTTTACCTTCACTTACTCTTTCTTTGATTATCTTCCTTCTTTTATACAGATCCAAGTTTATGACATATTAATTTTCTTTTCCCTGAAGAACTTACTAGTATTTTATCATTAGTTGCAAGGCAAGTCTACTGACAACAAATCTCCTCAATTTTTGTTTGTCTGAGAAAATCTCTATTTCTCCTTCATTTTTGGAAGATAGTTTTATATGGTTTGGAATTTCTAGACTGTTTGAAAACTGAATCATTTTTTCCCATTAAAAATAATGTAAGTTTAAATAACTCATTCCATATCCCCAAATGATTCCCTGTTTCAACCTTTCTTATACATAGTACATATCTAATGTACTGTTTAATAATAATAAACATTTATTCTTTTAAATTTATTCAACACCTCCTATTAGCTTTAAAGGAATCACTTTCAGCACTTGTTCCAGGGGTGTTTTTCACGAGGTCAGCATGCAGCATCTTTGCTTTTTCACATATCACTGCCTCTGAAATGCTGTCACTGGCTAACTGCTTTTTGTTTATCCAAATCAACAACAGTTTTTCTACCTCTTCAATGTCCTGTGATCATTGTTCCTTTCACACCATTACCAACATTAGCACTCTTGATGGCCTCTTTACGTTTTAAAATTGTGCTAATCAGCCATTTTGCCAGCAATGAAAGAAAAAAAATATTCACAGTACAATTTCCTGAGATGTTAACAACATTTTTGAGATTCTCTCTTTGTCTTTAACTTTTGGCATTTTAATTATGACATGTCTGGCTTGGGCCTTTTGAGGTTCATTTTCTTTGGGACTCTCTGCTCTTCCTGGACTTGGATGTCTATTTGCTTCACCAGATTAAAAATGTTTTTCATCATTATTTCTTTAAATTGTTTTTCAATTCCTTGCTTTTTTCTCTTTCTGGTATCCCCATGATGTGAAAGTCTTTTAAAAGTTTTATTTTTCAATTACTGTTTACGTTAATATTTTTTTTGTATGTTTCAGTTGTACAGCATAACAGATAATTACATACTTTAGAAAATGTTCTTCCTAATATTTCAAGTACTCACCTGACACTATACATAGTTATTATAATATTATTGAGTATATTCCAAATGCTTTACTTTACATTGTTATATTGTAAATCAGTGAGCTAAACAGGATGCCTTAATCAATCAGTAAGCCAAATTTGGAGTCTTTATTACGCTAGAGCTCTCAGAGGAGTTGTCTCTCAAAGTCTGAGCAAAGCTGCATGGAGGAGGCTTTCCCTTTATACCCCCTCTCCCCCCCGCCTTCCCCCCCCCCCCCCCGCCACCCAGTTTCTTTGTCTCCTAAATATGGAGTTTCTGGAACTTTTGCAGGCATTTCAAAAAGCCCTATGTAGATATTTTGCAGGAAGCTTGTAACCTTGAGCACAGCACAATCCAGTAGCCTTGAGCACAGCCTAATTTAGATAACAAGGGAGTAAGCAGGACGGACCAGATGGACCCTTATGTCAGCAGAGCAGTTTGCAAGGCCAGATAATTGAGCTTATTTTCCCTATTATTCGAGCAAGAGTATTTACAGAAGCCAAGAATAGCAGAGTTAATTCACAGAACAAAGGACCATTTTAGTGGAAAATTTCAAACAGCAGTTTTTACAACATAGAGGTTACTGAAACAAGATGGCCTATGCTTCAACATCCCCATGACTATTTTGTAACTAACAATCTGTACTCCTTAATCCCTTCAACTGTTTCATTCAGCTTCAACGTCCCTCTCCTTTGGCATCCATCAGTTTGTTTTCTGTATTTACAATTCTGTTTCTATTTTGTTTGCTTGTTTATTTTATTATTTATATACCACATATAAGTGAAATCATATGATATTTGTCTTTCTCTGTCTGGCTTATTTCACTTAGCACAGTGGTTGGCAAACTGCGGCTTGCTAGCCAATAATTACAGGCTGTTGTTGTTCCTTGTGATTAAGCCCTTATCCCAGTGGTCGGCAAACTCATTAGTCAACAGAGCGGCAAACCGTGGCTCGCGGTTTTATTATGTCTTAGCATAATAAAAAAATGTGGTACATAAATACAATAAAATATTACTTGGTCATAAAAAAGAATAAAATTGTAGCATTTGCAACAGCATGGGTGGACCTAGAGGTTACTATCCTCATAAAAAATGTTTTTATTCAGTTTGTGTATGTTCTACTACCTTGTCTTTTGATTTCTAATTTAGTCCTTTGCTTCAACTAATCGGCTGTAGATCCTTTTTAATATATTTCTCATTTCAGCGGTTGTATTCTTCATTTCTGACATTTTTTATGTCCTCTTTCTTCTTTCTTGTCTTTCTTGTGTTTTCTCTCTCTCTTTTTTTTTTAAGTTCTCACTGAGCTTTTCTATTTTTCCCCTAAGTTTATTGAGCATTCTAATAACCAGTGTTTTGTAACTGGCAGAATGCTTGCCTCCATTTCATTTAGTTATTTTTCTGGCGGTTTGTCTCATTCTTGCATTTGGGACATGTTTCTTTGTCTCCTCATTTTGGCTGACTCCCTGTGCTTATTTCCATGTAGATCTCCTGGTCTTGGCAGAGTGGTCTGATGTAGTAGGTGTCCTGTAAGCTGAGTGGTGCAGTCTTCCTGGCCACCTGAACTGGGTTCTCCAGGGATGTTCCTTGTGTGGGTTGTATGTGCCATCCTATTGTAACTGAGCACTAATTGCTGTTGGCACATGAGTGGTCGGATTGACCCTCAAGCTGACAGGCTGCGAGTACATTCTGTGACTGCAGTGGATGTGCTGTTATGTGTGGACTGACCCCATGAGTTGGGAGTTGCTTTAGCTTGCTCAGGTGCTTACCATGTCCACCCACCCTTTGTGTATGTCACTTGTGGCACTAATTGAGTGGTACTCTGATGTGGGCTGAAGCTGGCCACCAGGTGTGTTGTTTCTGAAGCATCTTGAATGAGATTCCAGTTCAGGCCTAGGTCTGCCACTGCCTGTGTCTAGTCTGGGATCCCTTAGAGCTACAAAGTGATTTGCAGTTGGTAGATGCTTGTGCAGGGCTTAGAGGCACCTAGGAGATGCTATGCTGCAATCCAAGGCTGGCTTTCAGCATTTCCCAATGTGGGAATACTTATCAAGAAGTACAGGCATGTCTGAGTCCAGTTGCTGCTCATTTTGGATTTGTGAATCTTTGAGAGACATTAGATAATTCCTCAGTGCAGGCCGAGGCCAGCCACTTGTGAGGTACAGCCACTGAAAAAGGTTTGGGCTGATGTGTGAGTTGCAGGGTGGGTAGGGGGTCGACTCTCAGGGTATCATGGGAGGGGGCATGCAGTGTTAGACAGGTTAATGGGACTCATATTTGGTACCTGTCTATGCCTATAAGCTGCATGGGGGTAGGACTCCACAAAGAATCAAAGGCATCTTCTAGTAGTTCTGTCCCAAAGAGAGCTGCCCCTTAAGCCTTCACCATAAAGCCAATGAATTCAGTTCCTCCCCATACATTTCTGAATTACTTTTGAACTGCTGTCCTTTCACTGAAACTTAGGATGAGTGTTTGTGAGTTAATCTGTGCTTGGGCCCTTTAAAAGGATACCTGGGTCTAAAGCAACCCTCCATCTAACCCAGATGAATGCCCACTGGTTTTCACAGGCAGATGTTTTGGTGACTCCTCTTTTGAGTCACGTTGGTGCTCTGGGCTTAGGAACCCAATGTGGAGGTGGGACCACTCACTCATCAAGGTGGACCTCTGAAGCTAAGATATCCCTTTGTCCCGATTGGTTTTTAACTGTCACAGGTGGGTATGGGACTAGCATGTTTTGAGTCTCTGCCCCTCCTACCAGTATTGAATATCCTTAGTCATGGGAGTTCTGTTCAGTTAGTCTCCAGGTGATTCTCAAGGGTTGTTATTATATTTTGTTGTAATTTTGATGTCTTGTGGGAGGAGTCTAGCACAGCATTTACCTATTCTGCCATCTTGACCAGAAATCTCACATTTATCTTTTATTTTACTTCTTATATTATGTTTAATTATATGTTTATGAGATTTTTTTTCTCAAACAATGAGAGCTTCTTTAAGCAGTAATTATGTCTTCTT
This sequence comes from Plecotus auritus, assembly GCF_963455305.1. Classification (NCBI taxonomy): domain Eukaryota; kingdom Metazoa; phylum Chordata; class Mammalia; order Chiroptera; family Vespertilionidae; genus Plecotus; species Plecotus auritus. The sequence continues at coordinate 138,762,224 of NC_137772.1, read as the reverse complement.
CTAACACTTTGCATAGAGACTTGCCCAGAGTACATGATTAATAAGTGTTTATTAGACCCCATTAATAGTAATCATCATGACATAATACAGCCACAAATCCAGTTTAATTTATTGAATCAAAAGACATACAAAATAATCTCGACTTTCTTTTTGAGTCTACTTTTATTACCTTCTAGTTATATAAGATGAGTAATATTCATGAGTTGAGTTAGATATTCATATGTTTTCAGATTAAGAAGTTAAGACAAATAAACTTTGTTTTTAATGCATTTATATATGTTCAAACATTTTTGTCACCTTAGTTTTTCTCTTGAACTTGAAAAAGTTGGTGTCTTAAACTTCCAAAAGTCATTAAGCTACAAAAGTTAAGTAATTAAAATATTTCTCTACAAATTTTCAGAAATGGTTAGAACAGTTTTTAACATTCAATTCAACAAACATATTTAAGCATTTATTTTATATTAAGCATAATATCTTGGTTGCTGAAAGAGATTTTTGTGTTTGTGAATTCTATAAATATATTGACAAATGTAAACTCAGAAAATGCCCTTAAAGTAATGTAAAACCATTGTGTAATCTAGTGCCCAAAGGCACTAATCTATAGTATACAATCTAATACTCAAAGCTACGAATATAATGTCAAAGAAGATCTAAGACATGAGTGATTATCATGGGATGGAGAAACCCCAAAAAAATTTCTGGAGGTTAAAAAAAGAATAAATTATGTTAGGAGAATATTGATACAGGGAAAAGACATACTTTAAGCAAACCTTCAGCTGTAGTAAGAGGAGCAGACAAAACATGGAAGTAGAAACAAGTGGGATATTTACAAAAGAAGTCAGGACATTGAACTTGTACTATTATATCAGAAGCCTAACTGAAGACACCTTTGTAGGGAAGCCATGAGGGCAGTGTGTGGATATCCTGAGAAGCTGGCTGAGGCTGTCACTTGAAATCCTTGACTGCCTGATGGTAAGCACAGCTCATGGGCATGCTCCCCAGGACAGTGAGGAAAGGAAAAAATGAGGCCGTGACAGTGATCCGATTATCAGGCTTCTTAATGGGAGGGGAGGTGCCTTGACTGTGCCTAAAGGAAATTAGATTTTACTGAGGAACAGTGAGTTGATGTTGTATAGTTAATAATTAATAACTAGCCACTAAAATGATATTCTGCCTATATGCTTTTCAAATGTTAGCTTTTAAAATTTATGTATTCAATTGAGAACATAGATTAATTATTAAAGGACAGAAACTGTTAGCCTGCAACCTGATGAAAATGCTTAAGATAATAAGGGATATTTGTAATAGCCCAAATCATTGGTGGTTATTAAAGTCATAACATTGTTCACAGTGAAAATAGCACCATAAGACCACAATTAGTCAATGAGAAACATTCTGTCTATCAATGCACAGGCAAATCTTAGGTGCTTTGCTAAAACATAGTTTGTATTCCTTATGAGAAGGAAAATGGACTCAAAACATTGTGCATTTTGAGTGAAAATTTATGACATTATCAACTTAAAACTACAAAACACTCCAGACCTGCCTTAGCCGGGCTGGATAGAGCATCAGCCTGCATACTGAAGAGTCCCCAGGTTCGACTCTGGTCAAGGGCATGTACCTCGGTTCAATCCCCAGTAAAGGCTGTGTAGGAGGCAGCCAATCGATGATGTTCCTCTCTCATCGATATTTCTATCTCTCTATCCCTCTCCCTGCCTCTCTCTCTAAAAAATAAAAAAATAAAAAACATATTAAAAACAAAAACACTCCAGCCCTTGCTGGGTAGCTCAGTTGGTAATAGCATCATCCTGATATGGCAAGGTTGTGGGTTCCACCCCTGGTCAGGGTACATACAAGAATCAACCAATGAATGCATAAATAAGTGGAGTAACAAATCAATGTTTCTCTTTCTCTCAATATTCTGGTTAAATTGCATTTCCATGAATGCCCAATGTATGGCATTACCCAGGAAGATATAAGGTCTTTTCCATGCTAAGCACTTCTCAGAGTGTCTCCAGTTGCTTCTGAGAGTTCCTCAGAGTATGTCACATGTGCTTAGGAACATGTCCCATATACATTTTCCTCTGAACTGTCCTTTAAGCCCACATGCCTCTAGCAATGAGACTGCCATCGTGTTGACACCACTGTTATCTGCTGTGAACACTAAGAGGAAGTAACTTCATCCTCCTTTATCATTCTAAATCAAGCATAGAAATGGTTTTCTTATCTTTTCATGGTCCAACTAACTCCAGACTCAATATTCAGCAATATTTTAATAAAGCTTCAGGGATAATGTATAAGGGAAGAGAAACAAAGCACTAAAAATAATCCCCCATTGTTATATGGGGCTATGCTCAAAGATCATAGGCTCAGTCTCAGCATTGCCTATAGGATAATATTCTGCTGAGTCTTCCCAGCTCTGTGTACAAAGGACCAGCTCTTTTACTACTGAGGATGTGCCAGAGGTATTTGGTCTTTTGATTCCAGATTCAAGGCCCCCAAGCACCAGAAAGAACAGTGTCTCTCTTTTCTCCAATCTAAAATCTAATGCCCCAATTGTAACTTTTATTCAAAGTACCCAGTGTCTTACAATATTTGATAGAGTTACGCTCATTACCATGCACGGAGGTGCCATTGTCCATGAGTTGTGTTGAGGTTTTATATTTTTTACATAATACAGTATCAAGAGGTAAGAGGGTGCTGTTAAAGTGTCAATGGTTCGGAAATGTTAGGCCATAATTTCTGTGACTCTTTTAGCTGCTTTCTCATTGTGGCTAATAGTTTTCTCAGATACCGAAACATACATTTAGAGCAGGAAGATATAGGGAATGTGGACCTCTGTTTTTGTTTTTCTATTAGGAAAGCAAATACATCCTCAGAAAACTTACCTATTACCCTTCTGCTTATGTCCTAATGGCTCAAACAGTGCCATATAACCACTCGTAGCTGGGGAAGAAGGGAAATCACAGTGAAGAGAAAAGAGTGTTGAAAATGAATGTTGAGTTAGACAACAATGTATGCAAAAAAAAAACAAAAAAAAAACAACATGCATAGAAAACAGTAGCCCAGTTTAGTGCCAGTTGAACTCTGCCAAATCCAGTGTTCCAGTTTTACTTACCATCCTTCTTCCCAGATGAGATAAAGACAATGCATAAAATTCTTTATACAATCTTTATATTCTCATCTAATAATCTAAACAACTAATTAAGAACTCAAACATTACACAACCATAACAAGTAGAAGTATAATTTTCAGACAAAGTAAAATTTAAATATATAATTTTTAAAACACACTTTTTAAAATAGGGGAACATAATCCGCAGAGACATACCTCTGACTACAAAGATAATTGTTTTTTCTTTCATGTTGCCAAGTATGGATTAGCTCCTTAGCACCACAATTTCAGAAATACTGCCATTTCTTAAGAATGCTTGTAGCTTTATTTTACTAAAAGCTTCATTAAGATAATTTCAACAATGCAGGAGAACAACCTTCTCCAGAGTTGAATTCATATCTCTACCTCTTTTAGCACAAAAACTTTTACTATGAGCTAACATACTTGTTTACTATTTATTTTGTTTCTGTCCATAGTAATTTTAATGACCAATACTAAATTTCAGGAAGTAAACCAAGTTGTATTATGAAATAAAATTTAGATTTAGGTGCTTTTTAGAGTTAAAACAGGAGACAAGACATTTGGGATCTTGCAACATGTTCTTTTAATCCCACCATTGAATACAAGCTTGTTTTTCTCAGGGTAGGAAAACTTTCAGAAAATTCTAAGTGCAGCATAATAATATGCTTCCAAAATGAGCACAACGCTGCAGACTTAGAGTAAAATATGTAGTTCTACCTTCAGCTGAAGAGCAGATGGGAAGGAAAGGCATATGTCTGGATAGGTGCTCAGATAAACAGAGGAAAATGTGTAAATTTGAAGAGACAGTAGGTAATAATTGAAAGAGAAGGGTGGAGATAGAGGTAGGGCTGGGGTTGGTTGCAGGCATGTAATTTCCTTTCTTTTGAAGAATTGGTTTATATAATCCCCTAGGATTGTACAAAGAATCATGGACAAGTAACCCCAAAGCACTCAGTTCTGATCAGGGTCCATGATGATGAAAACTTAAAGCTGTGGAAAGAGGGTGTGCTCAGTAGCAAGCAATAAGTGATTGATAATAGCTGAACAAAGTGCAGGGCTTCTGTTTAGTAGCATTATGGATGTAATAGGAAATTTTGATGGTAGCCCATAGTAATTGGTGCATAAACAAAGTGGAATATAAGAGACGTAAAAGCATGAACAGCAGCATCCCTCACACCCAAGACGTTTTTGTGTGGTTGATGACATAGCAAGTGGGCCATATTAGAAGGATGAGGTTGGAACCAGTAGGATAAGTCAGGTTTTAACTGTGATGCTGATAAGGGCTTGTTGAGATGGTGTTGCCCAGCAATGCCATTAATTCCATTTGTTTGTTCATCTCTACTCTGGTTAGAGGAAACTGACTGATAGGCTTCCATGCAATCATTAATTTATGGCAGTAATTGCCTCAGAGCCCTTTGAACACAATCTGTTGTATAGAAGACTAAGAAGGAATTATCTTTGTAGCTTCAATAATGAGAGAAATTTTTAATACTGAGAGGTCCTTAAGGTGAAATTAACACATCAGATTTAGGAAAATTGGCATTTAATATAGAAAAGAGTGTGTGATGCTGTGGGACTGTGAACCCTTTACTCCAGCGTAGGTGGAAGGTCTGCTGAGGGTGTGTGGGAAATGATGTAAAAAAGGTTGGACAGGAACCAATTACATAATGCCCAATTGGGCCATCTGCAATAGCAATGGATCCAGAGACTAAAACAATCAAATTGTCAAGGCTTACAGTAAACACTAGTCTGAAAGCTCAATACATCCATCTTGAGTTTTCTGGTATACATTTTATTTTATTGTAAATTTACTATACAATATTTACTTGAATGCTAATAAAATATTATTTTTAACCTATAAATATAATACCACTAGTGTGGAATCCAACGGGGATATAAATATCCCCTTATATAACTTGCATTGCCTCTTTCATCATAAGTAAGTTATTATACATTAATAAATATTTCTGTAGAAGATAACAGAACAAAGAAAATGGAGATAATAAATAGTTTTCAGAAGAAAGCTTTCCAGAATATTAGGAAAAGAAAAAGTTTCTGGGTCTGGAAAATAAAAGCCTTAACATGTTTCTGGAACAAATGAATAAATGGAGTATCTGCCTTGAAACATGTCTGAAAGTGTTAAATGTAAAGAGCCAGAAAAGAATTCTGAAAGCATTCAAGCAGGGAAAATAAATTATCCCTCAAAGAACTAAAATTAGGGTTAGTAAGAGACTTCAGTGAAGCAATAAAAGTCTTAAGACAAAAGAACAATGTCTCTAGACCTTTAAGGGGAAAAATATTATAACCCAATAATTCTGAAGCTAAGCAAGTTATCTTTACTTAAAAATTAAAAAGTTTGATTAGGCAAGTTACAGAAGAAAAGGAATGGTAGTGAATGTGGAGAAGTATTAAAGATGAAAAATTAAATTGCTAAAAGTTTATATTACAAGTGAGAAACGAATATTGATAAAACCAGAGGTGAATATTCATGTATTCATTCAAGAGAAATATATCAAACACCTACTAAGTTCTGAGTACTCCAAAAACAAGCATTCAGTGTCATTCTTAACAATTATTAGACCAGGGCAGAGTAAAAAGGAGGCCCAGATTCCAAATTTGTAATGTTTAGATTTTATAAATGAAATTAGTTTGAAAAATATAGTCATAATTTGTCAAAAATATATGATGTTATGACTGAAAATAAGTAAAATATAAAATATGATTGAGTGAATTACTATTACATATATTTTGGTGGTGTGTTGTTGAGCCAGTGATTTTTTTTTTTATTTAGAGAGACATAATTCATAAATTGTTATATATTTATTCTAGGATATTCATTTTCTTGCCTCTACTATAACAAAATCAATAATTATATTCTTATGACCAATTTTCATATAATTTGTGTTCTGTTGTTAATAATGCCAAATTAACCTTTCTTGCCTCTTTGTAGTTCTTTGATCATTTTTCAAAATTAGTTTTAATTTAGAGAAACTTCAGACTATTGAAGTAGAGGCAACCAAAATTGTGATTTAAATTCTCAAAGAAAAGTTGGAAATAAATCATGAATTTATGTGCTATTTTTAAACATTGAAATAAATTGCATAAAATAAATTATTTTTTAGAGCATATGTTACAAAAATGTTAATTTTATCACATAAACTATTATATATATAAATATTATATATGAAGCAACAACTGGAACTAAAAAAAACAATATAAATTATAGGTATTGTTTTTATGCATGTTGTATCTGGAACAACATATATTTTATTTTAAGAGTAATGAGAATTGTTTAATATCATAAAATAATCCTCAAGCACCCTGTGCAGTCACTGAGAGCATCATATTAATTCCTGAGTACCTCTAGGACAGTAAATTAATAGAGAAAAAAGCAACAGTTAATATTACTGTAAAATGTATTGCATTCATGTAATCACTGAGGAAGAATTTTATGAGTTAATCTGATTAATTGTGAGTTCTTTAATTGCTTTCTCCCTGAGGATTTTCATCATTTAGATTTTTCCCACTTTCCAAAGCAATGCTTCTCACTGATAAAGGAGCAGCACAACCCAAACATTTTCACACAGTACAGGGATGCAGTTGCCTTTTTTCAAGTACGTAGGACAAGAGATACATAGAAGCATTTTTCTGGGTCTCAAGCTGTATTAGTCCTGATATTGTATATTGAGGATTATGGTTTGCACAGTATTAGTACTGAGTGCTGGATCCTATGTGTCAATATATGTAAAGGATCTGAGATTTTTACCCTACTTTTTAAAATATGTTTTATTGATTTTTTTACAGAGAGGAAGGGAGAGGGATAGAGATTAGAAACATCAATCATCAGCCTCCTGCACACACTCGCTACTGGGGATGTGCCTGCAATCCAGGTACATGCCTTTGACCAGAATCGAACCTGGGACCTTTCAGTCCACAGGCAGATGCTCTATCCACTGAGCCAAACTGGTTATGGCTACCCTACTTGTTAATATGTTACATAGATGTTTGCAGAAGAGGTGAGACTCCTGGGCCAGAGACAGAAGATTTTGTTACTTACGAAATAGCAAGCAAAATGAGTTCCATATTTGCTCAGCCTGTGGGGTTGATGAGGAATAGCTCAGGTGGATGCTTTGTATACAATGGATCATAGTTGAAGAACCCCAAGTTTAGAAAACCCCATTCTTAAAAGGGAGATGCTACCAAACCTTCCCAACATTTTCCCAGAAAGGAAACATTACCTTTCATACCCAGATCAGGAAGTACATCTCCAGAGGGCAATGCTATTTCTATCTCCCAAAGCTAAAAACATCCGTGAAAAGACAGAACAGAAAAAAAGCATGCAGCAATGCAAGAGACCATGGTGAATATCTTCCTATCTGTGTCCATGTGTTTTTTTAATAAATTGTTTTATGTGTGTTTATGACATTCAGGACCTTATAAGGCACTGGGCACAAAGCAGAAAACTCCCTTACCCAGATCAATGGACGATACTGACAGCAGTGAATAAAATGTCTCATTTCACAGAGCTTATATTCTAGCGGTAGTGAATAGCATTAAAAATAATCAAATACACTATAGAAAGTCTGGTAAGAAAATATAAAGCAGAGTAGGGAAATAAAGAGTTGGCATAGCCTGGGTGAGGAGAGTAAATGCTTACTTTAGAAAGGGTGAGTAGGAAAATTATCCCACAGAGACCTAAATAAATTGTAGAGGGCTTATGTAGACATTTGAACTAAAATTGGTCCATGAATAGGAAAACAATGTATGTAAAGTCTGAAAGCAAGGGCCTGCTCATCATGCCTAAGACGTAGAAAAGGACCCAAGTTGAGATGAATAGAGTGAAAGGGAGAGAAGTAAGAAAGTAAGAGAGATGTAAATAAGGCAGCTTGTGTAGGGCCTTCCATACCACGGAAAATTCTTTTTATTTTAGTCTGAGTGAGATAAGAAAAACTTGGAGAGTTTTGAGTGACATGATGACTCAGGATTGTAAATGCCTACTACCACTGCTTTATGCACTCTAGGTGGTAGGATGACAAGGGTGGAAAAAGATAGATTAGTTTAGGTAAATTACAAGAGTTAAAGTTTTATCTGATAGTAGTAAGGGTAAAGATTCTGGATACATTTTGAAGTTAACGCTATTAGCATTTATTGATGGAATGAATGAATGTGGGCTATGAGCATGAGAGAGAGCCAAAAATTATTGCAAGGATTTTTGAATGCAGTAACTAGAAGAATGGATAAGGGACTTTGGGATAAAATGTTTTTTGGAGAAGAAATTAAAGTTTTTATTTTTTGACGTCAAGTTTCAACTATTAATTTTTATCTGAGAAAATGCTTTGCTAAGGAGCTGGTGAGCCAAACAACACTCCTATCTCTTTCAAATAGGGTAGGGGTTAATTATTGTAAATTATAATTTGAAAGACAAAAATATTTTTATCTGATAAAAATTAGAATCATTTAAATGGTAGAATTTATATTCCCAGAAAATTTGTAAAATAGGTCTTTTAAATAAGTACATATTAAGAATAATTTTATTTCTAGCATTTGTTATGAGAGCTGGGAAGTCCATAAATTAATTGCACATTTTTATTATGAGTTCTAGGAAACCCCAGGAGCCAGGCCATTGAGGGTTAAGTAAGGAAGCTATTAATGAGATTAGCTTATTTTGTAAAAGACATAATTCAACAAAGTCTAATTAAAATGTCTTAGAAGGCTAGTCATGATGCAAATAGAAAAACAAAAATATGCTCACATATCCATATACATTTTTAGACATACATGATTGTCAAAAGTTAGTTGCATCATAAACTATATAAATTTGCTTTGAAAAATAACTTTAGTGATTTCATCTCTAAAACAAAAGTTGATCTGAGAAGTGTTGTTTTTTTTTTTTACATCAAGTTACAACTATTAATTTTTATCTGAGAAAAGATTTTGCTAAGGAGCTGGTGAGCCAAACAACACTCCTACCTTTTCCAAATAGGGTAGGTGGGAATTAGTGTTGTAATTAGTGTTGTAATTAATACACAATAAGGTTATACTTCAAAGTGAAAGTATAGGGATGCATTCTTATATTAAATGCAAGTCACCAGTGTGATAATTTCTAAAATTTCTCCTATGTTTTAAACAAATCAATGTAAGGAAACTGAATGCAGGGAACTGCTCTCAGTGTTTGAGCCATTTTTCTGGCTTTGAAGAATCAAAGCATTGTGTTGTTGTTTTTTTCTCTAAATATATGGAAAGAACCTGAAAACTCATTGCTTTTGGCTGCTTTTAAGTTCAATGTCTTGGGAGTACTGCTTACCTTTTGTTTCCTACTAAAATCTGCTATCTCTGAGACAGCATAAGATGAGAAGGTCCTTATTGACAGTTTATGGAAAAGGAGAAATAAAGCTTATATTAAAAAAAAAAAAGGGTCATCTTCAAGAATTTGCCTAAAAATTAGGGGCTGGACATTAATCCAGTGTCTCAAGAGATGAGTTAAGATGCAATATTTATAGATTATCAGCAATTTTTCATTTTTATATTAATCATTCATCATCAATATTTACTAAGGGTAGGGGCTACAACAATGATCAAGGCAGGGTCTCCACCTATCTTTAATATGTCCAGTGTGGAGATAGCCAATTAAAGAAAAAACTGTAATTTACTGAGATTAAGAGCTAGCTTTGAGGTAGGGATGGGGCACTTAACGTGGTCTTGTTCATTAGGAAAATGTTCTGAGAGAAAAGACATCTGAACTGAGCCTCAAATGGTGCAGAAGTAAGCCTAGTAAAGAGAGACATAAAGCAGGTCAGTTGGGTATATGGTCAGGGCTAGATAGTCCTTCCAAGTATTTTATGAGTTCTTCACAATTTAAGTCTAAGCTGTCATGGAAGATTTTCCTGACAACTCCATTCATATTTGTCTACCCTAATCCCACTATAGTTTTTAATCCATCACATTATCCTGTGTTATTTACTTCAGAGAACTTATCTGAAACTAACTTCTTTATTTTTAATTTATCTACTTTACCTCAATTAGAATAAAAATTAGTACCTGATGTTTTATCATCATCATATTTCTATTACTTAAAAATATATCAGGAGAAAAAAAATGGCGGCAGAATAGACAGATGTGTCCCAAGCCTTATCCCAGAGCAGATAAAAAGTACAGCTGAGGGTCGCACGGGGAGTGTCTGTTGGTGAGTTAAGGGACAGCTATACTCCAGGAGAAGGTGGGGGACTGCTGGACAGGGTTCCTCTGACGGGGCAGCCTCCACTGCTGCTGGGTTCCCTCCTGGAGCCACCGGCTCGGACGCGGAGACCACGCCATCTTGAAGGGGAAAGTGGATATTATCGGAAGCCTGAAAATCTACAACTGCGGCACCCACCGAACAGCTGCGAACCCCAGAGCACCGGTTCCCAATTGGCGCAAACACGCGGATTCAGAGGAGCTCTATACTCCACCACGGAAAGGTCAGATTTCACCTAGGATAAGGAGAGAGAGAACTACATAACCAGACACCCGGAGAAGAGAGACCATGGGGAGACAAAGAAACAGCCCTCATATGAAAGAAAAGCAGGCATCACCAGAAAAGGAAGTAAATGAAATGGAGGCAAGCAACCTGTCAGAGAAAGAATTCAGAGAAACAATATAAGGTGGCTGAAAAGAATGGAAGACAAATTCGACAATATGAGTAGTAACCAAGAGGAAATGAAGAAGAACCAAGAAGAAATAAAAAATGACATCGCTGCTGTAAAGAATTCAATAGAAAGCATCAAGAGTAGACTAGAAGAATCAGAGGACCGCATCAGTGAGCCAGAAGACAAGGTAGGAAAAAATACCCAAGTAGAGCAGCTTCTAGAAAAAAAAAATTAAAAAGCAGGAGGCGAGCCTAAGGGAAATTTGGGACAACATGAAACAAAACAACATCCACATAATAGGGGTTCCAGAGGAGAGGAAACTGAGCAAGGAATAGTAAACCTGTTTGAAGAAATAATGACAGAAAACTTCTCTGATATAGGGAAGAAAAATCCCACACAAATCCAAGAAGCTCACAGAGTCCCAAGAAAAATGAACCCCAAAAGACCCACACCAAGGCACATTATAATTAAATTGGCAAACACCAACGACAAAGTAAGAATCTTAAAAGCGGCCAGAGAAAGACAGAAAGTGACCTACAAAGGAACCCCCATCAGACTAGCAACTGATTTCTCAAAGAGAAAATAAACAAATGGGATTACATCAAAATAAAAAGCTTTTGCACAGCAAAGGAGACCATCAATAAAACAACAAGAAAGCCCACTGCATGGGAGAACATATTTGCCAATAATATCAACGATAAGGGTTTAATCTCCAACATTTACAGGGAACTTATGCAGCTTAACAAAAAGAAGGTAAACAACCCAGTCAAAAAATGGGCAACTGATCTAAATAGACACTTTTCGAAAGAAGACAGAAGGAAGGCCAAGAGACATATGAAAACCTGCTCAAAGTCATTAATAATCAGAGAAATGCAAATCAAAACAACAATGTGGTACCATCTCACACTTGTCAGAATGACTATTATCAACAAATCAACAAATGACAAGTGCTGGCGAGGATGCAGAGAAAAAGGAACACTCGTGCACTGCTGGTGGGAATGCAGACTGGTGCAGCCACTGTGGAGAACAGTATGGAGTTTCCTCAAAAAACTAAAAATGGAGCTCCCATGTGACCCAGTGATCCCACTTCCAGGAATATATCCCAAGAAACTAGAAACACGAATCAGAAAGTATATATGCACCCCTATGTTCATAGCAGCACAATTCACCATAGCTAAGATTTGGAAACAGCCTAAGTGCCCATCAGCAGATGAGTGGATTAAAAAACGGTGGTACATCTACACAATGGAATATTACGCTGTGGTAAAAAAGGAGTTCTTACCATTTGCAACAACATGGATGGAGATGGAGAGCATTATGCTAAGTGAAATAAGCCAGGCAAAGAAAGATAAATATCACATGATCTCACTCATTTTTGGAATATAATGAACAACATAAGCTGATGAACAAAAATAGATCCAGAGACAGAGAAACATCGATCAGAATGACAAACCTCAGGGAAGGTAGGGGAGGGTCCGGGTAAGGGGGAGAGATCAACAAAAGGACTTATATGCATGCATATAAGCCTAATCAATGGACACAGACAACAGGGGGGTGGGGGCATGAATGGGAGGTGGGGGGTAATGGGGGAATAAGGACACATATGTAATACCTTAATCAATAAAGAAATTAAAAAACATAAATAAAAATAAAAAATAAATCAGACATGTATGTAATATTCTAAATACTAGTATTTGTTAAATGACCCCCCCATGCACGAATTTCATGCACTAGGCCTCTAGCGCTTTTATATAGAGAGATTGTAACTCATGGCATGGAATGCTTGGCATGCACTTTCCCTCCAGCTCCTTGGAGACCTCATGTCCTTCCAGGGCTCTGCTCACCCTCTTCAGCTGCCACATGAAGTAAATTGCATCGTGTGCATGGAAACCCTTTGCAGGCTCCATGGGTGTGTCTTTACTTCACTGCAGTTCCAATTACCCCAACATAAGGAGAGACAGCCTCATTATCAGATAACACCATCATGGTAAGACCCCTGCTCAGCCTACTGCAGAGGTTTTAAATAGGCCATGGGTCACCTAGATGGTTTGGCTCAGTGGATAGAGCCACAGCCTATGGACTGAAGGATCCTGGATTTGATTTCAGTCAAAGGCACATTTCTGGGTTGTGGGCTCAATCTCCAATAGGGGGTGTGCGGGAGGCAGGTCGATTCTCTCTCATCATTGATGTTTCTCTCTCTCTCTCTCTCTCTCTCTCTCTCTCTCTCTCTCTCTCTCTCTGCCTTCCTCTCTGAAGTCAATAAAAATGTATTTACAAAAATAAAAATAAATAGGCCATGAATCAAACGTTGCTGCTCTCCATCCATCCAGTCCCCTCACACCCTCTTTTGTCTTCGCCCCTACCCGCCCCCCCCACACACACACACACACTCTCTGCTGTAAAATGGGGTCAGGATTTCTACTTCAACCAAGGGTGATGCTTCCACACAGCCCTCCTTTCTCGCCTATCTCTGTCCCCAGTCCTGTGGGGTCTCTCCCTCCCTCCCCTCCATCTAACTTGGTGGGCCCTGCTCTGCCCCCTCCTCCTGTGACCTCCTGTCTGCAGCCTCCCCCTTTCTCCTCTGGGGGCAGAGCTCCCCAAAGGCTGTGAGGGCAGGCTAAGGGTGCAAGTGAGGCAGTGCAGGTGGGGCTGTTCTGGCCATGCCTTGGTGTGGAGCTGTGTGGGGCAAGCCTAGGCGGGGCCTTGGAGGAGAGCTGGGGTGACGGGTCATGGGGAGGAGGAAGGAGGAACGTGGAGCCTGTCCCATGGGGCTCCTCAGCTGCCCAACCCAGCAGCTTTTGTAGGCTCCTGGGCAGCTGTTGTCCTCTGCCCCTTGTTGCCTCCTGCTTCCTTTCAAGTTTTGGACTTGGTTTCTCTGATTCAGCCCTGCCCCGCTCTCTGCTGTGTCCCTGGGAGCCCGAAGCCACCCCTTGGCCTCCTGCAGGCACGCCTAGCCCGTCCTCTTCCTCCCCCCCACCCCCCTTAATGGTGCTACCCACTCTCCTGAGGTAGTTAGTTAGTGAAACTTAAAAAATAAAAAGAAGCAGCTCTGAAGATTATATATTACTCACTGAGAACACCACAGGCTGCGGAGGGCTGCGCAGTCCACGGCTCTCGGATCACGCATAGCAGCGTCCCATGCCACCTGGTCCCTCCTGGCTCCCACACCCACCCACCTCAGCCCTGGGCTCAGGTCAAACCCTGGGAGCTTCCTGACAGTTCTCACCTCACACCTCACTTTCCAGTCCAGCCCACCAGCACCCACAGCAAGCTAACCTACTGGTCGGATCGTCTGCCCCCTGGTTGTTAGTGTGTGTCATAGTGACTGGTCAAGCGGTCAAACTCCCAACCAAACTCCTGGTCAAGGGGACAATTTACATATTAGGCTTTTATTATATAGGATTTCATAAGAGGTAAATGAACCAATATCAGAGTCCTTTAAGTGCAATTAATTTTGACATAAATAATTCTCTAATCAATGAAAATATCCTTTTTTTTTCTCTTTTGAAAGGCATATTGTTGCTTATAATGGAGACTAAGAGGAACAAGGCTGGTTATTTGGGGTCTTTTGTGGTTCCATATAAATTTTAGAATTATTATTATTACTTGCTAATCTAGCCTTTATTTTTATTTTATTTTTTCCATCACCATTTGTCCTCTCTATGCCCTCTTCCACCTCCACCCCATCCTGCAATCACCACACTGTTGTCCATGTCCATTAGTTATCTCTCTTTGTTTTGTTTTTTGCTCAATGCCCCCAACCCAAACCCCACCCCACCCCACCAGAGCTGTCTGTCTGTTCTCTATGAGTTTGTCTCTATTCTGTGAAAAATGTCATTGATGTTTTGATAGGGATTACATTGAGTTTATAGATCGCTTTGGGTAGTATGGACATTTTAACAATATTAATTCTTCTTATCCATGAGTACGGTATATTATTCCATTTATTGCCTTCTTCATTTCTTTTTTCAATATCTTATAGTTTTCTGAGTGAAGGTCTTTTACCTACTAGGTTCATTTATTTCTGGGTATTTTATGCTTTTTGATGAAATTGTAAATGGAATTGTTTTCCTAATTTCTCAAAGCAATTCTGAGAAAGAAAAACAAAGGTGAAGGTATCACGCTACCTGATACCAAACCATACTACAAGGGTATAGTAATCAAAATAGCATGGCACTAGGCATAAAAACAGACACGTAGGTTAACAGAATAGAGAGCCCAGAAATAAGCCCACACCAATATGCTCACTTAATCTATGACAAAGGAGGAAAGAATATACAATTGGATAAGAACAGTTTCTTCAATACATGGTGTTAACAAAACTGAATAGGTACATGCAAAAAATAAAATTAGACTACTGTCTGACATTATACACAAAAATAAACTCAAAATTGCTTAAAGACTTAAATGTAATACCTGAAATCGTAAATCTCCCAGAAGAAAACATAAGAAATAAACTCTTTTACATTGGTTTAGCAATCCTATATAATAAAACCCTAATATGCAAATTGACTGAACAGTGGCATGACCTATGGAACAACCACCGGAAGCAGCTCCTGAATTGAGCGTCTGCCCCCTGAGAGGGAGGTGACTGGCAGTGGCGATCAGGGGGTGTGGCCATCCAGCAGGTGGCGCCAGGCCGCCAGCCAAGGCAGGTGCCAGCGGGGGCCCTCTGATTGCCCCACCCACTGGTCACCCCACAGATGGCCCTGATCGCTAGCCAGGCCTAGGGACCCTACCCTATATATTGGGAACAGTCTCTTAGATTTAAAAATTAAAATCTGACAAGGCTACTCTAACACTGAAAAAACAGGATGATGCAGTGATGACATGCATGGACTCTGGCCTGCACATTTTGTGGTCAGCCCTGATTCTGACACCTATAACTGTGTGACAAAGCCAATTACTTAACTTCTCTCTGCTTCAGTTTTTCCACCCATAAGATGAGGAAAATGGTACTACTGCCTCAGAAGGATCATGTTATGCACTACTTTTTATAATCAGGGCAAAAAAAATGTAGCTGCCCCTACAACAGCAAGATGCCTTTCACGTGTATGAAAAGTATGGTCATTGGTGCATGCAGCATCCTGGATTGCGAGAGAGATGTCCAACTGCCAGTTTAGGCCCAACATCCCCCAAGGGGTCCCAGATTGTGAGAGGACGCAGGCTGGGCTGAGGGATCCCCCACCCACATTCACGAATTTCATACACCAGGCCTCTAGTCCTATCTAATAAAAGAGTAATATGCAAATTAACCATCACTCTGCTACACCCACAAGCCATGCCCACCAGCCAATCAGGAGCGAGTATGCAAATTAACCCAACCAAGATGGCTGCGGCCACAGAGCGAGCAGGAGACTTGGGTTTCCCTGGTAATGGAGGAAGCCAAGCTTTCTGCACACCCTGGCTGAACTAGGCCTCCACTCAAGGCTACAAAGTTTCAATTATAGAAAATAAATAAATCCCAACAAAAATGGCTGCAGCCGTGGAGCAAGCAGGAGGCTTGGCTCCACTCAAGGCTACAAAGTTTCAATTATAGAAGATAAATAAATCCCATTACCCGGGCCTCTGCTTGGGTCACCGGGGGCGTGGCCAGCCTGCAAACCACCACAGGCCCCTTGCCCAGGCTGCCCCATGCCCCAAGGTAACCCCCACCCTGATCCGGGACACCCTTCAGGGCAAACCAGCTGGCCCCCACCCATGCACCAGGCCTCTATCCTATCTAATAAAAGAATAATATGCAAATTGACCATCACTCCAACACACAAGATGGCTGCCCCCATGTGGTCAAAGATGGCTGCCCCCATGTGGACACAAGATGGCCACCACAAGATGGCCAGCAGGGGAGGGCAGTTGGGAGGGAACAGGCTTGCAAGGGAGGGCAGTTGTGGGCAATCAGGCCAGCAGGGGAGGGAAGTTGGGAGGGACCAGGCCTGCAAGCAAGGGCATTTGAGGGTGATCAAGCCTGCAGGGGAAGGTAGTTAGGGATGACCAGGCTGGCAGAGGAGGGAAGTTCGGGGTGACCGGGCCTGCAGGGAAAGGCAGCTGGGGGGACCCAGGCCTGCAGAGGAGGGCAGTTAGGGGTGACCAGGCCAGCAGGGGAGCGCAGTTAGGGGCAAACAGGCTGGCAGGGGGAGCAGATAGGCATCAATCAGGCTGGCAGGGGAGTGGTTAGGGGGGGATCAGGCTGGCAGGCAGAAGCTGTTAGGAGCAATTAGGAAGGCAGGCAGGTGAGCGCTTGGGAGCCAGCAGTCCTGGATTGTGAGAGGGATGTCCGACTGCCCTTGAGAGGTCCCAGATTGGAGAGGGTACAAGCTGGGCTGAGGAACACACACCCCCATGTATGAATTTCATGCAGCGGGCCTCTAGTCTATATACACAAAAGCCTAAGCGACTGAACGACTCTTTGACTGGTTGCTATGATGCGCACTGACCACCACGGGGCAGACGCTCAATGCAAGAGCTGCCCCCTGGTGGTCAGTGTGCTCCCACAGCCAACCTCCTGCGGCCAGCCAACCTCCTGTGGTCCCTCCCCTCAGCTGTCCAGATCGGCCCTGATCGGGACTGGGTGAGACGGCCCCATTGGCCCTGATCACCAGCCAGGCTGAGGGACCTCACCCGTGCACGAATTTGTGCACCAGTCCTCTAGTTATCAATAAAACAAGAAATGACAAGTGTTAGTGAGGATGTGGAGAAAAAGGAACATTCATGCACTGTTGGTGCAGCCACTTTGAAAAACAGAATGAAAGTTCCTCAAAAATTCACAATAGAACTACACTATTACTCAGTAAGCAGTTCCACCCCTGAGTATTTATGCAAAGAAATCGAAAATACTACTTTGAAAATATATGTGCACCCCTATGTTCATTTCAGCATTGTTTATAATAGCCAAGCAATGGAAGCAAATTAAATATCCATTAATAGATGAATGGATAAAAAATGGGACATATATACCATGGAACATTACTCAACCATAAAAAAGAATGAAATCATGTAATTTGTGAATAAACCTATTGGGTATTATGACAAGTGAAGTAAGTCAGACAAAGAAAGACAAATATCGTATGATTTCACTTATATGTGAAGTCTAAAAAACACAATAAATGAACAAACTAAACAGAAACAACCTAATATATACAGAGAACAATTTAATGGTTGCCAGATGGGAAGTAAATTGAGGGGAATTAAGAAGTACAAGTTGCCAGTTATAAAAATAGTCTTAGGAATGTAAGTACAGCATAGGGAATAGAGTCAATAATATTGTAATAACTACGTATGGTGCCAGATGGGCACTTGGCTTATTGGGATGATCAATTTGTAAGGTATATAAATGTCTAATTGCTATGTTTACACTTTATATTAGCCAAAAGGCCAAGAAGCAATAATTACTATGTTTTATACTTGAAACTAATATGATATTGTATGTCAAAGCTTTAACATAAATGAAAGATTTTAAAGAAACAGAAGAATGTGCCTGGATCAGTGACTACCAATCACAAAGAAAAGCAAGAGAAGGGCTCATTCCATTGAAAGAGACTCTTAGCTTAAGAAAACTAGCAGTTGGATTATAATGTAACCAATATGGTTCACATAATTTGAACTCTATCTGCAATTTTACAACTATTCATCTGTAAGTCTGTTGCTCCCTCTCATTCCTATTTATACCCCTTGAAAACCTTTCATTTTGAAATTCAAACAATCTAAGGTTTACCACAAACTATTTCCTCTTCAATGTCTTTCTTAACTATTCCTGAGACAAAAGAGTGCTTCCCTTCAGTTGTTTACAGTCAAAACAACATATAACAATATGGATGACATTAATCCATGTAATATTTCATCTCCCAACATTGACCTAGTTTAGGTTTTCATATTTCTACTATTGCAATTCTTTTTCAGTATATAAATATTTGATAAAAATTTATCAGATTGGGTTAGAAGACAACTATTGTGTTATTCCAATATTCACCAGAGGTTTTCTAGCTGAAAGTAAGCCACAATAAATGCCATGCTTCCAATAACCGAATATCCAAAAGCTATGTAATTTCTGTGATATAGACAATAACAATATATAGAGGAAATGCATTTTTTTAAAAATATTTTATTGATTTTTTACAGAGAGGAAGGGAGAGGGATAGAGAGTTAGAAACATCGATGAGAGAGAAACATCGATCAGCTGCCTCCTGCACACCCCCCACTGGGGACGTGCCCGCAACCAAGGTACATGCCCTTGACCGGAATCGAACCTGGGACCTTTCAGTCCACAGGCCGACGCTCTATCCACTGAGCCAAACCGGTTTCGGCAGAGGGAATGCATTTTTTGTTGTTGAAATAATAAGCCATAAAATCTGGGGGGAAAGATTATTGAGGACTTTGTCCAATACACTGTTTTTATAATTGTGGAAACTGAGGTCACAAATATAATGAATAGGCTAAGATACCAGGGATCCTGACCTCTACTTCAATGGTCTTTCTATTCTACTTGGTCAAATTATCTGTATATATTACATCCAAGGCCAGATTTTTTTTTTTTTTTCCAGAGAGGAAGGGAGCGGGAGAGATAGAAACATCCTATATAATAAAAGACTAATATGCAAATAGACCGAATGGCGAAACGACCGGTCACTATGAACTGACCACCAGGGGGCAGACGCTCAACACAGAAGCTTCCCCCTGATGGTCAGTGTGCTCCCACAGGGGGAGCATTGCTCAGTCAGAAGTTGGCCTCACGGCTGGCGAGCGCAGCAGTGATGGCAGCAGCCTCTCCCTCCTCTGCAGCAGCACTAAGGATGTCCGACTGCAAGCCTAGGCCTGCTCCCTGAGGGGTCGGGCCTAAGCCATCAGTCAGACATCCCCTGAGGGCTCCTGGACTGTCAGAGGGTGCAGACCAGGCTAGCGGACCCCCTCCAGTGCACGAATTTCATGCATCAGCCTCTAGTCAATAATAAGAGAGAATCTTGATTGGCTGCCTCTTGCACGCCCCCTACTGGGGATAGTACTTGCAACCAGGGCATGTGCCCTGACCAGGAATCTAATAGTGACCTTCTGGTTCATGGGTTGATGCTCAACCATTGAGCCACACGGTCCAGGCAAGGCCAGAAATTTTAAATTAGTTATTTCATGCTTTGATTCAGCTTGAAATTTTTTTCAGATTCTGATTATGCTCTCTAAGTTAAATAGGCTATTCACTGTTTTTAGATGCCTTAAATAAGTTTTGTATCCACACAACTTCCTTTCTCATTTTGGTACTACCATGACATACTAAATTTATGAGGAGAGTTATGGCAATGGACAGGAGGATAGCTTAACAATCCATCAAATTTTAAGTATTTAAATTTTTAATCATATTTCTAAACTGTTCTATTATGCCTAACTATACAGCAATGTTTTAAAAAGAGGGACATTTGCTTGAAAACCCAAAATAATCTATCACTAATTATGTCAAAAATTCTAGGCAAGCCATTTGTCAGAATTGCATTAACATTCTATGGACAATAGAACAAGCTCTATTTGCTTTAAAATAAAATACATTTTAAAATCAGATATGTATTTTTGTCATCTTTAAAACAACAAATACTGCACCTAATTGAAATCTTGCTGTGATGTTTAAAATATTAGTAGATCTTAAATGAATAAATGCTCTCTGGCCCATTAACTCTTCTTCTGTCTTAGAAATAAATGATTGATTTCACAGTAAAGCCTTAATTAATATAACTCAGAGTACTAGATATGCTGCATAACCGTGCTATTCAGCCAGTATGTTTATATCATATACAAATTTCTCTTTGTACTCATTCATTTTTTAGGCTTGTTTTAGTCTCTATTCAGAGGCAGAACTTACAGACCTGGAAATAATGTATAAGAAAAACAAATACGCTAAAAACAATTTCTATATGGAAACCTACGTTAAGTAGTGGTATTCAAAGTAATGAAACAAAGGAGGGGAAATATGTTCTTTCTATTTGAAGACAACAATGGCCCAGTATTATTCATTCTAAAAAAAGGGCATGACCAGTAAAAATACTTGTTTCTCTAACAGAAATATCACATTTTTCTACTCTGTTCAAATATATAGAGATTATATTCTTTATTTTTCTCTTTTGAAAGAGTGATTATAAATATCCCCCTAATTTTCAGTCACTTATATCCTAAGCTTCAATTGATAAAGCAGAACATAAATTTTACAAAAGAAAACATAGTAAATATTTAAACTTATATTCATTTATTCATTCGCTTATTCTCTATAGAGTTCTTTAAATTATTTAAGACTGCTGATTTTTCTCTATTGCTTTATGACCTTCACTAATATTCTAATATCTGTAATTGTTTTCCCTCTAGCTTAAAAAATATTTCTACCTAAAAAACACATTAGTACTTAGTTACTTGACAATTGGTTAGTTCATCTTCTGCCAACATATTTAGATGATGTATTTCAAGTAAACACTGGAATTTAATTAATATATTATTTATTCAATATTAATGTTAACACAATTGTTATCCCTTTTATATGAATTATTTCTCCTCTAGAAACTGATGAGCCAAAATATGTACTGTGTTCCAAAGAAGGTTTACCAATCATGTGATATTACAAAATTTTCTTTAGTCTTGAGCTCTGCCTTGTAATTTAATTCACAGATATGAAGTCATTAGGAAAAATGATAATGCCAATGTTTCTGTTGCTCTTTGAAGTAAGATTCTCTGAAGATGCTGCACCAATAGGTATCAAACCAGAACCTCAGAGAAGAGGAGCCTGACTACTTTCTGTAGTCACCCAAGCAAAATTGTTATATCTTCAAGTCATCTAGCATTCTAGAACTCTCCTTCCTTTTATTATTAGGTAAACTAGAGGCTTGGTGCATGTATTCGTGCACTGGTGGGGTTCCTCAGCCTGGTCTGTGGGGATCGGGACAAAACCAGCTCTCCAACATTCCCTGAGGGGTCCCGGATTGTTAGAGGGCACAAGCCAGGCCGAGGGACCCCACCGGTGCATGAATCCATGCACCAGGCATCTAGTATGCATATAAGATCTTTGGTTAATCTCTTCCCACCCTCCCCTCTCCCCACTTCCCTCTGAGATTCATCAGTCTGTTCCATGATTTCATGCCTATGGTTTCTGCTCCTGCATTAAGTGCCTGCCCCTTGGTGGTCAGTGCATGTCATAGCTACTGGCCGGTGGGCTGGTCGGCCAGTGGGCCAGTTGCTAAGGCTTTTATATATATACTAGAGGCTCGGTGCACAAAATTCATGCATGAGAGGGGTTCCCTCAGCCCAGCCTGAACCCTGTGGGATTGGGCCTAAACTGGAAGTTGGACATCCCTCTCGTAATCTGGGACCACAGGCTCCTAACCCCTTACCTGCCTCCCTGCCTGATCGCCCCTAACCACTTTGCCTGCCTGTCTAATTGCCCCTAACTACTCTGCTTGCCTACCTAATCACCCCTAACTTCTCTTCCTGACTTCGTGATGCCCCTAACTGCTCCCCTGCTGGCCTGATTGTTCCTAACCACTCTCCCCTGCTGGCATGATCGCCCCTAATCACTCTGTGCTGGCCCTGGCCAAAGTGGCTTTGTCCAGAAGGACATCCAGAAGGACGTCCAGAAGATGTCTGGTCTATCCGGTCTAATTAGCATATTACCCTTTTATTAGTATAGATACTAGAGGCCAGTTGCACAAAGATTCTTGCAAGAATAGGCCTTCCTTCTCCTGGCTTCACTCCCGGCAGCCCAGAACCTTCAGGTCCTTGCTCCTGGCAGCCTGGGAGCCTGCAAGTCCTCGCTCCTAGTGGAGCACCACTCCTGTAGCTCCCTCCACCCCCCCCACCCCCCTCACAGCAAGCATCTGGCCCTGCCTGGCCACTCCACGCCTGCCTATGCAAATTAACTCAATATCTTTGTTGGGTTAATTTGCATACTCACTCCTGATTGGCTTATATGGGTCATGGAGGTATGGTCAATTTGCATATTTTTCTTTTATTGGTGTAGATATCTTATTTAATAAAGAGGTAATATGCAAATTGACTGTAATTCCAACACACAAGATGGCTGCCCCATGTGGTCAAAGATGGCTGCCACAAGATGGCCGGCAGGGGAGGACAGTTGAGAGGGACCAGGCCCGCAAGGAAGGGCAGTTGGGGGTGACCAGGCCAGCAGGGGAGGGCAGTTAGCGGTGACCACGCATGCAGGGGAGGGAAGTTAGAGGTGACCAGGCCTGCAGGGGAGGGAAGTTAGAGGTGACCAGGCCTGCAGGGGAGGGCAGTTGGGGGTGACCAGGCCTGTAGGGAGGGCAGTTGGAGGTGACCAGGCCTGGAGGGGAGGGCAGTTGGGGTTGGAGGAACAGGCTTGCAGGGGAAGACAGTTGGGGGGGGGGAAATCCAGGCCTGCAGGGGAGGGTAGTTGGGGGGGAACCAGGACAGCAAGAGACGGTAGTTATGGGTGACCAGGCCTGCTGGGGAGGGTAGTTGAAGGTGACCAGGCCTGCAGGGGAGGGCAGTTGGGCATTACCAAGCCTGCATGGGAGGGCAGTTGGGGGTGACCAGGCCTGCAGGGCAGTATAGTTGGGGGGGGACCAGGACAGCAAGAGAGGGTAATTATGGGTGACCAGGCCTGCAGAGGAGGGTAGTTGAGGGTGACCAAACCTGCAGGGGAGGGCATTTGGGGGTTACAAGCCTGCATGGGAGGGCAGTTGGGGGTGACCAGGCCTGCAAGGGAGAGCAGTTGGGGGTGACCAGGCCTGAAGTGGAGGGCAGTTGGGGGGACCAGGCCTGAAGTGGAGGGCAGTGTGGGGGGGAACAAGCTTGCAGGGGAGGGCAGTTGGGTGGAACCAGGCTTGCAGGGGAGGGTAGTTGGGGGTGACCAGACCTTCAGGGGAGGACAGTTGGGGTGGGACCCAGGCCTGCAGGGGAGGGAAGGATAGCAGGGCGGGGGGGGGGGGCGGGTACAGCAATTGGGCTAGCAGGGGAGCAGGTAGGCGTCGATCAGGCTGGCAGGTGAGTAGTTTGGGGGTGATCAGGCTTGCAGGCAGTAGCTGTTAGGGGCAATCAGGCAGGCAGGCAGGTGAGCGGTTGGGAGCCAGCAGTCCTGAATTGTGCGAAGGATGTCCCAGATTGGAGAGGGTGCAGGCTGGGCTGAGGGACACACATCCCTTGTGCATTAATTTTGTGCACTGTGCCTCTAGCATATATATAGATTAATGTATGAAATCTCCCACTTAAAATTTTGGTAAGTCCAACATTCTTCCAAATATTTCTATGGGTATAAGGAAGTATTTGCTCTTGTAGGTTACCTATTACATGTTGCACCTTAGTGCATATTTACCTCAGTCTTCCTTGTAATTGGATCTGTGCATTGCTGCTGATGTCTTGGTTCCCTTTTGTGTTTTATTAATAGCTTTGTTGTTCTGTAATACATATTCCATATGATCCTCCCATTTCTTAGTTCTGTTTTAATAACAAAGACATGAGAACAAGTTCCTTCTCTTTCCCTAAGGCAGAAATTTCCTGGGTTATAATAGAAAAAGTACTGAATAATTTAAAGTCAAAATAGGGTGCCTATTGTCTTTATGTCCTGTGGGCATTCCTGCTTTAGAAGAATCCAGTGTCAGGCTCCTCTTTTCTGAGGTTTTGGCATGCTACCCTATTGGTGCAGCATCTCCAGAGAATCTTACTTCAAAGAACAACAGAAACATTGGCATTATCATTTTTCCCAATGACTTTGCATCAATGAATTAAATTAAAAGGCAGAGCTCAAGATCATATAGAGGGAAGAATATATAGGGAAGAAAGTAAAAGATTTATTCTTCCTCTTCTAGTTTTTTTGTTTCACCTTCCAGTAATATAAGTAAGGTTTAAAAGTGCTATGTTGTAATGCTTGTGCCAATATGTTTAGAAAGTTTTGCCTAAAGCTAGATTTTCTCTTTTCCATTTAGTAAAAAGCATTTTGAGTTGAATACTTAGCTACTAAAAGCAGTTCAAAGATAACCTGCATTAGAATTTCAGGAGAATTTTTAAAAGGTTGATCTCTATGCCCCAACATAAATGTAAACAATCAGGATTTCTATAGATTTTGCATTTTATTTAAGCACCCCAGATAATCCTCAGATGCAACAAATTTTGCTTAGTTTATTCATGTTCATTCTCGCTACATAATTACAAATTTTCAAATATTTGGCTTTATTCACATTCCTTTAATGCTGATGAGTAGTGTTAGGATTGCCAATATTTTCTATATATTTTGTGTTTGTAATTACCATTTTCAATCAAGTTAACTTTAATTTAAAAAAAAAAACAGTTAAAATAATTATTCCATTATTTTTAAGATTTAAAGTAAACCCATTTCTGGGATTCAAACTGATGACTGACAAATTATTTTCTATATTATTTTACCTTTAATTTGATTTTAATATTCTTCAAATGATTTTGTTAAACTGCCAAAAAAGTTATTGACTATTTCCATTGTTTTGTTTCCCTATTTTAGTGCAACTTAAAGTATTTTACATGTTATTATTTTTTAAATATTCTTTTCAATGAAATTTTAAAAATTCATTTCATTGTTGAGGCGCATTTGAGTGTTAACCTTCATAGATTAGTGTTATGAACATATGAGTGTATGTTAATTAGTAAATGTACGTATGCATTTTTAATGATACACTAGTGGCCTGATGCACAAAAATTCGTGCAAGAGTAGGCCTTCCTTCCTCCCGCTGCTGGCATCGGCTTCCCTCTGGCCCCGGCTTTGTCCGAACATCTGGAATGATGTCCGGAGGGACAGCCAGTCTAATTAGCATATTACCCTTTTATTGTTATAGATTCTTCAGAGTGAAATTATAAAACCATAGGGTATACATATGTCTGGATATAGTCTATGCTGTCAGTTTTTCAAGTGGTAGTTATGGTAATTTCAGTCACTTGACTTCCTCACCAACACTGTATTTTAGCCAGTCTGGAGGGCTGTGAAGTGGAATTCTAATGTTATTTTAAGATTAATTTCCCTGAAGACAAAGACATTGTGGATAGTTTCATGCATTACTCTCCATTTGCATATCCTCTTTTGAAAAGTATCTCTTCAATTTTTGCTCATTTTTGGTTTCTTGCTAATATTTTTCTTTTTAAACACATTTCTCAACAAATAATAAGTTAATTCTTATTGCTACAATAATATTTTATTGTGTAATTATTACTCAGTGTTTTAATTCCTCCTTCCAAGTATCAACTTCTCTTCAAGATAATCTTTCTTTCATTTTTGATGAACTTGCACATTTTAAAGGTCTAATTAGAAGGCATTTTGGCTATACAAAAAATGTATACTATGTAGGTTATAGCATTCCAATTTCTAATTAAACTTAGAAGTTAATATTTGGAGAGATAAAAAATAAGACATAATTTCATCTTTGCAGTATTTTCAATGTTGATAAATTGGAAGCAAACCAAGTTTAGAACAGGATGGTAAAATAGTATTATCCACACTTATGATTGAAAATATGTAGCCATTAAGTTTTTATTACAGATTTATACTTATTGACAATATAAAATTTTATTATATTGCTGAAAAAAATTATAAATATCAATTGTGTAAAACAGTATGTATATATTACACATATATCAGTGCTCTGAAAGATATATAGAAGAATTTTAAGTATTATCAGTGGATATATCTGGTTGGTGGAATATCAGGTGTTATTCTTTATATTTTTAACTTCTCTAAACTATATTTATTATATCATTTTACAAACATAATACAGATCATGGGGAATAAAAGGTATTTCTCTTCTTACCTCCACCTTTTATGTGCAATTCCCAATCCTGAGAATGTCCTGTTTCTATATCTCTACTTATTTAAATCTCACCTGTTAAGGCCCAGCTCAAATAATACTTCCTCTAGAAAGTTTGCCTTATTTGGAACACTATAAAAACACATGGTCTTATGCTTTGAATCTTAGTTTTAAATAATACATTAATAAAATAAATTAATTAAAATAAATAAATGATACATTAAAAGTCTCCTTATGATTTTACTTTGATAAAATAAGCATAGAGAAATTAAATACTTTTCTCAATGTCAGGAATATGACAGACTACTAACAATGGTCTTAGATCATGATAGGCCACAAAATAAGGTACAACAAAAATAATCTCAAGATTCAAAACACATGAACTTTTAATGTGTAAGAACATAGATAGATAAAGGCTGTATAAAGGTAGTTAATTTGATAAAATAATTGGAGAAATTAATGGACATGTAATTTGATCATTAGTACAATTAAAATGAGAAACCCCAAATTCAGCACTCACTCTTAGTGATATAGAGAGGAATGAATCTTATTTTTATTACTAGAGGCCTGGTGTACAAAATTCATGCACAGGGGGTGGGGGGTGTCCCTCAGCCCAGCCTGCAACCTCTCCAATCTGGGACCCCTTGAGGGTCAGACATCCCTCTCACAATCCAGGACTGCTGGCTCCCAACTGCTTGGCTGCCTGCCTTCCTGATTGCCCCTAACCGCTTCTGCCTGCCAGCCTGATCACCCCCTAACCACTCCCCTGCATCCTGATCGATGCCTAACTGCTCCCGTGCTGGCACGATTGCCCCTAACTGCCCTCCCCTGCCGGCCTGGTTGCCCCTGTCCTCCCCTGCAGGCCCGGTCACCCCCAACTGCCTCCCTTGTTGGCCCGGTCACCCCTAACTGCCCTCCCCTGCAGGCCTTGTTGCCCCCAACTGTCCTCCCCTTCAGGCCTGGGTCCCCCCCAATTGCCCTGCCCTGCAGGCCTGGTCCCTCCCAACTGTCATCCCCTGCTGGCCTGATTGCCCACAACTGCCCTAACCTGCTGGCCATCTTGTGGCGGATATCTTGTGTCCAATGGGGGCAGCCATCTTTGCCCACATGGGGGTGGCCATCTTGTCTGTTGGAGTGATGCTCAATTTGCATATTACCTCTTTATTATATAGGATTATTTCAAATATAATAATTTTCCTGCCCCATTGTATCACTTAAACATTTAAAACACATATTAAAGCCATTCTAGAGATTATATTCTCATTTTTAAAAGGAGATAAGACATCTAGTTACCTGAGAATAATTATTTCAAGTTAGAGGTGGTTCATTTCTCTTGCCAGTTTGAGGCTGCACTTGACAGTGATAGAGTCTAACTTTAGTGCACTGTAATTTTTTACTAGTCAGAGTTCTTGATTGACAAAACAGAAATTAAAGCTGATTAAGTTCAGCATGAAAAATATTTAAAATTGGGCGGTTCACTGACTTAACAAAAATAAGTCAAAACAGAGCCCAGAAAATGGCCTTGGAGAAAAATGAGCCCAGATAGCCAAGCACATGGACCTATCACCCTGGAGTATCTCAGGGATAGTTAGAATGTTATGCAGGATTCACTCCCATTGGCCTTTTTATCTTTGTGTCTAGACTCCCAGTTCTACTACCATCCTCACCAAATATACTAGATTTATCCACTGGGATCATCTTCACATTTTCTATGATTTAAAACATCTGCTTTAGAACTCAAGTTTTGAGTAGAGCTTCCAACTGGCAAAATCTATGTGACATGATTATATTCTTCATGCCAGGGGTTGTGGAGAACAAGTGTCATTTTCTAATCAAGAATAAAAAAAATAGATTAATTTATCAATCAAGAGGACTTTAATATTTGGTAGAAAAGATATAACAGTAGTTTTTCATGTTCAAGCTGACCTTGTGTTTAAATATTAGAAATAACAAATAGCTTTATTTTGAATACACATACTTATTTTTAGGCCTACCTAAATTAAATTTATTTTGAAAATAGTTAAAGGTAAGCCCTAGCCTGAGTGGCTCATTTGGTTGAGCATCATCCTGTCCACCGAGAGGTCACTGGTTTGATTCTGGTTAAGACACATGCCCAGGTTATGTGCTCCACCCCCAGTAGGGGGCATGCAGGAGGCAGCAGATCAATGATTCCCTCTTCCTTCCTCTCTAAAATCAATAAAAAACATATTTTTTAAAAGTTAAAGGTAAGTTATGTTTGCTGTTTAAATTTATATGTAAAACACTTATGATAAATTGTTATGTAACTAATATAACAAACGTTGCAAAATTTTATAAAATGTGTAAAAATAATATTATTAAAATATACACAGAAAGATGCTATGTGGTTGTTTTTTAGCTATATAACTATGCATTATATATTCTTCTGCACATTTTATTTTTTCAAATTTTATAAATATGACATTACCTGTATTATTTATAAAAATAAAATAAATGTTATTTCATTAAAAATTATTAAAGAATGGGAAATAATACCTCTTTACCATTTCTAACAAAAATGACTTCATAAGGCATTAGGAAAGATATTGTATTTAAAATCAGTTATTCATTAACAGATGCATATAACTAAACATAAGATAAAATATAAGGAGGCAGGAGAATTGTGCTTTAGTGAAAGCATAAGATTATCCTATTTTATGAGAAATCAAGTGGTTTTGTGGTAGCAATTTTGTTAGCTAACAGCTTTGTTTGTGTGTTCAGTTTTTAGTTACAAAAATACTCTTTTTTAATAGACAATTAAATCACATCTTATTGAAAACTAACATTCTAAGAAAATATTTCTCTCCACATCAGTTTTTCTGTACCAGAAGAAAATAAATACTTAATTTGCAGTCAAGACAAAGTACAAATCTGTAGTACAAGTCACCTAATAAATCCAACAAATTTGATCTTTACTTGTATACTTTTTTTATTATAAGCATTTAAATACATATAAGAAGCACAGTATAAACCTTTTATGATGTATTCTGTCCTTGTAGTTAATTAATAAAAAATAATGATGGTAAAATATGGGGAAAAAACAAACATGATAATGTAAACTTAATCTACAGTAGATAATTACACTTTTATTTACTAAAACTAGGACTTACTGACAAAGATTTGATTTGAATATATATGGATCCTCTGACATCAGCTCCACATCAGGTTTTTTATTTGTTTTTTAAATTATTAACCCAAATTATTTCTTTGTTTTTTAAATTATAATTTCCAGTTTAGGTTTTCCTAAAGAGAAGCAAGAATAAAGAAATTTAAGAAGTAATCTGATTGAAGAATGCTCCCAGATTTTAATCTTTTCTTACCTGATTTTTATGTCCCTTTTCACACCTAATTCAGTAAAAATATCTTTTTAGAAATCTAGTTTTATTTA
This sequence comes from Plecotus auritus, assembly GCF_963455305.1. NCBI lineage: Eukaryota > Metazoa > Chordata > Mammalia > Chiroptera > Vespertilionidae > Plecotus > Plecotus auritus. Next base: position 138,732,297 of record NC_137772.1, on the reverse strand, counting down.
ATTTTTCTAAAGTATTCAACTTATTTCATATAGAAAAAAACACCTTTCCTTTCATGCATAGATCTTTTCTGGATTCTTTATTCATCATTACCAGTCTATATACCCATCCTTTGCATAATTATGTGCTGCCTTCATTATTATAATTTTATAATATCTGGGAGCAGTTATATCTGGAAAAATAAGGGCTTCTGCATAGTTCATTTTTTAGAATGTGTCTTTACTGTTCTTTGCCTTTCACATTTCTATGTAACTTTCAGAATTAGATCACTGTTTTTCTCCCAAACTGGGGTTGGGATTGTGGTTGCATTGCATCTATTTGAGGACAATTGGTATATTTAAAACAGTAAGTTTTCCAAACATTAACATGGTATAGCTCTCTTATTTTAAGGTCTTTGATATTTCTTAATAAGACTTTAGAGTTATTAAAGTCATGCTCTTCTTACTGGTCTATTCCTAAGAATTTCATTTTCTGCTGCTGGCATACAGAATGCAATAGTTTATTTTTTACTTTTTTTCCTCATTGACCATTGACTTTACTAAATCACCATAGATATTTATGGAATTATTAAATAGACAATCATGGTCATGGCAAATTACAAATAATAAGTTATTTCATTTTTTTAAATCCTTTTGCATTTTATTTATTTTCCTTGACTTATTGCACTGAGACTGATACTACAAAGTTAAATACAAATTGTGATATCATGCATTTTTGTCTTTTTATCTCAAAGTGAAAGCTTTCAACATTTTATCATGAGGGTGATATTTGATATAACATTTTTGTTGATATTATCTCCTTAATTAAGCTCCTTTCTTTTCCTACTTACTGATAATTGTTATCATGAATGAATGCTGAATCATAGTTTTTCTGTCATGCTTTAAATGATTATATGATTTTTATCCCTTTTAATCCATTACCATGGTTAATTATATTGATTGATGCTTGAATATTATATTTATTTTAAATTCTAGATACAAATATAGTGTGTTTGTGACATTAACTTTTTTATATTGGTGGATTTAAATGGCTAATATTTTATTTGGGGTGTTTTGTATACATAGTTATTACTCAAGTCATGATAAATAGAAAGATTATTTTATAAAAACTTGCAGGAAGAGAATCAGAAGTTGCATAATCTTCCATGTCTATCATATTTTGTGGCAATTTACAAGTGGCAAGCAGAGCTGTAAAGGAGGTTCTTCTCAAGTAAACCTGTCCCCAGGGTTCTAATGCTTTTAAGCTGCATGATGGTGACTGGTAGCCAAGTCTTTTGGTCACAGAATTATGCCATGAGAACTTTGGCCTCAATCACAGGAGGTCCTCATTGGTTGGGAGAGCCCCTGCCCAGTGGTAATATGACAGCTGGATCTAAACCTTAAATGTGTACCTATTTGGTGTGATAGAACTTTGGCCTGCCATCCAGTTCTGCCATGTCATTTTTTGTGGCTAGAGAAGGACCCACACATCCATAGACATGAACTGATCTGTTCTTTGTAAAGTCGTCTGAGGGAAGACTCAATAAAAAGACCATTATCTACCAGACTGTATTATTCTTCCATATTCCATCATTTTAAAAACTGGAGCGGCATAATTTTAGATCAATTTCAATAGTTCTATAGGAAAATGTAATTGAAATTTACATTATTAGGATTTCCATTACCACATTGAACTTGTGCTCTGCTTGAATGACTTTTTCAAAATAACAAATAAATATTATAAAAAGTAGGAATATCTTCACTATTGAAAATTGTAATATTATATTACATAGGCTAACTATTAGCAAGTAAATAGAAAATATCCATTAAATTCACATAAACAAATTACAGATGATTATTATACAAAGAACATAGCTTGTTTTATTATGTAAAAAGAATGATAATGAAATTTATATAAAAGAGACTATTGATAAAAATAGATCCTCAGATTGCACAATGTGCTTTCAAAGAGTGAACAGATGGATTTTAAGAAAGGTACTCATCTGACCTTTAAAATCCAGTAGCATGAGCTTTTATGTGTTTGTACAATTATCAAATGGTCATTAATGCTTTTATAAAGATAATTTCAGATATTAACATTTGTCCAACAAGATGCTGTGGGTAAAAGAGTTCACAGTGCACAATCTATGCATTATGTTTGTAAAATTGCATGGCTTTTAACATCCTTTCCAATCTGATAGGAGGTGATTTGACACTGTCCACTGTGGATAGCTTCCTGGAGGACACTGTGTATGTATACACCTCTCTGACAGCAATTATCAGCATTACATGTCTTTCTCCATTAGGTAACTTGTTTTACAATTCATTAAACATTCCCTCTCTGAGTTATCTGCCCTCCTCTCCTCTCCCCTCCCCCTCCCCCCAAGCTTCAGAAAGATCTATCCCAGCATTGCAGAACTGAGCAGTACAAAGTAAACTTGCTTTTGCCAAAAGGAATGTTATGTGTGATTTTTGGGAGAAACTTTAAAGTCAGCATATGATTTTCTGTTTGCTGTTTTCTTTACCTCTGCTATAGTGATCAGATATAGTCTGTTTCGTCAGCCTGGGTCCTGGAATGTAGATCACAAAACCGAGCCTAGCTGATTGTTAATGGACATGTACTGTCTTTATTCCCTCTAGCCTAGTATCTAAAAACTAGCATGTAGTAAGTATTCAGTAAATGATAGTTGATTAAAGTAATTCAATAAATTTTATCTCAGACAATATACAGATGTTTCCTGAATTATGATAGCGTTACATTAGATAGACCCATTGTAAGTTGAAAATATAAGTAAAAAATGCATTTAATACACTTAAGCTACCTACCCTACTGAACATTATAGCTGAGCCCAGCCTACCTTAAACATGTTCAGAACACTCAGATTAGTCTTCAGTTGGGTAATTATCATGGGTTTCATCTGAAAGAGTTATTGCCTTCCTCATCTTTTCACCAGAAACAGGAGACACAGATGGGCATTTTGTAGACATGCTAGAACGTGAAAATACAAAACACAATATTCCCAAGACCCTGTCGACAAAGTACACTGTGGAGTATCAATTGTTTACTCTCCTGATCGCATGGCTGACTGGGAGCTATGACTCCCTGCTGTTGCCCAGCATCAAGAGAGTGTCTTACCTTCTCTAACCAGCCCTGAGAAAAAAATCAAAAATCAAAATTTGAAGTATGGTTTCTATAGAATGTTTAGTACTTTATACAAAACTGGAGGCCCGATGCATGAAATTCATGCAAGGGCCTCAGCCCCTGCCACCGCGGCAGCTGCCTTGGCCCGCGCTGCTGCAGCTTCATCTGGAAGGTCATCCAGAGGACATCCAGTCTAATTACCATATTACACTTTTATTATTATAGATGTACTAGAGGCCCGATGCATGAAATTTGTCCAAGGGGCTCAGTCCCTGCTGCCACGGCAGCTGCCTCGGCCCCCACCGCCATGTCGGCTGCCTCTGCCTCCTCTGCCTCAACCCCTGCCACTGCAGCTTCATCTGGAAGGTCATCTGGAAGGAAGTCTGGTCTAATTAGCATATTATGCTTTTATTATTATAGATAGTACATCATAAAGTCAAACATTTGTAAATCTGGAAACTTCTGTATATACAAAGAAAGATATCTAATCACTTCTAGCCCTCAAAGGACAGGGAAGCATCGATCAGACTGTCGAACCTCAGGGAATGTAGGGGAGGGTGGCGTAAGGGGGAGAGATCAACCAAAGGACTTGTATGCATGCTTATAAGCCTAACCCAGTGGTCATGGACAACAGGGGGGTGGGGGCATGTGTGGGGAGGGGTATGGGATGGGAATGGGAGGATGAGGACAAATATGTGATACCTTAATCAATAAAGAAATTAATAATAAAAAAAGGTTTACAATTTAGTTGAGAACACACAAAAGCTGAATTTTCTAAATTGTAAGTTGATGTTTCTTTTTACATTCAGATAAAAGAGAGATCAGTCTGCATGGGGGGAGGGGGTCAAGGAAAACTTATTCTGAAAAGCATTAATTTGATCTGACACTGGAAACAAAAGGGACAAAGATAGTCTGTGAGGAAGAGGGAAAGCATTCATGTAAGGAAAGGATCATAAGCAAGGGTGCAGAAGATAAATATTAGATAAAGAAGAGTATGCATTTTTCCTATAAAATAGTAACAAGAAAAAAATATACTAAAGGTAAAGAAAAGTAAAATTAAAGTAAAAATAAATTAATTCCATGTCTGGTTTATTCATGATTTTGTAGATTTGTATGAGCTGTCCAAAATAACAGATGAGTTCTCTGCCAAGTCTTACTTTTCTATGATTATTCAGCAATTATACAATCACTAGAGGCCTGGTGCATGAAATTCGTGCAGGATAGGGTCCCTAGGCCTGGCCTCCCCGCCTCCCTGCCTCCTCCTTCCCTCGCTCCCTCAGCCCCCACGGCTGCCACTGGTTGCCAGCCCCACCCCCTGGTGGTCAGCACATGTCATAGCAAGTGATCAAACTCCCTCTCTCTCAGTCAAACTCCCTAGTGGACAATTTGCATATTAGCCTTTTATATATATAGATGGGTTTTACAAAGTAATTTAAGCATCTCATGTTTTTTGCAGTATAGAACATTAGGAATAAATATTGGAGACAAATGAATAATGAACAAAAAATTCCAACTATTTTTAACAATTTAGTTAATTACTTACTATTTTACTACATATTGTAATTAATTCATCTATGTATCACCTAAAGAAAACACCTCATAAGAATGATCCCTGTCACACTAGCCCTGATTAGTCTTACCATTCTGAATGCTCTCACCTTGTTCTCACCTTGCATCTTGCTCACACATACATATGTTCTTCTAGCTCTTGGCTGTTATTTTTTATTTGTATTTTTAATCTCAGATTTTGTATATGTTTCAAATGTCCTGTCTCTAATACTTATAGTGTAACATAATTATTTTTAATCTTATTTTTATGTCATTTCTTGATGTACCTCACTCTGATTCAGCCTATAATATCGGTTACTAACCTTACATAGTTTATGCAACAGAAGCATCAGAAAACTATGAGCCTCACATTGTGCTTTCCTGCCCATGTAGTTCTTAAATTCCATGTGCAGTAGTAAAGAGAAGTGGCATTGGCTTTGAATTCTGGAGTCGGCTTGCCTGGGTTTGGTAACAACTTTGCTACTTGTGAACTATGCATACTTGGACAAGCTACTTAATAAATTTATGTCTCTCATCTTCAGTAAAATGGGTTTAATAATATTACTCATCTCATTGGGCTGTTGTGGGATTCATTGAAAAATTCAAATAAATTGCTTGTTAGAGGAGTCTGACACTTTCATGTATACACCATTCAAAAGAATCATGATTACCAATCTTGACCAAATTCTGTAGTTGTGACAGAATTCATCACAGAAAAAAAAAAATGGGATCCACTTAGAAAAATACATCTTTATCTTTGATCAATGCCAACAGTTCCAAATCTCAGCGTTTTAGATCTTTTTTTTTAAATATATATTTTATTGATTTTTTACAGAGAGGAAGGGAGAGAGATAGAGAGTTAGAAACATTAATGAGAGAGAAACATTGATCAGCTGCCTCCTGCACACCCCCTACTGGGGATGTGCCAGCAACCAAGGTACATGCCCTTGACTGGAATCGAACCCAGGACCCTTCAGTCCGCAGGCTGACGCTCTATCCACTGAGCCAAACGGGTCAGGGCCAGCATTTTAGATCTTGACAGAAGGTTTCTGTGCCTTGGCAGTTAGAATGTTATAGATCCAAGGGAACTTTCCAAAATCTTGCTCTTTTAGGGGTATCTTGCATTGGAAAAATACAAAACTCCCTGCAGAACAAGGTCAGAGAACAAATGGTTCTATAAAGTTTCTTTCCAGTTGATTAGCTTTGCCCTTTATAAATTTTCCTCTTACATGCATACTCACACACTACTCTCCAATTGCCCCAACTATTATGCACTAATTTTCTAAATTACTAAATAATAGCCAGCTTTATCATAATTGCATGTGCTCATCGTGTTTTACATGATTATAATAATCATTTTATCATGTTTCTAAAATATTAATAATCCAATGATTATAATCATCAGTAATTGCTATTAACTTCATACTCTACCACATAACCTCAGATAATGCAACACAGAAATGTGACAAAAAGAAGACTGCTATGGATTCCTTTTTTCTCCAGTAAGCTATTTTAGTGGTTTAGAAGGAAAGTATATGCATGCTAACTTCCCTGAGCTAACTGTTCAAGTTTTCCTAGGGATGTAATTTTTTCATGCAAAAATATGCCTGTTATTTATTCTTATGCATTGGCCCTCAGTAAATAGTATTTATTCTGTCTGCAGAATATCTTGACAATGACTTCTCCCCACATTTGCAGCCACCCACAGAGACAATTATTGCCACCATTTAGACACACAAGAAATTAAGTTTTTATTAGTTTAACTACAGGCCCGGTGCACAAATTGGTGCACGGGTGGGATCTGGCCGGCCAGCCCCAATTGGGGCAGTTTGGGACTTGGCCAGTGGGAGGGAGGGGCTATGGATGGTTGGCCAGCTGGCCCCACTCTCGATCAGGGTGGGGGTGGCCGATCGGGGCTGCCACAGTGCACATCATAGCGACCGGTCGTTTCAGTCATTTCGCCGTTCTGGTCACTTGGTTTTTATATATATAGATTTTCCAAACAAATTACACCATGCTAAATTACAACACATGGAAAATTTTTTTAAAAGATAAAGAGAATAGCAGAATTTGCATTTTTATTAAGTGAGCTATCTATAATTTCAAATAATGGCCCTATATTATGCATTTCCCAAATGTGCACACACATGTGCATGCTGAGTGAGCATTTTAGCAAGCATCGAAGTTTCCTGAACCCTTTTGAAATTAAATGGAGGAAACTATGTAAATCATTATCATTCTGGAATTTTATAGCTCAATAAATTTGGAATTAAGCAATAGCTGGCAATCTCAAGGTATTTGCATTCTCCAATGGTATATTTATGTTTGGTAATTTAGAACCTACTATATATTTATATACATATATACATATACATGTGTTAATGAGGAATAACTTTATTCTATTTTGCAAAGGTTTTTTGGCTGGTCTAATAATCAAATCAACATGAGACATATTAACAGGAAGAACACACACATTTAATTTCTTATGTACAGGAACCCCACATACATGAGAAGTTCAAAGATAGAAAGGTAAAAGGAGGTATACATACTATCTTGAGCCAAGGAATGGGATAGGAGCCTGGGACTTCAAAGGGAGGAAGGTAATTCACAGGACACTAAGAAGAACAGATGTTCTGAAATTAGAAGTTTGCTGTGCCATACATATAGGCCATAAACATGTATTTCTTGAGAGAGCTCTTATTATGGGCAAGGACCCCCACCCCCCAATTTAAATTCTTTAAGGGAGAGGTAAAAGTTTTTCTGCAACTCCTAAGGTCTTGAGTGCCTTCAGTTCAAAATTATCCTCAAGCCAAAGTGGCACATCTTGGTGAGGCCTGTTCTGAACCCCTGTACATGGTATTAGTAAATCCCTAACATTGAATTTTTATGTTTATTTGTAGAGCCCACAAAGACTAACAGAATTAGTTCTAAAGAATTTATTTGAATTGCCACAGAATGATGTTAGATTAGGAGTCCAGATGTACTCTGAAGGTTAACAGTGGAAGATTAAACTAATATCAAGGAGCTCCAAACAGGAAATGTTCTTTAGCAAAGTTTTTGCATTTTTCCAAGATTTTCAGGAGAACAACCATAATCTAGGGGAAGATGGAAAGTATGGTATACACTTTTAGTTTGGAGAAATTGGGAAAATTTTGTCTAACCATTATCATTTGCAGTCATGCTAATTTTCATAGTGTTGTAAGAAAGAGAATCATCTTTGAAAACAAAACCGTGGGAGCATTTCAGGATACAAATTCAAATGCCACTCAGCTGAATAATGACCTGGTTGTCTTTAACAAACTTATTATTTTATGAGTGCTCAGTGATTGTCATTTAAAATTACTATCTCCTTCACTTCACTCCCATATGGACAAATGCCACCATTCAAACATCATTATCATGTAACCAGTTTGTCCTGAGAAGCTATTGAATATTTCAGTGCTCTCTTAATGTTTAATAAAAGATTGAATAAAAGAGGGCATGGTCTGATATTATTGTTTATCCCTATGAGAGAAATTGATTACTGCTTATTTTCATGCCCCTGTAGGGCCCAGTCAGTGGTTGATTTCAGGAAAACTGATAGCATCTGGTCACAATTCTGGCCATATATAGACCACCTGGGGAGTACACATATCTATTTAATTGGGCTTTAACCCAAAACTACTGAATACAAATCTCCAGGGCTTAGTCTCATCAAATTATATTTAAACACTAGAGGCCCGGTGCATGAAATTCATGCACGGGTGTTGGGGGGTGTCCCTCAATCCGGCCTGCACCCTTTCCAATCTGGGACCACTGGCTCCTAACCACTCACCTGCCTGCCTGTCTGCCTGATTGCCCCTAACCGCTTTTGCCTGCCTGCCTGATTGCCCCCTAACTGCTCCCCTGACAGGCTGATGACCCCCAACTGCCCTTCCCTGCCACGACCCACCTCCTCTGCCGGGACCCACCTCCTCCATGCCATGCGGAGCCACAGGACTCCCAGGCCTCATCGTGCAGAGTGGCCTCCAGGCTCCGCCTCCTCTGTGCGCATGGCCATCTTGTGGTGGCCATCTTGTGATGACATCACACGTGAGGACCACCTAGGCTTTTATTAGTATAGATTGTGGTATGTCCTATTTTACCAACTGTGGAACTGATCAGAAAGTCTAGTGCTCATGAAATACAAAGGCACTTTGCAGATTCCTGCAGCCATAATAAGAACCCGCTGTGTCAGGGAATTGTTCTATCCTTCAAAGATTCCTAGATGCCAGAGACCAAACTACAAAATCTCAGTGTATCTCTCTTTCAACTTTTAGGGAGAGTAAGATAGATATGCATAGTAGATTATATTTAGAGAATTTATTAGAATTCATAAAGGATGTTGTACTTTTGGGGTTCCAAAGAACTGCAGGTGCTCATGCTCCTCTACATGTCACTTATTTATGAAAAACTACTTATGAAAGTTTTTCCTGTGATCATAGTAATTACATTTCTCTTTCCACCACTGCTGTTTGGGATTTTCTTTCCCTTCTCCACCTACTACTTCTAAGTAGCACTTACCTTCATACCACAACTAAAAGAGCTGGTCAAGAAGGATGTTACTTTGGGAAGAACAGGGATGGTGTGGAAGAGAGGATAGGGGAGAATAAAACACACTTAAAAGTAATCTTCTCAAGGGCTCTTTTCCCCACTTTTGTCTCAGGGTAACAGTTTCAATGCCCTATACTATTTTGCTCAGTTTACTTATATGTCCCAATATTATTCTATATCTTGCATTCCTTCATACTGAGCTCATTTGATGCCTTTTCAGTGGTTCTCAACCTTTCTAATGCCTCGACCCTTTAATACAGTTCCTCATGTTGTGGTGACCCCCAACCATAAAATTATTTTCGTTGCTACTTCATAACTGTAATTTTGCTACTGTTATGAATCATAATGTAAATATCTGTGTTTTCCGATGGTCTTAGGCGACCCTGCTAGCGGTTCTCAACCTGTGGGTCGCGACCATCGGAAAACACAGATATTTACATTACGATTCATTAACAGTAGCAAAATTACAGTTATGAAGTAGCAACGAAAATAATTTTATGGTTGGGGGTCACCACAACATGAGGAACTGTATTAAAGGGTCGCGGCATTAGAAAGGTTGAGAACCACTGAGAGAGACAGAGTCACTGCTTTACTTCTTAGATATAACTAAATCTTAATCCTTTGTATACTCAAAAACTCATGATAGCAAATTTTTATGGTTTGATATTTTCTATAGGGTGTAAGTTTTAGGTCATGAGTATAATTCACCTTACTTGATAATTGATAAATTGTTAGTGACTTCTTGAGATGCTAAGTTTAGAAAAGTTTTGAGACCAATGTGTAGTTTCAGCAAGAAAGAACACCCTCATCAATTAGGAATGTCTTTCCAAGTTGCAGGAGGAAAAAAATGGCATTCATGCCAGGAGTTTTTCTCCTGAATTGTGCCCTTCCAAATAAATAAATAAATAAATAAATAAATAGATAAATAAATAAATAAATAAATAGGAAAATAATAATTATGACTACAAAATAAAGTTTAAAAGAGCAATTCTTTTCATCTTTAGAAATGGTGGAGTGTGGATATGCCTTTTCAGAGGTAAGAAAGGATCAATCTTCAGGCATACTTTTGGGATCCAATTATATTAAAAATCAAGGAAGTACAAAACAATATTATACATATGGTGATATATATTAAGTGCTTAACAACTAAAGACATATGAATACCATCTTTCAGCTCTTTTAATGTATCCCCATGGCTTATATGCATAAATATTTTTGGTGATAAAAGTGTAAGTCAAGCCCAACTAGGGTTGCTCAGTGGTTAAGCATCAACCTCTGAACCAGGAGGCCATGCTTTCATTCTGATCAGGGTTGCGGGCTTGATCCCCACTAGGGGACATGCAGAAGGCAGCCAATCAATGATTCTCTCTCATCATTGATATTTCTATCTCTCTCTTCCTCCCCCTTCCTCTCTGAAATCAATAATAATATATTTTAAAAAGTAGAAGTCAAAATTAGAGGTCTTTTATTCATGAAGGATTGGTCAAAATGGCCCTTGAATTCAACTCTGAAAATGAGCCATGTAATCAGACTGATTTCTTTTGTACAGTGAAAGAGAATGGGAAACACTTGTCAAATCAAAGAGGAAACATCAGGCCAATTCCCAAAGCAAGTGAAATAAGAGAAAGGTGGTGACGGGTAAACTATTTCAGTATGGAGGAACATGGTATCAGGGGTCCCTTAGACCTGTAATTCTTTAGGATTTTTCTTCTGGAGTTTCCATCCCTGATGTTTTTCTTGAATTCTTTTCATCAAAGAGTTGTTAACTCCAGCTGCTAACTCTCAAGTTACTTGGTGGATTTTTTACCCCAAGTGCTGTCAGTCAGTATCAGCATTAGGTATTTGAAGATATCTTACTCCTGGTGCTTGATAGAGATAAAGGCTGTGGACAGAAGTTTCTGATCTATTGCCAAAGGGGTGAAAATGTGCCTAGAAACTCAAATTGGATAGCATATTTTATTTCCTCACATACACATTGATTTTTCTGGTAGCCCTTTTATACTTTGAATACAGTTCTAAACCACTGACTCATGATATGAATTACTATAGTCTTTCCTGTGATGAATGGATAATACTCATTGTGTATAATAATATGTCTAAGGCTAAATATGTCACAAATTCCAAATAATTGACTTCCAAAGAACATTAGCATTACATCAATTTGTAACAGTAAGCTCATTCCCCTGATTTCTTTTTTCAATTACATAATGAAATTGAATAAAGCAGGTGTCAGATCCACATCTCTCTATACACTCACTTTACCAGTTCAGAGAAGAAAGGTGAATTTAATGCCAAGTTACTGACTAGGTTACTTGTTTTTGTTTTTGTTTTTTTTTGTGTGTGTGTGTGTGTGTGTGTGTTTTTATCAGATTCTATTAATTTCTCACACTATTGCGTTCCTCTGTCACCTCCATGTTGCTTAAGAGGAGACAGAGCCACAGAGTTAAAAAATATTTACTGAATTGTGAAAGCTACAGGTTTGGTACAAGTTAAATACCACAAATGATAAACATGTATATTAACCTTTCTTATTTTATGTTCTTAAATATTTTTTATGAAAAGTTGACAAAAAGAAGCTTTTTTGAAGATTTTTTATATGAATATAACCAGATAAACATTTCATCTCACTTTATTGTGATTTTCCTAATGATTTGGGGGAATTGAAGAAATGAAGTGGTATGTACAAGATAAATTCACTTATGTAAAATTTTAAAATCACAAAACAACACTATTGTCAATGGCATAGACATATATAAGAGTATAAAAATGTGCACAGAGGGCACATGCTGATATCAGGCTATGGTTACTTCTGGAGAGGCAAAAAAATGAACATCAGTTATTTAATTTAGGTTTAAAAAATTCTAACATTTGGTGTTAATTGTGAGTTGAGTAATCTGACTTTGATACTGTCTTACTACTATTTGACTCCACTTCATCTTCCTCAATAGGGTTGCTTTGTTATCTAATATAAACTCATAAATTTTAAATATGAACTTTAAAAATAATTTGCTTAGTGTTTTTAAATTTAGAAATAAATTATCTTGCTATAAAATATACATATTAAGGCTCTACTTCAAGTTACATTATATCAAGTGAGATAGAACTGAACGTGATGAAAGTGGATTATACTAATTATATCACTGAATCATTGTAGAATAGCTCTATTTCAGTGAGGTTCCTTAAGGAATTATGGAAAAATATCTGAAGAATGAATGAAATGGATAGAGGAAAAGTTTTCACTTTTTTTCCTTGAAAATAGACTTTAGGTAGCTTACAAAATTCCCTTATATCTTGAAAACAACAACACCATATTACAAATTGGTACCTGAGTTTCTGAGAACAAGAATTGTTAGAGAGCAGAAATTTTTGAGCATGCTTCCTCCTAGTCAACTTAGCCTTGAATCCTAGCTGTACCTCACAAAATAGCCTTGCAAGATAGAACATAGAACACTGTCAGCTTTCTGAAGAACAAGATGACCCTGTAAATAACATGGTCGTCAATGGCATGATCCTGACGTTGCTTGGGAAAAACTGTTTTGTCTTGGGTTGCTTGCTCTGCAAAAACAGGACGTGGTAAATGTGCTTAAAAGTGGTCCTGCACAAAGGGTTGGGGCTGCTCTCTGGACTCCCTGTGTGGAGAAAGGCAGAGCAGTTGTCAGCCGGCTAATAAAGGCTCCCCAAATTTTAATTTGGTCTGGACTCCAGTGGTCGTTCACTCGCTTTCGCTCCACAACAGAATTAAAATAGAAGCCGAAACCGGTGTGGCTCAGTGGATAGAGCATCGGCCTGCGGACTGAAGGGTCCCGGGTTCGATTCCAGTCAGGGGCATGTACCTTGGCTGCGGGCACATCCCCAGTGGGGGGTGTGCAGGAGGCAGCTGATCGATGTTTTTCTCTCATCGATGTTTCTAGCTTTCTATCCCTCTCCCTTCCTCTCTGTAAAAATATCAATAAAATATATTTTAAAAATAAATAAATAAAATAAAATAGAAAATAAAATTAATATAAATGCTGGCTTTTTCATTAATGTAAAGGATTACCTTTAATAGAGGGCCTCCAACTTTCAATTAGCCAAACACCCTCTAGGATTAAAAAAAAAAGTTTCAGAATTAAAATGAGTAATATTCTAAATTGAGATCTAACAAAATGGTGTTATCCTTTTTTTTTATTTAATTTTAGTCTAGCATAACAAAGAATATTCAAATGTAGATTTGGAACTTACCAATGTTCTTATAACTTTAAATGAGAGTCATTATTACAATTCCACTGATTTACAACATTGCTATAAGAACTGATCAACATCAACACCAATTTAATAAGAACATTAATTTCATATGCAACTATGTGTGATAAAATAGAAGAAAATCAATTAGAGCAATTATCATTGTCTTCATCATTATGATCATCTTTACCATAATAATGACCAACATTTTTTAAACTCTTCATAGCTGGCAAAGTGCTTTCATTTTTGGTACCTCTCACATCTCACAATCTCCTTGTGTACACCGTGTTATTTATTCCCCTAGAATTGAAAAAATTTTAAAAATACAGAAAAGTAAAAGTAATAGCAAATAAGAAGATATTGTTTCACGTCTGGTGGCATTTTAAAGTGATCAATGCAGGAGAAGGGCCCTGGAGGAAGGAAGTCAGGAAGATGTGTTGTTAGTTGAGCAATGGGATTGTGACTATTTTAAATCTCTAATGCTTGGTTAGAAACTGCCCAAATAACATTAAAATACATGGAGAAATATATATTTTTAACTAATTATTATGAAAACATTTGACTTGTTCTAAAGGAAAATGTTATAATAAATTCACATGTAACCATCAGCAATCTTGTTTTCTCTATATCCCTACCCAGGCCTCACATAATACATACTAGATTATTTTGAAGCAAAACTAAGGTATCAGGTCATTTCATTTAAGAAAATGAAAATATATTTTATAAATGAAAACAATTCATTTGAATTGAATGTGGATTTACATAGAAAAAAATACTCTTTGATCCAATCACTCACAATTGGTATTTTATTTATTTATTTATTTATTTTGGGGGGGGGATTTATTTTCAAATTCCTGTACAAACTTGGCCCTCTTCTGTCTGTGTGAATAACATATTCTACCTGACATTTAATAATGTTGCAAATTTTCCCTGAGGCTAACCAAAGGTTTTGTATATTTTCATTTATGTGATACAGCCTTGAGTAAAATGGATTCATATAAATGTTCATTGGATGACTGATACATGGATAAAGTGATATAAACATGGCTAATTTTGGGTAGATGACCACAGTAGACAAGTGTTCATCCAACTCCTGTTAGCCAAGACACTCAATTTTTAACACTGCCACAAACAACTTAGTGATCTTGAGCGAGTCAGATAACTTTTATGGACCCTTTGGTCTCACTAATAAAGGGTTTATATGCTAGATTACCTCTAAAATGGATAGATATTACAGTTTTCAACACTAAATTCCGTTATTCTTTTTTTAAGTACTTTATTTCTTACTTCCACTGTACATATTCAGTATTTTGAGGCCAAGAGTCCTTGTTCAACAGTGACTCTAACTTCATTTAAATAAGCTTTATTCCCTATGCAAGATAGGTATGCCAAATATAGAAAAGGAGCAATGATGGACAGGAAGTCAGCAGTAATTATAGTGAGCAAATCAATTTTCAAGGAGAGGACTTGAACACTGAAAGCAAAACCATTATATCTATCAAATCTATGAACTTACATAATTTGATCTTTCTTTAAATGTTGAATTCAAATTGACTGTTATCAATTTATTTGGTGATAACCCCAGGTAAATATATGTGGCATTGTACTTATATTAAACTCTAAAAGTTTAATATCAATAAGTGGGTTATTATTTTTAGTAGATATTTTCCTATTATTTTCACTGCTGAAATCCAATGTGAAATATAAATGTTAAAAATACAGAAATTGTGTTTTAGAATTTTTAGAGATTTTTAAAGAATATATTGGCTTTTAAAAAAAAAAGTCTGTCCAGTGATGAAACACAAAGAAGGAGAAGCCACCTATTTCCTGAAAGTTACTTTTAGAAAAGAAGGTCATCAAAGCTGAGTTATATTGTTGCCTTTGGCAATGCTTTGTGATGGTCCTTGAGCACCTATTTATTATTCGCTCATCATATATTAAAACATGAAGAGAAATCTGAAAATAGTTTTAATATTCTAAATAACATTAGCTTTTATTCACATTAGTTTTACCTGGCCTAGGAATCAGTTACTGCAAAAACCATTATGCTTTGCAGTATTTTCCTGTATGGCTAAGAATACTAATACCAAACTCATTTCTCAAGAGTTGAAGATAGAGCTTTTCAAAGATTAGTGGAGACAGAATTCCAAAAAAAATATTTTAAGCACCAACAACCAAAAATCCAAGAGAGGAAATGGTTCTCCTTGGGAACAACAAAACAGAGAGATGCATATAGGTACTCAAATACACACACACACCCACACACACACACACTCACACACACACATTTCTAACTCATTCAAAAAGTAACTGAACCATGCTTTTGCTTATAGAGAACAAAAATATTTTTTGAAAAAATATTCTCACGCTCTAACTTTAGCTTGTTTCTATTATTCACATAGGATGCATCATACTCAAAAGAATGACCAGGGAACTTTTGAAAGATTAGAAGGTATGCTAAAGCAGTTATTATGTGTAAATATACTATTTGAGCACCTTTATGTAATGGAAAAATCAGACATGGACTTAACATTTTAGCATTCAAGGTGAAACCTTAGGCATCTTGAACATCTGTGGCAAAGATTAAGAGACTTCAGTCTTATCAACTTGATGGTAACAACTTCAAGAAAAATATTTACCCATCAGATATGTTTTATCAGTCAGCAGTCTTAATGAATTGTATTTTGGATAATTTATAAAATTATTTTAACAGACTGTCAAATCTCAGAGGGAAGGTGGGGGGCAGGGTGGGAAGAAATCAACCAAAGAACTTGTATGTATATATTTATAACCCATGGACACAAACAATAGGATGGTGAAGACTGGGGCCTGGGAGTGGGGGGAGGGAGTGTCTAGATGGGGTCTTTGGGGGGGGGGGTGGTGGGAGGAACATATGTAATACTTTCAATAATAGAGATTTTTAAAATTATTTTAGCTTATATATAGAAAATCACTGTGTCCAAGATATAGCTTTAGACTGAACTATCTCATTTGTAACAAAATTGAGGAAATATTTTAAGAAAATTATAAAAACTTCATTTTTAAAGGACAATGATGTGGACATATATTTAAGAAATAATTTTCTTAATTTTCTATTTTTCCTCCTTAATTATTTAAATTTAGATATTTTATAACTTAATTTTGAAATGTCTTCCTGAACTTAAACCCAAATTTCCAGGCAATGAAAAAGCATTAAAGCTCTCTAAGTACTTCAAGAATACGTAATCACTTCATCACTGCAATAACTTGAGGGGAAGATTAAAAAGGCTTTTTGAAAATGGTATAGTAAGTTGTGGTAAATAAATTAAAGCTCTGTGATATACATAAAAACCCTAAAATGTTTATTGTGTGAGAATAGTGGGAAAATTGGTAAGGCAAAGAGTTGAGGGATGCAGTTCAGCAGCTGAACACAGAACACTTGCCTGGAAGTCTGCATTTCAAAGGTACACCTCCATTACAAAATCTACTGTATACAGAACTTTGAAAAAAAAAAATCTGTGCATGCTGCCAGTGGACCAAGTCTCCCCTCTTGCAGTCTTCGTGTCTAAGTTCCCTAAAGAGCTCGAATAGAATCTTTGTATCAGCAGTTTGAGCTTTGAAACATCTAATGAGAGTATGAGGGGACATGCTGAGCAGTGGAAATGCTCACAGACTGTATGGTGATGAGAGATCCTAACAAGCTTTGGGTTTGCCATGTGTGCCACTGTGGAGGATGTGGATGCAGCCATGAATGCAAGGCCACGTGAGGTGGATGGAAGAGTTGTGGGACAAGAGAGGGCTATCTCAAGAGAAGATTCTCAAAGGCCTGGTGCCCACGACTGTGAAAAAGATATTTGCTGGTGGCATTAACGAAGACACTGAAGAACATCATCTAAGAGATTATTTTTAACATATGGGAAAATTGAAGTGATTGAAATCATGACTGAGACAGTAGCAAGAAGAAAGGCTTTGCTTTTGTAACCTTGACGACCATGACTCTGTAGACAAGATTGTCACTCAGAAACACCACAGCTTGAATGGCCACAACTGTGAACTAAGGGAAAACCTAGCTAAGCAAGAGATGGCTAGTGCTTCATCCAGCCAAAGAGGTCAAAGTGGTTCTGGAAACTTCAGGCATTGTCATGGAGGTGGTTTGGGAGGGAATGACAACTTCAGTCATGGAGGAAATTTTAAGTGGTCAAGGTGGCAGCCATAGTAGTGGTGGATATGGTGGCAGTGAAGAATGGCTGTAGTGGACTTGGTAATGATGGAAGCAGTTTGGGAGGTGGTGGAAGCCACAGTGATTTTGGCAATTACAACAATCAATCTTCAACTTTTGGACCATGAAAAAAGGAAACTTTGGAGGGAGAAGCTCTGGCCCCTATGGTGGTGAAGGCCGATACTTTGCCAAACCACAAAACCAAGATGGCTAGGGCCACTCCAGCAGTAGCAGTAGCCATGGCAGTGGCAGGAGGTTTTAATTACTGCCAGGAAACAAAGCTTAGCAAGAGAGGAGAGCCAGAGAAGCTACAGTTTATAATGGATTCCTGAACTCAGCCAAGAACAGTGATGGCAGGGTCTAGCTGAACAAAGAACATGTGTTAGGTAATACTCATGTGTATGGGCAAAAAACTCAAGGACTGTATTTGTGACTAATTGTATAAAAGGTTATTTTAGTTTCTGTTCTGTGGAAAGTGTAAAACATTATAACAAAGAGTTTTAATGTAGATTTTTTTTTTTGCAACCATGCTATTCATCGCTAAATGTATTAGTCTGATCATGATGCTGAATAAATGTGTCTTTAAAAAAATTCTATGATGTCAAGTGCTTGCTGTAGTCATAGCAATGCATTTATGGTGGCTATTTGAGTAAGAGCTAAATGTTACAGCTAAAATCTCATCAAAAAAACCCTTTGTGTCTATTAAAAACCTAAATATGAATAAATGTGCCATTTTCTGGCTGTGATGGTTTTTGTTGTCAGCTAATGGAAAATTGTTTTGAGTAAATAAAAATACATCTTGATAGCTAGTACATTTCTATCTCTTTGGGCCTACAAGACCCTGTGTCTATTAAGTTTTTCTTCAAGCTTAAGCTTAATCCTATCTATTCCATTATCCCCCTCCCCACAGTACTTTCTTACCTCTGGAACTTGGTTAAAAAGAACATGAAGCTAAAAATCAAAACAAAAAACAAACAAACAAACAAACCCTAGCCAGTTTGGCTTAGTGGATAGAGAGTCAGCCTGTGGACCAAAGGGTCCCAGGGTTTGATTCCAGGCAAAGGCACGTGTTTCTCTCACATAGATGTTTCTCTCTGTCTTTCCCTCTCTCTTCCACTCTCCCTAAAAATCAATGGAAAAATATCCTCAGGTGAGGATTTTAAAAAAAGAACATGAGAACATGAAGCTCCAGGTTCAACCAAATAATCAAAAGGCACTAAGTAGTCTGAGGGAAGTATGTTCTGAGTAAATTTATCTTGTACTTGAGTGCCTTCATAAACCATCTATTTTAGTAGAACTAAGTGGTACTATTAACAGTAGAAATCTGCTTTCTGTACTTTATTGAGTCCTTGAATTAATTCATGTGCCAGCCCTGGAAATGGCTGCAATAGACAGGCAGATACAAAACATGCTTTCAGTGAAATGATTGCTTAAAGGAGAACAGTTTCAAAAGAAGTAGGAAGTTAAAATGAGAGAAAAAAAAACTAAATTGTAGTCATATTATGAAATAATCCAATAATATCTTTCCTTTGACACAGGCACCTAAACTTGTAATTTCTGTTGTGTTTGGACACTACTTAGAAGTGGATAAGAAGAACACACTCACATACACCCTTACTTTCTTTCTCAGCAGTGAGATCCCTTTTCTAGAAAAGGGAAATTACTGAACCAAGGTGAAAATACAAAAGGGTAAATGCCATGCTAGATCAGACAAGAGGTTTTTATCTAGCCCCCATATTTTCAAAATGTGAGATGCATATTCCTGGTTGTATCTGAAATAATTTGAGATGTAACAAAGACATGGCATTGACTTGTATAGTGAGGAATATTTAGTTTTCTATACTCTTAATCCTTTTGTTGACCCCATAAGTTGTCCTTGTATTTTCTATTTTTATTTTTGGAATATGTAGTTAATATCGCTTTAATATTTGTTAATTGTTCTTTATAAAAATGGAAGCAGACCTCAGCTCCGAATCTTCATCAGGCAACAGTATCCAGTTATAGTTCAGTATATATTTTTAACTTTAGTAATGACTTAGTTACAGTCTTTATTTACAATGACAAATCAAAATCTTATTCAAAATAAATAAGTTGAATACACAGGAGTTGGATAAAGAGTCAACAGTACATTGACATTTTCTTCCAAAATGCTAACTTTTGAGGATATGAGATATGAAATATAAATAGTATCTTGACTTTACTATAATTACCTTTAAAAATTACAAATTAATCAGTAAAGAAGGATAATTTTAAAAGTTTCTTGACTGATACTAGGTATTTCATAGCTAGAAATCTTATACTCTATTAATTTTAAGGCTAGAAATGAATATTTTTTAAAAGCCAGTCCTAGTTAAGAACCTTAAGATTTATAGCTTGTAAATCCAAGATTTGAAGCTTTTATCCATCTGACAACAAAAACTTAAAGTCATCCCTCACATTTGTCTTCATCCTTCTGCAGCATCTCCTATTGTGTCAGCTAAATGAAGCATTTACAGGCAGAACCAAGGGAGTTGGGACCACTGGAGTTCAGAAATAGTCCCATTCATTTATTCAGTCACTGTTTTCTCCTTCAATCAGCCAGTATTATGAATCTCTCTGTTGTGAAGCTCTATGTTATAAAATGAAGACATAAAGCAAAGCATGATATGTGATCTCAAAAATATAGTAGTTGCAAAACAAATTACATTTGACTTACAAATGTATTTTTGTTTATCAATGCAAAGGATAAGAAAAAGTGGGTATTAAAGTTTTTGGGTTTCTTTTCCTGAAGGACATGCTATATTAAAGTCAATAGCTCTCCACCATTTCCTGTTAGCTGTATTCCTGCTCTGCCCCCTCATATCATTGAACGGATGATCTCAAGTTTAGAATACAGTGGAGAGTCTATGTTTTTGAGGTGTTTGTTTAATTATACAAACTGAATAAACTGACCTGCAAAGACTACCGAGTGTTGTGGGAACATGCAGAAGGGCATCCAACCGATCGTGGTATAAGTGAAAACTGAAATAAATTTTAAAAAACAAGTAACTGTTATCCCAGTGAAAGGATAATACAGAGAAAAAAAATGGTTTCTTAACCAAAAAGAACAACACATAAAAAGACTTAGCAGCTCAAGGTAGATACTATGCTGTAGCATTACACATAGTAAAGCTCTATGAGAAAAGAGGAGCAAAAGAGGAGTTGAAGTCTAAAGGAGAGAGTCTGAAGACGGATTAAGAAAGGCCTTTTATATCATAACTAGAAGCCCGGTGCACAAAATTTATGCATGGGGGTGGGGGTGTGTGTCCTTCAGCCCAGCCTACACCCTCTCCAATCCAGGACTGCTGGCTCCCAACTGCTCGCCTGCCTGCCAGCCTGATCACCCCCTAACCACTCCCCTGCCAGCCTGATTGACGCCTAACTGCTCCCCTGCTGGTCTGATCCCCCCCCAACTGTCTCCTCTGCAGGCCTGATCACCCACAACTGCCCTCCCCTGCTGGCCATCTTGTGTCCACATGGGGGCAGCCATCTTGTGTATTGGCATGATGGTCAATTTGCATATTGCCTCTTTATTATATAGGACTAGAAGCCTGGTGCATGAATTTGTGCATGGGTGGGGACCCTCGACCTGGCCAGCAATCAGGGCCCTCTTGCCCAGTCCTGACGGGACTGATTGGGCTAATCGGGGCCATTTGGCTGCATCGGGAGCATCTGACCCCTGGTGGTCATAGCGACTGGTCAACCGGTTGAGTGGTGGACCGGTCATAATGGTCGCATAGGCTATTATATATATAGATAAAGGGTTTGGGACTTATCTGAAAGCAGCAGGTTGATACTAATGGTAGCTCCTATTTTCCTAGGTAACAACCAGCTTGAAGATAATCAAAGGTTTGATGATGACACTATTTTCTGCTCTGGCCCCAAACCTTGTTGATCTTCAGGACTCTAAGTCCCCTCCTCTTTCCCTTACTTTGGGTCCTGAGTTAATTTCACTATCCTCTTCGGCATTTTCTCTTTTGGGCTTCTTTCCTCCGGCATCCTGAAAGTTATTCAGCCAAGGGCGCCAAGTCACATCAGATGACTAAATCAGGTACCTTAGCCTCCAAGCTGCTCTTTCACATCAGAGTTCTGGAAGAAGCTGAAAGTAGATTAAGGTTCAAGATGATTGTGGTTTCCCTTGGCATTTCTTTCTTCCTCTCCTCTAGTTTCTTTCTACCTACTATTATTCAGTGAGGACTAGGATATTTTTTTTCTTTTGTAATCAGCTAAAGTGCTCCTCCAATATACCTTATTTCAAAAATTGAATTTAAAAAAAGCATTTTGTTAATACCAAAAAGATAACATGCTTCAAAATAAAAGAAAACATTCAGAGTATCATTTCTATGTTTAAATTGATTGTTAAAATGACAAATATTAAGATAATCATTTTTCCTCTGTGCTTCGTGTCTTAACACCACAGGTTAGAAAATTAAGGCAGTCTGTCCTTTCTATGTCAGGTTTGACTGTATCTTCTTTCTATGGCTTTAGTGAAAATTTATAAGCACTTGGACTGAGGTTTAACACCCCAAATAAAAAGTTAATAAGAATTAGGAAAACCATCACTTATGAGTGCTGGTCATAGCTCCAGAAAGTCTTTAAGAAACTCTCAAAATAGATGGGCTTTTTTTTGTCATTTTAGAATTATTTTATTTGGATTAATTTAATCTTGATTTTTCACTGCCCTTCTTGAAATCTGTCATTGGTTTCTCATAAACTTCAAGATAAACAAAAAACTCTAACCAAGGCATGTAACGTTGTAATGGTTCATTCATTCATTGATGTACTCATCATCCAATAATTATTTATTGAGCACCTACTATGTCATGCTCTTTACTAGTTTTATTGCCCATCTGGTTTCTGCTTAGCTTTTAGGCCAGGGGTGGGCAAACTTTTTGACTCGAGGGCCACAATGGGTTCTTAAACTGGAGCGGAGGGCTGGAACAAAAGCATAGATGGAGTGTTTGTGTGAACTAATATAAATTCAAAGTAAAGGAGCTGAGGGGAGAGCAAGAGAACCCTCCGCTCTTTCGGCTCCGCGGGCCGGATAGAACAGCCGAATGTAGTTTACCCACGGCTGTTTTAGGCCTTTCTCCCCCTCTGTTCCCACTCATACTCTTCATGACAGCCATCCTAACTTACCCGAAATTCCCTAAGCATGCTCAGCTTAGTCAGACATCCTCCACATCATCCCTATCCTGTTTCTATGCCAACAATGCCTTTTACCTCCTACATAGTAATTCAACAACTGATGACATGGGTTTTTTTGTTGTTGTTTTTTAATATACATTCCTTCTCCACTGGTGTGTCTCAGTTGGTTGGAGCATCCTTCCATACACCAGAAGGTCATGGGTTTGATTCTGGTCAAGGCACATACCTAGGTTGTGGGTTTGGTCTTGTGTAGGGTGTGTACAGGAGGCAACCGATCAATGTTTTTTTCTCCCCCTTCCTCTCTCCAAAAATCAATAAACATAAAAATACCATTATTAAAAACACAAATTCCAGGCACCCAACCTCAATGATTTGGATTCAGTAGATTTCCAGAGAAACCTGAAAATCTCATATATATCAAACACAGGGATTGAGATAATCAGGGTGATTTTGAAACAACCTTATTCCTTCAGGCTCAGCTTAGTTATCATATCCATTAACAACATTAGTTGACCTCATCGGTTTTCTTAAAATATCCTATTATGTATTCTATAACAACAGTTGTACTCCTCAAACTGTACTCAAGATAATTATATTTTAGGTATTTGTTTTTGTCTTCTGACTCTGAAAAACTGACTGTCCTGTTTATACTCTATCCTCAGTGATGAGTACAATGCAGGCATGCAGAATCCTGGATCAATTTTATTCAAGGAATGAATAAGCTTAAAGACCATTATATTTAATTACATTATGATGCCTTAAGAAATAGTGGAGACTTTTCAGTGTCTAGACAATTACTGACTTTTGTCAGCACTGACTAACTGAAAAGTAAATAAGACAATCTTGCATATTTCACTCCCAGCTACCTCTTCACCTAAATGCAGCTGTATAAATGAGCCAAGGTAAACATAAGAGGAACTACCAGTCAACTAACTTACTAATTATTAAATATAATAAAGTGTCATTTTTTGGTATGCAACTGAGATTTTTATACAGTAATAGTTAATAGTCTGATATGATCTTCATTCCAAAAATCGATGCAAATGACTACAAATGCAAATACTAATAAATTAACATAGATGGCAATTCTCAGAGTTGAGTTAAACATATCTTTAAAATTAAAGTTCTTAAGGTTGATTATGCCTTTCATATAAATATGCCTTTCATATAAATATGCCTTTCATATAAATATGATTATGGCTTCATATAAATATGAAGTATTTTATATTACAAATCAGCTTTTTTAAAATAGGGCTTATACCAGTTTTTTACTTTGCTGCCCATTTTGATTGCTCTGACTGCCCCTCATGATTCAAATAGTTGTGAAGGACTGAGAAAAAGTCTTCCACTTTTAATATATTTATGTTACTTCTTTGTATTTTCTGCTATTATTTTCCATATATTTGATGATAACTTATTGAGAACATAAAGGTTTTTTTAATATACTCTTGTAATTTTGACTGTTTATTCATTGTGATAAAGTAACCTTTAGCCTGATTTAATGCCTTTGGATTTGATTTTGATTGCACTCATCCTTGTAAGGTAAAAATCACACTCAACCAAGTGACACTTATAATACCCCTAAACTGTCCATATATCCCACATGCATAATTTTATTTTATATATAAAGTAAGCACAGTAATTTTTATGCACACTGAAGTTTGATAAACACTAATCTGAGAAAGGAATAAACTAAGTATCTCTTTGCAGCTGTTCAAGTAATCAAACCATTCTGCATTTAGAATAACCCTAAAATTGCAAAAGAGCATGAAGATGTGTGGAGAGCTTCAAAATGTTTCTCTTCTGCCTACAGGATTAATTTTATGCTGCATTATTATTAATCCTAAATAAGTTTTTCTTAAAAATCAACAGTTGATTTTTCTTTTTATTGAATAACATCCTATCTAATAAAGAGGGAATATGCTAATTGACCATCACTCCATCACAAAGATGGCTGCAACCACAGCTGAAGCCAAGTTCCCATAAGGAGCCTTAACGAGCAATCAACAGGGACCTGAGGTTACGCCCTCCCCTGCCCCCATAGGGCTTGACAGGGGCCCTCAGGCCGCATCCCCCACCTGGCAGGGCTTGACAGGGGACCTCAGGCCATGCCCCCCACCCAGCAGGGCTTGACAGGGGACCTGAGGCCATGCCCCCCACCTGATGGGGCTTGATGGGGTACCTCAAAGTGAACTTCCCATCCTGGTGCTGGGCTAGGGGACCTCAGGCTGCTCCCTCAACCCCAGTGCCAGGCTGGGGGACCTCAGGCCGTGCCCCCCACCAGGTGGGGCTTGACAGGGGACTTCAGGCCACACACCCCCACCCTGGAACCAGGCCAGGGGACCTCAGACCACACCCCGGCCCAGTGGAGCTTAACGGGAGACCTCAGGCTATGCTCCCTGCCCCAGCATTGGGCCAGGGGACCTGAGGCTGCACCCTCCTGCATGGCTGGGCTTGACTGGGGACCTTAGGCCATGCCCCCCACCCAGCAGGTCTTGACAGAGGACCTCAAGGTGCACCCCCAGTGCTGGATTGGGGGAACTCAGGCCATGCCCCCACCCCAGCACTGGGCAGGGGACCTGAGGCTGCACCCCCCTGCCTGGCTGGGCTTGACAGGGGACCTCAGGCCGCGCCTTCTGCCTTGGCACCAGGCTGGGGGACCTGAGGCCACGCCCCCCCGCCTGGCGGGGCTTGATGGGGAACCTCAAGGTGCGCTTCCCATCCTGGTGCTGGGCTAGGGGACCTCAGGCTGCTCCCCCTGCCTGGCGGGGCTTGATGGGGGAACTCAGGCCGCACACCCTGCACAGCAGGGCTTGACGGGGGACCTGAGGCTGTGCCCCCCTCCCAGTGCCAGATCGGGGGACCTGAGGCTGCGCCCCCTCACCTTGCAGGGCTTGATGAGGGACCTTAGGCCATGCCCCCCACCCAGTGGGGCTTGACAGGGGATCTCAGGCCATGTCCCCCACCTGTCAGGGCTTGACAGGAGACCTCAAGGCACACCCCCCACCTAGGTCTGGGCTAGGAGACCTCAGTCCATGCCCCCCATCCTGGCATTGGGCCAGGGGACCTGAGGCTATGTCCCCTGCCCGGCTTGACAAGGATGGGACTGGCCAGGCCTGAATCTAGCCCAATGGGGGCAGGGCCGGCTGGATCTGGGTCTCACACAATTTTGAGGCACATGTGGGTGGGTGGGGACTTGACTCTGGGTCCCGTGGTGTGCCCCAGACTCTGACAGGAGGAAGGTTTTCATATACATTTTACTAATTTTCTTTCATGTCTGACACTTCTATTATAGAGAAAGGGCAAATAGCAATATTAAATTATTTCCTCTAATTAATCCCCTTTTAATGTGCACAAATTTTGTGCACCGGGACACTAGTTGGTTAATAAAATTATATGTTTCAGGTTAACAATTCTAGTATACCACATTTGTATATTGTATTGTGTGTTCATCACCCCAAGTCAAGTCTCCTTCCAACACTATTTACACCCCCCCATCTTTACCCTCTTATCATGTCCCCCCCCCACCTGCCTTTCCTTTTGGTAATCACTATACTGTTGTCTGTGTCTATGAGATTTTTTTTTCTTTGCTTAATCCCTTCACTTTTTCACCCACCCCTAAGGCTTCTCCCTTCTAACAGCTGTCAATGTGTCTTCTGTATCTATGTTTGTTTCTATTTTATTAGTTAACTTATTTGAAAATCAACAGCTTTTATAATGTGATACTGAATTTCACTTTAAGGAAGGGTAGCATTTAAATATATCTTAGTTAAATAAATACCCCTATGATAAAACTCCATTGAATTGTAATTCCTACATTTTTTTCTTAGTTTTTCCCTACTATATTTTTGTCCAACTGTTTTTTGTTTTTGTTTTTGATTTTTTAGAGAGGAAGGGAGAGGGAGAGAGACAAAAACATCAATGATGAGAGAGAATCATCGATTGGTGACAGGTAATTGAACTGCAACCACCAGGTTCACAGGTTGATGCTCAACCGCTGAGCTATGCCAGCCGGGTTGTCCAACTGTTTTATAGAGGCTTTCTTAATAATTGACATTAAAAAACTATACATATTTAAAGTGTAAATTTTGATACCTTTATGAAAGTGAAAGGAATTTTAGAGACAAGACAGGCAGTGTTAGGGAATAAAGAGGGTCCATGAGAGTGGGATGCATATATGAAGGGCAGAAATAGCTCCAAGACATGAAAATGCTTTCACAGAAGATAAAGAAAATTCACAGGATACTGGGAAGAAGGAAACATATTTTCAGAGAGGATAGAGGAATGTTGCAAGATAAGGAGGAGAGAAAGAGGGAAGCACCATGTGGGCTTTGAGCTTGAAACTGATACTATGTAGAAGAGTGACCAATGGGGTTCCTAAATTAAGGAAAAGTCCAATTAGAAAGGGTCAGGTTCAGACAAAGAACTAGAGCCTTTATAAACCTGGAGACAAAGAGACTCAGGAGATGTTGGATTTTTTTATTTTATTTTTCCATTAGCGAGAGAGAGAGAGAGCAGGGTTTGTTTGTTTTTGTTTTTGTTTGTTTGTTTTCTATTTAGGGGTCCCTACCCAATGGGTCTCATTTGGGGACCCCTTCCTTGGGAAAGTTTGCATATGTTTCCAATAAACTTCCACATTTTTATTAAAGAAGCCTTTAGTCTGCAAGTTTATTCTTTAACTTCATTGGACAAGGACCCATAGAAGAAGAATCTGCATCCTGAACCCCACATTGCAAAAGAATTACCACCATCAAAATAATTCTGGTATCAATAAGCCCAAAAAGTTTTCCTGTGATCCCCTGTAATCCCTCCACCACACCTGTCAACCTGCCCCTCACACACTCCTGTCATAGCCAGGCAATCACTGATCTGCCTCCTATTGCTATAGATGAGCTTACATTTTTCTAGAGGTTTACATAAATAAACTGGTACAGTATATACTTAATTTTGTCTGGCATTATTTATTTAAGGTAGTTAATTTAAATTATTGTGCTTTCATAATTTTCACCAGTTTCACTGAGAAGTAGGTCCATGGAGCGCCTCACACTGTCAACCAGAAGTGGAATTCCTTCTTGTATTTCTTAAAATATGGTTTCCTTTAATATTTTGAACATTTTTACCATAGTTGCTTTGAATACTTTGCTAAGTCAGTTGTCCACCGCTTTCACAGATTGTTTCCTGCTTCCTCCCCTGTGTATGAATCACATTTTCCTCGGTATGGATCCCTGTTTCTATGTATGGATCACTGTTTCTTTGCATGCCTTGTAATATTTTGTTGAAAGATTGCCATGTAGATAATGTATTGTGGTAACTCTAGATATTGATCTTCCTTGTTCTGTTCAGAACTTATTATTGCTTGCTTCTTTATTTGATTAGGAATTTGGCTGGATTATTTTGGTGAAGTCTATTTCCCTGCAATGTGAAACCTCTGATATCACCCTCAGAAGGTTCAGGCATGGACATGCGCACAGTCACCCAAGGATGAGAGTGTTTTTAGCAGAGCTCTCTTTGACTCTTCTGGTTTTTGTTTTTGTTTTTCTTTTCCTGTTAAGGTGTTTGAGTTCCTTGGAATTACATCCAGCTGTTTGGCTCTACTAATTGCTGGCTGATTGCACTCTTGTTTTTGGCAATACCCTGGGGTGGAGATTGCTTTACCTTCTGATCCATGAAACCAGATTTCATGCATCAGAAGGCCTAGTTTTATTTATTTGTTTTGTTTTTGGTTTTGCTTTGTGTGTGTGTGTGTGTTTTTAATAGTAAACCAGGTCTTGTCATCCCCTTGATTAAACTTCCCAGTGACTTCTCATTACACTTCCAATAAAATCAGAGCTCCTTCCTGGGGCCAAGAAAACACCTTTCCTCCTGACCATCCTCCCTGTGTCTCAGGTTCCAACATGCTGGGTCTCTTAAATGGGCTGCGCTGGTTCCCACCTCCAGTCTTTGACCTTCTTGCTCCACTCTGGTCCTATCAAATCTTTATATGGTTGGCTGCTTCTTGTCATTCACCCCAGAGGTGTCATCCCTGACCACCCCATATAAAACAAATCCCTTCCTCCAACTCCCTCAGGACTTCAGCCTCTGTCATAGCCCCTGGTGTTATCCTCTTTAGGGCACTCACACCATTGCCCTGAGTGTATATTTCAGGCTTCCTTACTGACTGCCTGTCTTCCCCCTAGAAGAGCATGCACTTTCTCTGTTTTGGTCCCTGCTACACCCCTACAATCAGGAATCCTGGTTCTTGGATGCAGGAGTAATTTTTGAAGTCAGTCTGGTAGGTTTGTTCTAAAATTGGAAGAGTTTTTTTTTGTTTGTTTGTTTTTTTTAGCTATTTCTTTCCCTGCTTCTCTCCTATAAACTAACTGGCCTGCAGTTACTCTGTTGCTCTCTTAGGTCTAACAGCCTCCTGTTAATTGCTTGTCATCTAACATCCCCACTGTTTTTAGGAGTTTCTTTAGGCTTATTCTCCCCAATAAAGTCAGTTCTCCTGAGGAGAGCTTTGGAGCTCATTGTTGGTTTGTTTTGTGTTTTGTTTTGTTTGCCCTGCCTCACGCCATGGGCAAAATCTCTGAGTCACTGCCTCTGAGCTGGGGAGAGGACAAAGGACAATTTCTCTTAGAGTGTCTGCTATGCTTTATGAGCTGAGTGCTGGGTGAGGATGGAAGCCTCTGGGTTTTTTGCTTTCTTCTACCAGCATAGAGCCTCTGAGGCAAATACCATGTTTAAAACATACTAGAGGTCCAGTGCACGAAATCGTGCATGGGAGGGGGGGTGTCCCTCAGCACAGCCTGCACCCTCTCCAATCTGGGATCCCTCTCACAATCCAGGACTGTTTGCTACCAACTGCTCGCCTGCCTGCCTCTGCCTGCCAGCCTGATCACCCCCTAATCACTCCCCTGCCAGCCTGATCAACGCCTAATTGCCCTCCTTTGCCAGTCTGGTCGCCCCTAACTGCCCTCTCCTGCCAGCCTGGTCCCCCCACTACTGCCCTCCCCTGCAGGCCTGGTCACCCCCAACTGACTTCCTTTGCTGGCCTGGTCACCCCTAACTGCCCTCCCCTGCAGGCCTGGTCCCCCCACTACTGCCCTCCCCTTCAGGCCTGGTCACCCCCAACTGACTTCCTTTGCTGGCCTGGTCCCCCCCAACTGCCCTCTCCTGAAGGCCTGGGTCCCCCCAACTGTCCTCCCCTGCAGGTCTGGTCCCTCCAAACTGCCCTCCCCTGCTGGCCATCTTGTGGCGGCCATCTTGTGTGTTGGAGTGATGCTCATTTTGCATATTACTCTTTTATTAGACAGATGGGGAACTATTATTTTCTACCTGCCTTGCCTGAATAATGCCTCCATCATATGAGTGAAAGCTGAATGGAAGAAGGAAGCCCCTTACCTCTTGGCTCCATTTCTTTGGAACTGGAGAACTTGGGAGGATAAAAAATGCAGAACTTGGGAGGATAAAAAATGCTGGCAAACTTCTTTATACTGCAGTTTCTGATGCAGACCTGGGGTAAGATAAAGTCCCATTATTTTGCTCCCATCTGACCAGAGAGGAGCTTTAGTCATGCTGACCTGGGGATGGAGAAAGAGGAAACAGGTTGTAGTTCAAGAGTCACAGATGCTCATTGTTCTTACTGAGATTTAATAACTTTATGTGTTTCTTTATTTGCTGTATATCCTTAGGACAATTTCCAACACTTTTAAATGATTTTTTTATTTTTGTAATTTTCACTCTTATGGTTTTTTTTACTGAGATGCAAGTTCACAGAAGTCCTGTTTCCAGTTTTGACTATTACTTTTAAAGCAGCTAAAATATTATTGTATGAGCCTTTTGCGTGGGTAAAGTCTTAGTCCTAGGGTAAATATCTAAGAGTTGAATGGCTGGGTTATTCAGCAGGTATGTGTTTAACGTTTTTAAAAAACTGTCTTCCAAGATGTTTGCAACATTTTACATTTCCATCAGAAGGCTATAATAGTTCTAGCTACTCCACAGTGTCTCTCATAAATGGTATGATAAGTCATTTTAATTTTCGGCTTTCTACTAAACAGTATTCTCTCATTGTGACTTTAATTTGAATTTCCTAATGACTAATAATGTGGAGCATCTTTCCACTTGCTTACCTATCATCTCTGTATATTTGGCAAAGTGTCTTGGCAAACCTTTTGTTTATTTTTACTAATATTAATTGAGTGTTTATTTTCTTATTAATAATTTTTTAGAGTTCAGAATGTTATTTTTTTATTCTTAGATGTTTTTAAGTTAGATTGATTTTTTTAAAAAATGTTTTTATTGATTTTTACAGAGAGGAACAGAGAGGGAGAGAGTGATAAAAACATTGATGAGAAGGAAACATTGATCTGCTGCCTCCTGCATGCCTCCCATAGGGCAAAGACCCTCAAACCCAGGCATGTGCCCTGATCAGAAATCCAACTGGTGACTTCTTGGTGCATGGGACAGTGCTGAACCAACTGAGCCACAGTGGCTGGGTAGTAGATTGCTCAACTACACGAATAAAAGCAAAATATGCAAATTGACCATACCTCCGCTACACCCACAAGCCACACCCACCAGCCAATCAGGAGCAAGTATGCAAATTAACCCAACAAAAATGGTGGCGGCCACAGAGCTGGAGCAAGCAGGAGGCTTGGGTTGCCCCCAGTGAAGGAGGAAGCCAAACTTCCCACCTGCCCTAGCCGGCCCTGGCCTCCTCTCAAGGTTACAAAGTTTCAATTATAGAAGATAAATAAATCCCAGATACCTGCTTCCAGCCTGCCCTGGCCTCTGCTCAAGGAGGTGCTGAAAAAAAAAAAAAAAGGAGGGCTGGGAGCCTGGATCACAGGGGGTGGAGCATGTGGCAGCCTGAAAACAGCCCTCAGCTCCTCACCCAGGCTGGCCAGGCACCCCAGCAGGAACCCTCAACCTGAAGGGGGTGTGGCCAGCTTGAAAACAGCCCTCAGCCCCTCACCCAGGCTGGCCACACCCCCATGGGGTAAGGGTCCCCACTAGGGGGCTTGACCAGCCTGAAAAGAGCCCTCAGCCCCTCTCCCAGGTGGCCCCATGCCCCAAGGGAACCCCCACCCTGATCCGGGACACCCTTCAGGGCAAACCAGTCGGCCCCCACCCATGCACCAGGCCTCTATCCTATCTAATAAAAGAGTAATATGCAAATTGACCATCACTCCAACACTCAAGATGGCCACCCCCATGTGGTCAAAGATGGCTGCCCCCATGTGGACACAAGATGGCCACCACAAGATGGCCAGCAGGGGAGGGCAGTTGTGGGTGATCAGGCCAGCAGGAGAGGGCAGTTAGGCGTCGATCAGGCTGGCAGGGGAGTGGTTAGGGGGTGATCAGGCTGGCAGGCAGAAGCGGTTAGGGACAATCAAGCAGGCAGGCAGGCAAGCAGTTGGGAGCCAGCAGTCCTGGATTGTGAGAGGGATGTCCGACTGCCTGTTTAGGCCCGATCCCAGTGGGCAGTCGGACATCCCTCTAGGGTTCCCAGATTGGAGAGAGTGCAGGCTGGGCTGAGGGACACACACACACACACACACACACACACACACACACACACCCTGTGCACGAATTTTGTGCACCAGACCTCTAGTCCTATATAATAAAGAGCTAATATGCTAATTAGACCAAACAGCAGAACGACTGTCTGAATGACCTTCCGGACAAAGCCTGGGCTGTGAGGGGCTTTGTGCATAGGGCCTCTAGTTTACTTGTAAAAAATAAAAGTAATATATAAAACTGAGTAGTAGATTCAGGTTACAAGTTTGTACAAATTATTTGTGATAAAAAGCAACTTTCCCCTGTTCTACCTAACTCTCAAATTCTCAGGTCTTTGGAAGACTAAGTCACTTTATTTATGATTTTAGCTGTTCTGAGAAGTCCCTCCATACCTGTAGATATATATTTAGATATAGCTTTATTTTTATTGACTTATCTTTCCTCTTGTTCTTACCTATTTATTTTTTATCTTATTCTATTCACTGTGCTAGTTGAGAATTAGTTAACTTACAAAACATATTCACAAAAATTGACAATTAAATACCTTTTAATTGGCACAGTTTTAGTTACAAGATCCTTAAACTTTTATTTCTTGATTTTTCAACTTTGTAAAATATTTAATTACTAAATGAAGAGTTCTTCATCTCTAGATGTTGTCAATTTCACCTAAAATTGTGTTAATATTGGAAACATATTTAGCAAATGGATTTTCCTCTCTAATATTCTACCAACTTCTCAAAATAATGCCTTTTGTAGTTTGCATCAACTACAAACGATGACTTTCTTCTATAGTTATATGTGAGAGGGGTAGATGTTTCTGACTGTTTTTCTTTTCTCTTACTGGGAGAAAAAAGAAAAATAAAGTATGCACATTGTTTACTCAATTACTAATATCTTCCAGTTTCTTAATACTTTTTTTCTGTTACTTGGGTCACATTTTTGAAAAATCTTTCTTGGAAATTTCTTGAAGGCAATTTTCCCCCCACCATGTGACTAAGTACTTTACAAAATGCACATTTGTTTCCCTGCATTGCACTGTTTCATTGAGTTTTACACTGCTTCTCCATTTCAGGTTCTTCCTTTTTTTGATTCAGTTAGTTTACTCAAGTACATCAAATAAAAAAAAAAGAGTGAATGGGACTAAAGTGATACACTTTATTTTGGTTATGAGTGAAAAATCAAACTTGTATTAACTAAACCATAAAAGGATATTTATTAGTTCAAGAAAAGTCCAGGAATATAATAGCTGTATTCAAGTTTTTAATAACATCATCACAGCTCAGTCTCACTTTTACTTTCCTGTCTGGCCTCCTTTAAGCAGTATGTTCTCATGATGCCTGTTGAAGGATCTAAATTTATATCTGCCCAGAGTTCAGTCCAGAGAAATTTTTTCCACATCAGTAACCATGCCACTATATAAAAAGTACTGAGTTTTCCCTCATGACTGAAAGGGTCTTGTACCCATTTCTGACCCAATCAGTGTGGCCAAATGAGAGTTGTCTCATCACAAACTTACTCCCCCTCCCCCAGGGAGTGAGGAACTGTACATAAAATCACCTGAAGTATTTGAATGGAGCTTGGAAAAGAAGTAGTTTCCAAATGAAAATCTCTGTTAACTTTAGAACAAAGGGGAAATTAATTATGAGAATACAATACATTCCCTCTTCAGAAGGTAAGTGTCACCTTTATGTCTGTATTTTCAGTTTTGCTCTGGTCATAAACACTCCAAAATCTCAGTGAATTTAAACATGTATTTATTTCCCACTCACCTCGTATGAAGGCTGTGGGTCAGCTTTGGCTCTGTTTGACTCAGCATGGCTCGTTGGCTCAGCGGCTTAGCATGGCTTCTGATGTTCTCATTCCCAGCCCCAAGTTGATAGAGTGGCTCCTGTCTATGATGTGGATTATCTCAATAGAGGGTAGGGACTCAAGGGTGATGTCAAACCAAATCATGCAATAACGTTGAAAGCTTCCAACTCAGGTCTGGCAAATACCATGTTCATTCACATCCCAATTACCAAAGCTTGTCAGCTGGTCAAAAACCTGTGGTCAGTGCCAAGGCAACATATGTATAAGCAAATCACAGGTCAATTGACAGGAATGTTTAATCTTATTACTCAGAGGGAGTGAATATTTCAGTAATTATATAATTCACCACATGAGTATATAATTCCAGATTACAAATTATTTTAC
The DNA here is from genome assembly GCF_963455305.1 of Plecotus auritus. Lineage (NCBI taxonomy): Eukaryota > Metazoa > Chordata > Mammalia > Chiroptera > Vespertilionidae > Plecotus > Plecotus auritus. The sequence continues at coordinate 138,697,783 of NC_137772.1, read as the reverse complement.
CCCAAATTTTGAAGATAGTTTTTTTTTGCATTTAGTTTTACTGATGAAAAATATGAAGTTGATCTGTTTGTTTTTTTATAGCATATTAGAGGCCCAATGCACAAAAATTGTGCACTGGAGGGGGGGATCCCTCAGCCCAGATGTCTGCCTGCCAGCTGACATCCAAAGCCAGCAGTCAGACATCCCTCTCACAGTCTAGAGCTCTCAAAGTCCAGGAACCCTTGCTCCTTACCGCCTGCCTGCAGCCAAGGCAGGAGAGGCTCCTGCCACCGTTGCTGCGCTTGCTGCACTTGCCAGCCATGAGCCTGGCTTTTGGCTAAGCAGCGCTCCCCCTGTGGGAACACACTCACCACCAGTGGCAGCTCCTGCATGGGGCTGGAGAGAATTGTGGGAGGTTGGCCAGCCAGGGAAGAACCGCAGGAGGGCTCCAGGGCATGTCCAGATCATCTCGCTAAGTCCTGATTGGCTGGACCTCAGCAGCAAGCTCACCTATTGGTCGGAGCGTCTGCCCCCTGGTGGCCAGTGCACATCATAGTGACTGGTCAACCGGTCGACTGTCTGCCCCTTGGTGGTCAATGAACATCATAGCGAGCGGTTGAGCAGCCTTAGCATATCATTAGCATATTACATTTTGATTGGTTGAATGGCCGATTAGACGACTGGACACTTAGCATATTAGGCTCTTATTATATAGGATTGTATTCTCTTTGGAAGTTTCAGGATGCACTTTGTCTGAATTTGGTGAAATTCCCATTGACTAACTTTTCAGATGCCTTGTTTTGCTTCAAGTACCTAAACCTAAACACTTTTTGTTATATCATATGTGTATCACTTATTTTAATTATTTTTGTTATAGTCTTTCCCTTCTATCTTTGCTAATTTGGAAGGAGTATCGTCTATTCATTGTTCTTTTCTAAGAGTGATTACCTCCATATCTTTAAATAATATTGCCTATGCTTTTCACTTTTCATTACCAGCTACAGAAAGTAAATAATATCCTTTGATTCCCTGCTGTGAAAGATGAAGGATACCCTTTCCTGTCTGGCCAGTTTTCTCAATTTTTGATACACTCTGGGGTATTTTTATATTTCTATTATTTTCAATATATTGGCTTTTAATTGCATCTGCAAATAGACTTTGCAAGAGATGCTATGTTTTTTTTAAAATTCTTATATATTTCAAAATGCCTTTCTGTTTCCTTTTTATTTGAATGCTGTCCTTGTTTAGAATATATATACTTAATATTTCCCCCTGCACATACTTTAAGTATTAATTTACTTCTCTCAGTACTTTAATGTTATGCTTGAGAAACCTGGGTTCAAAATAATAATTATATTTTATATGTTTGGTACATATAGCAGTTTATGTTTTATTATCAGGAGTTCTGTTTTTCATTTTCTCCTAATATATGACAAAGTCTCCACCCACATAGTCAGGACTCGCATTGAAGCAAATAGCTCCTTCTATGCTTCCTAGCCTATTTGTTCTAGTTGCTTTGACCAGAATATCACCCATTTGATTCTCCATTTATATTTGCTCCTCCTCCTTTTACTATGTTTTAATTCCAAAAAAATATTGTACCAGGAGTTAATCTTTTAAAAAAATGTTAATTTTCCACATGGTTGAAAATCAGTTGACTTCAAATATATATGATGCATGAGAGAACCAAGTGAATGTTGTGTAATAGCTATAGCACGTTCTATTTTCTCAAAGCTTTCCACATAATACAACTTATCCTGGGTAAATATTTTTAAGAGGTTCCCAAAATTCATTATCCTCCACAATGGAAAATATAATCTCAATTATATCAAAAAGCCAGGAAACTCAGATGACTCAGGCTGAAGCCACAATTAATCTTTCCTATTCTTAATAATTGGCTCTGTATTCTACCTCTGACATTTATTAGCAAGATAAGAAAAATGGAGTAATACATGCTTTAAAAAATGCTTTGTTTCTTACTGAAGAATTTTAGGCATATATGTGCCAATTCAATCTCATCAGAAGGAAATTAGCCACATAAAGTTCCCTTAGGGAGATCCCCTATTTTTAAAACATTTTAGTTGGAACTAGGACTGGGAACTCTTTTTTACTCTTCAGTTTATGGACCTAGACAACCTGGCACATTAAATAGTTATTCTGAAATTGTTTCGTTTTTCTGTGTTGTCAGGCAACCATCCATTAGTTGAGATTAGTGGTCATCTGGATAAATCTTTGCACAGCAACAGAAAGAAATGAAGTACAGATAACCTCTCTCTCTCTCTCTCTCTCTCTCTCTCTCTCTCTCTCTCGTAGATAGATGATAGATAGATAGATAGATAGATAGATATAGATATAGTCTCAAAAAACATATTTTAAAATGTAAGTAATAGGAAATTTTCCTAGAAATCATTAAAAGTGCAAACAATATTATTAAGTTCATGCCACATAAAATTATTTAAAGAATTATTGACAATTAGAGGGCCGGTGCACAGATTCGTGCACATTGAAAAGAAATTAATTAGAAGAAATATTTTAGAGGCCAGGGAGGAACCATGGGAGATTGGCTCCAGGGCATATCTGGCCAGTCTCGCCCAGTCCCCATCCGGACTGATCAGAGCAGGGGAGGGACCACAGGAGGGCTCCAGGGTGTGTCCAGCCCATCTTGCCCAGTCGCTATCGGCTGGACCCCAGCAGCAAGCTAACCTACTGGTCAGAGTGTCTGCCCCCTGATGGTCAGTGCACTTCATGGCGACTGGTCAAATGGTTGAACAAATGGTCAGGCACTTAGCTTATTAGGCTTTTATTATATAGGATTACTGGTACATGGCTTACAAAAGTCCTATATAATAAAAGCCTAATATGTAAATAGTCCCCTTGCCTGGGAGTTTGGCCACTTGCTATGATGTGCGTTGACTACTAGGTAGCAGCGCAGGACATGGCAGGCGTTGGCGATGCAGCATTGGCAGTAGGCGGCAGTGGAGGTGCTGCTGGCCCCGATGGGCTCCAATGAGAGCCGGACCACAGCAGGATGGTGGAGCAGGTGAGCAGGCAGTGCCAGGCCAAGGCAGGTGTGAGCAGGGGCCCAATCGCCCTGCCAATGGCCCAGCAGACAGCAACCAGTGACAGAGGCAGAGGGCGGGGCCTCCACCATGTTCCCAGGAGCTGAGGGAGCTGGGCAGGGGTAGGGGGGCCCCAGCCCCAATCAATTGCCCCAGATGGTGACCAGTGGCCAGCAGGCCCTGATCGCCTAATCAGGGCCAGACCCCGGGTTGGGATGGGGAACTGAGAGTGGGTGGTGGCAACCAACCTCCTGGGCTGTGACCTCTCACCAGCTACCTGGGGGTGAGGGTGATGGGGGCAAGGTGCGGTGAGAATGCAGAGTGTGCATTGAGCTCACTCTCACTCCCCCTGCTATCTTCCCCAGGGATGCCAGGGCTTGTGCACTGGGGAAGCCCCCACTCAGGTGCCAGGCGCCCACAAGGAGCTCACCCCACACCAGCGCGACCTCTTCTGGGTGAGCTGGGCCGCAGCTGCAGGGACTGAAAGGGCCTGTTGGGCTCACCGTGGATTCGCGCAGGAGCTGGTCTGCGAGGCCAGTCTGGACAGAGCGCACTGCCCACCCGGCTTCCCTGTGGCGCTGCTGCGCAGCCCAGAGGCCCACGCTGTGCTCCGGCCTGCAGTGTCCAGCCGCGCTCACTGCATCTCCGCATGGGGACTCAGGCACCGTGACTCAGGCAGAGGGAGGCGTGCGGGGGCCTGGGGGCTCAGGTGCTGCCCAGGGCCCAGAGGTCAACTGGAACCTGGCCTTCCACGCCAGACACTCATGCTTTGATCACCGGCCAGGCCTAGGGACCGCACCAAGCACAAATTTCATTCACTGGGCCTCCAGTAAATTTATAAAAAAGTACCCAAACTTACCATTTTTTGTGTTTGTTTTTTTTTTTTTACTTTAAAATCAAGGATTGGCTTAGATATTTGGCTTTTTCTCAAATATGTTCTCAAAAATGACTCTACCAGTTTTACTGAAGGAGATGATTTAATGCTTATGATTGCTGGAAAACAAATTTGAATTATATGTGAATATATTTTGGACTATTTCAAAAATATTTTAATATTACTCTAAGCTTCCTATTTAAATGGTTGTGATTCACAGAATAAACATCCATTCAAACATGTTTCAAGATCATTATTTATCCATTCTCCCAAATACTGTATATTAAAATTCCCTATGCACACATGTATTTACCACAGTCTTGGTGATCGATTTTTTAACAACAAAAGATTGCTGTTGCCAAGAATTTAGATTGATGACTATGTTTACCTTGATAGTAATGGAAAATATTAAACAATGCAAAATTTATCCTTGGAGGTGTGACTAATACTGCAAAAGTAATTCAACTTTACTTAACTCAAGGAGTTTGTCTGAAAAGGATAAATAATAGCTCTGTCTTGTACTTTGCTATTCAATGTCAGTAAACACATTTTGTACCAGCATGAGTATTTTTATTCTTTCTTGTGACATTAATTCTATATTTAAATGTTTGTTTGGATATTATCATTTGAGCCTATTCAGTGATGCTGAGTTCTCACTAATATGAGCAATAAAGAGGGGGAGGGGCTGAAAGGATGTTAAGTTTGCATAGTATCTAAAAATAAAAGTTTGCCCCTATAGTTGGATTGCTGAAGGGCAGGCTGTATGACAGTGAGCAATATCCAAAGGGATGAAAGTTCAGACCTAGTCCTAGGAGGATTTGGTACATAAAAGAAGGATTTAATAGTAATAATCATTTTCAGATTGGAAAAAAACAGAATCAGTGGTAACTTTTTCAAGAACTCAGTTCCTGGGAATGATAGTTTTATTTCTGGCTAAGTGGTTTTAGCACAGGGTTCTATTCCTAGCATATTGTTGAAGGATCTGGTAGAAAATTTGAAGAAAAAAAATAATCATATAGATGGGTTCACTCTGTTGGTGAGGGAAGGAAAGCGAGGGAACAAGGGGAAGAGAATGTCTTGGGATACTTGGAAAGCTAAACTGAAGCTCCATAGGTAATTAGAACTTACCCAAGATGTCTAGTATGGAAGAAAAACTAATCCTAGGCACTAGGATGAGGAATGTCGGGCCTGAGGGCCATATAAGGCCCATGAAATCACTTGGTCTGGCCCTGCCAAAGCATTAGGGGTGAGTTAATTAAATGTTTGACCAACTATAGCAGGCTAACTTTTAAGCTGATAATTTTGTATGGCCTGCAAATAATGTTATAAATATTTAAATGGATCTTGGCAGAAAAAAAGGTTCCCCACCCTTAGTTGAAGAGAGGCTCCTAATTTCCTTTTGTCTTGCTCAGAATTGACTTAAAAACTAAGAAAGCCTAATAAATTAAGGGCTGATTTGAGGATTTCCAACTATGATGAATTCAGGAAGTCAGGGAAAAAAATCAATAAAAACAGTCCATCTACTCTTATGTTATTTATTAGGGTTGGGAACATGATGATTTATAAAACAGCTACAATATATTTTATAGATAATGTATATGTGGATTAAGTAGGATTTAATAAATTGTGGGATAATTAATTTCTCAACATTTGAATTTATACCGTGCTTTAAAAAATAGATCATATAGGAAAGAAAGCTTTTCTATAAAGTAGCAGAATTTTTTTTTAGTATCTCCATGTATCATTAACTTTCTGCATTTGTCTTCTATCCCTAAACACAGCCTCCCTGAAAGCCTGTGTTATTGTTTTTTGGGGGCAGGATTGTTGTTGTTTTTTGTTTTTTGTTTTTTTGTGTGTTTTTTTGTTTGTTTGTTTTTTTTTGTGTGTTTTGTTTTTTTTAGCACTGTATGCTCAGCACCAGGAACTGACCCAGAGAAAGGCCAAAAGGAGATATGTGGACTCAACAATACTCCATTATATGCCATTATATGCTTGGAGTGAATTAGAATAATGGTATTTCTTGACATTGGTAAAATGCATATGTCTATGTTAAACTTATGTTTGTAGTACTTCCTTGAATATGCATAAGTATCCACTTCTACTAGCTTCTATGCTTTTAGTATAATTCTGTACATGTATACAAGAGAATATTAATCAGCCATAAAAAAGAATGACATCTTGCCATTTGTGACAGGGTTAGACCTAGAGAGTGTTAAGTGAAATAAGTCATTCCAAGAAAGACAAATATTGTATGATTTCACTTAGATGTGGAGTCTAAAAAACAAAACAACAAAACAAATGAACAAACAAAATGAAACAAATTCATAGATACAGAGAACAACTTGATAGTTACCAGAGGAAAGCCAGGGGGAATGGGTAGAAAAGAGAAGGAGGATTAAGAAGTACAAACTTCCAGTTACAAAGTAAGTCACAGGATATAATTTAAAACAGGGAACAGAGTTAATAATATCGTAATAACTATGTATGGTGGCAAATGGTTACTAGCCTTCTTTTGGTGATCACTTTGCAAGGTATATAAATATTGAATCACTATGTCATACATATGAAACTAATAAAATATTGCATGTCAACTATAAGTAAAAATAAATTTAAAAAAATAAGTAGACAGATAGATATAACAGCTTCTTACATTGGAAATATATTGTTTTCCTCATCTCAGAAAATAGTGTATCAGATAAGGACTAAGAATAGGGAGTTAAAAATTAAGAAAGAAATGATTAATTCTATCACCTAATGCTTGACACCTATTAATTTTCATTTTTCACCAGGTCATTTGTGATAAAAGACTTTTAGTCAATAACAATAAAATACAGAAGAAAAATGTGTTTGCTACACAAACAATACTTATTTGATTTGTTTTGGCAAGTTTTAGCTAGATAAATTATCCTATCTAATAAAGGGTAATATGCAAATTGACCATCATTCCAACACACAAGATGGCTGCCCCCATGTGGTCAAAGATGGCTGCCCCCATGTGGACACAAGATGGCCGCCACAAGATGACCAGCAGGGGAGGGCAGTTGAGAAGGACCAGGCCTGCAGGGGAGGGCAGTTGGGAGGGACCAGGACTGCAAGGGAGGGCAGTTGGGGGCAACCATGCCTGCAGGGGAGGGCAGTTGGGGGGGGCAGGCCTGCAGGGGAGGACAGTTGAGGGTGACCAGGCTGGCAGGGGAGCAGATAGGTGTCAATCAGGCTGTCAGGGAAGTGGTTAGGGGGTGATCAAGCTGGCAGGCAGGTGAGCAGTTGAGAGCCAGCAGTCCTAGATTGTGAGAGAAATGTCCGACTGTCCTAGGATCGGGCCTAAACGGGCAGTTGGACATCTCTCGAGGGGTCCCAGTTGGAGAGGGTGCAGGCTGGGCTGAGGGACACACCCATCATGCATGATTTTCATGCACCGGGCCTCTAGTATTTTTAAATAAAAGCAGTGAACTTGACACTTTTCTTATTTCTTTAAGAAATCACTTCACTTTGTAAGTTGTAAAAATTTCTAATCACTATGTTGTACACCTGAAACTAATATAATAGTGTATGCCAACTGTAATTGAAATTTTTTTAAATGGTTAAAGAAACAAATCTCTAAAAATTATCTTCAGGTCTGAAGTGGAAGAGTTGATAACTCTACATGTTGCTAAGTTCCTATTGTAATTACTGTACAACATGTGAGAAGTCAATAGAGATAAAGGTATTGAAGTTCTCAGATAAGAGACAACAAATGTCTACTACCCACATTATTAAGAGAAGCACTAATTACCCACTCATCTTGCTTCAGTAGCATTTCAATACACTGTCCAATATAAAAATACTGAAGAAAAAACAAAAACACTTCTGGGTCTTCCCTTTGCCCCTTACTTGTCAGATTACAAAAAGAAAAAAAGAAAAATCAGTCATGGCCCAGCCGGCGTGGTTCAGCAGTTGAATGTCATGGTTTGATTCCCGGGCAGGGTACATGCCCAGATTGCAAGCTCGATCCCCAGTGTGGGCATGCAGAGGACAGCTGATCAATGATTCTCTCTCATCATTGATGTTTCTATCTCTCTCTCCCTCTGTCTTCCTCTCTGAAATTAATAAAAAAACAAAAACAAAATATCAGTCACTTATCTAGCTGGTAGAATTAATGAAAGGGGGACTGAGAACGCATCACTCATCTGTCTCACTAATTTTCTCTCATTCTCAAAGCCTGCCTCTTGAACTAGTCTCCCTGAAGAAACATAAGATTTCTCTGTTCCTATACAGGAAGCAACATAGTAAAATCTATGTGTGTGAAGCTGTAGTTGTATGATTTCATTGCCTGAGATAAACCTTTGGGGTATATTGCAGGAAGACAATTTAGGCCTTCGTTCAAGCTGTGTTTTCATACATTAATTCAGCTTTTCTATCCCTATTTTACTCCTGTTTTTCTATCATAATTGGTTCTGAATTCAGAAGGGAATAAGTTATGATTTATCATCTAAAGACCAATACATTTTTATGTGAAAAAATATTTTGAATACTGCAATGGATACAAAGGTTAATTCAGTCTCAGCCTTCTAAGAGTTTATGATATAAATAGGGACATGATTATGTCTTCGTTTGTCCTCTCTTCTGCATCTTGTTGCTTAGGATGTATCTTCTGTGAGTCTATTTGGTCTGTGGGGACATGGGTCATACCATTGTTTGAATAAAATATGAAGCTCAAAAGAGCCTGGGTCCCCCATGACTGAAAAAGTCTCCCTTCATTCCCTAGACACTGCTCATAAAGAGAAAGTTTTAGATTTCCTCTCTGTAAAGCACAATTTCTATGATTTTTGGAATGCACAGGCAAACTGACCTTTAGATAATCAGTTTTAGAGTCATTTTAAGATTGATGACATATGAAGTAAGATTGAGTGACGAATATGAATTATATGTGATACTAAGTTTGTGGGAGTAGAGTGTTCCAGATTTGGGGGCAGCACATGCTAGAAAGTAGTGATTGTTCAGAAATTAAAAGAAAATGATAATAAAAATCATCTAATTTTGTGTGGGTGGAGAGTATATGAAAGGGGCCAAAGTCTGGAGGACCTTCAAGCCAGATTAAAAATAATTATGAATTCAGTAACAGAGATTGTTATAGGTTTTTGGATCAGGAAAGACCTAATTATTCTATACTTTAAGAAGATACCTATGGAGGCAATGAGGGAAGGGTAGGGAGAGGGAGACTGAGCACAAGTGTGATAAACAGTTAGGGTGGTTGCCTTACTCTGTGACGGTACTAAATACCACTGACTTGTATTACTTTAAAAAAAAAGTAAATTGTGTGGTGTGTGACTTATATATCATTAAAGCTGATATTTAAAGCAAAACAGTTAGGGAGTGACTACACAACCGGAAGAGGGCTATAACTCAGGGACTGGCAGTGAGAATGGAAGGTGCAGATAAATAAAATATGTGACATTATCAAATGTCTTGAAAGGGTTGTTGAATCTAATGCCTCCAATCCTTATATTTACCCACTCTTTAACTCATTACAATTTTGTTCCAGCATGCCACTGAGACTCCTCTTATTTAAGTTACCATCGATGAAAGATTTTTACCCAATGGTTTCTTCTATGTTGTAAAATGTAAAGCGTTCTATAGCATTTGACACTGCTGAATACCTAACCCTGATTGAAACTGTCAGAGGCCTGGGAGATAATCTCTTGTGGGTGTTTGCCATTAACTTTTTAAGCGATTCTTTATCATATTTTATATTAATTATACACATATTAGAGAGAGAGAGAGAGATTTGTTTTAGGGAATTTACTCACACTGTTGTGGGGTTGTGGGCTGGCAAGCTGGAAATCTACAGAGCATGCCAGCCGCTGGAGGCTCAAGAGAGTTGATGTTTAGCTTGAGTGTGAAGGCAATCTGGAGGTAGAATTTAAACTATTTTCTCTTAAGACCTTCAACGGATTGAATAAGGCCAGCTCATATTATCTATATACTAGAGGCCCAGTGCACGAAATTCGTGCACGGGGGCAGGAGGGTCCCTTAGCCCAGCCTGAACCCTCTCCAATCTGGGACCCCTCGAGGGATGTCTGACTGCCCGTTTAGGCCAGATCCCACCGGGATCGGGTCGAAATGGCAGTGGGACATCCCTTTCACAATCCAGGACTGCTGGCTCCCAACTGCTCGCCTGCCTGCCTTCCTGATTGCCCCTAACCACTTCTGCCTGCCAGCCTGATCACCCCCTAACCACTCCCCTGCCAGCCTGATTGATGCCTAACTGCTCCCCTGCCAGCCTGTTTGCCCCCAACTTCCCTCCTCTGCCGGCCTGGTCACCCCTAACTGCCCACCCCTGCAGGCTTGATCACCCCTAACTGCCCTCCCTTGCAGGCCTGGTCCCTCCAAACTGCCCTCCCTTGCTGGCCATCTTGTGGTGGCCATCTTGTGTCCACATGGGGGCAGGATCTTTGACCACATGGGGGCAGCCATCTTGTGTGTTGGAGTGATGGTCAATCTGCATACTACTCTTTTATTAGATAGGATAAAGGCCTGGTGCATGGGTGGGGGCCAGCTGGTTTGCCCTGAAGGGTGTCCCGGATCAGGGTGGGGGTTCCCTTGGGGCATGGGGCAAACTGGGCAAGGGGCCTGTGGTGGTTTGCAGGCTGACCACACCTCCCGGCGACCCAAGTGGAGGACCTGGTATCTGGGATTTATTTATCTTCTACAATTGAAACTTTGTAGCCTGGAGTGGAGCCAAGCCTTCTGCTTACTTCGTGGCAGCAGCCATTTCTGTTGGGATTTATTTATCTTCTATAATTGAAACTTTGTAGCCTTAAGTGGAGGCCTGGGTCGTCCAGGGTGTGCGGAAAGCTTGGCTTCCTCCATCGCCGGGGAAACCCAAGCCTCCCTCCTGCTCTCTCTGTGGCTCTTGGTTGGGTTAATTTGCATACTCGCTCCTGATTGGCTGGTGGGTGTGGCTGGTGGGCATGGCTTCTGGGTGTAGCGGAGTGATGAGCATATTACTCTTTTATTAGATAGGATATAAAAGCCTAAGTGACCATTACGACTGGTTGACCAGTTGCTATGATGCACACTGACCACCAGGGGGCAGACGCTCAATGTAGGAGCTGCCCCCTGTTGGTCAGTGCACTCCCACAGCCAACCTCCCATGACCTGCCAACCTCCCGTGGTGCCTCCCCACAGCTGGCCAACCTCATGCCAGGAGGAAGGACTGGGCGAGATGGCCCTGATCAGCCCGGATACTGGCTAGGCCAAGGGATCCCACCTGTGCATGAATTCATGCACTGGGCCTCTAGTAGAGAAAAATCTGCTATTCCCAAAGCCTGATTTAACTGTTAATCTTATCTAAAAAAAAACTTCACGAAGTTATTTATATTGGTGTTTGACCAAATATCTGAGTTTCATGGCCTAGCCAAGTTGACATAAAATTAACCATCCCAGACTCCTTCAATAAATATGCTTTTGCCCACCTATCTAGTTTTTACTCTTTGGTTATCTTTGTTACCAAAATATTATTTACCTTTTTTTTTTTCAGAAATAACTTGTATATGAATTGTTTTTATTCAGCTACCACTATATTGTTAAAGAGAGGTGAAAAGGTTCAAGGACAAAATTATAGCCAAATTTGGAGCACAGGAGGATAAAAATAGTCATAACCTGCAAGAAGAAAACAGTAAAGGCTGATGGATCAGGTGGTGAGATCAATAGAACCAGCCAACTATCTCATCTCTGGGGACAGTCTCACTAGTAGCAAATGAATCAGGACACACAGAGAAGATGAAAACTAACTAAAGATAATTAGGAATCTTATTGGAAGGAAGCACGGATTCACTATAATAGAGATATGTGCAGGGAAATGACTTCAAATTTAAAAAAAAACAAACATGAAAAACAACTGCAATAATAGTCACATGAGGGAAAATATCCCAAATCATAATGTTTGAAGGATATACAAAGCTGGCATGCAATCCTGCTTATAAGCTATAAGAACTTGATCAAACTAATAAACTGGTATTCCGCAGTTTCCTCATCAATTATATAAAGATACTAAAATGAGGATACATAGAATTTATATAAATATATGTTCAAGATTTATAGTAAATATTTAATAAAAGATGGTCCATTGATTGTTTGACACATAGTGGAGATTAGCTGAGTCTATTGGCCATTTGAAAGGATGAAATTTCTTATGCAGCCACTTTCTCCCCAGAAGTACAAGTGCAGTTTCTCCCACTCTGTCCCTATCCTTTCAGTTACTAAAGCCAAAAACAACTACATACATATTTTAGTAGTCACCAATATATGTGTCAGGAGAAAAAAAAAGACCTGAACATTGTGTGGAAGGAAGGCAGGATCTTCTCTCACCCAGGATATTGTGCTTGTCTCAATCTTCTATTTATCAACCTGGGTTGGTTTTTGTTTGTTTCTCAGATCAGAGCTTGATAACTTATAGCAAGGGTTGATCATATTTACTGGACACCCTATAACAGGATTTCTTAATCTTAAAACTATTGACAGTTTGGGTTCTATATTTCTTTCCTGGGAAGTGGGGGCTGCCCTGTGTGTTGTCTGAGGTTTAGCAGCATCCCTGCCTTTACTAATTGTAAGTGGTAATCCCCTTTAATGTAACAACCTAAACTATCTCTAGACACTGCCAAATGTCTGCAGGTGTAAATGTAAAATCTCTCCTCTCCCTCAGTTCAGAATCACTGCCCTGTAACCATGCAAATGCAGTGCAAAACTATTCTTTGTGTGGCCTAATTTTATGGATGATTGTAGTATGTATGTAGTGAGTAGAAGAGATTTTGCCTTTAGTTTGTTCAAAGTATCGTCTGGCTAATTATTAAAGAAAAACATTTTTATTAGAAAGAACAAATTAAGGTTTTTGGATTGCATGAATATTTTCTTGTGTCTCCGTTGATAACAATAAATAATCCTTGAGTGGCATTCCCAGAACCATTTCCCAGAACCACTTATATTGCCATCTAATGGTAATTGCCAGAATTACAGGAAACTCTTTTTAAGGAACTTCAGACTATGGTAGGACCAAGCAAATCCTATTGCGTTTATTGATGGTAAATATCACACTCTATGATATTTCTGGAACACAAAGTCCGAAGGTGTTGGAAGTCCTTTAGGGAAGTGGCAAAGGCTGCCCAACAGGTTCACAAAACCGCTGGCTCAGTGTCTCTCCTAAAATAAGCCCTTGCCCACAAACATCAGCTTCTCTCAACCTTCAAAACCTTCCAGAGATTTTTATAAAATTGTCTTCAACAAAACAGCCTCTAATACAAGAGAATCACAGCTACCTAAACTTAAATGCCTTCTTTTAGGAACCTTGAATTTTAAAGTCTAGATTCTTACAGTTGATTGGATATGAATTCTTTCAAAATAATTAAATCACATCAAAAACTAAAAAGATTATAAAAAACCTAATTTGCCTTCTTCAAAACCTATTCATTAATGTAAATTCAAAAGCTGGCTCATGCTGAAATGGGAGCAGGATTACCTTTTGTTCTTTAATAACATGAGAGTATGCAGTCATGCTGTTACCCTAGATTAAAACCCCTTTTCTGACTATATTCTTCTCCTTCAAGATAAAACCCACATACCTTTTGTGGGGCTCCATGATAGGCCTGCCTTGTGTTTGCCACATTTCCCCTTTACCGCATGGCCTTTATACTCTACGCTCAAGCCACCTACTCTGTGTTTTCCTGAAACTACTGTGCTCCCATGCCTCAGTGCCTTCCTCGTTTATTTCCTTCCTCTCTTCTCATAGAACTAACTCTTACTACAGATTTATGACTCTGCTCAATATTTAGGTTATCTGGAAGGTCCTCCTGTGATTCAGTTAAACTCTGGATCCAGCATGTTCTCACAGGGTGGTAGCCTGGAGACTGTGTCTGGCAGACCTCCCACTACAGGGAGCATCTTTGACCAAAAACCCAGCTGCTGTGCTCTGAAATTTATGGCTGCATTTCTGCTATGGCCACATCTCTCATAGGCCATGTCCAGTCAACACTGAGTATAGGGAGATGAAGGCAGACCCACACTGGGAGTTATAGAACTCTTCAGATTCTGGCTTTGCCTCATTGACTCCCCTGCATTGCTGGACCTTCCTTAGACTACACAGCAGTCCTGGAAACTTGCACTCCTCTTCCCTCCCTTTCTCTTTCACTCAGAGTCAGATTTGAATCATGATCTGACTACTACTCAAACTTCTCCACTTCCTCCCAGTGTTCCCTCTGAAACACTTCCCCCAAGAAATTCTTTGCATGCTTAATTCTTTCTTAGCATCTGCTTCTCAACAGACCCAAAATGTCACATACACAGCCCTGTACATACCTCTAGGCACCCATTGTGCTGCATTGTACTTGCACATTTCCTAGTTTGCCATCTCTTTGTCACTGGGGAATGGGCTTTCCCTCCCTCTATCCTTAGTGCAATATTTAGTAAGTATTCAATACATATTTGTCAAATGAAAGACTAAATCACTTTAAAGAGCTTTCAATCCTACAGACAAATATGACTAAATCCATTTAAAAATTGACTTACTATTGCAAGGCATTCTAGTTGCCATAGGATACAGAAAGCTATTAAGATAGTTCTCCACTTTTCAGCTTATAATTTTAGATCTGGAGATAGAAAAATATAAATACATTATGCTCATATAAAGATGTGTGCACGTGTACGTGTGTGTGTGGGTGTGTGAAAGAGAAAAGATAATTCATTGCAGGTTGGGAAAATGGTACCGGTTTCATCAGCAATAGTATTTCATTGCAATGGACAGATTGTGCACCCAGGAAAAGAACAGCCTATATAATAAAACCCTAATATGCAAATTGAGCGAACAGCAGAATGACTGGTCACTATGACGCACACTGACCATCAGGGGCAGATGTTCAACACAGGAGCTGCCCCCTGGTGGTAAGTATGCTCCCACAGGGGGAGCGCTGCTCAGCCAAAAGCCAGGCTCATGGCTGGTAAGGGCAGCAGTGGTGGCAGGAGCCTCTCCTGCCTCTGCTGCAGGCAGGCTGTAAGGAGCAAGGGGTCCCAGACTGCGAGAGCCCTGGACTGCGAGAGGGATGTCTGACTGCCGGACCCCTGGAGGACTGGGCCTAAGCCGGCAGTCAGACATCCCCCAGGGGTCCTAGACTGTGAGAGGGCACAGGCTGGGCTGAGGGATCCACCCACCCCCAGTGCATGAATCTCATGCACCGGGCCTCTGGTTGTATATAATAGGCAAGAAGAAAGATAAGAACAAAATTGTGAATATAAACGAATATAGTGCTCATGGAGTCTTTGGACATGAGCATAGCGTTAATTAACAAAGTCAATATAGGGGGATAAAACTATGGAAAACTTTAAAAACTGGGCTAAAGAGTTATTTTATTTATTTTTATATTTATGTTTCTTCTGTTTTCTGTACACTAACCAACCACACCAGTCTCCTTGCTGTCTCAAGAACATTAAGCATGATTCCACCTCAGGACCTTTTCACTTTCTTAGCCTTCAGTATCATTAATTTTATCTTCTTTTAGTTTTTGACTCATGTCACTTCCTCAGTGTCATCTTTGGCCATTCTACCTAAAGGCTCAACCCCATTCCAACATTTCCCTCATCCTCTATGAACCCCAACACTAACATCCTATACTATTGAATTTATTTAATATCATTTTTATCTCTTCCTTAATATCATTTTTATCTCTTAAAATGTAAGTTTAATAAAAACAAAATTGTGTCCTCTTGTGTTCACTATTTTATTTTTAATATATGAAGTAGAAGTATTTAGTAGATATTAGGCATTCAGAAAATATTTTCTGAGTGAATGAAAATTAAGGAATCACTGAAGATTCCTAAATGATGATGGGAATATTGTGTACAGTATTATAAAGCAACTAGAGGCCCAGTGCATGAAATTCATACACGGGAGGGGTGTGTCCCTCAGCCCAGCCTGCACCTTCTCCAATCTGGGACCCCTTGAGGGATGCCCGACTGTGGACATCCCTCTCACAATCCAGGACTGCTGGCTCCCAACTGCTTGCCTGCCTGCCTGCCTGATTGCCCCTATCCACTTCTGCCTGCCAACCTGGTCACCCCCTTAACCACTCCCCTGCCAGCCTGATTGATGCCTAACTGCTCCCCTGCTGGCCCAATTGCCCCTAACTGCCCTCCCCTGCAGGCCTGGTTGCTCCTAACTTTCCTCCCTTGCTGGCCAGGTCACCCCTAACTGGCCTCCCTTGCAGGCCTGGTTGCCCCCAACTGCCCTTCCCTCTAGGCCTGCTCCCCACCAACTCCCTCCCCTGCAGGCCTGGTCATCCCCAACTGCCCTCCTCTGCTGGTCTGGTAATCCCTAACTGCTCTCCCCTGCTGGCCCAGTCACCTCTAACTGGCCTCTCTTGCCAGCCTGGTTGCAGCCAACTGCCCTCCCCTGCTGGCCTGATTGCCCACAATTGCCCTCCCCTGCTGGCCATCCTGTGGCGGCCGTCTTGTGTCCACATGGGGGTGGACATTTTTAACCACATGGGATGGACATCTTGTGTGTTGGAGTGATGGTCAATTTGCATATTACTCTTTATTATATAGGATGGCTGAAAATATTCTGTGTAGCTAAAGTTAGCAGAAAAAGTTACTTGGGTTGGAAGTGATGATGGGAGGCAGGGAGAAAAAGTAGGTAATTATTGCAAGCTGATAAGGGCAAAACTATAATAGTGGTCATCTTTATAAAAGTACTGGTTCTCAAAGTATGACTAGCATCCTCACTGTTGAAAATCAAGGTGACAAATGATACAGGAAGAGTATTTGGATACTTCAGGGACCTTCTGTCATCAAATTCCCCAAATTTAATGATGTTTTAAAATATCTGCAACCTATTAGTAGCCCTTGTCACAGTTTCATAAACTTCATAAAATATTCGGTATTGTATTAGATGTAAATTTTTAAAATTGTAGGAATGATAAAGATAGCCACAAAGAATATCTAACCTGAGATATCTAATATAATATCTAAAGTCTAATATTTTCTATGACAATATTTTATCAAGAAGCACAGAAATGAACTGTACTCTTAATGCATATTTAAAGAAAAAAAAGGATACAAGTAGAACAATCAGCTGAATTTCTCATTATGGACTGAAGCTGGGGGCGGGGGGGAATGAGAATCCCACTGGCATTTTGTCCAAGTTTGAGAATATTGTTGTCAAAGATTTTTCTAGAAATTTGGGAATTCTATAGGCTCAAGATTGGCACTAACTCGGGAAAATTGGCAAAAACAACAACAACAAACAAACAAACAAAAAAACCCACACACCAAAGCAGGCCTTTCAGTATTCTGAGTTTAATCGTTATTTTCTATATAATTCTTCTGAAATTTAATTGATACTTTAAACCTTAAATCTCAGTAAAACCTTGCCTCCTTAATGTGACTCACAATTTCTATAGGTGTACATAATAACGGTTATTTTAGGGAACATTTTTTTTCTAAATACTCATGCTGTTAAATTACTGTGGAAAAAAATTAATTCAAAGAGTAGTTGCACTTAGAAAAGGCAGAGTGCTTGGCTGGCACGTGCTCAAAAGCCCACTGTAGTCGCTGCTTCCTCTAGATTCCACTGTGATCTCAGACTCCTCACATAGTTTAATGAACGCTGGAAAAAAAATAAACAGAGCTTCATTTGATGAGTGCCTTCTTGGAATTTTCAACTGAAAAGAACAAAAAAACATCCTAGTTTTCATTTCCTCATCAACTATTTAAAAAACTGTAGAGAATGAGATGGTTGAACATGAGTCTTTTTATTGCAGAACTGAGCCAATATTGTTTTTGGAATATTAGTTTTCCTTTCTCATAATGAGTTTTCACACTGAATGAAAAAAGAGCACTCCAATTTCATTGATTTATTTAGCATGTGATTTGTGTATTCTCCGAAATGTGAATTTATATTCTGATTCCCCCAATCTTATTTTTCTTAATTAAATATTCCAAGAAGAAAGTTTGCTTTATATATCAAACTAAGCCTCCTCCAAAAAAACTTTAGGGTCATTTTCCCTTTTTTACTGCTTAAAGAATCAAGCACAGAAACAACTTCTGCACATTCTTAGCTCAATATACAAGGTTATTGGGGGGAGGAGATCAGATCATCATGTCTCTGCACATGTACTCACTAAGATCACTAAGAGCAAGTTGCCCTATCCAAGGACATTTTGTAATCATTCTACTTTCTTATATCATTCAAATCTCACGCAAAAGGCCTTAATTGCATCTATATTGTTTCAGTAATGAGAAAGGAGATTTGAGAACAAAACAGATAAAATACTGCTTCTTAGAATTATCATCAGCCCCGGTTGCTAAGAGACAATCAGTTTTTTTAAGCTACCAAATGAAGTGAAGTTTTGGGCATTTATAATCTTTACAAATAGTAACAATTTAAAACAAAAACATAATTGTGACATATTAATGAAAAGTTTTCCAAGGAACCAAGCAGGACTAGATATAAAAATAAATTTGCTGTTGTTGGACGTGAATAATTACAACCTTGTACTTTTTTAAAAAATATTGCCTGTTTGTTTTCTCTATATCTATTATCTAATAATCCCTAACCTTTATTGAGTACTTCCTTTATATTAGGGTATGTACTAAGGACATAATGTATAAAATCTTTCTTAATCCACAAAATTATGTAATTTTGTAGGTACTATTATTATGGCCATTTTACAGATTAATTTTTGCCAAAATTACAGTTATTACACATAGAAGTCTTGTTTAAATGGAGATAGCCTATTTTCAGAACTCAACTCTTAATTACTTCATTGTATTTATCATCATTATAAAGATACAGATAATTTTATAAAAGTACTTTTTGAGTGTGGTAAAATGATATTAAATAAAAAATATCAAATTGCAAGAGAGCTACTAAATAATAGAAATATTAATTTACTTTTATGTCATGCATTTAAAATTACAATAATAAATCAATATTTTTCTGTAAAAATGTATAATAATATAATGCAAAAGCCTTCTATGACCATCTTTCCTCTATAATCCTGCACTTTATTTGTGGTGAACATTTTTGGGAAACACATTACCTGGTCAAAGGTCTTGTTTACAGGAATCCTGGAGATATCTGGAGACTTCAGGAATGTTCCCATACTGGATAATACTAGCCTAGTTATTTCCTGGGTTTATTGTGTGTGTAACTTACAATATACACTGTGTACAAGGGCACATGGTCAAGTGTTCTTGGCCTATGTGAGGTGATCTGTTAGACATCCACATGAGACGAGATACAGAGGTATTCTTACCTTACCTGGTTTGGAGGAAGAGATTTATGCTTCCAGAAAATCTAAAATTACTCCAAGTCATTCAAACACAATCATTTGCAGCTGTGACCTTGCTGGTGAGACACTGCAACAAGCAATTACTCTATGCTGATGTCATAAGTTATAAAATTTGCTAATATTTTCTCCTACATTGTAGCTTAACATTTGCTGTGTAAACATACAGAAAAAGATTGATATTTATCATCATTTAAGAAGTTTCTACCAAAGGGAACTGACAAAGGACAAGTATCAAGAATGTGCAAATAGCCAAAACCGGTTTGGCTCAGTGGATAGAGCGTTGGCCTGCAGACTGAAGGGTCCCAGGTTCGATTCCGGTCAAGGGCATGTACCTTGGTTGCGGGCACATCCCCAGTGGGAGGTGTGCAGGAGGCAGCTGATCGATGTTTCTCTCTCATCGATGTTTCTAGCTCTCTATCCCTCTCCCTTCCTCTCTGTAAAATATCAATAAAATATATTTAAAAAAAAAAGAATGTGTAAATAGCCCTAGCCAGTTTGGCTCAGAAAATAGAGTATCAGCCTGCGAAATGAAGGGTCCTAGATTGGAATCAAGTCAAGGGCACCCATCTTGGTTGCAGGCTCAATCCTCTGCCTCGATGTGCAGGAGGCAACCAATCAATGTGTTTCTCTCACATCGATGTTTCTCTCTCTTTCTGTCTCTCCTCCTCCCTTCCATTATCTCTAAAAATCAATGGAAAAATATCCTCATGTGAGGATTAGTAACAATAACAAAAAAATGAATATATAAATAATTCTCACAAAAAATATGCTCCTTCACAAAAGTGACATTCATCAATCTAATACAATTAAATTAAAAGCAAGCCTCAAAAAGATAGAAATAATTTTTGTAAACTGAAATTTTTTAAAAAAAATTCTACATAGCTCTTTAGTTACTGATAAAATAGTATTTAGGCCCTAACTGGTTTGGCTCAGTGGATAGAGCATCGGCCTGTGAATTCAATAGTCCCAGGTTTGATTCTGGTCAAGGGCATATACCTTGGTTGCAGGCACATACCCAGCAGGAGGCAACTGATCGATGTTTCTAACTCTCTATCCGTCTCCCTTCCTCTCTGTAAAAAAATCAATAAAATATATTTTTTAAAAAAATAGTATTTAGAAGTAAATTATAATAAAAGAAACATCTATAATAATAAAAGCGTAATATGCTAATTAGACTAGATGTCCTTCCTTCTAGACAAAGCTGCAGTGGGTAGGGGCTGAGGCAGAGGCAGCTGAGGCAGAGGCAGCTGAGGCAGAGGCAGCTGCGGCAGCAGCGGGGGTCAAGGCCCTTGCACGAATTTCGTGCATCGGGCCTCTAGTTTGTTGTAAACATGCAAAATTTAGTCAAAGATCTAATCAGGTGGATATATGGAATTCTAAATATATTTATTAAAAATTTAAAAAAATTGAGGAAAACCCCCCTGTATTTTTTAACATAAATAACTGGAAAAATACAATACAAATATTATCACATGTGAGATAATAAAAAAAATAATAATTCCATAAGACAAAATAAAGTTGATTGCTCAAAAGAGCTACTTTTTGGAAAAGAGCAGAAAATACATAAGATTACCTCAAGAAAAACAGAGAAAGTCTGCATATATTTAGTTTTTTTAAAAAACACTTGCAGACTAAACAGCTCATTTATAAATAATCTCTGGGCCAAAGAAGAAGTCTTAAGGGAATTTTAAAAATACATTGAATTAAAGGACAAGAAAATATACCATACCAAAGTTTGTGTGACACTGCTAAAGCTGTACAGATAATGGTATTTATAGAACTAAATGCATACATTAGAAAAGAAGGAAAGTCTCAAATCAGTTATCCCAATTCCCATTACAAAACTTAGAAAAGGAAGTGCAAAATAAGCCACAACAAGTAGAAGGAAGCAAATAATGAAAATAAGAGCAGAGATTAATGAAACTGAAAAGATATAGACAATATAAAAATTACTAAAATAATAGCTCATTCTTTTGAAAAGATCAATAAAATTGGCAACTTCTATCAACATTGATAACAAAAAATAGAAAGAAGACACAAATTATTAATTTCATTAATAAAACAATGAATATCACTACAGACATCACATCCTATCTAATAAAGAGGGAATATGCTAACTGATCCTCATGCTGTCGCAAAGATGGAAGTGCCCACAGGCAATAGGAGAGAATATGCTAATTGACTATCAAGCCATCAAAGATGGCAGTGCCCACAGCCAATAAGGAGGGAATATGCTAAAAAAAAAAAAAAAAAAAAAAAAAAAAAAAAAAGCCCTGACTGGTTTGGCTCAGTGGATAGAGCGTCGGCCTGCAGACTCAAGGGTCCCAGGTTCGATTCCGGTCAAGGGCATGTACCTTGGTTGCAGGCACATACCCAGTGGGGAGTGTGCAGGAGGCAGCTGATCGGTGTTTCTCTCTCATCGATGTTTCTGACTCTCTATCCCTCTCCCTTCCTTTCTGTAAAAAATCAATAAAATATATTAAAAAAAAAAAAAAGGAGGGAATATGCTAATTGATTGCCCCACCCTCAAAGATGGCAGTGCCCACAGCCAATAAGGGGGAAATATGCTAATTGACTGTCACGCCCTCAAAGGTGGTGGCGCCCACAGCCACAAGATGGCGGCACCAAGTTCCCTCAGCCCCACTGGGGCAGCAGGTGCGTGGCACGGCTGGGCCCGCCCCCAGGAAGGTCTGGCCACTCTGCATGCCTACCTCTGGAGTCCCCCAGCTCCCTCAGCCCTCCATCCACCCAGGGCTGGCCTGAGGCACAGGCAAGCCTCGGATGGCACTTGCCCAGCCGCCTAGGGCTGGCCCAAGGTGCAGGTAACCAGTGCCAGCCGAGGCTTGCGCTGCCAGCAGTGGCAGCAGCAGAAGTGTGACAGGGCGTCACCTTACCATGATCACTGGGTTTCTTCCCACCCTTGAGGAGTCCCAGACTATAAGAGGGGGGAGGCCGGCTGAGGGACCCCCCCTTCCAGTGCATTAATTTTCATGCACCAGGCCTCTAGTGAATTATAAGGGATTATTATGAATAACCTGACAATACAAATTTAGCAAAATACCACAATGCATTCAATTGAAATAGGTAATTTGATTATCCCTATAACAAATAAGTTCATTGAATTTGTAATTTGTAATTTTAAACCTCAAAAAACAGAAAAGAAAATATATCTTGGACCAGATGTTTTCAGTGGTGAATTCTACCAAAGGTTGAAAATACTAACACCAATTCTAGATAAACTCTTGAAGAAAATATATCTCTTCCAATTCATTCTATAAGGTTGGTGTAACCCTAATATCAAAACCAGAATCAAGAACAATTCCATTGCTTCTCATGAATATAGACACAAAAATCTTTGAGAAAATAGCAAATAGAACTCAGTAATATATGAAAGGAATTATACATCATGACCAAGTGAGGATTATTTCAGTGATATGAACAAAGCTGGCATAATATTTGAAAAGTAATCAATATTATCTATATTAGCAGAATAAAGAAGAAAAATTACATAATCACATCAACTGATGCAGAAAAAGCATTTGACAAAATTGAACACCCATTTTAAAAAATAAAAAAAAACAAGACAAAATAGAAATAATAGGGCACTTTCATATTTGATTTTAAAAAGTATGTAAAAAACTATAGGTAGTATTATATTTTATAGAGAAAGAATGAATTCATTCACTTTTATTTATTTTTGTTCATCCTTACCTGAGGATATTTTTTCCCACTGATTTTTAGAGGAGGGGAAGTGGGAGAAAGAGAGAGAGAGATAGAGAGAAAGAGAGAAAGAGAGAGAGAGAGAAACATCCATGTGAGAAAGACACATGGATTGATTGCCTCCTGTATGCCCTTAGCCAAGGCTGGGGATTGAGCCTGCAACCCAAGTACATGTCCTTGACCAGGAATCAAACCTACAACCCTTCATTGAGCAAGCCGATGATCTAACCACTTAGCTTACCATCCAGGGCCACTTGTAGACTGAAAACACTTTCACCACTGTAATTCAACATACCTCTGGAAATTCTAGCCAGAGCAACAAGGCAAGAAAAGGAAATAAAACCAGAAAGAAGAAATAAAATTCTTCCTATTTGCAGGAGATATGCTAATTTAACTGGAAAATCCCAAGGAATCTACAAAAATTTGTTTAAAATTAGTAAGTTAATTCAACAGGTCACAGGTTAAAAAGTTACCATACAAAAATAATTTGCAATCAGGGAAAAAAATGGCGGCGGAATAGACAGACGTGTTCCGAGCCTTGTCCTGGAGCAGAAAGAAAGAACAGCTGAGGGTCACACTAGGAGTGTTTGTTGGCAAGTTCGGGGACAGCTGAACTCCAGAAGAAGGTGGGAGACTGCTAGACGGGGTTCCCCTGACCTAGCAGCCCCCACTGTGGCTGGGTCCCCTCCCAGAGCTGCGGGCTTGGACGCGGAGTCTGCGCCATCTGGAACCGGAAAGTGGAGCTTATCAGAAGCCTGAGAATCCACAACTGCGGCACCCACGGAACAGCTGCGAGCCCCAGAACAACGCTCGCCAATTGGCACAAACACATGGGTTCAGAGGAGCTCTACACTCCACCACCGAAAGGTCAGATTTCGACTGGGATAAGGTGAGGTCTCTGGTCCCAGCTAGAGAGAGGAACGCACGTTTTGCGGGAGCTGGAGGACCAGGGAAGTCTGTGCCTAGAAAAATCCGTGGCTGTTGGGGCTGGCGTGTTCTGTGAATGTGGAAGGGGGTCCTCAGAGCTGCTAACAGAAGGGCTCTCTAAAAAGCAACCCATTTTGATCTGACATGCAGGGACACACTAAGAATTTCAGGGGTGTGCTAGACTTACGCGCAGCCACGGAGTGTGCACACTTGGGCTTTATCCACTTGAAATTCTTGCTTCTGATTACTAAGCCCAATCAATACATAGGATCACCCAGTTGGGGACACCCTGGGAGACTGCAGGGGAAAGTTGTTTTTCTGGAACCTGGGGATCGGAGCGGGGAGTGACCATCGGAGAGCCAGCTCTGAAGCAGCCCACTCCCACAAACCGGTAGTGAGTGCCACAGGGAAAGAAGGCTCTAACACTGCCTGGAGAGGCCATAGATAAACCCGGAAGTCAATCCAGAAACACTGCCACCCAGGGGCTGAATCACAAATTGACTCTTGTGTAATCAAAAATAAAGGAATATGAATTAAGACACACCGCCTGCTTAAAATCAGGATTGGCTTACATCACTGAAGAGCAGTGGAACGCAGGAAACCGCAATACTGTACGGACTGAGAAACAGGCGTGCCAAACAGAACAACAGAGGAAGTGAATGACCTTCACTACTCCACATTTTATTTTTATATTTTATTTTTTTATTTTTTTATTTTCATTTTTTTTTACATCTTTTACTCAAGACACTAATTTTTTTTCTTTTTTCCTCACTTGATTTTACCTTTTTAATTATTACATTTTTATTTTCAATCCGTATTATTACTACTGCTTTTTTATCTTTTTTTTTTTTAAGTGTCATTTTATTTTCTCTTCATTTTATTTTGGGATTAATGTTCTACATTCTATTTTTATCTTTCCTTTAGCATCATTTTACTCTATCTCAACTCTACCTTTATGCCATCACTCTCTTCCTCACTTTTCCCTTTTCGGTGTCCTGTTTATCTTACCCCTTTCCTGCTTTAGATTTTCCCTATTCTTTCTGTTTACCCCTTGTTAAAATTACACCCTACTTATATATCTAATCTCCAATCCCCTGCTCCAAGTCCATACACACCTCTCTCTTCGCTGTCTTAACTATCCAAAAAATTGTTTTTCTCTCTGTCCTTTTGTTGTTGTTCGCTTGAATGTAGATTATATCGTATTTTTATGCTTTTTTGTGAGATTGTTTTGCTTATTCTTCTTTTGTTTATTTTTTTGTTTGTTTAGTGCTTCTGTCTTCCCTTGCCTCACTCAATATTAGTTGGTGTTGTAGTTTGTATTAATCTCCAGGTACTTGTTGCTGGCATTTGCTGGGATAAGTGATTGTTCTATTGAAGTTTTATCCCCAATATATATAGTCTGTTTCCCTTTCTCTCTTAGTCTCTTTCTTGTCTATCTTACTTTTTTTTTCTTCCTTTATTCCGTTTTCCCAATTTCATTTTGACACTCCTTTTTTTCTTTTGCTTCTTCTTTCTTTCTTTTTCCTCTTCTTCTTTCTCTCCTATCCCCTAATTTGCCTTTCTCTGGTGGTCACCTTTATTGGAGGTTATTAATATCGTGAATACATTTCTGTTCAGTGCTTTGTGTGTTGTACCTGGTAGTGCTGTATTTTGTGCCTTTAAATCAACGCAGGAGAGAGAGAACTACATAACCAGACATCCAGAGAAGAGAGACCATGGGGAGACAAAGAAACAGCCTGAATATGAAAGAAAAGCAGGCATCACCAGAAAAGGAAGTAAATGAAATGGAGGCAAGCAACCTTCCAGAGAAAGAATTCAGAGAAATGGTCATAAGGTGGCTGAAAAGAATGGAAGACAAATTCGACAATATGAGCAAGAACCAAGAGGAAATGAAGAAGAACCAAGAAGAAATGAAAAATGACATCGCTGCTGTAAAGAACTCAATAGAAAGCATCAAGAGTAGACTAGAAGAAGCAGAGGACCGCATCAGTGAGCTAGAAGACAAGATGGGAAAAAATACACAAGTAGAGCAACTTCTAGAAAAAAAAATAAAAAGGCAGGAGGAGAGCCTAAGGGAACTTTGGGACAACACGAAACAAAACAACATCTGCATAATAGGGGTTCCAGAAGGAAAGGAAGCTGAGCAAGGAATAGAAAACCTGTTTGAAGAAATAATGACAGAAAATTTCCCTGATATAGAGAAGAAAAAACCCACACAAATCCAAGAAGCTCACAGAGTCCCAAGCAAAATGAACCCCAAAAGACCAACGCCAAGGCACATTATAATTAAATTGGCAAACACCAACGACAAAGTAAGAATTTTAAAAGCGGCAAGAGAGAGATAGAAAGTTACATACAAAGGAACCCCCATCAGACTAGCAACTGATTTCTCAACAGAAACACATCAGGCCAGAAGGGAATGGAATGAAATACACAAAGTCATGCAAAGGAAGGGTCTCAATCCAAGAATACTGTACCCAGCAAGGCTATCAATCAAAATTGAAGGTGAAATCAGGAGCTTCACAGACAAAAAAGGACTAAGGGAATTTATTACCACCAAACCAGCAATGCAAGAAATGCTAAAGGGTCTGCTGTAAAAAAAAAAAAAAAAGAAAAGAAATAGGAAGCAAAGAAGGAACACAGGTGTAAAGAATAAGAATGGCAACAAATAAGTACCTATCAATAATAACTTTAAATGTAAATTGATTAAATGCCCCAATCAAAAGACATAGGGTAACGGATTGGATAAGAAAACATGACCCATATATCTGCTGTCCACAAGAAACCCAACTCAGAAAAAAAGACGCACACAGACTGAGGGAGAAGGGATGGAAAAAGGTTTTCCAGGCAAATGGAACTGAAAAAAAAGCTGGGGTAGCAATACTTATATCTGACAAATTAGATCTCAAACTGAAGGACATAACAAGAGATAAGGAAGGCCACTTCATAATACTAAAGGGAGCAATCCAACAAGAAGAAATAACTCTGGTAAACATATTACGCACCCAATACAGGAGCACCCAAATACATAAAAAAACTCCTGGAAGATATCAAGGGAGAGATTGACAGCGATACAATCATAGTAGGAGACTTTAATACCCCACTATCACCACTGGACAAATCCTCTAAACAAAAAATCAGCAAAGAAACATCAATCCTAAATGACTCACTAGACCAGATGGAATTAATTGAGATCTTCAGAACATTTCACCCCAAAGCCACAGAATATACATTCTTCTCAAGTGCACATGGGTCATTTTCAAAGATAGACCATATGTTGGGTCATAGGCAAAGTCTCTTCAAATTCAAGAAGATAGAAATCATATCAAGCATCTTCTCAGATCACAGTGGCATAAAACTGGAAATCAACTACAATAAAAAACAATCTAAAAAATTCAAACACATGGAGACTAAACAGCATGCTATTAAACAATGACTGGGTTACCGGAGAGATCAAGGAAGAAATAAAAAACATCATGGCAACAAATGACAAGGAAAACACAACAATCCAAAATCTATGGGACACAGCGAAAGCAGTCTTGAGAGGGAAATTCATAGCTCTACAAGCCTACTGCAAAAAACAAGAAACAATGGTAATAAATTACCTAACCCTACAACTCAAAGAGTTAGAAAGAGAGCAACAAGAAAAGCCCAGTGTAAGCAGAAGGAAGGAAATAATAAAGATCAGAGCAGAGATAAATGACATTGAGACCAAAAAAACAATACAAAAGATCAACAAAACCAAGAGCTGATTCTTTGAAAGGATAAACAAGATTGATGAACCTCTAGCCAGGCTCACCAAGAAGCAAAGAGAGAGGACCCAAATAAACAAAATCAGAAATGAAAGAGGTGAAATAACAACAGACCCCACCAAAATACAAAGGATTGTTAAAAAATACTATGAACAACTCTATTCCAACAAACTGGACAACCTGGAGGAAATGGACATATTCCTCGAAAAATATAACCTTCCAAAACTCAATCGGGAAGAATCTAAACATCTCAATAGGCCAATAGCTATGGAAGAACTTGAAGCAGTCATCAAAAAGCTTCTGGCAAACAAAAGCCCGGGGCCAGACGGCTTCACAGGGAAGTTTTACTAAACATTCAAGGAAGAACTAAAACCTATCCTCCTCAGACTATTCCAAAAAATTCAAGAGGAAGGAACACTACCAAGATCCTTCTATGAAGCCAGCATCACCCTAATACCAAAACCAGATAAAGACAACACAATGAAGGAGAATTACAGGCCAATATCCCTCATGAACATAAATGCCAAAATCCTCAACAAAATTCTAGCAAATCGGATCCAGCAGTACATCAGAATGATCATACACCATGACCAAGTAGGGTTTATCCCAGGAATGCAAGGATGGTACAATATCCGCAAATCAATAAATGTGATACATCACATAAACAAATTGAGAGATAAAAATCACATAGTCATATCAATTGATGCAGAAAAAGCATTTGACAAAATCCAACACCCTTTCTTGATAAAAACTCTCAACAAGATGGGAATAGAAGGATCATACCTCAACATAATAAAAGCTATATATGATAAACCCACAGCTAACATCATACTCAATGGGCAAAAACTAAAACCATTTCCCCTGAGAACATGAACAAGACAAAATGCCCACTCTCACCACTCCTGTTTGACATAGTACTGGAAGTATTAGCCATTGCAATTAGACAAGAAGAAGAAATAAAAGGCATCCAAATTGGAAAAGAAGAAGTAAAGCTGTCCTTATTTGCAGATGACATGATATTGTACATAAAAAACCCGAAAGACTCCATCAAAAAACTAACAGACTTAATAAATGAATTCGGCAATGTAGCAGGATACAAAATTAACACCAAGAAATCTATGGCATTTCTATACACCAAGAGTGAACTTACAGAAAGAGAGACTAAAAAAGCAATCCCATTTACCATCGCTCCAAAAAAATTAAGATACTTAGGAATAAACCTAACCAAGGAGGTAAAAGACCTATATGCGGAAAACTACAGGACACTGAAAAAAGAGATAGAGGAAGATGTAAACAGATGGAAGAACATACGATGTTCATGGATTGGTAGAATCAACATCATCAAAATGTCCATACTACCCAAAGCAATCTATAGATTCAATGCTCTCCCCATTAAAATACCAACAGCATATTTCACAGACCTAGAATGAACTCCCCAATAATTCATCTGGAATAAAAAAAGACCCCGAATATCCACAGCAATCCTGAGAAAAATGAATAAAGTAGGAGGGATCTCAATACCAGATTTCAAGCTGTATTACAAAGCCACTGTCCTCAAAACAGCCTGGTACTGGCACAAGAACAGACATATAGATCAATGGAATAGAATAGAGAATCCAGATATAGACCCAAACCAATATGCGCAATTAATATTTGACAAAGGAGGCATGAGCATACAATGGAGTCAAGACAGTCTCTTCAATAAATGGTGTTGGGAAAATTGGACAGATACATGCAAAAAAATGAAACTAGATCACCAACTTACACCATACACAAAAATAAACTCAAAATGGATACAGGACTTAAATATAAGATGGGAAACCATAAAAATACTAGAGGAATCCACAGGCAGCAAAATCTCAGACATATGCCAAAAGAACTTTTTCACTGATACTGCCCCTAGGGCAATGGAAGCCAAAGAGAAAATAAACAAATGGGACTACATCAAAATAAAAAGTTTTTTCACAGCAAAAGAAATCATCAACAAAACAACAAGAAACCCCACTTTATGGGAGAACATATTTGCAAATGTTATCACTGATAAAGGTTTAATCTCCAACATCTACAGGCAGCTTATACAACTTAATAAAAGGAAGATAAATGATCCAATAAAAAAAATGGGCAACGGACCTAAATAGAATCTTTTTGAAAGAAGACAGAAGGAAGGCCAAGAGACACATGAAAACATGCTCAAAGTCACTAATTATCCGAGAGATGCAAATCAAAATGACAATGCGATACCATCTCACACCTGTCAGAATGGCTATCATCAACAAATCAACAAACGACAAGTGTTGGTGAGGATGCGGAGAAAAAGGAACCCTCGTGCACTGCTGGTGGGAATGCAGACTGGTGCAGCCACTGTGGAGAACAGTATGGAGTTTCCTCAAAAAACTGAAAATGGAACTCCCATTTGACCCAGTAATCCCACTCCTAGGAATATAGCCTAAGAAGCCAGAAACACCAATCAGAAAGGATATATGCACCCCTATGTTCATATCAGCACAATTTACAATAGCTAAGATTTGGAAATAGCCTAGGTGCCAGTCAGCAGATGACTGGATCAGAAAACTATGGTACATCTACACAATGGAATACTATGCTGCCATAAAAAAGAAGGAATTACTACCATTTGTAGGCACCTGGATGGAATTAGAGAACATTATGCTAAGTGAAATAAGCCAGTCAATGAAAGAAATGATCTCACTCATTTGGGGATAATGAAAAACATTATAAACTGATGAACAAAAAGATAGATACAGAGGCAGTAATGCATCAAACAGACTGTCAAATTACAGCGGTAAGGTTAGGGAGAGGTGGGGGAATTAAGAGATCAACTGAAGGACTTATATGCATGCATAGAAGAGTAACCAACGGATGCAAAACATTGGGGGTGAGGGCATGTATGGGAGTGGGGTGGGGGGGCAATGGTAAGAAATGTACACATATAATACCTTAATAAAAAAAAATAAAAAATAATTTGCAATCCTATCTAATAAAAGAGTAATATGCAAATTGACCATCACTCCAACACACAAGATGGCCCCCCCATGTGGTCAAAGATGGCCACCCCCATGTGGACACAAGATGGCCAACAGGGAAGGGCAGTTGTGGGCGATCAGTCCAGCAGGGGAGAGCAGTTAGGGGTGACTGGGCCAGCAGAGGAGGGCAGTTGGGGGAGACTGAGTCTGCAGGGGAAGGAAGTTAAGGGTGACCAGGCTGGCAGAGGAGGGCAGTTGGGGGGGAGCAGGCCTGCAGGGGAGGGCAGTTGGGAGGGACCAGGTCTGCAAGGGAGGGCAGTTGGGGCAATCATGCCTGCAGGGGAGGGCAGTTAGGGGTGACTGGGCTGGCAGAAGAGGGCAGTTGTGGGCGACTAGGCCTGCAGGGGAGGGCAGTTGGGAGTGACCAGTCCTGCAAGTGAGGGCAGTTGGGCAGGACCAGGCCTGGAGGGTAGGGCATTTGGGAGGGACAAGGCCTGCAGGGGAGGGCAGTTAGGGGCAACCAGGTCTGTAGCAGAGGACAGTTAGGGGGGACCAGGCCAGTAGGGTAGGGCAATTAAGGGCAATTGGGCCAGCAGGGGAGCAGTTAGGTGTCAATCAGGCTGGCAGGGGTGTGGTTAAGGGGTGATCTGGCTGGCAGGCAGAAGCAGTTAGGGGCAATCAGGCAGGCAGGCAGGTGAGCGGTTGGGAGCCAGCAGTCCTGGATTGTGAGAGGGATCCCAGATTGGAGACAGTGCAGGCTGGGCTGAGGGACACCTCCCCACCCCCCCATGCACGAATTTCATGCACTGGGCTTCTAGTTTTATATATTAGCCATGAACACATGGAACCCAAAGGGAGGAAGGAAGGAAGAAAGGAAGGAAGACTTTGATGTAAGTTTAACAAAATGTGCAGTGCTTTGATGCTGAAGGCTACAGAACTGATAAGAGCTAAATAAATAGTCATATTGTGTTCATTGAAGAGTTAACATAGTAAAGATGTTTATTCCACCTAAATTAATATACAGATCTACTTATAAGTACTATAAAAATTTCAGCAAGTTTTTTTTGTAAACATAGAAAAGATTATTGTAAATTTTATATGGAAAAGCAAAGGAACAAGAAGAGCTAAAAATAATTTTCAAAAAGAAGAATAAAGTTCAAGTAATCCATCTACCTTATTTCTACACCTATTTATAGCTATAGTAGTTAAGACTGCATGGAAATTAGCATGGGAATAGATACATAAATCGTTAGAACAGAATAAAGAACGAGAAATATAGCTGCACAAATATATCCAATTTATTAAAAGCAAAGTTGCTAAAGCAATAAAATGAGGAAGGATAGTCATTTTAACAAATGTTGTGGAGCAGTTGGACATACATAGGTAAAAAATGAGTCACAACTTAGGTCTCATATTCTATTAAAATTTACCTCAAATGAATCACACATCCTATATAATAAAGAGCTAATATGCAAATGGTTGTCATGCCCTCATGCTCTCACGCCCTAGTGCCCTTGCACTGGGGCCAGGGGACCTGAGGCCAGGCCAGGGGACCTGAGGCTGTGCCCCCTGCCCCGACACCAGGACAGCGGACCTGAGGCCATGACCCCCACCCCGGCTCCAGGCCGGGGGACCAGAGGCTGTACAGGGGGACCTGAGGCCATGCCCCCCATCTGGTGCTGGACAGGGGACCTGAGGCCATGCCCCCCACCTAGCAGGGCTTGATGGGGGACCTGAGGCTGCGCCCCCCACCAGGCGGGGCTTGATGGGGGATCTGAGGCTGCGCCCCCCACTTGATGCTGGGCCAGGGGATCTGAGGCTGCACTCCCTGCCCTGTGGGGCTTGACGGGGGTGTGGCCATCCAGGTCTGGGTCTCACGTGATTTTGAGGTGCACACGGGTGGGCAGAGACTTGACTCTGGGTCCTGCGGTGTGCCCCAGAGTCTGACTGGAGGGAGATTTTCATATACATTTTACTAATTTTCTTTCATCTCTGACAATTCTATTATAGAGAAAGGGCAAATAGCAATATTAAAATATTTTCTCTAATTAATTCCCTTTTAATGTGCACAAATTTTGTGCACTGGGCCATTAGTTTAACTATAAAATGTAACAATATAAAAATTTTAGAGAAAACTTTGAAGAAGGTCTTTGGAATCTAGGGCTAGCAAAGTACTCTTGGCTTTTAGACCTGACACCAAATAGCACAATCCATATTAGGAAAAAATGACAATTTGGACTTGCCCAAAATTTAAAATTTTGTTCTGGGAAAAATTATTTTAGTAGTATAGAGAAAAAATAAACTGTAGAGTAAGGAAAAATTATTGCAGAGCACATATCCAACAACTAGTATTTAGAATATATAAAATCTCTCAAAACTTAACACTCAAATTTTTTAAATTAGAAAATGGGCAAAGATATCAAGAGATTTTTATTTTTCAAAGAGAAAATAGACATTTAATCTACAAAAATGCCTCATTTAGTGACGGGATACTTTCTGAAAAATGTATTAATTGATTTTGTCATTATGCAAACTTCATATAGTACACTGACACAACCTAGATGGTACTTTTATACAACAGACAGGTCAACACCAGCACCATTACAAACACTGGAGTAATGCATGCTGATGGCCATTAGGGTGGCTATGATATCACTAGGTGAAAGGAATTTTTCAGCTCCATTATAATTTTATGGGACCACTGTTGTATATTTGGTCCATGGTTGAACAAAATGTCATTATATGGCATATTATTGTACATATAAGAGAATACAGATAAGCACATAAAAATATAGTCAACATAATTACCCATTAGAGAAATGTACATTAAATGAAACATCAATGCAATGAAACATCAATACCCATTTATTAGTATTTATGACACCTAAAAGAAAAATTGTGACAACACCAAATGTTGGCCAAGGTGTGTAGAAACCAGATCACTCATACATTGTGAGGGGGAATGTAACTGATAGAGACACTCTGGAAAAGTTAGACAGCTTTTTAAAAAGCTTAACACACAACTACCATATGACCCAGCAATTGCAATCCTGGGCATTTATCCCAGAGAACTGAAAGTTTATGTTCACACTAAAACCTATAGACAAATATGTATAGCAACTTTATTTATAATCACCAAAACAATACAACCTAGATGTACTTCAACAAGTAAAAACACCCATACCATACCACAACCAGGATTAACATTTAGAGAATTATGCTGAGTGGAAAAAGCCAATTCCAAAAGATTACATTATGTTTGATTACATTTATATAATGCTATTGACATGACAAATATAGAAATAGAGAGTAGATTAATGGTTTTCAGAGATTAAAGGGGTGGGAGAAAGAGAAGTAGGTGTGGCTATAGTTGGGCAACATGAGGAATCCTTGTGGTTATGGCAATGTTCTCCATCTTTTGTTGCAGATGCTTTACATATATTAATTAATTTAAATCTCACAGTACCTGTATGATGTGGATGTTGTTACTCTTCTCATTTTACAAATGGTACTGCTATGGACAGACTTTCATTTACTTGACCAAGATTACACACCACTAAGTGTTGTAGATGGGATTCAAAAAATCTAAATAGTTTATATTTTTATGCTTCCTCTATTACAGAATAAGATGATAGACATAAGTCTAAATATTTTATACTGGTTATAATAAAATTGCAAATATAATAAGCTTTTTCAATTAAACTAAAGTATCTTAGTTCCAATTATAAAACAAAACAAACTACTAGTTAAGAAGAACATATCTTACTTAATAATAGACAAACATGTAAATTGACCGTACCTCCACTACACCCATAGCCAATCAGAGTGAGTATGCAAATTAACCCAACAAAGATGGCGGTTAATTTGCATACATAGGCACCCAGCGCCCGGGTCCCGGGAACATCCTGGCACCCAGGTCACTCTGAGGTAAGCCCCGCATGGGCCCTGAGCAGCCTGGTAAGGGCCTGAGCCCGGGGGCTCCTGGGCAGGGCCAAGCCTGCGATCAGAGCTGAGGGGGCAGGGGAGGAGCCAGCGATTGGAGGGAGATGGGGGTCCCCTGCCCAGGCTGAAAGCCTCGGCCAGAAGCTTTAGGCCTGGGCAGGGCTCAGCCAGCGATTGGTGTGAACTACAGAGGAAACACCTTTTCTGACTGCTCATTGGCTAAGCTCCCTGTTTGCCACTGGTAATATTCTTAGTAACTTGGGTAATAAGAATCCAAAAAGGTGATCTAGGGTTTTTCCACCACACTTCTGGAGAAAAATCGAAGGCCCACTGCTGGAGGGCTAAGAAATGTCATATCCTGCCCTAGCTGGTTTTGCTCAGTGGATAGAGCCTCGACCTGCCGACCGCAGGGTCTGAGTTCAGTTCTGATCAAGGGCATGTACCTAGGTTGCAGGCTCCTCCCTGGCTGGGGCCCAGGTCAGGGCTCATGCAGGAGGCAACCAATCAAAGTGTTCCTCTCACTTTGATGTTTCTCTCTCTCTTTTCCTTTCTCTTCCACATTCTCTAAAAGTCAATGGAAAGATATCCTCAGGTGAGGATAAAAAAAAAAAGAAAGAAAGAAATGTCATATCCTATGAAGGCACATCTTGAAAAGGCCTAAAGAAACTTGTCATTTTTTCATGGTGAAAGGACTGGAGTCCGTGTTGATGAAAACACCTTGGTGGCTGTGGTGACTGGCAGTGGCTGCAGCAGCGGGGTGATGGGGCTGGTGCCTTCCCCTGATCAGCTTGGTCGCCTCCCACAAAGGGAGGCTAGACTGCGGCTTAGGCCCACTCCCCGTGGGGAGTGGGCCTAAGCCATCAGTAGGACATCCCCTGAGGGCTCCCAGACTGTGAGAGAGGGCAGGTTGGGCTGAGGGACCCCCCCACCCCAGTGCATGAATTTCATGTACCAGGCCCCTAGTAAGTTATAAATGTAAAAGAAATCATGCAACATTGCATAAGGCCAATATAAACAAAATTGAATCAGATGATAATTACAATAGTTACACTAGGCAAAATAAAGTCAAGGCAAAAAATTAAAAAAGATTGTGATAATATTTGGTAATAATATAGAGTAAAGTCACAACATAGAAAGAACTGCCAGAGACTTTTCCAGTGTTAATAATATGTCTTTGAATCATAAACCTTAATTAATAGAAATACAAGAGCCAAACAGAAAAATTGTAATGCTGAAGACAGTCCTTCATACAAATAGACAAAAACAAATAACAATATAAACAAATGTTTTTATAAATTTTAATTTAAAAATTCTAATATTCTGTGGCCCTCAAGAGGAGGATGTAATAATTGAGTGGATCCAAACATCTGGTCTCCTGAAAAAATTACATTTCTGTGAAACACTTAATTGACATTCTGGTTACACATTTCAGTTTTAATTACTGAAAGTCAGCCTCCCTGTACTGAAAATACCATGGAAAATATTAAACACCAATTATGAATCTATTCAGGGGAGAACAAAAAGCTAAGGTGAATGCTTCATCGTTATGCTATTGTGGTGTCGCCAGCCAGTTGCTCCTCACTGGCCCCTCCTCATCTATAGAGCAGCTTTAATTCAAAGCTTCTAGGAGTTATAAGAAAGCCATCCCAATGAAGAATTTCAGAGGGATTTTTTAACCTACATTCTTTATGGAGCATAGTTTATTCAACCAGTCTCCATGCTTTGGTTTGTTTTCAGACTTTTGCATCTATAAATAAGGCTGTATTATTAACCTTCAAAACACATTGTTGTGTATTATTTCAAGATATCTTTAACATGACACTCCTTCAAAATTTTGAAGTTTGATGGGTTTTATCAGGAATTGAGACTACATTTTAAATATTATAAAAATAATCTGTTTTTTTGTTTGTTTTAAAATCTCAAGTTATA
This sequence comes from Plecotus auritus, assembly GCF_963455305.1. Taxonomy (NCBI): domain Eukaryota; kingdom Metazoa; phylum Chordata; class Mammalia; order Chiroptera; family Vespertilionidae; genus Plecotus; species Plecotus auritus. Next base: position 138,661,303 of record NC_137772.1, on the reverse strand, counting down.
CTACAATTTATGTCCCCTTTTCAGTTATGCTATGGAAACAAAGAAATTAAATCCAAATATAGGTGATGATAGATAGATGATAGATAGATAGATAGATAGATAGATAGATGATAGATAGATAATAGATAGATATAGATAAACAGATAGGTACATTATTCCACTCTAGAGCCTGTCGAAAGCAACAAATAACAGTATGAAGTAACTGTCACTTGGGACAGAAATAGGTAGTTACTTTAAAAAATCCAGTTCCTCTTCTTACCAGACATAAAATTAAACCACATTCCCTTGTGGGTAGATGAGAACTTTGCCTGAGTAACATTTAATGGGATGAGTAGAAGTGCTACTTCCAGGCCTGGTGCATATAATCCTTTTAAGCATGATCACTGTTGTTTATTCTCCACTTCAGTGGTCCTCAAAGTGTGGTCCCCAGATGAGCAGCAACATCACTTGGGTCAGTGCTGGAAATGCAAATACTTGGGCTTCATCCCTGATCTGTTGAATTAGAAATTCTTCAGAGTAGATGAGCAATTTTTCTTCTAACATACTTCCAGGTAGCAGGGCCATAATGAGGAAGATACCTAGATTTCTGAATGTCATGTGGAAGGCCAAACTCTAATCAGGAACACCTTTATTTGTCTTCAACTTTGACAAGAGGTGATATATTATTTCTAATTAAGACACTTATAGCAATAGAAATATATTAGTGACTTCTTCAATTTATTTTTTCAATATCCTATAGTTTTCCAAATACAGGTCTTTTACCTCCTTGGTTAAGTTTATTCTGAGGTATATTTTGTTGTTGTTGCAATGATATATGGGATTGTTTTTTTCAGTTTATCTTTCTGAGAGGTCATTTTTGGTAAATAAAAATGCCATTAATTTTCTGGATGTTGTCGAATTCATTTACTAAGTCTAGTAATTTCCTGGTGGAATCTTTAGGGTTTTCTATGGACAATGTAATGTCATCTTTGAATAATAACAGTTTCATTTCCTTCTTTTCAATTTGGATGCCTTTTATCTCTTTTTGTCTGATCACTGTGGCTAAGACTTCCAGTACTATTTTGAATAAGAGTGGTGAATGTGAACATCCCTGTCTTGTTCCTGTTCTTAAGGGAAACACTTTTAGTTTTTGCCCATTGAGTATGATGTTGGCTATAAGTTTGTCATATATGGCATTTATTATGTTGAGGTAGGATCCCTCTATTCCCACTTTACTGAGAGTTTTTATCAAAAAAGGGTGCTGGATTTTGTCAAATGCTTTTTCTGCATCTATTGATATGATCATGTGGTTGTTTAGCTTTCATTTTGTTTATATGATATATCACATTTATTGATTTACGAATACTGTACCCACCTTGCATCTCTGGAATAAAACCACTTGTCCATGGTGTATGATTTTTGCTGTATATTGCTGTATCCAATTTGCTAACATTTTGTTAAGGATTTTAGCATCTATGTTCACCAGAATATTGGTCTCTAATTTATTTTCTTTATCTGTTTTTGCAATTAGAATAATGCTGGCTTCATTAAAGGGGCTTGTAAGTGTTCCTTCCTATTGGATTTTCTGGAATAGTTTGAGGAGAATAGTTCTTTTTTGAATGTTTGGTAAAATTCTCCTGTAAGTCCATCTGGTCCAGGACTTTTGTTTGCGGGGAGTTTTTAAATTACCATTTCAATTTCATTAGTTTTATTGGCCTATTCAGGTTTTCTGTTCTTCCTAACTGAGTTTTGGAAGATTGTATGTTTCTAGAAATTTGTCCATTTCACCCAAGTTGTCCAGTTTATTGGCATGTAGTTGTTTATGGTATTTGCTTAGAATCCTTTGTATTTCTTGGTGTCTCTCGTTATGTCACCTCTTTCATTTCTGTTTTTATTTATTTGGGTCCTCTCTCTTTGTTTCTTGATGAGTCTGACTAAGGGTTTATCAATCTTGTTTATCTTTTCAAAGAACCAGCTCTTAGATCAACTGATCTTTTGTACTTTTTTTTTTAGTCTCTATGTCATTTATTTCCACTCTGATTTTTATTATTTCCTTTCTTCTACTTCCTCTGGGGTTTCCTTGCTATTATCTTTCCAATTCATTTTGTTGTAGGATTAAATAGTTTATTCACATTTATTCTTATTTCTTGGGGTAGTAATGCTATGAACTTCCCTCTCAGGACTGCTTTCGCTGTGTTCCATAGGTTTTGGGTGGTTGTGTGTTTATTTTCATTTGTATCCAGGAAGTTTTTAATTTCTTGCTTGATCTCATTGGTAATCCCCTCATCCTATCTAATAAAGAGGGAATATGCTAATTGACCATCACTCTGTCATAAAGATGGCTGCACCCACAGCTGAGGCCAAGTTCCCATCAGGAGCCTTAACCAGCAATCAGCAGGGACCTGAGGCTATGCCCTCCCCTTGACAGGGGACCTGAGGCCATGTCCCCCACCCGGGAGTCAGGCTGGGGGACCTCAGGGTGCACCCCCCACCCTAGTGCCAGGCCAGGGGACCTGAGGCCATTCCCCCCTCCTGGCAGGGCTTGACGGGGGACCTCAAGGTGAGCTTCCTGTACTGGTGCCGGGCTAGGGGACCTCAGGCTGCTCCCCCTGCCCCAGTGCCAGGCCAGGGGACCTCAGGCCATGCTCCCCACCAGGTGGGGCTTGACAGGGGACTTCAGGTCATGCCCCCCACCCCGGCATCAGACCGGGGAACCTCAGACTGCACCCCCTGCCTGGTGGGGCTTGACGGGAAACCTCAGGCCATGCCCCCCACCCAGCACCGGGCCAGGGGACCTGAGGCTATGCCCCCTGCCTGGCAGGGCTTTGATAAGGGTGTGACTGGCCAGGTCTGGATCTAGGCCAATGAGGGGGGGCAGCCGGGTCTGGGTCTCACGTGATTTTGAGGCGCATGTGGGTCGGCAGGGACTTGACTCTGAGCCCTGTGGTGTGCCCCAGACTCTGACAGGGGCAGAAGGAAGGTTTTCATATATACTTTACTATTTTTCTTTCATCTCTGACACTTCTATTATAGAGACAGGGCAAATAGCAATATTAAAATATTTCCTCTAATTAGTTCCCTTTGAATGTGCACGGATTTCGTGCACTGGGCCACTAGTTGTTTAATAACATGCTATTTAGCCTCCACGTATTTTAGTGTTTTTGAATTCTATTATTGTATTGATTTCTAACTTTATGCCATTGTAATCTGAGAAGATACTTGGTATGATATAAATCTTCTTGAATTTGCATAGATGTGTTTTGTGTCCTAATAAATAAGTAAATAGAAGACACAAACAAATGGGAGAGTATTTCATGTTTATGGATTGGAGGAATTAACATTATTAAAAATGTCCATACTACCCAAAGCAATTGATAGATTCAACACAATCCCTATTAAATACCAATGGCATACTTCACAGAACTAGAACAGTTAATCCAAACATTTATATGGAATCATAAAAGAGCCCAAATAGCTGCAATCTTGAGAAAGAAGAACAAAGTTGGGGGGAATCATAATACCAGGTATCAAACTATACTACAAAGCCACTGTAATCAAAACAGCCTGGTAAAGTGGCATATAGACTAATGGAACAGAGACCCCATAAATTGACCTACACCATTATGGTCAATTAATATTTTACTAAGGAGGCTAGAACATACAATGGACTAAAGACTGTCTCTTCAACAAATGGTGCTAGGGAAACTGGACAGACATCTGTAAAAAGATGAAACTGGACCATCCACTTACACCATACACAAAATTAACTCAAAATGGATAAAAGATTTAAATGTAAGTCATGAAACCATAAAATTCCTAGAAGAAAGCATAGGCAGTAAAATATCAGACATCTCATGTAGCAGAAGTTTTGCCAATACATCTCCTAGGGCAGCGGTCGGCAAACTGCGGCTCGCGAGCCACATGTGGCTCTTTGGCCCCTTGAGTGTGGCTCTTCTACAAAGTACCATGTGCGGGCGCACACGTACAGTGTGATTGAAACTTCGTGGCCCATGCGCAGAAGTCGGTTTTTGGCTCTCAAAAGAAATTTCAATCGTTGTACTGTTGATATTTGGCTCTGTTGACTAATGAGTTTGCCGACCACTGTCCTAGGGCAATAGAAACAAAGGAAAAAATAAACAAGTGGGAATATATAAAAATCTTCTGCACAGCAAAAGAAACCACCATCAAAATGAAAAGGGAATCCATTGTATGGGAGAACATATTTTTCAATGATACATCTGGTAAGGTATTAATCTCTAAAATATGTAAAGTATGCTTACAACTCAACGAAAGGAAGACAGCCCTAGCTGGTTTGGCTCAGTGGATAGAGCGTCAGCCTGCAGACTGAAGGGTCCCAGGTTTGATCCTGGTCAAGGGCACATGTTCCAGTTGCAGGCTCAATCCTGGTGGGGGGTGTGCAGAAGGCAGCCGATCAATGATTCTCTCTCATCATTGATGGTTCTCTCTCTCCCTTCCTCTCTGAAATCAATAAAAATATTTCTTTGAAAAGGAAGACAAACACTTAAATTAAAAAATGGGTGGAGGACCTGAATAGACACTTCTCCAAATAGGACATACGAATGGCCAAAAGATAATATGAAAAAAGGCTCAAAGTCATTAATCATCAGAGAAATGCAAATTAAAACCACAATGAAATATCACCTCACACCTGTCAGAATGGCTACCATCAATAAATCAACAAACAAGTGCCAGCGAGGATGTGGAGAATAGGAACATTAGTGCACTGCTGGTGGGAATGCAGACTGGTGCAGCCACTGTGGAGAACAGTATAAAATTTCTTCAAAAAATTAAAAATGGAACTCCCATTTGACTCAGCAATCCCACTTCTGGGAATATATCCTAAAAACCCCAAAACACCAATCAGAAAGAATATATACACCACTCTGTTTACAGCAGCTAAGGTTTGGAAATAGCCCAAGTGCCCATCAGTAGATGAGTGGATAAAAAAGCTGTAAGACATTTACACAATGGAATACTTTGCAGCTGTAAATAAAGAAGGGTCTCGTATGCTTTGGGACAGCATAGATGGATCTGATGATTATTATGCTAAGTGAAATAAGACAATCTGAGAAAGACAAATATCACATGATCTCACTTATTTGTGGAATCTAATGAACAAAATGAATTGACCAACAAAATAAGACGCAAAGCCTGGAGGCATGGAACAGATTGACACACCTCCATGTGGGGTGGGGAGATGAGGAGAGATCAACCAAAGATCTTATATATTTATATCCATAGCCCGTGAACATGAACAATAAGGTGATGAAGACCTGGTGTGGTGGATAAAGGCTGGGCAGAAGATGGGTAAGGGGGGATGTGAGACACCTATAATACTGTCAATAATAAAATAAAAATAAAACAATATTTTAGTGATAAATATTTTCATCCTTTGGTGGATATGGCTAAAATCCATTAACAGTGTTCCTTCTAGACATCACAGTATAGTTATAGTTGGGGTTGTATGAGCAGCCATCTTCTGGTATATAAAAAAAAGTAAAGAAACAAAGATGGTGAATATCTGAGATTCACTTAATAACCCAGGATTCTAGACACTCTGGCTCTTTGTTTGATAATTTTCTCTTCCTTTTTTTTTAAAAAAGTAGTTTCTGTAGAAATGGAAAGCTGCTCTTACCTCTAATACATATTGGTCAACCCAGAAAGATGATGTAATATTTCCGTTAATGCTAGAGAAAAGTAATGATGTCAGCTTTCCACAGTACTTTGTGTAGCAAGCTGTTTCCATTTTTTAACATTGATTGACACTACTAGGGTGCCTGATAATATAAACCAAAAATATTTAATAATAAGAAGAAGTAGTGCTGAAACCGGTTTGGCTCAGTGGATAGAGGGTCGGCCTGAGGACTCAGGGGTCCCGGGTTCGATTCTGGTCAAGGGCATGTACCTTGGTTGCGGGCACATCCCCAGTGGGAGGTATGCAGGAGGCAGCTGATTGATGTTTCTCTCTCATCGATGTTTCTAGCTCTCTATCCCTCTCCCTTCCTCTCCGTAAAATATCAATAAAATATATTTAAAAAAAAAAAAAAGAAGTAGTTATCAACTGGGGAATAAAACAAGTCTGTTCTGTATATTTTGCCAAAATATATTTTGGAGCAAGGTGCAGGTATATTTATGTGGCTATAATATATGTTATGAAATGTGAGATAGATATGCCATCAAAACTTTTATAAAGGCAGAAACCAAGCTTTGTTAGGTGCATATAAATTTTTTATATTCCCTTCTGGATATTATTAGTTATTTTTCACTTGACTATCTCAAAAATACTGCAATGGGTACAATTTCATCTTTATAAAATGATTTTATATGTCATTGAGTCAGAAAGGTCTATACAGGATTGATTATCAAGGATAATTAAACATTACATTCAAATTACATTTGGTTCAGTAATTATCCTCCTTCTGGGACCTTTGGTTGAATACACACCATTCATACAGTTCATGTCCATTTCAAACAACCTTATGAATTTAGTTTCATTTTGCATGAGAATGTACTAATCACTTTCAATCAGTGACTCAGGAATATATCATCTTCTTATGTGCTAACTGTAGTGAGACACACTGTCTTTCACTTAAAGTAATTTGTCATTAATCTTGCTATTCAAAGCAAAAGGGAAAAGGCCATTGCCATAGAGTTGAGAACATTTAAAATACAAATGAGAAGCCCTAGCTGATGTGGCTCAGTTGGTTGAATTTATTCCTATGCACTGAGTGGTCACAGGTTTGATTCCTGGTCAGGGCATATGCCCTTGTTACAGTCTCAACTCCCAGTGGGGATGTGCAGGAGGCAGTCAATGGATATTTTTCTCTTTCTCTCTCCCTTCCTCTCTCTCTAAAAAAAATCAATTAAAAAACACTAAAAAATACAAATGAACAATTGAGTTATATTGAACAAAGTACCATTGAATGTTCTTTGTAAGGTATGTTGTTTTGCTTGGTTGCCAGGAAATAATTCTTGACAAGTAAAAATAAATTAAAATAAATGTGTTAATCCTGGGGACAAAGGGGATATTTGTAATACTTTCAATAATAAAGATTTTTTAAAAAGTTAATCCAAGAAACTCTAATGTGCTCTGCTATGGTTTACGTAATTACACTTATTAATGCCATATTTATGCAGAACTAACTGCACTAAATACCCAATATAATTATTAAAGCATGTGAAATATCTCCATCCTTAAGCTGTGGAGACAAATATTTTAATAATAGAATTTGAACCTACTATCTGTTTGAAAATTAATAAATACAAAATTGGAATAAGATGATAAGAGAAGAAAGGTTAAAGATATTTCATCTAAACACCACCTGCTTTGAAAAAAAAGGAGTGTGTATTTTTTAATATGTTTTTATTGATTTTAGAGAGAGAGGAGAAGGGAGAGGAATAGAGAGAGAAAAACATTGAGGAGAGAGAAACATCATGGATAAGCTACCTCCTGCATGCCCCCCACTGGACATGTGCCCTGACTGGAAATTGAACGGTGACATCTTGGTTCCTAGGTCAATGCTCAATCACTGAACCACACTGTCTGAGCAAATCTGTGTATCTTTATATGGCCAAGTTAAGCAAATAGTTCTCCAGGGTAGTGTTTGCAAACAAACCCTAAATATTCTTTTCAGACATCTATAAGCAAATAACAAGGTGTTCTTTTTAGAATTACAATGAGATAAATTCCAATAGGAACACCTTTTTACTTTTGAAGTTTACCATATTTGACAAATACACATTCCATGAAAATTTTCTTTATAACATTATATTTGAAAACTAGTGTCTTCAAAGAGGTAATCTTTTTTTGTTATGCATTGTATTCTAGATGTCTGGTGCATGTTAGAAAATATAAAAAAAATGCTTAGGTATTTGATTAATGAAAAAAAAACAAGCCAAATATTTTTGTGCCTATACACCTAAATAACTTGCTTTCCTTTGTATGTGTACTAGGATCTGGTATTTGGATTAAATTTTTTTGTATATCTGGATGGGAATCATTAAATCATAAAACTTATTCTTAAAGGCATATTGCAATACAATTATCTATGATAATTCATTGCATCAAAAAAATTAAACACGAGGGTAACCTCAACAATTTAAAGATCTTTTGCTAAATAATTTGCACTTCATGGAGACATTTAGTAAGAATTATTCAGTAAATAAAATTAAAAGTTAATTTAATTTGAATTAGAAAGCTATTGTTCTCTGCCCTTATTTGTACGACCCAAAACAGCTATGTAATACACTGAAATGGAAAAATTGTTAATTGAAATAAATTCAGTGGAAAATAGTGAAGAAAGTAAGCAATGGGAAAGAAACAACCCCAAAACTATATGGAAGAAGAGCCCCAGGAGTAATTAAAAAATAAAAGAAAAACAAATAGTTAATTAGTAGGCATTCATTTTGGGAAATATTTTCTCATGTGTAGATTATTGAGGACTTCTTCCCATTTATGTCATGATTTTTAATTGTGCACATTTTTGCATTTCAATAGTGTTGGTGTGAGTAGTTTTTAGTACCATAGTTGTTTGTTGTTTTTCATATTATCACTAGAGGCCCAGTGCATGAAATTTGTGCATGGTGGGGTGTCCCCTCAGCCCAGCCTGCACCTTCTCCAATCCGGGACCCCTTGGGGACAGTCAGACAACCCTCTCACAATCCTGGACCACTGGCTCCTAATCGCTCACCTGCCTGCCTGTCTGTTTGCCTCTAACTGCCCCCAACAGCCTGATCGCCCCTCACTGCCTCTGCATGCCAGCCTGATTGCCCCTAACTGCCTCCCTGCCAACCAGGTTGCCCCCAACTGCCCCCTCCCTGCCGGCCTGGTTGCTCCTAACTGCCCCTACCCCCGCCAGCCTGGTCACCCCTTACTGCCCCCCCTGTTGGCCTGGTCGCCTCTTACTGCCCCTCCTGCTGGCCTGGTCTCCCCCAACCGCCCCCCCTTTGCCGGCCTGGTCACCCCATGCAGCCTGCTTGTTCAGCAGGTTGGTCATCCCTCACTAACTCCCCAGCTGGCCTCGTCTTAGACAGCCATTTTGTGAGGGTGTGAGGGTCAATTTGCATATTACCTCTTTATTATATAAGATAATAATCCCTTTTTATAGCAGGTTACATTATACCAAGTCTTTTAATTTGCTTACTTCATTCAGTCCCAACACAGCTCAGATGATTGAGAAAACAATTAATATACAATTTATTTACTACAAAGATGAGCTTACTTTATAAGGTGTTCATCTTAAAGATCTTTACACTTCAAAAGCAGAACTAAGTGACTTCAAAGACTAAATTTATCTCAACAATGAAATATTTCATAAGTAAAAAAAGTGACATATTCATGTGTATTTTGCCATATTTGTGTCATGCCCTCAACTGGCTGATACACAAATAACTATATAGGTATGTAGAAAAATTTTGACTTTTATATATTGAAATTGTATCCCACTACCTTCCCACATATCCTTATTAGTTCATATCTGGCATATAGTAAACTTCACATATTATATTGTACAATTTGATGTTTTAACATCTGTATACATCAGTAAAGCCATTATCATAATTAAAAAACACATATATTCATCATATCAAGAAGGTTTATTATACTCCTTGTAATCTCTCCTTTCTATTCTTCCCCAGAATTTATTCTCCTTGATCGCAGGCAATAGATTTTTTTACTTACTATTATGTTGGTGAGTTTTAATATTTATACAGGTAGTTTTGTTCATTTATTTGAATCAGTCTATTATTTAATTGTATAAATATACTACAAGTTATATACCTATTGTATAAATGAGTTTTAAAATAATTTCCAATTTTTCACTATTGTAAACAGTGCTGCAATGAACACTCTTACATATCTCATTGTGCACATGGGTAAGAGTGTCTCTAGAGCAGTGGTTCTCACTGTATGGGTCCTGCACCCAGAGCATCAGTATCATTTGTGAAATTTTTTAGAAACACAAATTCTCTGGTGACAGGAGCAGCAATCTCTGTGTCAGCACGGCCTAGTTGATTCTTATGCAGGCTAAAGTTTGCTGATTCATGCTTGGGAGAATATATGTAAGTGTAAAATCACTGTATTGAACAATATATACGTACTCATTTTTTTAAAACATATGTAGTTCTTTACTTACTGGTGCTACCTATTTATACTCTAAGCAATTAATATGAGTGGCTCCCATTGCTCCATATCATGGGCAACAACTAGCATTTTCATATTTTTAAGAAATTGCCAACCCAGCATATGTGAAATGACATTTCATTTTCTGATTATAAGTAACAAAGCATTTTTCATACATGGAACTGTCATATATTTGTTTTATATATTAGTTTATTGAAGTCTTCTTTTATATGAATTTTATACAAGAAGTCTCACAAATCAATTAAAAAAGAGAAAATCTCAGTTTTAAAAATATGTAACAAATAATATGGACAAATTTTGGATACTAATATGTATTCAGTTATTTGTGTTACATATGATTTTTCCTTACTATGCTGTGTTTTCTTTTTGTTAATGACAAATTTTACTGTTAGGTTGATTCTTACTCTATATAATATTATACACATTCCACTAAGTCAAATATATAGAGCTAATGCACTTTAAGGGTATAGCTATGTTAGAATTTTTTGAACCATTTTCTTATTGATGGATCAGTAAAGATCCCAGCTGGAACCATAGGGACAACTCAATCCAAAGAGATGTTTTTATTGATTTCAGAGAAGAAGGGAGAGGGAGAGAGAGATATAGAAATATCAATGATGAGATTAATTAGTCTCCTGGGGATCCAGCTGGCAACTCTGGCATGTGCCTTGACCAGGAATTGAACCATGACCTCCTAGTTCATGGGTCAATGTTGAACTACTGAGCAATACTGGCAGGGCAATAAAGCCTTTCTAACTCTTCATAAAGAAGTCAGAAAAAAAAACCCACACAACAACACAACAACAACAAGGGGTTAACAACACAAGGGAAACACTAACACCAAGAAGCCTGGATGGGTAAGAGAAGGGAGCAGATAAAAGAATTCAGAAAGAGAGCAGCAGGAAGAGCACTTCATATATATATATATATATATATATATATATATATATATATCCTATCTAATAAAAGAGTAATATGTAAATTGACCATCACTCCAACACACAAGATGGCTGCCCCCATGTGGACACAAGATGGCCACCACAAGATGGCCAGCAGGGGAGGGCAGTTGGGAGGGACCAGGTCTGAAAGGGAGGGCAGTTGGGGGCGATCAAGCCGGGAGGGCTGTTAGGGGTGACCAGGGGAGGGCAGTTAGGGGTGACCAGGCCAGCAGAGGAAGGAAGTTGGAGGAGACCAGGCCTGCAGGGAAGGGCAGTTGGGGGGGACCAGGCCTGCAGGGGAGGGAAGTTAGGGGTGACCAGGCCTTCAGGGGAGGGAAGTTAGGGGCAATCAGGCTGGCAGGGGAGAAGTTAGGCATCAATCAGGCTGGCAGGGGAGTGGTTAGGGGGTGATCAGGCTGGCAGGCAGAAGCAGTTAGGGGCAATTAGGAAGGCAGGCAGGTGAGCAGTTGGGAGCCAGCAGTCCTGGATTGTGAGAGGGAGGTCCAACTGCCCATTTAGGATCCCGGTAGGATCAGGCCTAAACAGGCAGTTGGACATCCCTCGAGGGGTCCCAGATTGGAGAGGGTGCAGGCTGGGCTGAGGGACACACACCCCTGTCCCTGTGCACAAATTTTGTGCACTGGGCCTGTAATATATATATATATATATATATATATATATATATATATATATATAGAGAGAGAGAGAGAGAGAGAGAGAGAGAGAGAGAGAGAGACAGAGAGACAGAGAGACAGATAGATATAGATATGGATATAGATATAGATATAGATGTAGATGTAGATGTAGATGTAGATGTAGATGTAGATGTAGATGTAGATATAGATAGATTTCGGAGAGGAAGGGAGAGGGAGAGAAAGATAGAAACATCAATGATGAGAGAAAATCATTGATCAGCTTCCTCCTGCACAATCTGATCAGGGATCTAGCCTGCAACCCTGGCATATGCCCTGAGCAGGAATGGAACAGCGACCTCTTGGTTCATGGGTTGACACTCAACCACTGAGCCACTGTAGCTGAACAGGAAGAACAACTCTTGACAGGAGCAGTGGCCTTTAGTTGGGAGACATAACTAATTCATGGAAACCTAGCCAGGAATGAGTGTGGGGAATAAATACCCTGAAATTTTGTTCCCTTTTTCCTTTCCTTCAATGTCTAACCCAACTGGAAGGATCTCTCAAGATACAAGGGAACCCCTGATGCAGTTCCTGCAGATTAAACTCCTAGGACACAGAGCAAAAAGAATGGAAAATGGCACTGATGTTCACATGGCACAATGGCCATTTAGTCCTTAACTTTTATTCTTCATTATATAGAAACTAGTGGCCTGGTACACATTTGTGCGTTGGGGGGGGGGGGGGGGTGTTCCTCAGCCCAGTCTGCACCCTCTCCAATCTGGGACCCCTCAGTGGATGTCCAACTGCCAGTTTAGGCCTGATCCCTGAGCTGGCAGTCAGACATTCCTCTCACAATCTAGGACTGCTGGATCCTAACTGCTCTCCTGCCTGCCTGCCTGATTGTCCCCTAACTGCTCCCCTGCCAGCCTGATTGCCCCTAACTGTCCTGCCCTGCTGGTCTGATCACCCCCAAGGCTTTTATTAGTATAGATATGACCCTTCACAGAAAATTTCACTAACCCTGCTTTACAATAAGGGCTTGACGATTGAATCATTGGGGCCAGACACCAAGATTTCCTTTCTTTGAATAGTGGAGGGAATAATTATATTGTCTTTATGTTGCCCTGAACATCAAATGAGATAATGACTTAGAAAAGTATAAAAGCACCATATAAAGACAATTTCTTTTTCATGTTCTGAAAAGACAATAAAGTGGTAAAATGAAAAACACTAGTTTTATTCTCCCCCTTGCTTTCTTTACAGCCTTTATTTAAACTGTTTATAAAAATTTCACTCCTATTTTCATTTCTTTACATTCAGTATTATTTTGTATTAGTTTCAGGTTTTATATTGGAAAATAATGGTTAGACAATCATATACTTTACAAAGTGTTCCCCGATATTTCCAGTACCCACCTGGCATCATACCGTCATTACAACACTATTGACTATATTCCCTATTTAAGTGACAAGTTTACAGGTTCCTTCCTATCTTTCTTTTGTGTTGTTCACCTTTCCTTTTCTTTCTCACTTCTTCCCTCATTTTCCTTATATAGTATCTCAACTGGCCCTCAAAGCTCAGTGAAGGCACTGGGACAGGCTTAATCCATTTTACAGACCAGGAAACTGAGGCTAATTCCAGTTGGCTTGGAACTGGACTCTGCACGCAGGGAGCCCTCACAGCCATGCTCTCTGCTCTTCCTAAGGGGCAGCCTCCGGCAAACAGAACAAACCTCCCCGTCAGGCTTCCCAGCCTCTTTCTCAAGCATCTCTTCATCATGGACGCTCCACATTCTTTCCTCTCCCCCGCCCCCGCCCCCGCCCCCGCCCGCATTCTTTACTGACCCCCTTCTCTGGAGCAGGTGGTAGGCTTCACACTCACCACACAGGCGGCTTGCTTTTGGGCCAAGGCGGAGCAGGAGTCGCTGCCTCTGAAATGTGAAGGCCCCCCGGGCGAGGCCCGGTTAATGCCAGGAGCTTCTCTGAATCGCATCAGTCAGTCTGGTACCCTGCAGTGCGGCACCCTTCCACTGAAGTGGCACCGCCCTTCAACCCCCGCCTCAGGGGTCCGTGCCCCTCCTCCTGGGCATCCTCCACCCTTGTTCCCTGCTGGGCCAACCCGCATCTTGGGGCCACTGCAGAACCTCGCTCTCTGCAGGCAAGGCAGATCTCCACTCACCGGCCCCCCTGCCCCGCCCAAGCCCCCTCCAGTGCAACCCACCTCGCCAGGTTTTTGCCTTTGATCTGTGGCATTGGTGACAGCACACTCTTAGCAAGCCTGGTACTCAGAGGGGCACAGGGTCAGTTCTTTGCCCAGAATGTTAGAGGTTGCAGTAGCATTTGCAGATGTTGCCCAGAGCCTGCTGGTGAAGGCAGCGCCTGTGTGGGGGGTCCTCATAGAGGCATGGTGCGCCGCTGCTCTGTGCCCTTTGGGCCTCCTGCCTCCTGGCCGGCCGCTTCACCAAAGCTGCCCCTCAGGCAGCCCTGCAGTCAGCCTTGCGCTTCTACTAGGTCTCCACCCTCACCTGGGTCACCTCCTTTCTTCCACATTCGGCCTTCATCCATCCCTCTCTCCTGCAGTGCTTGCGCTCCAGGCCCCAAAAGAAAAGGACCAAGGCCAAGAAGGACAAAGCCCAAAGGAAGTGAGTCTTGAACCCCCACATCCCATTCTCTGGATTTCCTCCCGCACTTCCTCTCTGTGTCACCTCTTGAACAGGACATGGCCTCCGGGCAGCCTGGTAGAGTCAGTCTCAGCAGAGCTATGGATCTGTGGCCAAACCAGCCAGGGCCTAAATTTCTTCTTTTTTTTTTTAAATATATTTTATTGATTTTTTACAGAGAGGAAGGGAGAGGGACAGAGAGTTAGAAACATCGATGAGAGAGAAACATCGATCAGCTGCCTCTTGCACACCCCCCACTGGGGATGTGCCTGCAACCAAGGTACATGCCCTTGACCGGAATTGAACCTGGGACCCTTCAGTCCACAGGCCAATGCTCTCTCCACTGAGCCAAACTGGTCAGGGCAGGGCCTAAATTTCTTTATGTATAAAAGTAGAGGTCCGATGCATGAAAAATCATGCAAGGGGTTTGGCCCCTGCCGCTGCAGCTTCGTCTGGAAGGATGTCCGGTCTAATTAGCATATTATGCTTTTATTATTATAGACTAGGATAATAGTAGTACCCTTTTCATAAAGAAGTTTGAAGATTTAAGATGGTAACTTCTTGCAAATCACATAAATAGTGCTTGACACATAGCAACTAAGAATAACAGTACTGGGTCTCACCAACCCCATGCCTGCTGTAAGGGCTGTTGGAGGAGGACCGGAGCCTGTCAGTCATTAGCTCCCCAACTCCAGAGGAGGCACCCCAGGCTCACGTCCCAGCTGCAGACACTGCTCCTCCCGCCCCTCTGCCAAGTGGCCGTGACTATTACGGAGTCCTTGCCTAATTTGCATATTCCTCTCTTATTATATAGGATGAACAAAATGTTGCAATGAGGATTCTTGTTCATTTATGCATGATTGATTCACCAATTTAGGATTGGGGGTGAGAGGTGTTAAAATATATTCTTTCTCTATGTTTTTAAAGAGATAATGCCAAGTTTCTTTCCCAAAGTGTAGGAATTCATACTCTCATAGCAATGCATGAGAATGTTCTAACTCTTTGTGATATTTTCAGTTTTACTAATCTAAATAAAGACTGTAGGCATCTTATTTTTTAAATTTGTAGATGGTGTTGACCAGTTTACTGACTATTCAGATTTCTTCTCTATTCACACTTACATTGGGTTTTTCTTATAATTTGGTAGATGTATTATTAATATTAACACAGTCTGATTGCTTTAAAAGTTGTACATATTGTGTCCTAGTTTATTGTGTTTCTTTATTTATGGTTATGAATGTATAGAAAGGAAATTTTGAGAAAGAATATCTAATATGAATATTTTAGGTGATTTTCTTATCAGTTGGATTTCAGCTATAGATATCTCTAAGTGATTTAGCATAGCTCTTGTCTACATGATTGAGTACAATAAAACTTTTCATGTCACTGAATGACACCAATTCAAACTTCATTAATGGTATAATCGTATGCCTAGAAAAATAATGTTGAAGTCTTCTCAAAATGAATAATTGATGTGGAAAAGAAGTTCAGTTTTTTTATATATATCAAGAGGAAAGCATTATTAGCATACTTTTTTAAATGAGTGCCAGAGTAATTTGTTCTGTAAAGTAGATCTCAGTCTAAATTTCCTTTCAAAATGCAATTAACAATTGAAAGCTTAATATGAGAATGTGAAGACATTTTATATTTTTTGTGGTATATCTCTTGTTTCAATGTCTTACCTGCAATTTTTATTGATGTGAACAGAAACCATTAGCTTACTGATGTAGAAAAGAGACATAAGTCCCTTCACTCACTCACGAAGTTCTCCAGATTGATTTTGTTATTCATTTACTAAATGCACTATATTCGTCTTTCCCCTCTCTCCAAAGAGATGAGTCCATTTACAGCAAAGTATAACAATAAGGTTAATGTTTTTAAAATTGTGTTACAGCCCTGACCAGGATGGCTCAGTGGTTGAGCATCCACCTATAAACCAGGAGGTCATGGTTTGATTCCTGGTCAGGGCACATGCCTGAGTTGCAGGCTTAATTCCCAGTGTGGGGCATGCAGGAGGCAGCTAATCACTGATTCTCTCTCATCATTGATGTTTCTATCTCTCTCTCCCTCTCCCTTCTTCTCTAAAAATATATATATATATATATATATATATATATATATATATATATATATATATATATAAGCTAGAGGCCCAGTGCATGAAATTCATGCACTCACGGGGGGCGGGGGATGGGCCTCAGCCTGGCCTGTGCCCTCTCATAGTCTGCATAGTCTGGGAGCCCTCAGGGGATGTTTGACTGAGGGAAGTTGTGGGGAGAAGGCCTAAGCTGGCAGTTAGACATCCTTAGCGCTGCTGCGGAGGTGGGAGAGGTTCCTGCCACCACTGCTGCACTCACCAGCCATAAGCCCAGCTTCTGGATGAGCAGTGTTCCCCCTGTGGGGGCACACTTACCACCAGGAGGCAGCTTCTGCATTGAGTGTCTGCCCTCTGGTGGTCAGTGCACATCATAGTGACCAGTCGTTCTGACATTTGGTTGATTTGCATATTAGCCTTTTATTATATAGAACTTATTGATGAGGTGGGAAGATTAAGATATATATACATTTTGTAGAGGTGAAAACAATTGACACACTTTTTGGGACTAAGCTATATGCTTGCTTTTGAGATTCCCCATAACCAGTGCAAATCAGAAAATACAATAAGTGAAAGGCACTTAGCATATATTTTGGGAAAACATGGATTTTTCTGTGAGATAATTCTAAATAATTTTGAGATAAATTTTTTCTAGACAGATTGAACTGACCCATAAAACTACTTCCGTCTTTATTTTATGCCTTAATAAAACTGTGGGATTATTTAGACATCCCAAATGCCACCTTCTACATATCTAAGAATGCCCATGGTTTGTTCTGGGTGCCTATGAAGCTAATATTGGGAATGAGACAGTACTAATTGATGTCAGAAATACATTATGCTATGCTTACAGAGTTGTTTAAAAGAAAGTAGATATAGAACAAAGTACAAAACAATAATGCTTTAATGTAAATTAATTTTCAAATAAAATATGCTAGTATTTTCTTGGTGAAAATATATTACAGTATTATGCTTTTTATTTGTGGCACTTTTCAGCTTTTCAAATAATTTCAATGTTTAGATTTATAGATATATTTGGAAGTGCTAATTGGTTATTTATTAACAGACAACCAAATAAGCAGAGAGGGAAATAAAAGATTACAGAACAATGAATTCAATGCTAAGTTAAAGTATATGGCAAGAATTGAAATAAACATAAAAAGGCAAGAACATATTGATGAGGTGGGAAGATTAAGCATTAAGAATAAAAGTGTTTATAACTGAAAAGCAGAACAAAAACAGAGTATTTGTACATAGTAACCTATTCACATTGTATTGTTCGGTGGCATTGTCTTTGATCATTATTTACATAGTACTCCTAAACAAAGAAAATAGCAAACAGTACTGTTATTCTTAGTTGCTATGTGTCAAGCACTATTTATGGTGATTTGCAAGAAGTTACCATCTTAAATCTTCAAACTTCTTTATGAAAAGGGTACTACTATTATCCGAGTCTATAAAAATAAAAGCATAATATGCTAATTAGACCGGACGTCCTTCCAGACGAAGCTGCAGCGGCAGGGGCCAAACCCCTTGCATGATTTTTCATGCATCGGACCTCTACTTTTATACATAAAGAAATTTATGCCCTGCCCTGACCGATGTGGCTCAGTGGAGAGAGCATTGGCCTGTGGACTGAAGGGTCCCAGGTTCAATTCCGGTCAAGGGCATGTACCTTGGTTGCAGGCACATCCCCAGTGGGGGGTGTGCAAGAGGCAGCTGATCAATGTTTCTCTCTCATCGATGTTTCTAACTCTCTGTCCCTCTCCCTTCCTCTCTGTAAAAAATCAATAAAATATTTTAAAAAAAAAAATACTTGACTCTACAACCTGGGCAGCTATTCACAATGCTGTGCAGGTTTTTCAAGCAGCCCTTCCTGGCCAGAGATTGTGCCCCATATTTCAACCATATTCTCTTATTTAATGCTCACAACTCTGCCAATTGCTCATGGCTAACATGATTTTATAGAAGAGGAAACTGAATACAGGCTATTTCTTTCATGACATAAAGCATGTTAGATAGGCTATGAACCTCACATGTAGCATAGAAAAACCATGGAAGATATAGCCATCATTCTATGTCCACATAGAGATAAAAAATGAAGCAAGAGCCTAGCCGGTGTGGCTCAGTGGTTGATCATTGACCTATGAACAAGAAGGTCACAGTTAGATTCCCTGTTAGGGCACATGCCGAGTTGCAGGCTTGATCCTCAGTGAGAGGTGTACAGGAGGCAGCTGATCAATGATTCTCTCTCATCATTGATGCTTCTATTTTTCTCTCTCTCTTCCTTCCTCTCTCTGAAATCAATAATATATGTATATTATTAATTTTTAAAAATTAATAGATGTTAATTTAAAAAATTATAATGTAATATCTATAATAATAAAAGTATAATATGCTAATTAGAACAGACGTCCTGTCCTTCCGGATGTCCTTCCGGATGAAGCCGGGGCTGTGAGGGAAGCCTGGGTGCCGGGTACCTGCTGGTGGCTGGAGGGAAGCCCGGGTCCCAGGTGCCAGAGGGAAGCCAGTGCTGGCAGCTGGGGGAAGGAAGGCCTACTCTTGCGCAAATTTTGTTCATCGGGCCTCTAGTATATATTATACTTTCTTATTATACTTTTTCAAAAAATAAGCAAGATGTAAGAGAGATCCCACTACTATTTCTAATTTGGACTGAATGACTAAATAACAATAATTAGCCCAAGAAAATTAAGTTCTTGCTTTGAGCTTCCATAGCAATTTTGTATAACACTTAAATTGAATTGCAATGTTTTATTAATGAGTCTAGTATCTGTAAAATGAATAATGAGAAGGATCACACTCTTTCCAACCCTGAATTCTAGAATATGGTGAAATGCCTGTATATACCAGGTACTCTGTAGTAGGGTTGGTCATAATCTTGTTGGGCCCTCTACAAAGGAATATCTGTGGGAAAGAAAAAAAAGGGATGAACCAATCAAATATGTTTGTAAAATGCCAATAACATCCTTCTGGCAAACAAACAATTTGCATTTGCTAGTGGGAGAGTCCTTGTTTATAGAATGTTTTCGGTAGGATATACCTGATCTATCTAGGATTGCATGTAATAGACACTGGGGTTTGATGGGTTTCTAGGACACAGTCCTAGGGAAAATGTCATGGACCTGAGAATAACATAGAGATATTTAATTATCAAACATAAGCCTTTGAGTAAGTAATATATCCTTCTCTATTAATTAGAGATGCCATATATTAACCTGCAACAGAGCAAGTACTGATGCACTGAGGAAAACCCAGGGGAGCTATGACTTAGATTTCTCCTGCTTCGCCTGTGCTTCCTAATCACTTTTATTTTTGAAATTATTAGTAAAGCTTAATACTGAATAATTCCTCTTATTCACATGAGTCTGATATAACAATTTAATCCTTTATATTATCTAAGGGCCTGGTAGCCAACTACTCTAAGATTGTGGGCTCTTTCTCTGAATGAGATGTGGTCATTGGAAAGTTTTAACAACAGAGAGATATAATATGACTTAAAATGGAGAATGAACCGTAGAGTAGCAAATACAGAAGCAGGGAAATAAAATTGCAATTATATAGGTGAGAGCTAATCGTGTTTTGAATCAGAATTGTGGCAGTAGAGGTCTTAAGAAGTGATTGGATTTGGATGCTGTTGCATCAAGAATGACAAGAGTCAAATTATAGCTTACTAGGAGAAGTCTACAAGAACCATTGTTAGGTGAACAATACAGAGTAATTCCAGAGAAGCACAGCATTAAATCATTAAGATCTGAGTGACAATAGATATCCCAAAAGGCAGCTAATTTAAAATGTGGATAAATTTTAATGCTCTTTATTGGCAAGTTTTAAGCAGCATAATTGAGCAGGAGATATGAAAGTTAATTCTGATTCTATGATCCTCTCAGTTTCTCTTTTCCCACTTCTTTGTGTGTGGGGGGCAGAGAGCAATGGCATGAAGAAGATGTGAGTTTGAACTTAGAAGAAGCAGAACCACATTTAAGTGAAAGACATTTCTTTTTATAGCTAAATATGACATTGTATGGATATACTATAATTTGATTACCCATTCATTATATGATAGACATTGATGGCACTTAATTTTTAACATCCTATCTAATAAAAGAGAAATATGTAAATTGACTGTCACTCCGAGACACAAGATGGCCACTCCCATGTGGTCAAAAATGGCTGCCCCCATGTGGACACAAGATGGCCGCCACAAGATGGCCTGCAGGGGAGGGCAGTTGTGGGCACTTAGGGGTGACCAGGCCAGCAGAGGAGGGCAGTTGGGGGGGGCAGGCCTGCAAGGGAGGGCAATTAGGGGGGACCAGGCCTGCAAGGGAGGGCAGTTGGGGGGAGTAGGCCTGCAGGGGAGGGCAACTGGGGGGGACCAGGCTTGCAGGGGAGGGCAGTTGTGGGTGATTAGGCCAGCAGGCAGGGCAGTTAGGGGTGACTGGGCCAGTAGAGGAGGGCAGTTGGGGGAGATCAGGCCAGAAGGGGAGGGCAGTTGGGGGGGCAGGCCTGCAGGGGAGGGCAATTGGGGGGGACCAGGCCTGCAAGGGAGGGCAGTTGGGGGGAGTAGGCCTGCAGGGGAGGGCAACTGGGGGGGACCAGGCTTGCAGGGGAGGGCAGTTGTGGGTGATTAGGCCAGCAGGCAGGGCAGTTAGGGGTGACTGGGCCAGTAGAGGAGGGCAGTTGGGGGAGATCAGGCCAGAAGGGGAGGGCAGTTGGGGGGGCAGGCCTGCAGGGGAGGGCAATTGGGGGGGACCAGGTCAGCAGGGGAGGGCAGTTGGGGGGTCCAGGCCTGCAGGAGAGGGCAGTTGGAGGGGACCAGGTCAGCAGGGGAGGGCAGTTGGGGGCTACCCAGGCCTGCAGAGGAGGGCAGTTGAGGGCAACCTGGCCTGCAGGGGAGGACAGTTAGGGGCGACCATACTGACAGGGGAGGGCAGTTAGGGGTGACCAAGCCGGTAGAGAAGGGCAGTTAGGGGCTATCGGGCCGGCCAGGGAGCAGTTAGCTGTCAATCAGGCTGTCAGGGGAGTGGTTAGGGGGTGATCAGGCTGGCAGGCAGAAGCAGTTAGGGGCAATCAGGCAGAGGCAGGGGAGCAGTTGGGAGCCAGCAGTCCTGTATTGTAAGAGGGATGTCCAACTGCCTGTTTAGGCCCAATCCTGGTGGGATCAGGCCAAAACAGGCAGTCAGACATCCCTCAAGGGGTCCCAGATTGGAGAGGGTGCAGGCTGGGCTGAGGGACACCCTCCTCCCCTGTGCATGAATTTCGTGCACCAGGCCTCTAGTTATAAATAAAACTGCTATTAACATTCATGAACAAGTTTTTTTTTTTGTGTAGACATATGAAATTTACCTCCTTTTTCAAAATAAGATCTCAAATCTTCTATGACTCCTTTTCAGTATTATTTTACTTAAGATAGACTTTCATATTTGGTAGCTATTTTAGGTCTATCTTAGGCTAACCCTCTTCTTCTCTCCTCTGTGCAGTTTTTTTTCCAAGCTACATTGCCTCTCCATGCAGCAGGAGAGTTGTATGCTTACAGGTAATTTGAAGATTGATTGTTGTCTTTCTTTTCATTATGATGTGGGTATGGATCTTGCTTCATTTCTTCTTCTTAATCATCATTTTTGAAGGGTATGCTGGGAGATATCAATTAAATGGTCAGCATTACTTTAGCTACCAGCTATAAAGGTATAAAGAAGAGTATGGTAGTTAGAATATGCTTTGCCAACCTCCTTCCCTCCCCCCAAAAAACACACAAATAAAAGTATAATGTTTTAATCCCTAGAACCTGTAATTGTTTCCTTGTAAGGAAATAATGGTTTTGCATATGTGATTAAATTATGAATTGTGTGGTGGAGAGATTATTGTGGATTATATGGTGGGTCCTAAATCTAATCACAAGTGTCCTTATGAGAGGCAGGGGAGATCTTCCAAGGAATGTCACAATCAAGGAATGCTACCAGCCTCCAGAAGCTGGAAAGCCAGGAGCAGACTTCCCCTGGAGCCTCTGGAGGAAGTGTGCTCCTGCTGACACTTAGATTTTGGCCCAGTTATACCAGTGGGGCTGGCCTACAGAACTGTAAGAGAATACATTTCTGTTCTTTTATGTCATCCAGTTGTGGTAATTTAATACAGCAACCACATGAAATGAACGGAGAGAGGTTTTCTTGTTAACTTTACTAAGACTTAAAAATTGTAAAGTTAATGAAATAAGGGAAAACGTAACTTCAGATATCTCTACTTATTGGCCATTTGGCATGTCCATTCATAGGACATTTATTATTGACTAGAGGCCCAGTGCATAAATTTGTGTGCGGGTGGGGTCCAGTCGGCCCGCCCCATTGGGGCCGATGGGGGTTGGAACGGGGTGGGGAGGCCATGGGAGGTTGGCCGGCCAGCCCCGCCCCAACAGGGGTGTTGGGGGCTGATCGGGGGTGGGGGCGGCACAGGGGAGGGGCTGCGGGTGGTTGGCCAGCCAGTTCCACCCCCAAACGGGGTGGGGGGCCGATCAGAGCTTCAGTGTGCCACAAAGAAACTGGACATTCCTGTTGTTCTGATTGTTCCAGTCTTTCCACGCATCCTGGTTGCTTGGCTTTTATATATATTGATAATTTTTCTCCTTAGTCTACATGCCGGCATATATTACAGGGATCTTGTGCTACCCAGCAACAGAGGGTCAACATATATTTGAGGGATATTAAATGAATCTATGCTCTTCTGATATATTCTCTAACTTCTATTACTGCAGCTCAGATTTATCTCTTTGATTATAAAAGAGCTAAAAAACAAACAAATGAACAAAACAGAAGAAACAAAAAGTTTTCATGATAGTAATCTCTTCAGAGTTACCCTTTACCAATAAAAGGAGCTATCAAAAATCATCATATAGAATTTACTAATCTGAAACACTATACTTGGACTATTTTATTGATTCATGTATTTTCAAGTAAATGCGCTTTACTTTTAGGCTTAATAAATCAGCCTCCACTAGGATAAAGTAAGGAGTCTATTTCAAAGATAAATTTCAGTTCCCACTCCTTGAACTGATAAGAAATCAGGAATATTTTAGTCTAGCTCCAGAGCAACCTGGTACCACTCTCAGAAACATCTAACTACTTATTTCTTTAATTTTCTCATAATATAATTAGTAATTAAGAAAAAACAATAACCAAATTTGACTGGAGCAAAAAAACAAAGAATCTCATGTGCACATATATTATTTCTATTTACTGATGTTTTCTTTTTTCTCACATATTTATTGACTTTATTGGGGTGACATTGGTTATGAGAACCATACAGATTTCAAGTGTACAACTCAATAAAACATCATCTGCACATTGCATCATGCACTTTTTACTGGAACTTTCTTTTCATTCCCATTTATCCCCTTTTGCCCACTTCCACCTCTCCCAATTCCCTTTCCCTCTGGCTATTGCCATATTTACTGATGTTTTCAATTACAAAGAAAACCCCAAAAACATAATGGAAGAAAACAAATTGTGGCTAACATTCAAGTAATTGACCAGTAGTCTCAAATTACTCTAAATATGAGGCAAAATGTAATCATCTAGTGTTTCAAAATAATTTCCATGTGGGTTAAGTTTTAGGTATATACCTTGATCATCACAAAAACTCTCCAATTAAGATAAGTGAGAATATGGTAATTTTATAGATAAAAAAAAGTGAAGCTCAGAGTAGTTTGGTGACTTGCCTCAGATGACAGAGTGCTGTAGCTCCCTTAATATCTATGTCTCTAATGTTCTTTGCACTTATAACATCTTTTTGTGACAGCTAAATTTAGCAGTACTAATACTATAAATTCACTTGAGAAGACAGGAAATAATTCTAAAATAATTCAAAATTAATAACAGAGCATTAAAATTGTCAATCGTTTTAAACTTGAACTAAAACTACCATTTTTGTTTAAAGTTGCAACTTTGAAATTTGAATATAGCCTCTGAATATTTGATTCTGTAAGAAATTATTCAGTGTGAACTCATTTTAATAAGTGTTTATGTGCATGTAATAATAACAATTACGGGAAGTTGCATTTTCTTTATTAAAACTACAAAGCAATACATTTTCTAAAATGAAAATTTCATTCCTAGGCCTAATGGCTGTGCTATAAAATGAACACTTAATTACCTTATTTTCTTTTATCACAAAAATGAACTGAATTCAAATAAGGATTAAAAGGATGGATACAAAGTAAAAATTTAGTAAAATTAAGAATCTGCTCAGAACATGATTTGACTTTGGGTGGTGAGCACACAAAGCGATATATAGATCATGGATCATAGAAATGCACATATGAAACTTATATAATCATATTAACCAATGCCACCACAATATGTTTAATTAAAAAAAAATTTAAAGAATCTGCAGAAAGCTTGTCCGTGTGTCTTTGCTTAGCAAACCCACCCCCCCAAAAAAACAATAAAAGAACACTGTCTACTCTGCAATTCACATTCCTGTTGCAGTGCGGTGACTTTCACTGTTAACTGAAGTTGCTCTTACTGAGCAATAGCATACGAGGCCAGAAAGTCTTTTGCCAGTTGTACTGTGTAATGCAGCATTATTCTTGAATGCAAAAGCACACATTTACTCCTTGGCAATTCTCCTAGTTTTATGTAGTATTTCTAAACAAATAAGAAAGGACAACAGCTATTGTTTGTATAAATTAGATATATTTTTGGCATATTCTTGCTGCCAACAATAAAAAGTTTATCTTTTTGTTTTGAGGAAATAAATGGTAGCTTTACCTGTGTTCTGGCAGTAATTCAAAGAAATCTATATATCTTCTCTGAATATGAGAATATTTACCCACTTATTTATTCAATATTTCACTTATTTTTTTTTAAATTTTATTTATTAAATTGATTGGGGTTACATTGGTCAACATGAACATATAGGTTTCATGTGTGAATTTCTATGTTAGAAGATCTGCATATTGCACCTCAAAAATATGCACTTATTTTTAATGTTGTATTCAGTTACCAGTTAGTGATTGCCTACAATGTACCAAGCAGTCTTCAAAGTGCTAGAAATATAAACAAACTACATTCCCGATTTTTAAAGGACCACATATATTATGGGAAGTAGATCGGAGAACCTAATCCTGTCTCATGGAGTACTACACCAGAGGCATGTTTGGTTTAATAAGAGAGCACTGTGGAAAAGCTCCCAACTTAACCTGAGTATGTCAGGAAAAGTGTTGCAAAAGAACCGGTGTTTGGCATTTCCATAATTGTATTGATTTTGTCATTAACACAACCTGAGGCTTATTTTATAGGCAACCTCAGTCCATGAAATTCTTCCCTGAAGTAAGTGGTTGATACAATTGATTTTTATTTCAGGGACAATTTTTTTTTTTCTTGTCCTATATTTATGTTTAGGATGAGAAGTGAGAACTGAGAATTGAGAAGTGGAATTACTAAAGAATGAATTCTTGTCTACCTGTATGCCCAGATAGGCTTAATAAATGAATATGAGGGCAGGCCTATGTAAGTGAGTATACAGTTTATGCAATTTTATTTTAAAATTATATAGTAAGTTTTTTTATATACACGGTCAATAGAAATAGCAGTTCAACAATGACAGTGTTCATCACAAAATGTCATTGCATTTAAACTCCCAAATCACTGCAAAATAATTGGTTTTAGAAACCGAAATCTAACACTTGAATTAATCGTTATAATGAAAACTAGGTGATTTCATACCCATTATTGTCCTGGCTACAAAATTTCTAGAGTGAAAATAATTTTAGCATCATTTATAGACATATTTGTCCTGTTTACAATGTTCTGATGTCCCCAATGGCCATTCTTTACATTAATTCTCCAGCTCCTTGTTCAACAATTTTGCTCATCTCTTCTAGAGAAGATAGAGAAAATCAGGTATGAAAGATCTCATCTTTCAGTTATCTACACTACATTAAAGCTCCTCACTTCTTTTCCTTTAGTCTCTGATGATAAGATTTCCCTAATGAATTATTCAGGTTTAAATCCACCACTAATTTGGACTTTGATTTCACTCCCTCTCCTACTCCTGGGACTTAACCACCTCTGTTATCTTTTCCATCCGCAGAATCTTTCTCTTCTGAATGTTTTCCTTTAGCAGGGAAACATGTTCACATCTTTCCACCCTAACAAAAGTTAACAATAAAAAGCACTTAATTCTAAATGCATGCCTCTGGCTACATGCAGTTGCTTCCATTACATTCTCACAAAGTTTGTCCACTTTTGCAGGCTCTGTTTCCTCACTTGTAATCATTCTTCACCCCATCACAGATGGCAAAAGTCCCCTTCTTTCTTGTATTTGACACCTTTGATTACCCTCTCCATTAAATGTATTTTCTATGCTTGAAACTTTACTTACTTTGTTTCCAAGACATCTTCATGTAGCTACTGAAGTAGCCTCTCAATTCTTCTTTAATCTTTTAGGCCCACACATATAATCTCCTGAGCTACCAGTAATCTAATTAAAATGTGAATCTTATCATTATCACTCTCCTGATTAATTCAATCAGAATTCAATCATTTGAACAGAAAAACTTCTGACACCTTAAAAGGGAAAATCAGATACCTCTTGATTTGCCCTTGACTTTCTCTCCAACGTTATAGCTCCTTGTTTTCCTTATACAGGGGTGGGCAAAAGTAGGTTTACAATTGCAATAAAAATAAATAATAGAATAATCTATACTAACAAAAAAGTAATATGCTAATTAGACCAGGAGACCTTCCAGGGACCTTCTGGATGTCCTTCCGGACAAAGCTGGGGGCTTAGCTGGCCTGCAAACTGCCCCCAGGCCCTCACCCAGGTGGCCCCACCCCCAGCAGAGACCCCTACCATGACGGAGGCGTTGATGGCCTGCAAACAGCCCTCAGCCCCTCACTCAGGCCAGCCTGCCTCCAGCAGAGACCCCCACCCTGATGGGGGTGTGGCCAACCTGAAAATGGCCCTCAGCCCCTCAACCAGGTAGGCCCCGCCCCCAGTGGGGACCCTTACCCCAATTGGGGCCTGGCCAGTCTGCAAACAGCCATCAGACCCTCACCAAGGCTTGCCCCACCCCCAGCAGAGACCCCCACCCCAATGGGAGTGTGGCTGGCCTGCCGTGCTGTGGACGCCTCAGCAACCCAGCACTGATGGCTGAGGGGGCTGCGATCAGGCCTGGAGAGACGCCGGGAGAGAAAAGCAGGGTCGGCTTGCAGCCCCCGGGGCAGTCAGTGCTGGGTCGGCATGGCAGAAGTCAGTCTTGCAGTCAGTGAACATAGGGTCAATTAATATTAAGTGAACTTAGGGCCAATTAATATCTCTTTGAGAGGAGTTGAGAATATAAAGTACAGTGTAGAGCAATTACTTTTATTATTTCACATAAAACTCTTTTCAACTAAGATATTTTCCTTTATTTAAAATGTATCTTTATTGTTGAAAGTATTACAGATGTCCCTTTGTTTTAGTTTTTTTTTTTTTTTTCCCATTGATCTCCTCCACCCTGCACCCCCCCCTTCCAGGCCTTCGCCAGACTATTGTCTGTGTCCGTGGGCTATTCCTATCTAATACATAAAAATCTAGAAAGATTTAGAGAAAATAAAATAAAAGATATGCCAGGTAAATACTGAACAGAAGAGCTGAAGTTGCTGCATGAATACTGGATACAGGCTTGAAGCCAAAACACAACTTATGAGATAAAGTTAGTCATCATAACATAACAAAAGGTTCCTTTTACTAAAGAGATAAGATGGTTCCCAATACTTATACACATACTAGAACAGTGTGGGGGTTCAGAATGAGCCTCACCAAGATGTGTCTCAGAGGTATGCAGATTTTTGAGCTAAGGGTAATTTTAGCTTCAGGCTCAGTGAAAATTCTGCCCCTCCCTTTAACTACCTAAAAAAAATTGAATTAGAGGCCTTGCCCGTAATAAGACATTATCCTATATAATAAAAGGCTAATATGCAAATCGACCGAACAGCAGAATGACCAGTCGCTATGACACACACTGACCACCAGGGGGCAGATGCTCAATGCAGGAGCTGTCCCCTGGTGGTCAGTGTGCTCCCACAAGGAGAGCGCTGCTCAGCCAGAAGCCAGCTCATGGCTGGCTAGCACAGCAGCAGTGGTGGGAGCCTCTCCCACCTCCACAGCAGCGCAAAGAATGTCCAACTGATGGCTTAGGCCTGCTCCCCTGAGGGCTCCCGGACTGCAAGAGGGTGCAGTCCGGGCTGAGGGACGCCCCCCTCCTCCAAGTGCACAAATTTTGTGCACCAGGCCTCTAGTAAGTATATAATTTCCAGTATAAAAAGAAAGGCTAAATGATATGCTACAAGGCTGATGATAAACCCCCATCAATAGTTGGTCACAGTATCAAGGAGACAAAAGGGCACAATGTGTACTATGAGAAATATATTTACTGGCTAAAGATATACCTCTCTCAAGTCTATTGTCACAATGGAAATCTGAAGTCAGTATTGCTAGATGTACAAATTTCTAAGAAAAGTAGGCAATTGAATATTTACATGACTTATCACAGTTTTAACATGTTGGCTTAAAAGAAAAACTGTGAGCCAAAAAAGCCACCAAAACACACTGTGTGAATCTGAAACAGAGACCACAAGAGTATTTAAACCCTCTGAAGTGGTCTTTGTAGGATTGACAAAGCTGAATCCGTACTTTAGGAAATTTAGTTTCATGCCAGCCTCTTTCAATATTTCAGGCAGAGGCACAAGCATATTCACAGCCAGTCACCAAGAAATTGCATTCAGAAGCCTGGTGACAATGACTTCTATATAATAATTTTATAATCTTTAATATGTTGCCTATATTCAACTCTCCTAGGACCTAGGTGAACTACAATGACATAGCCAAGTCAGTTAATTATTAGCATGTCTTCATTTCAAGTGTTATTATTCCTTCTCTTTTACTTTTACCACTGTTATTGAGTTACAGTTTCCTACTACATTTCCCACAATTCTTCACTACATTCATTCCACCCAGCCAGCTCATTTTCACCCTCCCTAGAATCTGACAAGCCACAGAAATACCTGATTTCAAAGAGATGCTCTCATTCTATAATGATGTCATCTAAGAGTGTAAGTGCCCATTGTCACACTGCAGAATGGAGAAAGGTAAGAGAAATCTTTGTAGTTCTTTATATTCTGATCTTTTAAAATATTTTGAAGAGACAGATATATTTTATTTTCCAACCAATGTCTTAGTTACTCATTTTCATTTCATCTGTGCAAATCAAAATGCAGTGAATTTTTTGAATGATAGACCTGAAGTGTGTACTCAAAATGTGACACCAATAAGATTGTAAGGAATAATTGGAGGAAGTCTTCCATAAAACTGACAATGACTCTGACTTCAACAGCATGGGTTTGAATATAAATCTTGCACAAATAAATGAACTACAAAGAAAAAAATTAAGTTGCTATCATGCCCAATTGCTATGCCATATAGCAATGTAAAGACAAACAGATTCATTTAAGTTAGGCTAGAGGCTTAATTTTTTCATAATTGTCATCATAAAGCTCATATTAAGTTTTTATTATCAAATCATTTCATGATATAAAAATTTTTCAAATCTTGCAAGTAGGGAATCAACATTTAAGACAAAAAAAACACAAAACCCACAAAAGTACACAAACTGAACTGGCTAAAGCAAAATTTAGTTACTTAGGTTGTAACAGGATTTTCTTTTTAACTGAAATGAGAGTATAATCAGATAATTTTATTTTCTAACTAGTGGAGATTATGATTCTATATTAAATGTATGCATTTAAAGGTTATGTTTGATTATTTACTGTCTGGGATTGACATAAAAGTGGTATATTACAATATGCCATGTATGTGGTTAAGCCAGTTGTAAATCATTAAATTTTTATTTAGTAATTAGCAGTGTTCTCATAAAAAGAATGATATACATGCATCATTTATTTTTAAAACAGCTTTGAATAATTAGAATAATATGCAATTTGATCTATTAAGTTACTAATTAAATATAAATACTTAATGTGTACCAGAGAGTTGCGCTTTGAAATTGCACAATTGTCCATTGTGGTCATTACCTTAACTGTCCCTTCAGCCAAAGCATGGGGGAGCAATTTGTAAAATACATTCAGAGAAAAGGGAATATTAAGAAACAATGAGAGCCACAAAAAAGTCCCACGTTGGTCAGTAGTGTTACACGACTTCAGCTAAGTATAAATATCTAATTTGTGTTCTAACTCCTGTCCAAGCTTCTACTCTGTGCTTTTGAAGATGTATGTAATTAATAAATAGCCACAAACAGTCAGGAAAAGGAAAAGGGGAACAGCTTATGTGCCTAGATTATTGAAAAATTGAACAGTTTAAATAGAGTAGTTCTAGAAACCTAAGAGGTGGGTTTTCTAACTTTCAATTAGAAAATCTATTTTATATAAAGATTCTTATCCTTGGCAAGAGATCCAAGTTATATATTCTTATTATTCTTTTTCAGTTTAGCTTCAATGTGCTAGTAGATGAAACCTTATCACTTTATTCAGAATCTATCACTTTATTCTGCTCAAGAATTTAGCACTTTCCACAACATTAAATCCAACCTTATACATTTTCAAGGCCTTCACATCCTAGCCTTTGCTACTTTTAGAATAATGGTAAAAGTGAAAACAATAAAAGCTAATATTTTCCCTACGCATTGTGCTAACTGCCTTGCATTATCTCATTTAATTCACGAAGGTAAAAAAAATGGGGGGGTTGGTGGGGGAGAGAAAGAAAACAGGCTGTGAGAGGTGACCTAACTGGGCTTGAGTCTTACTGTGCCTGTGTTGCAAAGCTGAGCCAAATCCCAGTTATATGATTCAGAACTATTGTTCTTAACCTTCCACTGTATGCTACAAACTTCACACTATTGCAACACTCTTCAACACCTCATCTCCACTCTCTTTACATGAATCAGACCAGACACTTTCATGTACTTAATATCGACTTACTCTTTTCTCAGTGCCTTAGTTTCCTCTCTTCAAGTGTGTCCTTCCTCAGCCAGATACCCCTCCTCACTCAAGGTGTTTGTCACATGTCTTCTCCGCCACAGCTTTCCACCTCAAATGCATACCTCAGGTCTAAAATGTACGTACATTTCCATGTGCCTAGTGTAGATACAAAGGTGATTATTTCTCAATAAATATATTTCCTGAAAGCATTAATAGTAAAGACCATTATAGTAGTCCATTATACAATTAAGAGTGTTGTCATACACATTTGATTCCTTGTTACAAAAGATAGGTTTACTGCCAGACATATTTCCTGTGCCAGATTTTTCATCATCAACATTTCAAAAAAATTTATTCCCATTTGGACGTCCCTTAGCCTGTGTCCAATTTTTCACGTAAGAGCTTCCAAATTTAATTTTAACTTCAAGTGCTGCTGCCCAATACAAGCAATATAGAGCCAGAGCAGGAATTTTTCTTACAGAGAAACAGGATCCATTTAATTGAAGGCAAAGAAGGGAACTGTTGTGAGGTTGCACCCATCCACAGGAATGGCGGCTCCACGCCTCTTCTGGCTTGTCTTCTCCCGTGTTCCTGCTCCCTTTACCCTTAGATTCTGGTTCATACTCTTGGGGCAAGACCTGGCTTGACCATGATAAAAAGGAGAGCTCTTCATGGGAAGCTGGTGTATTCAGCCAAGTTTATTGAATGTCATTCTGATACCTTTATCCAAAATCCTAACCTTATGACACTCAAACTCATTTTTGTCTCTCTGATATATTATTGGCAGTGCATGAGGACTGCTGAGTTATCAGGCTGGTGGGAGGAGGAGGGCTGCTCTGGACCCTCGGCTGTCCTGACTTGGTAGGATGACTACCATTTCCAGCTAGGCAACCTCAGGCATATAGGTATTATTACTTCAAGGATGTCAATTTAGATTCATTGCATAATTGCACTTACAGAAAAGGCAGCATGGTATAGTTATTGAAAGGACTCTGGAGCCAGACTGCTTATGTTCAAGTCCCAGCTTTGATATTTACAAACTGTAAGACCTTGGATCACTTATTTGACTTAATATCTCAGTTTTTTTCAACTATAAAGCAGAGATTATAATAAGGCCTGCCTTATATGCTTTTTTGTGAGAATTCAAATGAATTAACATATGTTAAACATGTAGAACAATGATAGCTCTCAACAGTGTTACCTATTATTGTCTTATATTTGTAGAGTAAGTAAATAAATTTTTTAAATAATACATTTTCTGCATAATACAATATTTTTCTTGTATTCTTTCTCCTCAAGACTGACACTCCTTGAGGGCAGAGAGCAGGTAATACTCATCTTTGTATACCCTCAGTACTTTCCAGGAGGATGTTACATTGTATGCCTACAATGACTACATGCTGAATAAAAGAAAGTTGTGGTAACGAAAGATAAGGAGTAAAATGAAGTAAAGAGTTGTAAGACAGCTGTAGCCAGTTTGGCTAGCATCAGCCTGCAGACTGAAGGGTACTGGGTTTAATTCAGGTCAAGGGTACATGCCTGGGTTGTGGACTCGATCCCCAGTAGGGGGGCTGCAGGAGGCAGCCGATCAATGATTGTCTCTCATCATTGATGTCTGTATCTCTCTTTCCCTCTCCCTTCTTCCCTGAAATCAATAAAAATAAAAATAAATAAAGAGTTGTAAGACAAACTGAACTACCAAGCAAAATAGAGACAGACTCATAGATAGAGAGCAAGCAAGCTCAGGGGGGCAGGAGTGTTGTGTGTGTGTATGTGTGTGTGTGTGTGTGTGTGTGTGTGTGTGTGTGTGTGTGTGTGCGTGGCGGGGGGAGGATTAAGCAAAAGATAGAAAAGAGAGAGAACTCATAGATAGGTCATTGCAGAGAAGGGGTGGTGGAGGTGAAGAGAGCATAGAGGAGATAGTGATGGAAAAAGAAAAGAAAAGAAAAGGAAAGGCAAGAAAAGAAAAGACAAGAAAAGAAAGAAAATAGTTGTAAGAGTCCAAAATGCTTAAGAGTAATGTGACTATTATATTGGTAAGTTTGTCTTCATCAATGTTGAAATCACACTCATAGTGATAGCAATATTCAAATAGGAAAGAAGAATTGTGAAACAGTTGTCAAATTTTTCAGGAGAGAAAAAAGTATGAACCCAAATCACAAAAAAGCATTAGCATGGAAATTACCATAGACAGTTGGCATAACCACACGTAAAGAGCTTTCCATGAAGAGGAAGTTACGTTGTCTGCTGATACTGGGGAAAATAGAGAAATGCCAACACCACACATGTGCTGTATAAAGTACCCATTTAAGATGACTGCCTTCCCCTCCTCTCCTCTTAAATGTCCTAAAGTAATTTTTAAAACAGTTCTTGATTTTTTTCATTTTCTCCCATCGAAATGGGTACAAATCAACAACAATGTTAGGGGCTGAATTTTGTCTCCGTTAAGTTTGTACATTAATGTCCTAATCCCCAGGATCTCAGAATCTAACTGTATTTGGAAGGAGATAATTAAGTTAAATTATAATTAGGGTTAGCTTTAATCCTATATGACTATTTCCTTATAAAAATAAAAAACTTGGATATAGAAAGACATAGTGGGAAGACTATGTGAAGATACAGGGAGGTAGTGGAGAATAATGAAAATGGAAAGAATAGAGAGAGATTCTAGTTTTGATGTTCTAAGCATATTTAGACAAAAACCCAAATGTTCAAAACGTGATGTGATGAATCTATGTTGATGGGTCCGCAGTCCACTCAAGTCCCAAAAAGTGTCCTCAGAAAAAGTGCTCCTTGTAGCCCCAAGAGTTCTCAGCATAAATACTTGAAGACTTGACCAGTGTTGAGGATGCTTCCCTCTGATGGAATCAGCAGCCTCTGCTAGTTTGGAGATCTCAGGCTTCCATGCTGAAACTGGGTTGTGATGAGGAGCAATCAGCCTCGAAAACAACCCTGCTGCTCGGGTGGTTTGAGGGAGAGTTCTGTAATACCAAGGCGCTCCTTCCTTAAAATGATTGGCAGAGGAACATTCTGAAGAAGGACCAACCAAGGCGCTATATAAAACATAAAGCTCAAAGAGACACAAGGCAGTGACATAGATATGTTATAGTTTTGGTGCCTTCTGTACCTTCCAGACTGTTCTTGAGCTGTGTGTCAAACTGAGTTATCCTGGATGGAAATGTGAGGCAAAAGGAAATAATCCTATATAATAAAGAGGTAATATGCAAATTGATAATCACTCCAACACACAAGATGGCTGCCCCCATGTGGTCAAAGATGGCCACCTCCATGTGGACACAAGATGGCCACCACAAGATGGCTGGCAGGGGAGGGCAGTTGGGAGGGACCAGGCCTGCAAGGGAGGGCAGTTGGGGGTGACCAGGCCTTCAGGGGAAGGCAGTTGGGGGCAACCAGGCCTGCAGGAGAGGGCACTTGAGGGTGACCAGGCCTGCAGGGAGGACAGTTAGGGCAACCAGGCCAGCAGGGGAGGGCAGTTAGGGGCAATTGGGCCAGCAGGGGAGCAGTTAGGCATCGATCAAGCTAGCAGGGGCATGGTTAGGGGGTGATCAGTCTGGCAGGCAGAAGAGGTTAGGGGCAATCAGGCACACAGGTGAGTGGTTGGGAGCCAGCAGTCCTGGATTGTGAGAGGGATGTCCGACTGCCCATCTATCAGGCCTAAATGGAAAGTCGGACATCCCTCGAGGGGTCCCAGATTGGAGAGGGTGCAGGCTGGGCTGAGAGACACACACCGCCCCCTGCCCCCTTCCCCCGCATGAATTTCGTGCACTGTGCTTCTAGTGGCATATAAATGAGGTAGTCACAGAGACTGATGGTCACCTCCAGGTGAGATCAGGAGAAACTTCAGGCCTGATCGAAGCCATTGATTATTCACCTGCTGTGTAGAGCTACCCATGCCCAGTCACTGGCTATAGCAACAACACCAACCAACCAACGGGAGAGGGGGGGCTATGCCAATAACCAGTTAAGATAAGATGTGCCTGCCTCTCCCACACTCATTTCTTAACACTGATTTTCCTCACGTTCGATTCATGCATAAAAATGTTTTTGATTAATGAAAATAGAAAGGAAAAAATGATAATGGATGCACCTGTAAACACAATTTACCTTTTACTCAATTTTTCTATCCAAAAATCCAATGTTGACATTTTTGTTTAATATACCTTTTTAACTGCAAACTTTGATTTCTTAGGTTGAAATTTATAGCATAATTTTTTCTTTATTTTTAATGACTTTCAATAGCCCCCCCCCCCCAACAATCCCTTCTATTTGTTATATAGAATGGAAATACAGACAGACAAATTAAAACCAGTTTTTCCCCCTAAGAGAAATAATATGAATGTTCTAATTTGAAGAGAAGATCAAGGTATATATGGAAATAATTGGCAAATACAAAGTCTACTCTAAGATGTGGTTTTAACATGAAGCCTGTTAGACAGCATCACAGAGAGAAATGCAGTCATTTATGGTACCGGGAGATACCCACTCTAATCCCAGATGAGCTGACTATTTTCTACATAAATTTTGGCATGCATTATATCTTCTCTAGGCCTCAGATACTTAAAATAACAAGTTTGGACTAGGAAATACTTAGCATCCCTTTTCCATTTTAATCATCTATGACTACTTAGAGTTGGGAATGAAGCTAGATTGTCATTAACTGAAGGAAAGATACTTCTGATCATTGGGCAGTTCCTTGGTCCATTGTGAAATAGCATTTTATATTAGACTGAAAGGTAAAAAATGTTTTAAGATAGAACAAGATATAAAGCTAAAAAAAAAACATTTTAAACATTTATTCCACATAGGACAATACATTAAATAGAAAAGTTATGACTAAAGCAAAATCCATAAAGTTAAAGATTGAATCTGTCGTATTTGTTGCTCTATTGTCAGTACCTGTCTCAAAGTGACATTTAAGAAGCAATCAAATAACTATTGGTTGCATGAATGAATGAATGAATAAGTAAATTTGTTTACAGTGAAAACATGTTTGTTAAAAAACAAAATAAACTCCTGTGAGAATCATACCAGAGTCTTTGGATGCTCAAGGGCAATTAGAGTGTGAAAGGCCAGATGGCCAAGGCCACTCTGAGCATGGGAATCTTAATCAGAGTGTCCAAGGATTAAGGCAGCCGTGGGCAAACTACGGCCCGTGGGCTGGATCCGGCCCGTTTGGCTGTTCTATCCGGCCCATGGAGCCGAAAGAGCGGAGGGTTCTCTTGCTCTCCCCTCCGCTCCTTTACTTTGAATTTATATTAGTTCACACAAACACTCCATCCATGCTTTTGTTCCGGCCCTCTGGTCCAGTTTAAGAACCCATTGTGGCCCTCCAGTCAAAAAGTTTGCCCACCCCTGTATTAAGGACACAGGTGCAAGGACACTGTGGCCTTCTATAACTCAAATATAATATTACTATTTGACAAGAAGCCTCTTTTGTCTAAGTAGTATAACACATGTTACTGATCAGCCAGTGTGCTAGAGGGAGGGGCTATAAGTGCTAGAGAGAGGCTACTAGGACAGAGAGAGCTCAGATACAGCTACTATGTGAAGCTGTGGATCCAGAGGCAGCACGTGGCTGCTCTGATACTAGCTGTGGGTACAGAAGCTGCTACTCTGTGGGAAAGATGTATTGTTACCTACCCGGTGTGCAGCTACCTACCATATGGGACTTTGCTTTGAAGGACTGTTTTGTCTAATGGTTCCTTGTTAGCAATGGCTACAGGGCCACTAACTTCTACAATGAAGACTCTTTCATATACCCACTACTTCTCATGGCTTCTCTGTCTACTACCCAGCATCCAAGAAGGTCCAGTCCCTGGCAGAGGGGCTCAGACTTGACAGTTGGCATAGTAGGGCAGGATCAGGACCTGTGCTCCCACACTTGGCCAGTCGGCAGGATACAGCAGTGAGTGCTTCCAACACTTGGAGCAGCGGGCAGGGTTCAAGGAGGAACTTGCTCTCACAATTAGCGCTGAAAGCAGCATTTAGGAGTAAGTACTCCAGGAATTAGAACATGCGGTGCTCCGACAACTCCTGTACTAGTTTTCTCTGATCCCATGTCACTTCCACTCTGCAGGGGCACCGACCAATGCAGACTGTAAGCAGGGTAGACATAAGTAATGCATTTTCTTCCTCAAAATCTAGACAACCTGAGGCACAGTGCTATGACTGACCACTGTATTTCTGCATTGGATCTACAGTTACTGAATAGAAACAATTAATTCCAGTGCTGACCATTAGGCTTTTGCATTAGCCAAAATTTATCCTCTTTGCTAACAATAGTCTTGAATGCCTTGTTTCAGAAGCTGTGTCTACTCTCTCCCCGTTATTATGAGTGTAGCATGTCCCAGTTGTAGTTGGGGGCCCAAATAGCTGTTTCAAATTACCATAATTGTATATGAGAATCTTCACCTAAAACTCATTTCAAAACAAGGTCCCCTTATTCATGGTCACCAGTTTCCTCCATCAAATATTTATGTTATTTACCTGGAATTTTGAATATTGCCCATGTGGCTTCTCTGTCCTGTGGCTCTTTTTGGAGGTACTTCCTATTCAGATGAGCTGCCTTTCTCTTCTGATGGAATGTCCACTTACCGATGAGCCTGACATAAAAGCCAGTCTTCAGCTTCCCTATCCTGGTATAAATAAATCATGACATCTGCCAAGTTGTTCTGCACTATAATAATAATGTCATTGGTTTTACCTATGGAAGCAATTAGCAATGCTTTCCATATTTGGATGTATGAGAACAACAAATACCATGGTATTTAGAACCTAAACTTAGAAATTATCAATCAGTTAGAAAACCGTTGTTAGAATTTCCAATTTTACCACAAAAAGTTTGCATCATACCATTTTTAAAACAAGAACAAAAAAAGAAAGAATTTACCTGTTTAGAAAGATGTGAAAAAAGAACTAAAGGCTTTCCCTTCACTTCTTTTTCCTTATATACCTGCAAAGAGTGACTTCATTAAGTACTTACCATGTGCCAGGTACTGTTGTAGGCACTGAAGATACAACATTGAACAATAAAATAATATATTCCTTCATGAAGCTTACATTTTGATTATATACAAGGAAAAAGTAAGTAAAAAATAATGATATGTAGTGAGGAGAAAAATAAAATTAGAAAGTGTTAGGGGAATATATACTGAAATTTTAGATTACCTGGCTGGGAAAACTGCACAGAGGAATGGATCAGTCAACCCATTCAGACCTCTGGAAAAGGACATTCCAGGCAGATAGAAGAGCAAACACTCTGAACTGAGAGTTGACTAGAATGTCAGAGGGCAACAAGGACATATGTGAATGAATTGGAGGGAAATGGTAAAAAAGGAAATGTTAGTATTACCCAGTAGGGAAGTCCAAGGATATATGTCTAAGTAAGTACTTTGATTTTTACTCTGAGGCCAATGAAAAAAAATATTGGAGGATTTTAAGAAAAAGAGAAATTATTTCAGTCTAGTTTTAAATAGTGATGCTGGCTATGTTGAGAAAGACTGAAGACAAAGGATGAATAAGGGAGACAAGAAAGATTTCCAATAACTTAGGCAGGAAAAGGATTTGGACTAATGTGTGGTCCCAGAAACAGTAGTGATTAAATTTAGTGTACA
This sequence comes from Plecotus auritus, assembly GCF_963455305.1. Taxonomy (NCBI): domain Eukaryota; kingdom Metazoa; phylum Chordata; class Mammalia; order Chiroptera; family Vespertilionidae; genus Plecotus; species Plecotus auritus. Next base: position 138,622,214 of record NC_137772.1, on the reverse strand, counting down.
ATTTGAAGGTAAACCCAACAGCTGATAGTGTTTTAGATGGGGGTGAGGTTTGGGGGGTATGGAACTGAAAGAATAAAACATTTTTTCTTTTTCAAGCCCCGAGTAAAGAGCAGACAGAGCAAATAGTGCTCTGACAATGGGAACGAGACCCTTAAAGCTGTCCCAGGAAACAGCCCCAGACAGAGCAAATAGTGCTCTGACAGATAAGATATGAGATTACCAGATGGGACTGTTGACTGAAAACTTAAGCCCTGTCATTAACATGTTATTAACGAGCCCTGTTGGAATTTCCTGGCGGCTTTGTCCTCTCTTCCTCCCTCACATGTGTGACCCCTCCCAATGTGTGATTTTTGCCTTTATAAGCCTGTAAAATTTTCTGCTCGGGGCTCGTCTTTGCTGCTCTAGTGTGAGTTACGAGTTGAGCCCCAGCGCGCTGGAATAAATCCTCTTGCTGTTTGCATCAAGTGACGCCTCCTGCAGTTGATTGGGGTCGCCGTCGATCCATGGGACAGAGTGAGGGTCTCCCTCCGGGGGTCTTTCAGAACAAGGATGCCACCCAATGTTTAAGCCCATGAAACTGGAAAGACAGAGTTTTCATAAGGTGCGATGGTGAGACTATTACAACAAGTTTGGGAGGGTTTAAGGATCAGAAATTCAATTTTAGACATATTAAGTTTGAGGTGATTGTATGTCATTCAAGTGGAGATGTTAAATGAGCAGATAGACATGAGTTTGGAGCCAGGAAAGAGATCCAGAAAGGAAATATAAGCTTAGTGATGCTATTTAAAGATAGAGAGTGGTTGCAATCACTAAGAAAGTGATTGTAGATGTAATGAGAATAGAGTTAAGAGCATATCTTTAGCTGACTATGAAGCTTGTGTGACTTAAGGAGTAGCAAAACTAGCAAAGGAAAATAAGAATAAAAAACCAGAGATATAAGAGCAAAACTAGATGAATATGGTGGCTTGTAAGCTTAGACTAAAAAGTGAGTAAAAAAAATTATCCTATCATTATATTGGGTCATATACCCATGATCAAATATATGGATGTATATGTATGCAGGTGTGTATGTTTATGCAGAGACATTTTCATTTAATAAAATGAGATTATCCTATACCTAATCTTCTAAAATCCGCTTTTAAAAATTAATTTATCATGGAAGAAATTTTTATATCATCTTTACTCATAAGAGATTTTATTTTTAAATTTTCTACTTTCCAGCATTATTAAAACAAAGTATCATGATGAACTTTTGTTTTTAAAAAAAGCACAGTACAGTGAAAATGTTGACTGTGAGTATTTAAAGTAATACTTGCTCTCTTCTATTTAGTTTAATTTACAAAATTAAGAAACCAAAGAAAAACGAAACCAAGAAATAAAGGAGTAGAAACTGAAATAGGAATTTTTAGGGGTGAAAATAGGCAGGTTTATGGAATTTTTAAAATTAAGGGGGGTCCATGGAAAAAACACAAGGCTACAGAGTTGCAAAAAGGTACATTTCCATAAGATAAGGGAATGGGAGAGGCAGAAGTTACATTTCCATAAGACAAGGGAAAGGCAGAAATTATATTTCCATAAGATAAAGAAACTGGGAGTAGCCAAAGGTCTATATTTTCAAAATAAAAAGGAGGGACCCACGTGTCCCATGTGAAGTTTGACCTTTGAGCTCAGGAGTTGCTATGTTGACCAAATCAAAGGGGAATAGTGACCAATCAGAGGGAATATGGAGGCACAAAAACTGCAGCCTTTATAAACCAGGAAAAAGGAACTTGGTGGGACTCTTTCCCCCTCCCCACATGGGAGTCTGTGCTTGTTCTTCAATAAGTTTCCACCTTTTCTATACCATCTTCCGTCCGTGGTTTCATTCTTTGACTCCCATGGACAAAGAATCCAGGGAAGCCATCCTGCCCAGGGGGACACCGCGTGTTCAGTCCAAAAATCCTGTATCGAAACAAAACAAATATCAAATTCTTCTTGTCTCTAACTCTTTCAATTCATACATTTCAGTGGATACTGATTCTTTTTTTATTAGAAGGAACTAGCATTGAATAGAACAGAAATTTTATGAAATAAAATTAAGAAACAGCTGACATTTTCTGCTTCTTCTTACCAGAGATAAAGTACTGTGTTTCTAAGAGTCTAACATCTGTCTGTTTCACAAAGACAAAGTCACCTATGAGGGAGCTCCTAGATTTTAGTTAGATAGGAGAGATGGAAAATAAATAAATTAACAGCAGTTACAATGTGTTACAATTGGCACTTTCAGGCAGCACAATATGGTGCATTATTTCACTCCATCTGGAAAACATTGAATGAGTTGAAGGCGTTCTGTAGAAGATATGAGTCGAGTGTCCCTGAAAGACTCTTCTCAATGCTCTCAAATTTCTTGCAAATGAGGGCACTTTTAAACAGTAAATTAGCTGTATCACAGGATATTTCATCTACTAAACCATAAGTGAAAATCAAATAAATAATTATTGTACATTGACTGCATACCAGAAACTGTGGTGGGCAGTTTATACTTTCTGTAATGTTTCAGATCACTCACTGGTGTTCAGAATGGAATTTATAGAAATAGTCAATAGAAGGAATTGTGTAGAAAAGAATAACAAAATTGTTATGGTACATACTTTAAGGACTTTGTTAATTGAAAGTAAGTACACTGGCAAACACACTTTGTCAGTCAATAGTTCTTATAATCTAAGTGTTATAACATATTAGATATGTCATCTTAAAATTTATGAATATTTACAATAAATATGAAAACAACCTTCAGAATGCTTGTATGAAACTTTTACTGAATAAAAGTAACAGAGATGGGCAAAGGTAGCCCTTTTGCCTTCCTCAACTACTCTATTAAATGCCATTGCATTTTTCCATCCATGTTGTTAATTTTGAAAAATCAGCTGGATCAAAGTCGATTTCATGTGCAACAGTGCTTCCTGATGAAATAGGAATTTTAGGGGGATATAGGCAGTTTTAGGATTGGGGGGGGTCCATGAAAAAAACACAGGGCTACAGACTGGGAGAAGGTGCATTTCCATAACACAAGGGAGATAGGTGCAGTTACATTTACATAAGACAAGGGAGACTATGAGAAGTTACATTTCAATAAGACAAGGGAGCAGCAATAGTTACATTTTCATAAGACAAGGGAGAGACCACAGTTACATTTACATAAGACAAGGGAACTGGGAGTAGCCAAAAGGTCTATATTTGCAAAATAAAGAAGGAGGAAGAAAGCCCAGAGGGAATAGGAGAACAGAGAGGGAGGAGGGCCTCACACGTCCCCTGTGATGTTTGACCTTTGAGCTCAGGAGTTACTATAGTAACCAATTCAAAAGGAAATATTGACCAATCAGAGGGGATATCAGGACACAAGAACTGCTGCCTTTATAAACCTTGGAAACAGAAAGTCAGTGGGACTCTTACCCCCTTCCCAGGTGGGAGTCTGTGCTGTGAAATTCTTTCCCCTTCCCCACGTGGGAGTCTGTACTTGTTCTTGAATAAATCTCCACCTTTACTGCACCATCTTCTGTCCGTTGATTCATTCTTTGACTCCTATGGACAAAGAATCCGGAGAACCATCCTGCCCAGCGGAACACTGCGTGTTCTAGTCCAAAAATCATGTATCACTGAATAGATCTGTAGTAAACAAGTAAGAAAAGATGTTATGTTATGAAATGATTTCCAAACTGACATTCACTCAGAACGTTGTCTATTGAAATTAGGTTCTTCCACAGATGACTAGAAAAGTTTCACAGATTCATTCATGCATGGGAGATTGTGGTGTGGCAAGATGATTTCTTTATGATGCAAAATCAAAGAAGTTCCCCTCTGGGTTTTCAATTCCCCATCTTCCTCCCGCCTGCACAGAAAAAGTCCTACTGTGGTTTCACAAGGCCAAGAGAAAGGCCAATGTCCAGAGTTTCTGTTCCATATTAATGCCTAGTCCTTTGGAGCCCATGTGGTCTGCAGTTGCTGCTAGACCCACATGGTCCCTGCTAGGGAGGAGGGGAGAACGTTAAAGAATGGGGTGAGTGTGGGTCTCAGAATGAGCAGAGAGAAAAAGGGAGAGAGAGAGAGAGAGAGAGAGAGAGAGAGAGAGAGAGAGAGAGAGAGATTCTTTGTTCACTTGGTATTTTAACTAGGAACTTTTTCAACATACTCACTCAGCTTTCCAATCTTTTGCAGGCTTTTGATGGGTCCACACCCTAACCAATGATTCCTTTCTCAGGTTAGACTGACAGGCCTCTATGGTTAAATCAGCTTGACTTCTATTGTGCATGTGCTTATTCTCCCTTTTGTTCTACCCCTTCCCCAGTGATCTGTGGGGAACGGACTGGAGGTTCTCTCGGGGGCGGGGGTGGGGGGGTGGGCGGGCAGTGTAAAGCTGTAACTTCCTGGAGAACCAAGCATGCCTCTGCTTCCCAGCTGACCATGCTGGACAATGTCTGACTCCCCTTTTGCTTGCTTCTCATTAATGTTTAGCTAACTATGGTAACAAGACTAGGCATGTAGTCTCGGCTCTACTACTAATTAATCTTGTCTTTTAGGTTCCTATGTTCTCTGTTCCCCTCTTTGCAAAATGAAGAAAGCAAACCAAGGCTATGTGCTTACAGGAGAACAAGGCAATGGGATGCTGGGATGCAACTTCTAGATCAGAAACCCATTCATTTGGAGCATCCCTTTGTGGGTAAGTACAGAATGTTTCCTTTGGTAGGCTTGAAATAAAGAGAGGAAATTACCAGGATATGTGAGCTTTGTTTCTATTTTTGAATTATAATTATCCTTTGTAGATTTTTTTTTCCTTTTCTTTCTTTTCCTACAGAGATGATTTCTCTTTAAATTTGTTCTGTTTCTTCTGAGGATTTATATTTGTTTTCTGATTATACTTTGCCAATATTTAGGGTAAAACTTACTTTAGTTTGCATTCTTTTTCTTTTCATTTATATTTTTGTCTTTTCCTTACACTCTCTCTGAATTGATTTTCTGCAGCATCAATTATGCTCTTTAACAACAATTACATATTTTACTTTCTTATATTATTTTTGGAAATGAGTGGAATTTTTTAAAATAAGTTTTATGTGTGTATCTCCTGCATTACAACAAACATTTGTTGAATGATTGACTTTCAACCCTGTCATATCTTGTTGACCATGTTTCTTTTTTATAGATGTCAATTTTATTTGTATCTTGCTGAGAACATGTAATTGATGTTTCAGCTGATGTTATAAACGTCCTCTTTCTTTCTGAAAACAATTTCCAAAATTATGCTCTTGCTTTTGTGCTTCCTGATAGTTCTTGCCTTTTCTAATGCTTCATTTTATTTGTTTGCTTATTTACTTTGTTTGTTGAATATTCATGTATCCTAGGCTGGGGCGTGATGAGTCTGGCTTAGCCTTAGGTGGATATCAGACTGTCCTAACCTTCACTGTGCTTATTCTCCTCTAGGGTACTATAAAAGTCCCCACTGGGATCTAGACCAGGAGGTCAGGTTGATGCACAAGGATCCTAACTCACTCGGTGATATCCAGTAGCGATGAATTGAACATTGGGCTGGTGGACTGAGGCTCACTTTCCTGCAAGTTCTCTTATTTGGGAGTGTCCATGTTCTTTTCTCAGCCTCTGGAGAATCAATGTTGTGGATGGACCAGCCCTTGTGGCTTTTATTATGATTGCAAGATGCCCTTAGCAATAACAATTAGGAAACCTTGAAAGAGACAAAGTTTATTACATATAAGACCTGGAAATTACATGGCACATATGTGGTCATACAGCAAGGTCACAGGGAGAGAAAGAGAAAGAATGAGAAAGATAGGCCTGAGATTCTAGTTTCGTTGAGGTCAAGGGTGGGTTATTGTTGCAGGCTCATTCTTTTTTATGGCTTGGTTCTATTTTCATTGAGGTTAAGGAGTCTAGGATTTTGCAGGCTCATTCTCTCTCTTTATTTATTTTTTTTTAACTAGAGGCCTGGTGCACGAAATTTGTGCATGGGAGGGAGGTGTCCCTCAGCCCAGCCTGCACCCTCTCCAATCTGGGACCTCTTGAGGGACATCCAATCTGGGACCTCTCCAATCTGGGACATCCCTCTCACAATCCAGGACTGCTGGCTCCCAACCACTCACCTGCCTGCCTGCCTGATTGCCCCTAACCACTCGCCTGCCTGCCAGCCTGATCATCACCTAACAACTCCCCTGCCAGCCTGATCGACACCTAACTGCTCCTCTGCCAGCCTGATTGCCCCTAACTGTCCTCCCCTGCAGGCCTGGTAACCCCCAACTGCCCTCCCCTGCAGGCCTGGTCACCCCTAACTGCCCTCCCCTGTAGGCCTGGTTCCCCCCAACTGCCCTCCCCTGCAGGCCTGGTTCCCCCCAACTGCCCTCCCCTGCAGGCCTGGTCCCCCCCAACTGCCCTCCCCTGCCATCCCAGTCACCCCTAATTGTCCTCCCCTGCTGGCCTGATCACCAACAACTGCCCTCCCCTGCTGGCCATCTTGTGGCGGCCATCTTGTGTCCACATGGGGGCAGCCATCTTGTGTGTTGTAGTGATGGTCAATTTGCATATTACTCTTTTATTAGATAAAATATGTTCATATTGATTTTTAGAGATAAAGGAAGGGAGAAGGATAGAGTGATAGAAACATCAAATTAGCTGCCCCTTGCATGCCCCCTATTAGGGATCAAGCCCAAAACCTGGGCATGTACCCTGACCAGGAATTGAACTGGCGACCTCATGGTTCCTGGATGGACACTCAACCTCTGAGCCATAACGGTTGGGCTGCAGGCTCATTCTTTATTGGTGAATTTAAAACATAAGACTGGGAATTTAAAACGAAGAAGAGAGCCCTAGCCAGTTTGGCACAGTGGATAGAGTGTTGGCCTTGCATACCGAAGGGTCCCAGGTTCCATTCTGGTCAAGGGCACATGCCTGGGTTGTGGGCATCATCCCCAGCAGGGGTCACGCAGGAGGCGGCCAATCCATGGTTCTCTCTGACCATTGATGTTTCTCTCTCTCTCTCTCCCTCTCTCCTCCTCTCTGAAATCAATAGAAATATATTTAAAATAATAATAATAATAAAATGAAGAAAAGAAAAAACAATTGGCCCAAATAGTCACATATCAAAATCTCTGAAACAAAGCAATGAGGAGTACCGAACCTCTTCATCTACTTGTGTGGCTGGCAATGTGGCCTCCTTGAAGTGGATGCCTCAGCCATCAAAGACAGCACTTGATTACAAAAAAGAAAACCCAGCTGTCAGGGTTTATACTTTATTTTTACACTAAGAATAAATGATATGAAACACTACACCTCAAAGCATGCAGTGCTTCTGGTGCTCTGCATATCTGTTTTTTCTGACACGTTTTTCCCTCAGCAAGTTAGCATCACACTTTACAATAAGCTTCTGTGTCACATCCTAGTTCCTGCCATGTCAACTACTGGGTGTTGTATCATTGAAAGGATCCACACAGAAAAATCCTATCTAATAGAAGAGTAATATGCAAATTAACCATCACTCTGCTACACCCACAAGCCATGCCCACCAGCCACGCCGACCAGCCAATCAGGAGCTAATATGCAAATAAACCCAACCAAGATGGCCACGGCCACAGAGAGCAGGAGGGAGGCTTGGGTTTCCCCGGCAATGGAGGAAGCCAAACTTTCTGCCTGCCCTTGCTGGCCTAGGCCTCCACTCAAGGTTACAAAGTTTCAATTATAGAAGATACATAAATCCCAATAGAAATGGCTGCCACCACAGAGCAAGCAGAAGGCTTGGCTCCACTCCAGGCTACAAAGTTTCAATTATAGAAGATAAATAAACCCCAGATACCAGGGCCTCCGCTTGGGTCTCCAGGGGGCGTGGCCAGCCTGCAAACCACCACAGGCCCCTCACCAAGGCCACCCCACGCCCCAAGGGAACCCCCACCCTGATCCGGGACACCCTTCAGGGCAAACCAGACAGCCCCCACCTGTGCACCAGGCCTCTATCCTATCTAATAAAAGAGTAATATGCAGATTGACCATCACTCCAACACACAAGATGGCTACCCCCATGAGGTCAAAGATCCTGCCCCCATGTGGACACAAGATGGCCGCCACAAGATGGCCAGCAGGGGAGGGCAGTTGGGAGGGACCAGGCCTGCAAGGGAGGGCAGTTGGGGGTGATCAAGCCTTCAGGGGAGGGCAGTTAGGGGTGACCAAGCTGGCAGAGGAGGGAAGTTGGGGGGGAACCAGGCCTGCAGGGGAGGGCAGTTAGGGGTGACCAGGCCTTCAGGGGAGGGCAGTTAGGGGTGACCAGGCCTGCAGGGGAGGGCAGTTAGGGGTGACCAGGCCTGCAGGGGAGAGCAGTTAGGGGCAATCGGGCTGGCAGGGGAGCAGTTAGGCATCAATCATGCTGGCAGGGGAGTGGTTAGGGGGTGATCAGGCTGGCAGGCAGAAGCGGTTAGGGGCATTCAGGAAGGCAGGCAGGCGAGCAGTTGGGAGCCAGCAGTCCTGGATTGTGAGAGGGATGTCCAACTGCCCGTTTAGGCCCAATCCCACTGGGATCGGGCTTAAACAGGCAGTCGGACATCCCTCGAGGGGTCCCAGATTGGAGAGGGTGCAGGCTGGGCGAGGGACACCACCCCCTCCCCATGCACGAATTTCGTGCACCGGGCCTCTAGTAATTAATAATAAGAGTGGAGTGGGTGGCTGACTCTGTCACCAAAGATAGTGGCCCAGTATTGGGGAATATGAATGGCAATTTTGTGTATTATGGAATTTGAGGGGAGCAGCAGGATCGTGCTGAGATCAGTATCCTTTTCAAGCTTTATTTAAAAAAATGGGAGGTAGGGGAATGTAGGGAAAAGGTGTTTCTCTGCAATGCTCTAATTTGAGTGTGGAGGTGTGGTGGGTATTTTAAGGATGCGTTTCTCAGCACATCACCAAGGAAAGGCACTAAGTGGGAATGGCCCTGGACTTTAACAAATAGGTCTCTTTTACATTTAGTTTACTCTGCCATTTTCAGCTTTTCACATCTAGTCTTGTTGAATATTTTCATGGATATTTACTGTGAAGTTGAGAAGAGGCCATCACTCATTACAGAATATCTACATGTGAAGCAAAGAGATTTTGAAACTCATCTAAAATCAAAGCCACTATTTCAGATTGCTAGTTATATATGCCCATATTTCCTCTAAGCCTTCTGTGACTGTTATTAGATTGAGCTGTAAAAATCTGAGTGTATATTGAAAACACATAAAGAAGCACTTTCATAGAGAAATGCAAAGTCATAGCTATAAAGAATCCAGAGTCTCAACTTTTATTATTAGTCTACTTTTAAGTTCTTCCAGCTCTATAAAATTTAAAAGGCAATGACAATCAGAGAAATTACCTATTTACATTTTCAAGAAATAATTTCCAAATTTTCATATATTTACATTATATCTTGTATCCAATTGTACATAAAGGCTTATATTGATTATAAATAAATACATAAATGGACTAGATTTAGGGAAGAACTTTGAACTTGAAATCAAGAATTTTTCAGCTCCATCAACAACTATATTGTATATTAATCATTAATCATGAAATGATGGAATTTTAAAACCCCCTTAAGAATCAATTGGATGTAGCACAGTTTTTTAATCCATTCATCTGCTGATGGGCACTGAGGCTGTTTCCAAATCTTAGCTATTGGAAATTGTGCTGCTATGAACATAAGGGTGCATATATCCTTTCTGATTAGCGTTTCTGGTTTCTTGGGATATATTCCTAGAAGTGGGATCACTGGGTCAAATGGGAGTTCCATTTTTAACTTTTTGAGGAAACGCCATACTGTCTTCCACAGTGACTGCACCAGTCTGCAATCCCACCAGCAACCAGCAGTGCATGAGGGTTACTTTTTCTCCGCATCCTCACCAGCACTTGTGGTTTGTTGTTTTTTTGTTGATAGCCATTCTGACAGGTGTGAGGTGGTACCTCATTGTTGTTTTGATTTGCATCTCTCGATGATTAGTAACTTTGAGCATGTTTTCATATGTCTCTCAGTCTTCTGTATGTCCTCTTTCAAAAAGTGTCTATTTAGGTCCTTTGCCCATTTTTGATTGGATTGTTTATCTTTTTTTTGTTAAGTTGTATGATTTCTCTGTAAATTTTGGAGATTAAACCCTTATCTGAAATAGCATTGGCAAATATGTTCTCCCATGCAGTGGGCTTTCTTGTTGTTTTGTTGATGGTTTTTTTTGCTGTTCAGAAGCTTTTTATTTTGATGTAGTCCCATTTGTTTATTTTCTCCTTAGTCTCCATTGCCCTAGGAGCTGTGGTACATCTATACAATGGAATACTACACCGCTATAAAAAAGAAGGAACTTTTACCATTTGCAACAGCATGGATGGAACCAGAGAGCGTTATGCTAAGCAAAATAAGCCAGTCAGAGAAAGATAAATCTCACTTATAGTGGGCTATAATGATCAACATAATTTGATGAACAAAAATAGATCCAGAGACAAATGGCAGGGGAAGTGGGGGGGGGGGGGTTAGAGAGCAACCAAAGGACTTGTATGCGTGCATATTAGCATATCCAATGGACACTGGGGCGGTGGGGGCTTGCCAGGGGTGGGAATGGCTGGGGGCGGGGAGTTAATTGGGGGAAAAGGAGACATATGTAAAACTTTAGACAATAAATAAAAAAATAATAAAAGAATCAATTGGAAGGATGATTCAATGGACTATAAGCTGCATCTTCTTTTGGTAAATGTAAAAGTTTGATGCCCCTTACAGAATATGATAACTCTTCCATCAGACATTTGCTACTTTTTATTGATAATCACTAGAAAATGTTTTCCTATTCAAATTGATGTGGGGGCCATCAAGTTTTAATATACATAATTTATCTTTGTAACTATAAGAACATATTATTAAATATGCAATATAAAACTACAGCCTACAAATTTTGGCCTTCCATCCCCTCAGTTAAAAATAAATTATTTAGATTAACCTCTTGATTTTAGACATAATAAAATCTTAGAGAACTATACTATCTCATCACAGGTTGCACTAATTGTAAATGGAAGACCCCAGGGCCCTGACTCAGCCTTTGCATAATACTATGCAGCCTAGCAAGACAGGGCCTCAAATTGACATCATTCAATCAGAACTCTACTCTTTTCCGGTTTTCCTTTGTTAGGACTGTATTGAGCTGCTCTGGTACCCTTATCTTTTTTTTTTCTTTATTGATTAAGGTATTACATATGTGTTCTTATCTCCCCATTGCCCCCCCCCCACACCCCTCTGCTCATGCCCTCACCCCCCTGGTGTCTGTGTCCATTGCTAATGCTTATATGCATGCATACAAGTCCTTTGGTTGATCTCTCCCTCTTATCCCCACCCTCCCCTGCCTTCCCTCTGAGGTTTGACCGTCTGATCGATGCTTCTCTGTCTCTGGATCTGTTTTTGCTCATCAGTTTATGTTGCTCATTATAATCCACAAATTAGTTAGATCATGTGATACTTATCTTTCTCTGACTGACTTATTTCACTTAGCATATGCTCTCCAGGTCCATCCATGCTGTTGCAAATGGTAGGAGTTCCTTCATTTTTACAGCAGTATAGTATTCCATTGTGTAGATGTACCACAGTTTTCTAATCCACTCATCTGCTGATGGGCACTTAGGCTGTTTCCAAATCTTAGCTATGGTGAATTGTGCTGCTATGAACATAGGGATGCATATATCCTTTCTGATTCGTGTTTCTAGTTTCTTGGGATATATTCCTAGAAGTGGGATCACTGGGTCAAATGGGAGTTCCATTTTTAGTGTTTTGAGGAAACTCCATACCACTCTCCACAGTGGCTGCACCAGCCTGCATTCCCACCAGCAGTGCAAGAGGGTTCCTTTTTCTCCGCATCCTCGACAGCACTTGTCATTTGTTGATTTGTTGATGATAGCCAATTCTGACAGGTGTGAGATGGTATCTCATTGTCATTTTGAAAAAAAGAACTTGTTTTTTAAAAAAAGAGCATATGAAAACATGCTGCTTTTTTATTTCTTAAGATCACAAAATGTTTGTTTCAACTCTAAGCCTGACACTTAACCACAGTCATACATGAAGAAGAGAGAGTACTAGGAAGAGGTGATGTTTGCTTGGAATAAATCACCTATATCTTAATAATCCAGAAATAGATTATATGGCCACTCCTATTGGCAAGGGAGTTAATTCCTTTTTTCCTATAAGCAGGACATTGACTTATTAAGCCAAATTCAATCCATTAGGGGACAACTTGTGTTTGGTAGATATTGAGTGACTGTCAGTATCTGCCCCACATGTACACTTGCATTACTTTTGATATGAATGAATATTTGTAACTATAGTCAAGAGAGGTTTAATTAATAGGATACATTGTTTGTGTCATCTTCAAAGAATAAAACAGCTTTGTTACATTTTTGCCCACTTTATAATAATTCATATAATATTTTCCTTTTAAATTCAAGATTCTATTAATAATCATATAGATCTCTTCTCAAATATCAGTGATTGACAAATAACATCCTGTAATGATAGATATTTTGTATGTTCTTATAAATTAGCCATGCTCTTCTAGGCCAAATGAGTGTCATATTTGAATCAACCTACTCATGCTAATGTCTATTTATTAAAGTCTTATGGATATCAAGGTGAACTTTAACTATATTGTAAGCTAGAACTGTATTTTTTTTCAACAAGATTATTATAGCAATATTAGGATATTTCAGTCTTTGAAAACAACTTTTATTTTTGGCTATCTTCCTATAATATTGTTTTTATCAAATGATTGATAAAAGAAAGTTTCAACAAGATATTGACATATTCTCTGGAAAGTAGTTAGACTTCAATAACCCTATATAATTTAAAATAAATATATATTTATACATTAATAACAACTAGATTTGGGGTTATAATTAACATTTTATTGTAGAATTTGAAATGCTTAATGAGTATGTGACTGAACAAGTGAAAAAGTAAGATGAAATGATCTCCACAGACAAGGGTTCTCCTAAAAAAATGTTTTTAATAAATTAACAAGCACAGAAAAATGGCCAATAGAGACCTCAGAGAGCAGCTTCCTTGAGCACTATCTTAAAATGATTTTTCATAAAGTGTTATTTATGTCCTTATATCATGTGTCTCATCAGCTCTCTAAAATGTAGCAGGCAAAACTCCATAAAAGGGGAGCATAAATGAAAATAATTAAACATAAACTATGTTTTCATGAAAAACGATATATTTAAAAGTTATTGCTGTTCCTGGCCAAGGTCTGATGTACAAAATCATAGAACTGGTTATGAAAATCCTGTATATTAAAAAAATGAATTTTTGAACTGCATAGCATTTTCTATGAAGCTTTCTAAAATCTAGGAAACAAATAATCACTAATATTTCCCAATATTTAAAAATTTGGTGGTGGGGGGGAAAGGTGCCCAAAATAGTATGGAGGGTGAGCTACAATTTACTAGAATAAACGTAATGAACTGACAGCTCAAATGAAAGATCATGGGATCCTTCAATTCAATCATCACAATGGAAGGAACTGTAGTAATCTTCACCAACACTAGGAGATTTGTACCCATATTGATAGACTGCATATGACCGATAGAATTTTGAATAAAAATAAGTAGGTTAAAAAATAAAAGTGGATTAATAGAAGAGCAGTATTTTCTAAGATTAGCAAAATATTTGAAAACACAGACTCGAAACTCTGTTTATACAAATTCAACTCCAGTTTCTTTTTCTTACAAGCTGTCATCTTGGTAGAGCTGGTCCTTGCATAATACCAGAGGGCTAAATTTGCATTCTGTTAGATATTGTACTCTTAAGAATGCATATGGTGACTGATGCTCACATGCACTGTGTTTCATTACTCTCAACTTTAAAGTGCATATAATAATACTTATACTGTGAGGTTACTGTGAGGATTAAGTGAGGTAATACGTGTGAGGAGTTTATTATTATTTTTCAATTTATCTTTATAATTAAAAGTATTATAGATGTCCCCCCTTTTCCCCCATTGAACCCTCCAGCCTGCTCTCACCCCCTCCCCAGACCTTCACCTCACAATGTCTGTGTCCATGAGCCATGCATATATGCATATAAATTTTAATCTCTTCCTGTCTCCACTCCTCACCTCCCCACCCCTGCCCCATCCCTCTGAGATTCAGCAGTCTGTTACATGCTTCCATATTGCTGGATCTATTTTGTTCATCAGTTTATTTTGTTCATTAGATTATACATATAAGTGAGATCATGTGATACTTGTCTTTCTCTGACTAGTTTACTTCACTTAGCATAATACTCTCCAAGTCCCTAAATTGCTTGGAATATAGTATGTGTTTACTTGTAAAGTGTTATTAGTTAGTGGTTCCCATTAGTAAAATAAATATATACCGTCAACTTCAACACTTCCCAATTTGACTCCACACAATCTCTAGCCTTTACTTCCTCCTTACTCATTACAATGTTTCATCGAAAAGACTTCTCTCTGAATTTCCAAGGTGAGAACAAACATGAATAGTGACTCAAACAGGCATTATGAATGTCATTTTATGTGGTTTCACAAACCACCATCCTCTCTTTTATGCACCTTCCACATTAACTATACTTGCCATGATAAGTCTAAGTTATGGCAACATTCTTTGGTATATATGAAATAATAGGAAAATATATAATTCCTAATCTAAATCCTTGACATGTGTAGGTACACACAGACACACAGACACACACACACACACACACACACACACACTTGCTTAGAAACAGTTTTAGCCAAAAATAACATAAATTGACATGATAGTAGAGAACTCATATGAGGTGAAAATAGCCCATATTGCCAATACTATCAGTGTATTCCACCTAAATTATACTGCTTATACAGATACTAGAAGCCTGGTGCATGAAATTTGTGCATGGGGGGAGGGGGGTCCCCTCAGCCCAGCCTGCACCCTCTCCAATCTGGGACCCCTTGGGGGATGTTTGATTGCGGGCACTCAGACATCCCCTCACAATCTTGGACCACTGGCTCCTAATCACTCACCTGCCTGCTTGCCTGGTCACCCCTTACTGTTCCCCTGCCAGCCTGATTGCCCCCAACTGCCCCCTCTGCCAGCCTGGTCGCCCCTAATTGTCTCCCCCACTGGCCTGGTCACCCCTCACTGCCCCCCCCCCCCGCCAGCCTAATCGCCCCCAACTGCCCCCCCCCCCCCGCCACCAGCCTGATCATCCCCAACTGCACCCATCTGCAGTCACCCCTCATGGCACCCCTGCTGGCCTGGTCGCCCATGCAGCCTGCTGTTCAGTTGTTTGGTCATCCCTCACGAACCCCCCTGCTGTACTGGTCGCCCCATGCAGCCTGCTTGTTCAGTCATTTGTTTGTCCCTCACTAACCCCCCTCCAGGCCTGGTCATAGGCAGCCATCTTGTGAGGGTGTGAGGGTTAATTTGCATATTACCTCTTTGTTATATAGGATAGAGTTTTCTTGATAAATTTTAAACTAGTGCTAAGATTTTGGGTAGCCTACAAATAACCTCAAAAGTAATTCATTTCTACTCTACAGCTTCAGTTATATGCTATACATTTAGTTTTTCTAGGTTACCCTAAACTGGTCATCTTTTAGTCAAATGTTAAGATAGCATATGAAAAGTTTGGCAAACAAAGTAGGAAAACAGAAAATGGGCACTTGTATTCACTAAGTTTTTGATTTCTTATTTCCAAAATCTTCAGAAGGATTGGACCATAACAAATCATGGTTTGGTCCAGATTCAGGTGTCTCTTTGAATTTATCTAACCTGCCAATACCATCCAGTGTATGTACTTCTGCTGAAAGTCCACCATGAACACAAAGAAACTGTTAGTTTAAAAAAGGAGCAAGAGGAAGTCTATCAAAAACTTCCATAAAAGCTTCATAGACTCTTTCTGAATATTTAATTTTACATTTCTGCTTAAAGGTAAAATATTCAGGAAGGTATCTGCATTCATGATTGCCTCTCAGAGGAAATAATGTACTTGAGTATAGAATCTTCAGGACACATAAATATAAGATGCACTCTATATTAAAATAATTCTATCCACATATTCACCAAGAAGAAAGTATTGTGTATTAGCAGGTGATCCTCCTATTTCAAAAAGTTTCATCAGGCCCTGGACGGTTTTTCGTAGTGGTTAGAGCAACAGCCCATGGACCACAGGGTCACAGATTTGATTCCTGGCCAAGGGCACATAACTCTCTTATCTTGGTTGCAGGTTTGTCCCCGGCCCCTGTCTGGACACATGTGGGAGGCAACCATTCAATGTGTCTCTCTCACATTGATGGCTCTCTTTCCCCCTTCTCTCCCTCTCCTCCCCTCTCTCTAAAAGATCAATGGAAAAAATATCTTCCAGTGAGGATAAAAAAAATTCTTTTTTCATCAGATCAAACAATTGGCCATGGATGTCACCACATGCTATAATTGGAGTCTCTATTTCTGTCATGATTTTTTCTCTCCAAAAAAATTTCAGCACCCTCATTGATAATTCTAAGTGCAATTTCTTTATCTATCCAACCTTCTTTTACTAAGTAGTTCTTCAGAGTATCAACGTAGTTAACTTATCTATATCAAATACTTCTTCAAATGTCAAGCAATGTGTGACCATGCAGTCAGGGCTGGATGGGGCACTGGGGCTGGGATTTGGGGTCTAGGGCACAGCTAGATGCTTGGTGTGGAGGTGCTGGGAAGGTGGCTGCCAGAGCCAAGGGGAGGCTTCCCCCAGAAGCATGGCAGACCCTTGAGCATTACTTTTTTTTTAAATTGCATGCAGTAATGAAGTAATGCAATAATGCAATTGTGCAATGCCTTAACTCAATGTAGTTTTTCATTACATTATTGATATTTTTTCTATGTATACTCAATTACAAAAACTTGAATTGCATTGCTCTGACAAAATATTGATTTTATATATTAAATTAACAGTAGCTAGTATCAATCAAAAACACATACATTTTCTGATCATTTTTAATAGTGATTCTTTTAAATTCCTGCCAAGAAAGTCAATATTTTCATCCATATTCCAGAGATGCTAGAAATATTATAAATGCATTGCAAATATTAAAGTCATAAAATGTTGCCCAAAATAACCAAAATAGCTTTAGCAAACAATCTTGAAGTTGTGTATCATTACTTGTAATAGAAGGAAAATAAGGAAACTTAATCTTAAATTGGTAGTAAGAAAGTTAATGACCCTCTTTCTTTTCTAAATTATACTGATAGCATGAATTAAAACTAATTTAATATCTGTGCACAATACATTGATACAATAAGTCATAAAATCAATTATTAAAAATCCTATAGCTCGGTAAAATCAGTCATTGAATAAGAAAACCAAGGTTTACAAATCTGGCAGTGGTCAACAACAACAACAACAAAGAGCATATGATTCAATTTCTATTACTACTTGGAAATATTAAAATATGTATGAAGGGACCTTAATCTAATAATAGATCATATAACCAATGCAACAAATCTTACATCAATGGACATAATAGGCATATCATTTCTCTGTAGAATAGTTGTTGAAACTATCAACAGTTTTAGACTTCACAAATTATATACTGTTTAAAAAATTTATTTTAATCAAAAACCTTTTCAATAACTCAACAAATATTGGGCCCAACATATTTTTTCAAGGACTGAAAAAATATGAGCTGAAGTAAGTTAAATCTGTTTTTCTCACATAATATTTGCTCTCCATACCATAAAATATTAAAATCAACCAAAAAATAGAATTTTGCAACTAATTATTCAGTTTTCAATGAATTATTCCATTAGGAATGACTCAGTGTTGAAAAAACAAATAGAAAATACCTGCCATGGAAAATCAAAAGAAATATGTTGTTGCAATAAATAACTACATATGAAATGAGAGACATGCAGTTGTTTTTTTTTATGAAACTATTTAAAAATGCAACTCCATTACATCAGTACTGATAACTTTGGTCCTGGAAGAAATTAGAACATGAATCAAATTTGTGAAGTTCATAAAGAAAACACATTTGCCCTTCATGTATTTTATTAATTAATTAAACAGGTCATAAATTATAAACTAGCATTTTCATCTAAAAATTATATGACCTAAAGACAAATGTATCTAAATTAAAGTATATTTCTAAATACTGTTCAAAATTATCAAGATTATTTTTCCTGTTATGCAATCCAATATGTTACTGAAAACAAAGCATGAGGCATAGCTGATCAAAACGTTAATCTTTCAAAGTTAGAAATAAGACAATTCTTGAGTGCTAAAGAGTAAGAAAAGAAGGAAATCAAGCAAATAAATGATCTTATATGCCAACTTCTTTTCTCAGACATTATAAAGCCTCTATTGATTAACTGGGCATCTAAATATAATAAAATCATCACTAAAATCTTTATTAAAACTGAATTTCATTCTGTTCTTCTGAAAAATGGAATACCACAAAAGTTCAATTCTATCAGCTGTACTGAACAGAGAAACCATTTACAAGATATAATGAAGCAAGAATCTCTTTAAAAATACATGAAGGGCAAATGTGTTTTCTTTATGAGCTTCACAATTTGATGCACGTTCTAATTTCTTTCTGTTGTAGCTTCCAGGGTCCCATTGATCTTGTGGCATGGGGGGACTGTTATGATGTGAGTCTGTTAGCAGGAGCTATATGACAGCATTAATTGAGCTGTGCTTTGGACAAAGAAAAGCAAGGAAGAAGCATGTTTGCCTTTCTGCCAGTAAATGCTGAAGTATAGCAATGAGCAGGAATTCCTGGAATATTAATAAGTTTGATTTTTTTCTTTCTTTTTTTATTGTGTCTTTTACTTTTTCCTTATTTCCTCCCTTCCTTTATTTCTTTTGCTTTAGTGATGGCTTCTACATTCATAATACAAGGGCAGTTAGAAGGGACAGATATTATTCATGGATGCATTACAATTCTTCATTCACAGAGAAATTTAAGAAAAATGCATACAATGAAATTGAGCTTCAAAGACCATTGGGCCGTGTGAGCAACTTCCTTAAATAATTTGTATTGTGATATTTTGTTTGTGTCTTGCTGGAAGAAGAGAAGCTGATCTTTATATATAGGACTGTTACTATTCGAAGGATCATTTAGAGTCACTATTTTGAGAAAGATGATCCCTCTTTTCATGATAGTCTAAGTATCTTTCATTCTCACTCTTATTCTAAATGAGCTTTAACTTCACTTGTCAATTTGCCTTTTTACAGAAATACTCCCATAACCATTTTTAAAATGAGTAAGTTCACAGATTTTTAGGGAAAAAAATAGTATCTTTACAGAAGGTACAAAGCAAAGTTTAAACTACTTGCATGTGCTTGCTCAGTCTCTATTTGCCTCTTCAATCCTGTGTCCAGCTCTTTCTCTACACCAAACTGGACTAGATAGGACTGTTTGCTTGGGATATTCCTTTTGATAGGCTGCTTTCTTTGCCACATTCAATCCCAAATTTTCTTTTTCATTTTTTTAGAGAGAGTGGAAGGGAAGGGGAGAGACACAGAGAGAGAAACATCAGTGTGAGAGAGACACATCGATTGGTTGCCTCCTGCACGCAAGGATCCTGACCAGGGCCAGAGATACAAACTGCAACTGAGGTACATGCCCTTGACCAGAATCAAACCTGCAACTCTTCAATCCTCCGGCCAATGCTCTATCCACTGAGCCAAACCAGCTAGGGCTCCATTCCCCAATTTTCTTGATGATTCATACTCATGTTTAAGGTTCATCACTTGCCTTCCTTCCTCAGGCCCCTCAGCCTTCTCAAGCACACTAATCTTTCCCTTTTTCTTTTTTGCTTTTATATTTTGTTAATGCCAACTTCATAGAACCTGTCACATTTTATTTTCTTTAATTATTTACATTTGGTCTCTAATCCAACTAGGTATATTTATTACAGCTGTTACTGTTATTACCAAAGAATACTTACAAAAATTATATTTTGATATTTCTCTCTGTCTCCCCTGCCCCAAACTTCTATTAAAGTAAATAACATACATGTTCTATCCTACCATCATTGCAAGGAATATTTACTGTATGCCAGGGTAGGCACTGCCCCTGGGGCTATTCATATGACCGTGAATAAGACAGTGAAACTGCCCTCTTACTCCAGTTTAACATTTAAGTCCTTTATGCTGGGGATAATTTGATTATTGGATCTGAATATAAACAGTTTTTGCAATACCAAGTGAATAAAATATTGAAATTCTGCAAAAGTAATGGATTTGAAGAGAAAAGGAAGTTTACATTGGTACTTCAGTGTCACTTAAATGAAACATTTAATCATCAAAAACAAATGTATGATCTTTCCCTCTAATTAATTTTTTCTAAATAATGTTACATGTTGTTTACTGCTTATTTAGATTATGACTTTCTAGAATAGCTATTTTTCAATAATTTCTAATTTACCTTAACCTTATTTTGTTTCCTAACAATTTATAGAATAAGTGGTAATTATCTTGAACAAATTACTAAGTTGACCCATTGCATAATAATATATTTGTTGAAAGGACAATATTGGATAGATGTCTTAGACTTTAGTAAGTCTATAATCCAGAGACTTTATTTCATTTCACTTTTGAGTTATTTCTACAATTTATTGGTTACTTGAGTTATTTTCAGCTTCGAGAAAGTAGATCTGCAAATAATACATTTTGAAAACAGTACAGATTCTCTTAGTTTGCTGTTATTTTATTCACACCTGATTGATAGTTTAGCTGGAAACAGAATTCAAGATTTAAAGCCATTTTTAATAAAGATACTGAAAGTATTTCTGCACTTTTGTTAAATTTTCAGGGTTTCTGGGGAAAAATCTCTTGCCCTTTTCTACCAGAAATGCCTACATTTTATCTAAATCTGCCCCATACTTTCATGTCTAGAAAAGAAGGAGTCATATATCTCATACATTTTTTTCAGTGTCTAATATAGTATTTTTTACTGTAATAGGTGCTCCAAAAAGATTATTATTGATAAGAAGATGATGATAATCATAGTTCTGATTTCATATCAATGCTTAATAAATAACCATAGCCCTGGCCAGGTGGTTCAATTGGTTGGAACATTATCCCATAAACCATAAAATGTTGCAGGTTCAATTCCCAGTCTGGACGCATACCTGGGTTGTGGGTTGGATCTCGGTCATGTGCCTATGGGAGGCAACCAATCAATATTCCTCTCTCATATTGATGTGGTTTTTTTTTTCTCTCTCTCTCCTTTTCTCTCTCTAAAAAATCAGTAAAAGAACATATCCTCAGTGAAGATTAAAATAAACAAATAAATAACCACAATCCTTTTCTTCATACCCTACTATCTTATTTAAAAATTGCATCTACTCAGAAACCTGGCAGTCATTTTACATCTTGCTTACATATACAATCCATTCATTCAAATTATTAATATTTATTAAGCACCTCTGTGTGCAAAGCACAATTCTAAGAGCCAGAAATAAAATAATGAAGAAAACACTCTTTACATCACTGTGTTGATTTTCCAGTATCTAGCAACAGTAATTTTAAAGTATCTTAAAGTATAATCTCTGCATCTTCATAGTTGCTGTAGATTGAATATTTGTGTCTCCCCAAATTTATATGTTGAAGTCCTAATACCTAATTTGATGGTACTTAGATGTGGGGCCTTTGTGAGGTAACTAGTCCTCAGGGCCCAGTCACCATAAATGGGATTAGTACCCTTATAAAAAGAAAAAAGACCTGATCTTTCTCATTGACCCATGAAGATAAAGCAAGAAGACAGCCATCTACAAAGTAGGAAGATGGTTCTTACTGAAATTCTAATAGCCTGATCTTGAACTTGTAGCCTCCTGAAATGTGAGAAATAGATTTCTGTTGTTTAAGTCACCCTATATATGCTTTGTTAAAGTAGGCCATTGTCATCTCTTACTTGTAGTACTGAAGCAGCCTTCATATGTATTACTCCTAATGTCAGCTCCATAAATTCTCAGACCTCACAAGATCTTACAATTTATTAATTCTACAATCCTTTCACTATTTCTTTTCTATCTCTCCTTCTCCAATAGTCATAATTCTCCTTATTTTTCTTAATTTCCATAGTGATCATTTCCAGCATATATCCTCACCACTCTTTTCCTGACTTGTCAAACTCTCTTGGCTAAAACACAACCCTGGTTAAAGTTCACTATTCACCATTTCTGCTTGTGCACCCATGCAGCTGAGCATAGCAGGAAATAAACATACAACTCTCACTCTTGCCACACACATCATTTTTTCCTGTATTCTATAACATTCACTAAGTTCTTTCTTATTTTGTCTAGGCCAGTGGTTGGCAAACTCATTAGTCAACAGAGCCAAATATCAGCAATACAACGATTGAAATTTCTTTTGAGAGCCAAATTTTTAAACTTTTTCTAATGCCACTTCTTCAAAATAGACTCGCCCAGGCCATGGTATTTTGTGGAAGAGCCACACTCAAGGGGCCAAAGAGCCGCATGTGGCTCGCGAGCCGCAGTTTGCCAACCACAGATCTAGGCTGTTCCCTTGCCCCGGAGTCTCCTACCTCACTTCTTTTCCTATGACTCTCTGATCCTCATGCTTAGCTCTCAGTTCAAATATCATTTTCTACAGAGCCCCTATTTTACTGCTATTTTAAAACTGAATATGTATATTCTATTCCATATTGATATATTTTCATTTCATATCATCATTCTCTCTCATCCTTTCTGTTCTTTTATATGATGAAATAAAATACATAGGATTATAAAGGAAACAAATTATATTAAAATGATTCCATTATGGTATTTAAAAGAAAATTTATTATAGTAATATATGTGCTTTCTTATTAATGTATTTAATGGCATGATTTTACTGTGGATCTAATAATTATCATAATTTCTCAATAGTGATGGAATTAAATGGCAACTTGAGATATTCATAACAACTGTAGAATAATACAAAAATATCTGTGAATTCTCTTGGTGAAAAACTCACAGGTAGTACTGATACAATTACATTTTACTCATAATTGAAGGACATTCTAAATTTCAGTTAGAGGTTTTTGAAATTTAAGATATTTTTTTCTCACTTAATTTTATACTTTTCAATAATTTTACTCACAAATTTCTTAGGCATCTATGAATCCCTGGTTAAAAAACAAACCCTTATCCAGATCCCTCATGTTATGGATAAGAAACAGTTTCCATCCTAATAATTTCTTCATGTATGGGACATGATGGGAAAGAAAGCCTACACTTCCCACTCTAATTCCAATGCTGAAAGGCTGAAAACACAATCTCTGAAATAAGTAATGCAGCAAGTGTAGGAGTGAATGTGCATTGAAATGCTGGTTGACACTCTCACATGTAGCAGTGCTTTGGCAGGTTCTTAAAAGAATCTAAAATTCTAAGAATTATATATTAAATTAAGCATCAAACACTTCTACCTGTCCCACCACAGTTATACTCCACTTTTTATTTATTTGTATTAAAACTTTTTTAAAAATTTAAAAATAATATAGAATGACATATCTATGAGTAAATTTCACAATTTTTAAATTGCTACTGAACAAGATTTGCTAATGCAAATCTCACAAATTAGCATATAGAATTGTTATTCTCAATTACAAATAATGAAGAATGAACTTTCAAATCATGGTTACATAAAATATTACAGAGAAAAGTTTCATAATTTATTTTAAGATTCATCAAGGAAGTGTATTCATTTAATACTTGCATTTAGAAAAGTATATATAGAATCTTAGGCATACACTTGGATAGAAAAGCAAACATCATCTTTTTCATAATAACTTCGCCTGGGAAAAGTATATTTACTTAAACACCAGTAGCTAGAATCTAAGGGAATCTTCAGGTATTCATGCAAGTGGGTGGGCGATGCACATGTTTAAAGTGAAAGGAGACATTAGGAAAGCAGTAGGAGGAATGAGTGAAACGCTGTAGGCAGGAGCACAAGCAGCACAGTGGGAAAGGCGGGTATTTGACCTTGAGGTGGGTGGGAAGGAGAAAACCATGAATAATATGTCAGAGGAATAATAATAAGAGGTACTTAGGAGAAAACTGAGTTTTAAAATATATTTTACTGTAGAGCCAAGGAAGCCAACTGCACATTGAAAAAGCAGTGGCCTTGTTCCTAGCTCAGTGAGAGCTTCTGTACACCTGGTCACCTCCAAGTGGTCATGGAGAATTTGTTTGCCGTTGTAATTTAGGGCCACTAGTTCTTGTATTATGGGCAATTTATGAAATGTAAAATTATTTAAGGAAGGTGAAGCATCATGTTATAGAAAAAAAACTATATTCTCTTTATTATTTCTCATCAAATATCCCTCTTGATTCTAACAAGAACCATTAGTTTGGTTCAAAGGATAGACATTGAAATTAGATAGTCTTGGCCCCAGTTCTAGGTCTCCCACTTCACAGCTACTAAATATGGTGCAAATACTTAACCTCCTTAGTTCCAGTTCCTGCTGGGATAAAATGAGTCAATGTGAAAACAGGACTTCGCACCACGTCCAGGACATAGATAACAAGCCCCAAACAAACATTGGTATTATTATTGTTTTGTTACTGCTATTGCTCTTGTTTTTAATATTATATGCCAGGTTCAAATCTATTTGATTTGCTTTGAAGTTTTTCAACTATATTCTAGAAAAATTCTTGGAGAAACTCCACCATTTTGTTCAAATATTAGGAACCAATATTTTGTGTAACCCTATTTTATTTCATAAACTATACTTACATTAAAATGGCTAAATATGTCTGAATTTAGCTGAAAGTTATTCAATAATATGGAGTTTGAAATGAATTCTCTAATAATGTAGGAACAATATCACAAAGTATACAGCAACTCAGGCATATAAAATGATGGGTAAGCAACATTAAAATGGCTGAATTCCCCCTAAACTTAATCAATTACTGATAGTTCATCTCTAATCTCTATATATGC
The DNA here is from genome assembly GCF_963455305.1 of Plecotus auritus. Lineage (NCBI taxonomy): Eukaryota > Metazoa > Chordata > Mammalia > Chiroptera > Vespertilionidae > Plecotus > Plecotus auritus. The sequence continues at coordinate 138,597,256 of NC_137772.1, read as the reverse complement.
CTTAACATGACTCTTAAACACAGATATTTAGAGAAAACCAATTTCTTTTCCAGGCCTAATTTTCCCAAGGAGTTCGTGTGATTTCAAACAAGTAATTGAGATAAATATATTCAAGTATATAATGCTAAAGTGTCACATCAAGTGTTCTCATTTGAACCCAATTTCTTGCTGCTCAGAAGATGAAAGAAAAAAAAATCTTCCAAACACAAATTAATCCCACACCAGGTGTTCAATATCCAGTCTATACTGGCATATATTTTATGTAAGACAGACTACTCTTTCCTGAAGATTCTCTGTAAGTAAGTCTATAGTCCACCTACTACTAAACTATTTTTGGCATTTGAAGAAAAAATATAATCAAGATTTTTAAGACAGCCTACTTGTATGATTAATTTACTTATAATTTACATTGTTACAATAAGTAGAAACTAAAGTATTGTTGCTGAGCTTTGCACTGATAGATGTGTCTTTTTTGCAAGATTATGAAAGCAATCAGTAAAGAATAAGAGTAATACAATGATATTCCTATAATGGCCTCTCATCTGTAAAGGTGACTGTCGCTGGATGGATGCCACATTTGAAAATAAAATAAAATGAGTGAATATATGGATGTGTATGAAAACAGTAAAATGTATCAAATGTTTATTGATCTACTCAAAGATTAAACTGCATTGTTATTCATCTGGAAGTAAAAAGAAGTTGTTTCTATAAAGGAATAAGTTATTTAAAATAAACTTTAAAAGTAAAATGAGGTTTTAAAAGTCTATATTGGGAAAATGTATAACTCCTAAAACATATGTACAAGAATGTTCATAACATTATACATGATGGCCCCACACTAGAAACAGCCTAAATGTTCACCAAGAGTAATAAATTACAGACCTTGCCAGGTGGCTCATGGTTGGAGTTTTGTTCTGTACACCGAAAGGCTGTGGATTTGATCCCTGGTGGTGCAATGTATGGCAGGCAACCAATCAATGTTTCTCTCACACATCCATGTTTATCTCCCTCTCTCCCTTCATTTTATAAAAATACTAGAGGCCTGGTGCACAAAATTTGTGCATGGGGGTGTGTGTCTCTCAGCCCAGCCTGCACCCTCTCCAATCTGGGACCCCTCAAGGGATGTCCAACTGCCCGTTTAGGCCCTATCCTACCTGGACATCCCTCTCACAATCCAGAACTGCTGGCTTCCAACTGCTCGCCTGCCTGCCTTCCTCATTGACCCTAACCACTTCTGCCTGCCAGCCTGATCACCCCATAACCACTCCCCTGCCAGCCTGATTGATGCCTAACTGCTCCCCTGCCAGCCTGATTGCCCCTAACTGCCTTCCCCTGCAGGCCTGGTCACCCCTAACTGCTCTCCCCTGCAGGCCTGGGTCCCCCCCAACCGCCCTTCCCTGCAGGCCTGATCGCCCCCAACTTCCCTCCTCTGCTGGCCTGGTCACCCCTGACTGCCCTCCCCTGAAGGCCTGTTCCCTCCCAACTGCCCTCCCCTGCTGGCCATCTTGTGGTGGCCATCTTGTGTCCACATGGGGGCAGCCATCTTGTGTGTTGGAGTGACAGTCAATTTGAATATTACTTTTTTATTAGGTAGGATAGGGCCTGGTGCATGGGAGGGGGCCAACTGGTTTGCCCTGAAGGGTGTCCTGGATCAGGGTGAGAGTTCCCTTGGGGCATGGGGCAGCCTGGGTGAGGGGCCTGTGGTGGTTTGTAGGCTGGTCACACGCCCTGGTGACTCAAGTGGAGGCCCTGGTATCTGGGATTTATTTATCTTCTATAATGGAAACTTTGTAGCCTTGAGTGGAGCCAAGCCTCCTGCTTGCTCCGTGGCCACAGCCATTTTTGTTGGGATTTATTTACCTATATAATTGAAACTTTGTAGCCTTTAGTGGAGGCTTGGGCCAGTCAGGGTGTGCTGAAAGCTTGGCTTCCTCCATTTCTGGGGAAACCCAAGCCTCCTGCTCTCTCCGTGGCTGCAGCCATCTTGGTTGGGTTAATTTGCATACTCACTCCTGATTGGCTGATGGGCGTGGTTTGTGGGTTTAGCAGAGTGATGGTCAATTTGCATATTACTCTTTTATTAGACAGGATAACCTAAAGTGAGAATTTAAAAGCAAAATAGTAATTGCAGTTTAGTTGTACAATGTTATATCCTCCAGGAACAAAAATATTAAAATCTATCAATATTTAAGACAATGTGAATGAGTCTCATGAAAATAATATTTATTAAAATAAATTGAATAGAAAAAGCCTAAGGAAGTTATTCCACTTATATAAAGTTAAAAAAACCTGCACATGATACTATGCATTAAAAATGTATGCAGTTATCATACAGGTTACCCTGAGGGTGAGAGTGCAGTAAGTGAGAGGGAACAGGAGGAAGCTTCCAGGTATGCTCTCTTTATAATCTGGTGTTGGTTACATAGAGGTATTCACATTATGGAAATTCCCTTAGCTGTAACCATATCAGTTGTGCATTTTTTCTCTATGACTATAATAAGAAATACTGCAAAATAAAAAGATAATGTGTAGGTTTTTCAATACTTCTCACTAAAACAGTATAATATGCATTATTGCCTCTAGAAAACCTGGAATGTCCTGGACTTCACATGTTCAGAATAGTATGGTTGTACATTTTATAATCTACACTGGAATGAGTTAACATCTTAAAAAAATTGACATCTTTAATTGACTCCTCTTTGAAGATTATGTTTTAATTGACAAAACATTTTCTCTATAGGTACTGAGCTACCTAACAAAATCAGAGCAAATTCTGTGAAATGAAAATTCTTCTCACTTTGAGTAACTTTTTAAAAAAATTGTGTCAACATTTTAACCAGAGTTTTCATGGTTACTGTACTTTTGCCCACTAAATACCTTTCTTAGACAAATATTTTTTCAATATAAAATTTATAAAATAATATCTCTATTTATGTTTTTTATTGATTTTTCCAAACTTAGGTGCTGTGGAATTGTAAGGCTGATTCATTTCAATTTCCTTCTTTACAGAATATAAACTTACCCAATTAAAAATGGGAATATAACTAAAAGAGCCTTATATAAGTAGAAGTATTCTACAGCACAATTATTAAAGTAAATCAACCCCTGGCCAGTGTTTCCAGGTGGTTAGAGTGGCTGCCCAGAGACCAAAGGGTCATGGGTTTGATTCCTGGTCAAAGGCACATACCTGGGTTGCCGGTTTGCTCCCTGCCCCCATTCGGGCATGCGCATGCGGGAGGCAACCGGTCCATGTGACTCCCACTTCAATGTTTCTTTCTCTCTCTCCCTCCTTTTCACTCTCTGAAAAAGCCATGGAAAAAATATCCTCAGGTGTGGATTAACAAAAATTTTTAAAAATAAAGTAAATCTGAAACACTATGTAAGCTCTCATCATCTAATTTGTTCAGTTCCTCTCTTGCTTCTGTGAAGATAAATTTTAATGTTTTTCAGTTGCATATTTTATTTTAAATAAAACTTTGAATAAAAAATTTAAAAGCCAAAGTTATTTTATGCCCTACTTGTTAAATACTTTGATTAAAGATTTAAAATTCTAAACAGAATGTGAACAAAATGTAAAGGCATGATATACCAAAAATTAAAAATTATTGCAGTATGTGTAGCTTGATTTACAAACTAAATTAAATTTCAAAAGCTCATATATGTTTAAAATCAAATTGATAAAAGGAATATGTCAGAAAGCCTGCACTACAAAGCTGAAGTATTGTAGTATTCCACATCACTGTCACTTTAAAGAAGTCACTTTCACTCTGCATATATAAAAATAGTTGTATGTATTCTGACACTTCAATTTTTATTTGGATTGGTATAATATTACAGCCATTTTCTACACAATTATACATTAGGTGTTTATCACAATCAATTGCATTTCTACTTCTTAGATTTTCTTAGTAAGAACCTGATTTTGCCTCCAGGAAGTGTTTCACCAAAATTTGTATTCACACTGTCACCTCTAAGAAATTTTTAATTTGAACATTAATTGAGTTTATACTAGCATTCAAAATGATGGTCAGATGTTTTCTCTTTGATCTAATGAGTTTACTAAAACTTTGGATTACATGAATTGGATGCAACTAAATCACATTTCTCAGAATTCACTTTTTAAAAAATATATTTTTATTGGTTTCACAGAAAAAGGGAGAGAGAGAGAGAAACATCAATGATGAGAGAGAATCATTGATTGGCTGCCTCCTGCATGTCCCCAGCTAGGGATCAAGCTTGCAACCCGAGCATGTGCCCTGGCCGGGAAGCAAACCCTGACCTCCTGGTTCATAGGTCAACGTTCAACCAGTGAGCCACACTAGCCGGGCACAATTAACTTTTTGGTATTCAATTTGAAGTATCTAATGACACATAAAATTTGTGTTACTTAAGTGTTTGTGAAATTCTTCTGTTAATGGATCTAGCATAATAAGATGCTTTCTGTATCTGCACAAGAAATTGGAAATGAAAGCATGCAGTTTGAACTACATGCGAACTCAATATTCACAAAGTTAATTTTACACATACTTGCTAAAGTCTGGATTCTTAAAATAACTCCTAACTTTTGAAGTAGCTGTTAAGACTTTATAGCAGTCTTTGGTCTTCATATGGTCAGTAATATCACTGTGGATCCCACAGTAAATATCAGCATTTTGTGGTTACATGTTTATTGTGAACTTTCTTGGGAAATTTAAATTCAGTAGACATTTCACTAGACATTGACTTTTGTTTACTTTGCACTTATTGTTGCCAAGTTTATTATAAAATAAAGAATGTTACAAAACCAAAAATAAATATTTGTAAATTAAGAAAAATTGAGTAAAATCACTGCAGTGAGGCTATCCATATAATTTAGGACAGGATTGCTCAAACTCTAATCTCCACATATATTTTGTATACAATTCAAAAGTATAATTTTCTCCATTTTTCACTGGCTCTACTCACTAATGGTCAAGTGATTTAGTGCATCTCTTATAGTACAACATAGACCACAGCAAAATAGGTTGATACATGGCAGGTAAAATAGGACCAAAGATTCCTAATCCCACCTAGACTGGAAGGAGTTAATTGTATCTAGCCACTTAATACTGAGAGCACTTTACTTACCAGCTAACACCCTGAACACTATCTTGAAAAGGAGATGTTAGTGACCTTATTTTTCTCTAATTTAGAAAAGTTTCTCTGGTGATCTTTCAGATTTACCTAGTTAAAATAAGAACTCTGCTCACTGCACATGTACCTCATGCCTCTAGATCAGACCATGACCAAAGCTGGAAGTATAAATTGTTGGTCTGCACTACACATTCTTGTCTTATTTTAATACAAGTAATGATGATATTTCACCGAAAAATAAAAACTCAGAGATATGTGCTAAAGTGCATGAGATCCTGGGTCACCAGATGTCAAGTTAAGAACTCTTCAAAGTTTCTGTGTTGGAATACACATTATTTCTGAAAGAATAAAGCTTTCCTGATTAAAAAAACATAGAAGTTACAGACTAAAAAGTTTCCATTATCATCCCTAGAAATTTCATTTTTAGATAGTCTGGTAAGTTGTTATTCTTTCACAGTGCTGTTCAATATGGAAGTAAAAGAAAATTAAATGCACTTGCAAAAGACAAAAAGCAGTGCCTGAAGAAACACAAGAGGAGCAGTCTTCCAGTTGGCCAAGTCTATGTGGGTGGCAGGGTAATTGAAAGGCTAGAACTTATATTACTTTTTTCCATTGGGCTAATAAATGCCACATTGCTTTATGTTATTAAAATTGACAACAAATTAATATCCTTCACTGTTTTTAAATAGTTCATAAGACTGCTTTTATGGGTGGTAATTCAATTATTCTTTGGTCTCCACTTGGAGCTGGAAGCTTTTCTATTAATTTAATACTTGGTGTTCAATTTCACAGACATGTTGCCTAGGAAAATTCTACAGTATAATACCCTGAATATATTTCCAGTATCTGATTTGTGGGGTCAATATAGCCAACAACCCTCTGACATCTTAATAAATCTGAATGTGTATTCAGTAAAGTAGGCTTGTGGAAAGAAATAATTGTATTCTAATAAAATGGCTCAATCAATCATCAATTATTATTTTCCCCTTGTGACCTCAAAAAATTTATCAGTATTAAAAGCCTTTTTCTTAAAAGTGATAATAAATTGTTATATTTCAGGGCCCATAAAAATGCCCTATAATATCCTAAAATATTACAAATTAACTAAAATCGTCTTATATTTTCATCTGTAGGAAAAACAAACCTAATTCCCCAAATAAACAAGTTCAAACTATAATGAGAAAAATTTCACATTTCAGACAATCATTGGTTACTGCTCTCATTTCCTTATGCTGGTCCTCTCCATATATGTTCCCTACTGAAATTAATTTAAGCAATTAAACCAAAAAATATTTTGCATCTTCCTTTATTTTTCTAATTTTCTTTTCATGGCTGTCATTGTGACATGACCAAATTGAACTGTGAATAATTGAATATTTTGTATTGTAACAACAGCAATAATATTGGCTAATGAGCACATAATAATTTAGTTTATTCAATGCAATATAGCTACTAAGATGAGAAAAATAATTCACAAGCTCAGTTAATTACTTTTTTTTTTTTCAGCTAGAATACTGACTAGGACCCATAATTTTTTTTTAAAAATTACTACATTAAGTATCATGTATTCTTAAAGATTTAGGTAGTCTTTCACTATCTAAATTGCTAAAGGTTTTTTGAGAAATTTCTGAATGAGTCATGCAGCAAGATTTACTGGGAAATTTCAGGGGAAAGCTTTAGGTCAAAATTCAGATTACCCTAGAACTTGAGGTAAATGTAATGAAGACCATGAGTCTCAACCATAAAATGAGGGATTGGTGACACTATCCAATGTAAATTCCAATTTCACATTTATCAACAGAGGCATTGACATACTAGTATATCCCAAGAAACTCTGAAACCCTTAGAGTGTTCCTTCCACCTAATAAAAGTCCTCTTTATCTGGCTACTTTTTTCTCAACCTCCAGGTCTTAGCTAAAATACCATTTCCTCACCTTTGACTCCTCGATCACTCCCAAGTAAAATTAGTGTGCTTCTTATGTGCTCCAGTAGCATCTTGTCTTATACTCTCTTTCATCACAGAAATTATCAGTCAATTAATTGCCTATTTACTTATATATTGTCTTGAAGATAAGATTTTGTCTTATTAATATTATATCTCCAACATCTAGCATAATAGGTTCAGCATTAACAAATACACAATAAATGTATTGAATGAATGAAATATTTAAGTATGTATTTGTAAAAGCAGTTTATAAAAGTTCTATTTTAAAAAACATATCCAGTGCAATTCAAGTAATTTTGCACCAAATGCAAAATTTGAATTGTACTCATACAGCAAAATAAAACTAGTAAATATTACTACTTCATTATGTAGCCCTTCATTTTTTTTTGTTTGGATTGAATATGTGTGAAAAAAGATGATAAATGGCCAGACATTTTGCTAGATTTGGGTAGATTAAGAGAGTACTTTCTTAAGAGATTTTACATAAAAACACATTTATTATTAAAATGACTTGGAGTTCTCTTCAATTAGGAGATTTAAATGCATACATGCAAAATTTATATATCCAGTCTAAAGAATAAACTAAATATATTAGAAGTACATAGCAATGATGTCACTTGTTTAATTGATCTTGCCTTCTGAATAATAATTAAGATGACTAAAAGAATATATTAAAACAATAAGAATGCAAAATAATTATATTTTTCATTGTAGTCACCACAAAAATGTATTTGTCATGAACTATAAATCCATAAATATATCTGCTGGAAAGATGTGTTATGAAATTAAACATATATTTTGTTCAATTGTATGCATGCTCACAATGTTTTTAAAAAAATCTTCTTTTCAATGTATAAAAGATGACAAGCACCATAATTCTCTTTGCTCCATCTTTCTTGAAGTGCATTTTTTATACATCAAAGGGCAAACTCACTAGCTTGTTCAGCACAGGAAATGAAAAGCAAGTTCTAAGAAAATAGGTTACAAATGTTAAATGCTTCAGGACGTGATGCATGCCCCCAAAGAATTTCCTAACAAGATTCAGAGAACAGAAACAAGGATGGCACACTGCAAATAAAGTAACCTTAATCAGAAACATTCCTGGACAAATCTTCCCTTGCATGATGTAAAAACCTGACATCTAGAGTTACAATAAACTTTTCCCTAAAACAAAATAATATTCTTCTTAGAAGCTATATTTAATCTACATTAACTTTTTCAGGCTCAAATCAACTATATAATTATTTAAAACTTAAAAAAGCTTATATTTTTATAAAATATATCTAGTTATTGAGCTATTATCTGAATATAGAAGAACTTGGTATCAAATAATTCTAAGAAATTATTTCTGTGCAACTGGGCTATAACTAGAACCTCATGAAATTTCTATTATTACACTTTCTTAAAATGAGAAAATTACTACTATAAGTGCATCATGTAGTAAAATTGTTAATGCTTACCAAGGTTAAACCATTTAAAAGTATTAATTGGTAAGCACATACTTTCTTAATATTTAAGAAATGTAATATGCAAAGAATAACTAAAGACTTTCAGTTTCTGAATATGTAAACACATCCCGCTAACATGGATAAAAACAGTGAAGCATATTTTAATTTCTGCTAGAAAACGGAGAGTAACTGCCAAGTAGCAGAAAGAGAATGGAACTGGGAACCAATTTCTGACTGACAGTTTTTCTTAATTTACTAGCTGTGTGATCTCAAAAAAGTTATAAGATGATCATCTCTAAAAATTACCTGGCAATGAGGATAAAACAAATCAACCAATATATAGCAAAAATCAGGATTGAATTTCTTTTCTTCCCTTTCATGTGCAAAGCACTATATAATTTAAATGTCCATTAATAAAGCATTAAAACAAAGGGATTATAAGTTTTAGTGTAAATGTTTTTGATGTTCTGAATCCAAATACATCCTGTCATATATGACATATTTGATAGTTAAATAACGTGTCCAGTGTCACCGGTAGTGTAACTGAGACAGGCCAGTAAGCCAGGACAAGTGAAATAGGAAAACTGCAACAGATAGTTAAACAGCGGTTTGCAGCCATCTAGTAAATCCTATCTTCCCTAAACCAGGGGCACATAAGAGTAAGTGGTTAGCATTTCTCTTCTCCAACCAGAGGATAAATAGTTTAAATCACTCTACTCAGAGAGACAGCAAAAATAGTGCCAACCACACCCAAGGACAGATGAAGTTAAAAGAATCAATCTCATTTTGGTGCATCAGCATAAAGCTGATGAATATTCTATTGAAATTCTTCCCTAGGACCTCCCCTAAATTCCCAGCCTTTAAAATCCCTCAAAACAAAGGTCCAAGCATCACCCCACTTCCCACTTCCTTCCCTCACAGGCCTGCATCTCCCAAACCCCACGGGACCCCAGGAGTCTTGAAACCAGGGCAGCAGTGGGCAGTGGCAGATCATCCTGGGCAAACCCCTGAACCTGTCCCCGAGGCCGCCTTTTTTCTGACTTCCTAGTGAGCCAAAGCAGACCAGCCTCGGCTCATTCCCCAGCTTTTTCTTGTTTCCTTGTCCCCAGCTTTATTTAATAAATGTCTTCTAAAATTCACCTGGACTCATCTTGTGAAATTTTTCCTGCAGGAAACAAGAACCCACACACTACTGCTGGCCCTAGGCAGACCCGCCAAGGGCCAGGTCCCCTTTCCGGGAATGTAACCAAAAATAAAACTTGTTTCTCTAAGCTTACAGTCCAATGTTTTTCCCGGTTCCACCTTTTACAGAGGTTGCACTGTCTTTGTAAAATTCTTGCATACAGCTTCCCACCAAATAACACTGTCTTGGAAATACTTCTTGAATTTTTATGTTTAGTCCTCACACGGGTTTTTCCAGCAACTAAATTCAGTCAAAATTATAAATGACCATCACTTTTGTAACATAACAATACAAATGCTGGCTATTACAATGATTCCTGAAGATTTGTGTTCTAGAGCTATGTATTACATGCATTCACAACATGGTAATGATTGAAAAAATGTTGAGGATAAATAATCTTCGGGTTAAAACTGCAAAATGTCAGTGAACGAAAATAGGAAATTCTTTTAGATGAGCAAGCAAAGAGTAAAATAGGGAATATTATGCAACCAATTTATAAACTTTTTTTTTTAAAAATCCTAAAGGCATTGACAGCACCTCTTGTTGCCAAAATCCTGGTTTGAAATACTACTCTGGAACTGCTTATTAGAATATTGGATATTACATGGGAAGATAGAGAAGGCAGTTTTTTTTTCATCCCACTTAGAGATAAATTAAATTCTCTTCAGGCTGATTTATAGAGTCTACTAGATAAAACCTTTCCCTAAATTAAAAAAAAAAAATCAGAAAAAAGTCTCTTGCTCTATTCATTATAACATGAGATAATGTTTCATGAGGCATTCCTTTTTACAAGATCACCCGTGTTTCTTATGTAGAAACTCCTCCCATAAGCAAAACATTATTTTCTTGAAATGTAGCTCTCTCCACAATATTTCTGTAAAAGTAAAAATTATAAACCAAGTTAAAATATTTAAACTCTAAAAAGGATTATACAGAGTCGATCATAAGAGGTAAGATTGTTTGAAAGGAATATCACAAAGCAGAGAATTCCCTCCACTTTTCTAAGTTTCTGGATTTTAAGATGAATTCTAAATATATACATTTTTTCATGGTGATTAAATGCCAATTTGAATCTGAGGCAGCAAAGTAACAAGCTAAGAAATTCCTCTGCAAGTGGAATGAGGGAAACTGATACAGATAGCTAAACAAGACAGAACAATTAACAGTCTGCTAATAGATCCCAAGATCTTATTTTCACTAACCAAGGAGCAAATTCTTTATACCTGTCCTCCCCAACTAGACTGCAAGTAGCTTAAATCACCCTAGCCAAGGAGATAGATAACAGAGACCCAGTAAATGCCATTAATGTCAATCAAACTGCAGAACAGGAATAAATAAGAGAGAAAACAAAACAAAACAAAACAAAAAAAAAAACAGAGGTAGAAAAATCCAAGATAAAAGTAAAACACTGACTTTAACCAGAGAATGATCCCAAAGCCCCATATACACTCATTTTGATGCATCAGCATATTAAAGAACACACCTGGAAAGCTGTTGAGTATTCTATTGAGATGCTTCCCTGAGACCTCTCCTAAAACTCCCACCTTTAGAAAGCAGATAAAAACCCTTAAGAGAAAGGATGCCAATTTGTACTCTCCCTTGAGCATGCCTATACCCCTTCTTTCCTCAGGTGTGTGCTTTAAATTAAAATTTAATTATTATGAACATATTAATTTTATAACTTTTATTTGATTGTTTTAGTATAGTAAAAAACAAATGATCTAGTATTTATAAGATGTGTATTTTCTTTTTTATTCTAGTTTTACTGAGATATAATTGACACAAAATTGTGTACGTTTGAGGTATAATATGTTAATTTAATAACTTTCATATTTCAATATAATTATCAACATAGCTTTAGATAACACCTAATCCTATGTCTTTTTTTTGTGGTGAGAACTTCAGAGTTATACTTTTTAACAGCTTCCAAGTATACAATACAGTTTTGTTAACTGTGTTTACAATGCTATATACTTGATCCCCAGAACTTATTAATCTTCTTACTGTAAGTTTGTGCCCTTTACCAATACTTTTTCATTTCCTCATGCCACAGCCCCTGGTAATTTCTATTTTATTCTCCACTTCTATGAGTTTGAATTTTTTAGATTTCATGTAAAAGTGGAATCATACAATATTTGTCTTTCTTTGTCTGACTTATTTCACTTAGTGCAATGCCCTCAGGGCCCATTCATGTTATCTCAAACAGCAGGATTTCCTTCTTTCTCATGGTTTAATAATATTCTTTTGTGTATGTCTGTGTGTGTCTGTGTGTGCATGTGTCTGTGTGTGTTTGTGTGTGTGTGTGTGTGTGTGTGAGAGAGAGAGAGAGAGAGAGAGAGAGAGAGAGAGAGAGAGAGAGAATTACATGTTCTTTATTCATTCATCCACTGGTAAACTTTTAGGTTGTTTCCATATCTTGACTATTGTGAATAAGGCTGCAATGAACATAGGAGTGCAGATATTGTTGCAGAATTTACCAGGCGACTGGAAAATACACAAGGAGTACTCAGAGATTCAGGAAAAACCCTTTATTTAAAGCAGCGCTGCTGGCTCAGGGGATTCGAAGATCCAAAGCCTGAATAACTTATACAATGAGATTACTCCTTATATATATTTCTAAATTCTTTGTTTCCTTACTTCTGGGCCTTTGAAGCCCTACCTAAGTTTGTTAGAATGAAGAAGTAAGATTATAGCTAAAGGCCTGGCCTGGTCGGTGCTAGTGACCTCCCCTCTGGCTAAGCTGTTAAATTCTTGGTTTGTGGCCCTTGTAAACTGGGAGTATTTAGGAAAACAGATTATTGGCTAAGGAAGGGGCAGTGACTTAATTATAGGCTAACAAGAATGTGCACTAGGACACCAGTCAGTGACACAGATTCAGATTGCTAGCCCCCTCGCCCCCCAGGTGACCCCCTACATCCCTCCTCATTATCTCTTCAATGTGCTGTTTCCATTTTCTTTGGATATAGAGCAAGAAGTGGGACTGCTAGATAATATGATAGTTCTATTTACAAATTTTTGAGGAACCTCCATACTATTCTCCATGCTAGCTGTTCCAATTTACATTCCTACCAACAGTGTGCCAGGGCTTTCTTTTCTACACATTCTGTCCAATACTTGTTATCTCCTGTCCTCTTGATGATAGCCATTCTAACAGGTGTGACGTGATGCCTCATTGAGGTTTTCATTTGCATTTCCCTGATGCTTAGTGATGTTGAACACCTTCTCATGTACCTGTTGGCCATTTGTATGTCTTCTTTAGAAAAATATCTAATTTATTTGTCCATTTTTATGATTGCTTTTTTGTTATTAAAATGTAAAAGTTCTTTATATATTTTGAATATTAATGCTCTCAGGAACTCTTACTGCTCCATCCTGCCAACTACGCCAAGTGTGGGAGCACTCACTCCTTGAACCTGCACACACTTCTGAATCCTGCTCACAGTGCCAAGTATGTGAATTCAGTTCCTTTATCCTGCTTCACCACACCAACTGTCGGGTCCAAGCCCCTCTGCCAGGGGCTGGACCTTCTTGGATGCTGGGAGATAGACAGTGAAGCCATGAGAAATTGTGGGTATATGAGAGAATCTTTATTGTAGGAGCCGGTGGCCAAGGAGCCATCGCTAACAAGGAGCCACTAGACAAAATAGTTATTCAAAGTGAAGTCCTTTAAAGGCAGTCTCACACCGGCTAGGTAACAATACATCTTTCCCACACATCTTATGTAGCAGTAGCCTCCTACATAAGAGATAGTTATACAGGAGCCATCCTTAGAGCTACAGCCTCACCAAGCAGCTGCACCAGCCATCATCTGAGCTAGCTACTTGCTGGTCAGTATCATATTTTATATTACTTAGACAAAAGAAGCTTTTTGACACATAGTGACCTCTGTATTTTGGGTTATAGAATGACACGTTTGCTCAGTCTGGATTGCTGCATCCTGGCACCTGTATATAGCATCTTAACCTTGAACATTCTGATTAAGTTTCCCACACTCAGAGTGGCGTTGGCCATCTGGCATACTCTGAATAGGGCCTTCACACTCTAATTGGCCTTGAGCATCCAGTGTACTCTTAACAGGGTCCTACAATCCCTTATCCTATTAACAGGGTCCTACAATCCCTTATCAGATATATGTTTTGCAAATATTTTCCAACATCCACATGTTGCCTTTTTTATACGGTCGATTCTTTTATTGTGCAGAATTTTTAGTGTGATGTAGTAACACTTGTTTATTTTTGCTTTTATTGCCTGTACCTTTGGTGTCATAACCTTAAAAAATTGCTGTCAAGACCAATTTTAAGGAGCTTTTCCCCTGTGTTTTCAGTTTTACAGTGTCAGATTTTATGTTTAATTTTTTAAATCATTTTGAGTTAGTTTTCCTAAGTGGTATAAAATGAAGTTCTAAATTTATCTTTCTGCATGTGGTTACCCAGTTTTCCCAACTCTATTTCTTAAAGAGAATGTCATTTCCTGATTGTGTATTCCTGGCTCCCTTTGCCAATATTAGTTGACTATAATATGGAGGTTTCTTTCTGGATTGTCAGTTTTGTTTCATTGGTCTATATGTCTATTTATTTTTGCCAGTACCATACAGTTTTAATTATACTAGAACCTCGGTTCTTGAACATAATTCATTTCAGAAGCCTGTTTGAGAAGCGATTTGTTGGAAAACTGAGTCATTTTTTCCCCATTACAAATAATGTAAATTGAATTAATCCATTTCAGATCTTCAAATGATTCCTTGTTTTAACTGTTCTTGTATACAGTACACAAGAATACAAAAATGTTCACAGTACAATTTCCTGAGATATTAACAACATGAGGTTTTGTGGTAAACTGACTCATACTAGGGCATTCTTTCCTTTTTCTGACTGATCATACGTATATCAACATGAATTCATCAGGGCAATAACCAAAATTTTGTTCAACAACTGACATCCAGGACATTTTTCCATGAACAACTTGCTCAAGAACCGAATTGTTTGAGCTGAGTGATGTTCAAGAACCAAGGTTTGACAGCTTTGTGGCATAGTTTGAAATCACAACGTGTGATGCCTCTAACTTTGTTCTTTCTCATGATTGCTTTGGCTATTTGAGTTCTTCTGTGGTTCCATACAAATTTTAGCTTTTTTTTTCTGTTAAAAATGCCATTGGGGATTTTGATAGGGATTGCATTGAATCTATAGTAACTTTCAGCGTGTGGACATTTAAAGTCTACTTTTTCTACTCTATGATCTTAATAGTTTAAGATACCAGATCCCTTCCCTTAATTCTAGAAGATGTTATTATAAAGACTACTTTTACCAAAAATCACATTCCCCAAAAAGTAGACTTTAAGGAAACCTTTGAAGCAGTGGTCACCAACCGGTGGTCCGCAGACCACTGGTGGTCCATGAGGTCCGAAAGGTTGGTAACTGCTAGACTAGAACTAATTCCAAATTCTTACAAGTACATTAGTAAGTGTAATTGATGATCTGTTTCTAACAAGATAAGGGTTTAGTGCCATTTAGTAATCCTTAGAGCCTTTATTTATAGTTGTTAATTTTTTTAGCAACATTGCAGAATTTTAGAGATGAAAACCTTCATAAGAGTCACCACCCAATCTTTTAAGCAACATGAGCATTCTCTCTTTAATCTCTATTGCCTTAGTTTCTTCATATTAAAAAATGAGAACATAATACATAAGCAATTTTACAGTGATTAAATTTATGCAAAATACTTAGAATAATTCCTATCATGTAGTATACACTTTATAGGGATTATTTTTCTCTAGTTTAGAAATATAAATAACTTTCTTCAAGTTAGAATAAAATTTAAAGTAATGCGGAGTGAATAAAACTAAAAAGTAATTTAGTTTATTGATGAATAAAGTAGTTGTATAGATTTAACCTTCCAGTATATGTAAATGGTTTCTACTAAAAATTATTGTTACTTGGCCTAAGGACTCTGATGCCAAAATATGGATTTGATGGATCTTATTTTTACAGAAATAAATCATTGTTTGTATATGTACCGGGATGAAGAAAATATTTTAGTATGCAGAAAGGTCTACATTTTATTGGATATATTGATGGGAACTGAATGGCTTCAATAAGAATGACTGTTTTATAATATTATACTTTATGCAGATTAAATAGTTTATAGTATTGAAAAATATAAAAGAATAATGATAAAAAATAATAAAAGTTCAAAATACAGGAAAGAGAGTTTTGAAAACAAACATGATCTAAAGGTTGTTTTACAGTTAATTCTGGGCATTTAAATTGCAATATCACAGGCTCCTGGCACCAGTTAAGTGTTTTCTGCCCCAAGTATTCCAACTAGAGAACAGCCAAGAAAACATGGCCTTTCCAAATGTCTGTCCTGAAGTTCTCTTAAAATAAATAACCTGGCCTCATTGCCTAATTGCCTGTGCCTTTATCAGCAGCTTTTAGGTATTTCCAAAAAAAATTCTTGCTTGATTATTAATGATTTTTTACATTATAATATAGGTATATATTTTATGTTTAATATAGTTCATTGCTTGTAAACTATATTATATTCAATGTAGATTTTATTTTTCCTATTATTTTTAATAGGGTGAGCCAGACTAAAGAAGAATGTTTCTGTATTAGCTATGTTTACAAAAAGGAAGACAAGATGTCTTTTTTTCCTTTTAGAATATTTCATATAATTTTTTCTTACTCCCAGAAGGATGTCTTCTGTTTCACTCTAAATCTGTGAATGTAAATATAAAGATTGACCCCTCTTAAAACATCAGCAGAAGTATAAGTTAAAACTTCTAAGAAAGCATCATGAATAAATAAATGACTAGAAATATAAATTAATATAAATAAATTTAAAATTAAACAGTATAGTCCACAGTTTAGTTAGTAGTATTGTACAAATATCCTGATTTTGATCATTGTATCATAGTCCTGTAAAATGTTATTATTAAGGAAAGATAGATGAAGAGTATATAAGGCTCTTTATTATTTTATCAACTTCCATGGAGAGTTTAATATTTCAGAATAAAAATGTTTTGTTTTCAACGTTAATGTAGTAGAAAGGTAGTATACTTGAAATTCAATATTTTACCCCTACGGTGACTTAATCCACGTGTTAGAAATCAGGTCATGACTCACTGTAATATTTGTGATTTTTTAACACATACGTCTGCCTCTTTGGAACAGCCAGATTTCCCCATCAATACTGTAATTAACTGAGCTAGAAGTAGGAGTGAAATGATGTGCCTGGAAAACTACTTGAGTTATCTCTGGTTGTGTTTAGCTCTAGAAAACAACCAGGTGTTCAGGACATATTACTCAAATATTTTGGGGTGTGTTTCCTTAACGAAGCTCTAAAATCCTGGTTTTGTTTTCTGCCTTTCAAATAAACCTAATTACATTAATCTAACGCTATTGAGGAGACATCAGAAAGATTCTTCCAGTGCATCATTCTTCCCAAAACACCTTTATCAAATTGAGTACAAAGAACAAGAATCATTTTAAGGATAACATGAGATAATATATATAAAAAAACACATTTTACAAACTTTAAAGTAAAATACACACTAAAGTGCTGTAATCATTTCTGTTTGAAACATTCTAACATGTCTTCAGAATGATTCTAAATGTGCACAAATGAAAAGTGCAAGAGATAGACTAGGATTTGCAGTAGCTAGTTGAAATTGGACAACCTTCAAAATGCCCAAATCTCAGTTAACTGTGAAAACAGGAATACAAAATCTGGAATTGTTGTGATGATTTTATTACATAATATTGTTAAATTATCTAGGACAAGTGTTAGCACATATAATGAGCTGCTTATAATGAGCCTCATACCCCACCCTCCCTGCAAAATACAGAAATTAAATTATTCTTTGACAGATGATTCCAATATTCTTTGAGACAATGTGTCCTATCCACTACAGTATAAAGCTCCAGTTTCTTGATTCACTTGGAAATAATTTCTGGACTATTTCTACCTAAGGATTAACAGGAACCCTGAAGCTCTGAAGATGAAATAAACCAAGTGTGAGTAGCCGAGAAACCATTCCTTATTTTAGAGCTACATAGTAATATATTACATTGATTTGAATTTTTACTATTTTGAATTGTTTTTAACATAATATAGCTTTCATTGTGTAACAAAACTACAATTACATTAGCACTTAGCACAGACCACATTTGTTTAAATTTATAGTTAACTCCTTTTGTATGGTTCTAGGGGATTAATTAACACATACTGAAGACTTATAACAGAAGTATGTGCTAACAATATTAAAAATGAAAATGGGTTCAAAGTTATCAATGAATCTTTTTAGAAAAGTGAAAAAAAAATGAGAATGCCTTATGTAAGAACTTAGAATTCAACACCAAATGCTTAGTAGAGAAATGCATTTTCCATGTGAATAAGAAATGAAAAGTTAAGATTCATCCATTCTTTCCCAAGATCTCTAGCATCAAACTCTTCTATTTATACTTCCTCCTGGCTGCCAAGGCTGTTCCATCACCTGTGTAAAATCAGTGCTTTAAATTTCAGGATCTGCTCACTAAGGTCATTAATAGCTAAGGCTTGCTTAGGTGTCAGCCTCTGTATCATAGGACCGAGTAGCTGTTTGCAAGAATATAAGCACCAAGTAACAAGATTTCTACAATGAGTCTTACCATTGTCTCACAGTCATATTAGCCTCAGTCACCAACAAAAACTCATAACTGTGTGCCCTTTCAGTCAATCTCAAAACTCCATAAGCATCATTTTTGCTATTATTATATTACTAGTGGCCCGGTGCATGAAATTTGTGCATGGGGGGCGGGGGGCGGGGGGAGTCCCTCAGCCCAGCCTGCATGCTCTCCAATCTCAGACCCTTAGGGGGATGTCCGACTGTTAGGCCTGTAGGATTGGGCCTAAACCGGCAGTTAGACATCCCTCTCACAATCTGGGACCACTGGCTCCTAACTGCTCACCTGCCTGCCAGCTTGATCGCCCCCAACTGCCCTCCCCTGCTGGCCTGATCACCCCCAAGGCTTTTATTAGTATAGATATGACCCTTCACAGAAAATTTCACTAACCCTGCTTTACAATAAGGGCTTGACGATTGAATCATTGGGGCCAGACACCAAGATTTCCTTTCTTTGAACAGTGGAGGGAATAATTATCTTGTCTTTAAGTTGCCCTGAACATCAAATGAGATAATGACTTAGAAAAGTATAAAAGCACCATATAAAGACAATTTCTTTTTCATGTACTGAAAAGACAATAAAGTGGTAAAATGAAAAACACTATTTTTTATTCTTCCCCTTCCTTCCTTTACAGCCTGTATTTAAACTTTGAAATTTATAAAAATTTCCTATTTTCATTTCTTTACATTCAATATTATTTTGTATTAGTTTCAGGTTTTATATTAGTTACAGAATAATGGTTGGTTAGACAATCATATACTTTACAAAGTGTCCCCCAATATTTCCAGTACCCACCTGGCATCATACCATCATTACAACACTATTGACTATATTCCCTATTTAAGTGACAATAGGTTGACAGGTTCCTTCCAATCTTTCTTTTGTGTTGCTCGCCCCTCCTTTTCTTTCTCACTTCTTCCCTCATTTTCCTTATATAGTATCTCAATTGGCCCTCAAAGCTCAGTGAAGGCACTGGGACATGCTTAATCCATTTTACAGACCAGGAAACTGAGGCTAATTCCAGTTGGCTGTGGAACTGGACTCTGCACGCAGGGAGCCCTCACAACTGCGCTCTCCACCTTTCCTAAGGGACAGCCACGAGGCAAACAGAACAAACTTCTCTGTGAGGCTTCCAAGCCTCTTTCTCAAGCACCTCTTCATCGTGGATGCTCCACATTCTTTCCTCTCCCCACCTCCCACCCCCATTCTTTACTGCCCCCCCTTCTGGGGGCAGGTGGTAGGCTTCACACTCACTGTGCAGGTATGCGCCACAGTGGGGCGGGGTGGGCTCGGGCTTGCTTTTGGGCCAACGCGGGAGCAGGAGTCACAGCCTCTCAAGTGCACAGGCCATGGCGAGGCCTGGTTAGGGCTGGGAGCTTCACCAAACTGTCACAGTGGGGTACCCGGCAGTGTCACAGTGGGGTACCCGGCAGTGAGACACCCCTCCACTGAGGTGGCGCTGCCCCTTAACCCCCGCCTCAGGGCTGTGGGTCCCTGTCCTTCCACACCGGCAGTCATTGCCTCTTATTTCCTGCGTCTTGGGGCCACCGCAGAACCTCGCTCTTCTCAGGTGAGGCAGTTCCCTGCCCGCCTGCCCCCTGTCCCGGCTCGAGCCCCCTCCAGTGCATTCTGCCTTGGTGCAGCTCTGAGCCCCTTGGGCTGCCGCCTCCTGCACTTCGCTGAAGCTTGGCTCTGGTGGCCCTGCTCCTCTGTGGCTCCCTGTAGCCCTGGCTCCACTCAGCTCTCCTGGGCTGCCTCCGGCCAGGGCAAAGCAGACCCTGCTGTGTGCTGACTTCAAGGGGGCCCCCTTGGCCGCTTGTGGGCTGCCGATGGAACCGGGACCCCTCAGGCGGGGCCTGGTGCTGCCCGCCCCATCTCCTCCGGCCCCTTATGGACCCGACACCCTGCGGGTGGGGCCTGGCACCCGTCTGGGACCCAGGCCGCTTGGCGCCGCCCTGCCCCCAGCCGCTTGGCACCTACATATGCAAATTAACCTGCCATCTTTGTTGGATTAATTTGCATACTCACACCTGATTGGCTGGTGGGCGTCGCAGAGGTACGATCAATTAGCATCTTTCTCTTTTATTAGTGTAGATTATACTAGATTAGTAGTACCCTTTACCCGACTTCATGTAAAGGGACTCATCCAATATATATTCTTTTGGGTCTAGTATTTCTTTTTATCAGACAAAAAAGATTGAAACTTATCTACTCTGTTGTGTGTATCAGTACTGTATTCCTTTCATGTTGTGAAGCATCCATATTTTGACTTTAATGTATTTTGTATATATATTTTCCTATTGTTAGAGATTTGGATTGTTTCCAATGTTTGGCTCTTATTAATAAAGTTACAAATAATATCTAATAAAACTTTTTATGGACATATGTTTTTTTAATTTAATTAATTTATTTCTTATTTTAATTGAATTTATTGGGGTGATATTGGTTAATAAAATTATATAGGTTTCAGATATACAATTCTCAAATACATCATCTATATATTGTAATGTGTGTTCACTACCCCAAGTCAAGTCTCCTTCCATCACTATTTATGCCCTCTTTACCTTCTCCCTCTCCCCATTCCCATTTTCCTCTGGTAATCACCATACTGTTGTCTCTATCTAGGAGACAACAGTATGGTGTTTGTTTGTTTTTTGCTTAATACCCTCACCTTTTTTACCCAGTACTCCAACCCTTCTTTCCTCTGATAGCTGTCAATCTGTTCTCTGTATTTATGAGTCTGTTTCTGTTTTGTTTGTTAGTTTATTTTGTTTCTTAGGTTCCATATATAAGTGAAATCATAAGGTACTTTTCTTTTTCTGACTGAATTATTTCACTTAGCATAGTACTCTCCAAGTACTGCTGCAAAAGGTAAGATTTTTCTGCTTTTTTATGGCAAAGTAGTATTCCATTTTGTAAAGGTACCACAGTTTTTTTTATCCACTTATCTACTGATGGACACTTGAGTTGCTTCCAAAACTTGGCTATTGTAAATAACACTGCAATGAACATAGGGGTGCATATATTTTTTTGAATTAGCATTTCAAGTTTCTTTAGATATATTTTCAGAAGTGGAATCACTGGGTCATAAAGGCAGTTCTATTTTTGTTTGAATTGACTCCATACTGCTTTCCACAGTGGCTGCACCAATCTGAATTCCCACTGACAGTGCATGAGAGTTCTCTTTTTTCCACATCTTCAGCAACACTTGTTGTTTGCTGATTTATTGATGATAGCCATTCTGACAGATGTGAGTTGATATCACATTGTTGTTTTAATTTGCATTTCTCTGACGATTAGTGATGTTGACCATCTTTTCATATTGTTAGTGTAGGAAGTTAGTTAGATATTAATGAAAGAGAAGGCAGCCAGTCATCTAATTAAGCCTGATTAACTAGGAAACTACAGCTTCACAGATACCCCAGGAGACAGCCACATCTTCTGTAAAAGAAATGGTAATCCCCAACTGGGCAGGAAAAAATGGCTTTCCAATCTCCCGGGAAGCAACCACTCTGTTCCAGTTCCCACAGACTACCAGTAGGAGGAAGAACCAGCAAGGGGAAAATTCCTTTGCTGGGCCCATGTGCAATAAAAGCCATGATGGCACAGAGGGAGATCCTTCTTACTAAGTGCACTTGCAATAGAAGCCAGGTGATGAAGCAAAACATTGACACAGGCACAGTAGGAACCAAAATGGCAACCATGAAGAGGTGTTGTCTAGCCTGGGAAAAAGATCAGAAAAGATAAAGGCAGAGAACCCAGATAATCTAGAAAAGGGATTGGATAGGAAGAGGGCACAGCACAGCCCTGGGAAGAATCAGGAAAGAGACTGGGTAGTTTGAAAGAAAGCCTACTCTCCTGAGCCCAAGGTAATATAATCAAGCTTAACAAAGATCTGAATTTGCTCAATGCCTCTCTCTCTGTAGCAGCTTTGTGGGCCTGGCTATGGCAGCCCTGTGGGCCAAAGTGTAGCAATGGTCGTGGCCTGGAGCCATTGAGCCTTGAGAGCCAGCAGGTATGAAAATGAGATACAGAGAAGTTCTGCATCTCTGGGTCCTGGCCCCCCTGGGTCTGATAACATTGGAGTGT
Organism: Plecotus auritus; assembly: GCF_963455305.1. NCBI lineage: Eukaryota > Metazoa > Chordata > Mammalia > Chiroptera > Vespertilionidae > Plecotus > Plecotus auritus. The sequence goes on along the minus strand of NC_137772.1, from coordinate 138,574,816 downwards.
AGGCCTGTGACCCCAGAGGCTGGGCTTCTACCATAGCAAGAGGTAGCTGAACCACCTGGTCATGGATGATACATCTGGCACCTGGGGTCATTCCTTTGCTTTCACGTCATTAAATCTTTCCACTACACTTCATCCTCCTATGTGGATATCTTGGAAATGCATTTCCTGCAATACCATAAAAGAATCCTATTTTGTCCAATAACAATGTGTCTATTGGCCACCTGTATGTCCTCTTTGAAGAAGTGTCTATTCAAGTACTTTGCCCATTTTTAAATTGATTTTTTTTGGTATTAAGTTTTGAAATTTTATTATAAATTTTAGATATTAATCTTTATCAAATGTATCTTCCAATCAGTGGGTTCATTTTTCATTTTGTTGATGATTTCCTTTGCTGTGCAAAAACTTTTTAGTTTGATGTAGTCCCATTTTCTTATTTTTTTTGTTTCCCTCTCCTGAAGAGTTACATCACAAAATATATTGCTACAAGAAATGTCTGAGATTTTATTGCCTATGTTTTCTTCTAGAATTTTTATGGTTTTGAGTCTAACATTTAAGTATTTAATCAATTTAGAGTTTATTCTTGTTTATTGGTGTAAGGAGGTAGTCTATTTTCATTTTTTACAGGTATATGTCCAATTTTTCCAACACCATTTATTATGTAGACTATCTTTAACCCATTGTATGTTCTTACCTCCTTTATCAAATATTAATTTATTGCTGGGCTCTCTTTTCTGTTCCTTTGATCTATAAGTCTGTTTTTATGCCAGTACCATGGTATTTTGATTACCATGGTCTTGTAGTATCAAGTGATGTGAAACTTCCAACTTTGTTCTTTTTTTCTCAATATTGTTGTAGCTCTTTGGGGTATTTTGTGGTTCCATATACATTTTTGGAATATTTGTTCTAGTTTTGTGAAATATGCTATCAGTTTCTTGATAGGAATTATGTAGAATCTAAAGATTCCTTAAGGTAGTATGGGCATTTTAATGATGTTAATTCTTCATATCCATGAACATGTTATATGCTTCCATGTATTTATATTTATTCTATTTCCTTCTTCAGTGTCTTATAATTTTCCAAGTACAGTCCTTATATATCACTAGAGGCCTGATGCATGAAATTCATGCACCGGGGATTATGTCCCTCACCCAGCCTACACCTTCTCCAATCTGGGACCCATTGCGGGATGTCCAACTGCCCGTTTAGGCCCGATCCAGGTAGGATCAGACAGTCGGACATCTCTCTCGCAATCCAGGACTGCTGGCTCCCAACTGCTTGCCTGCCTACCTTCCTGATTGCACCTAACCGCTTCTGCCTGCCAGCCTGATCACCCCTAACCACTTCCCTGCCAGCCTGATTGATGCCTAACTGCTCCCCTGCCAGCCTGTTTGCCTCTAACTGCCCTCCCCTGCAAGCCTGGTCATCCCTAACTGCCCTCCCCTGAAGGCCTGGTTCCTCCCAACTACCCTCCCCTGCTGGCCATTTTGTGGTGGCTATCTTGTGTCCACATGGGGGCAGCCATCTTGTGTGTTGGTGTGATGGTCAATTTGCATATTGTGCTTTGATTAGATAAGATTAGATAGGATAGAGGGCTGGTACACGGGTGGGGCTCTGAAGGGTGTCCCAGATCAGGGTGGGGGTTCCCTTGGGGCATGGGGCAGCCTGGGTGAGGGGCCTGTGGTGGTTTGCAGGCTGGCCACGCCCCCCAGAGACCCAAGCAGAGGCCCTGGTATCTGGGATTTATCTTCCATAATTGAAACTTTGTAGCCTTGAGCAGAGCCAAGCCTCCTGATCGCTCTGAGGCCGCAGTCATTTTTGCTGGGATTTATTTATCTTCTATAATTGAAACTTTGTAGCCTTAAGCAGAGGCCAAGGCAGGCCAGGGCTGCAGAAAGCTTGGCTTCCTCCATTGCCAGGGAAACCCAAGCCTCCTGCTCTCTCCATGGCCACAGCCATCTTGGTTGGGTTGATTTGCATACTCACTCCTGATTGGATGGTGGGTGTGGCTTGTGGGTATAGGAGAGGTACGGTCAATTTGCATATTACTCTTTTATTAGATAGGATTGGTTCAATTTATTCCTAGGTACTTTAATTTTTTTATGCAATTGTAAATGGATTTTTTTTTTTTAGTTTCCCTTTCTGATAGATCAATATTGGTGTATAAAAATGCAACTGATCTTTGGATACTTATTTTGTATACCCCTACTTTTCTGAATTCATTTATCAGTTCCAGTAGGTTATTTTTGGTGGAATCTGTAGGGTTCTATACATACAGTATCATGTTATCTGAAAAAAATTAGTTTTACTCCTTCCTTTTCAATTTGAATGCTTTTTATTTCTTCTTGTCTGATTTGGTGACTAGGAATTCCAGTACTATCTTATCTAATAAAAGAATAATATGCAAATTGACCATCACTCCAACACACAAGATGGCTGCCCTCATGTAGTCAAAGATGGCTGCTACCATGTGGACACAGGATGGCTGCCACAAGATGGCCAGCAGAGGAGGGAAGTTGTGGGCAATCAGGCCAGCAGGGGAGGGCAGTTGGGGAGAACTAGGCCTGCAAGGGAGGGCAGTTGGGGAGGATCAGGCCTGCAGGGGAGAGCAGTTGGGGTGACCAGGCCTACAGGGGAGGGCAGTTGGGGGGGACCAGGCCAGCAGGGGAGGGCAGTGGGGGCGACCAGGCTGGCAGGGGAAGGCAGTTAAGGGTGACCAGGCCAGCAGAGAGGGCAGTTATGGGCAATCGGGCTGGCAGAGGAGCAGTTAGGCATCAATAAGTCTGGCAGGGGAATAGTTAAGGGGTGATCAGGCTGGCAGGCAGAAGCGGTTAGGGGCAATCAGGTAAGCAGGCAGGCGAGCGGTTGAGAGCCAGCAGTCCTGGATTGTGAGAGGGATGTCCGACTGCCCATTTAGGCCCGATCTCACTGGGATCCAACCTAAATGGGCAGTTGGACATCCCTCGAGTGGTCCCAGATTGGAGAGGGTACAGGCTGGGCTGAGGGACACACACACACACACACACACACACACACACACACGTACACAAATTTTGTGTACCGGGCCTCTAGTCTATCTACACTAATAAAAGAGAAACATGCCAATTAACCATCACTCTGCTATGCCAAGCCATGCCCACCAGCCAATCAGAGCGAGTATGCAAATTAACCCATGGTCCGCCCCTGGGGGTCCAGGTCCATCGGGGGCAGGGGAGGTCTGATGGGTAGCGCCAGACACCCGCTGGCAAGGTACCAGTGCATCGGGGCCCTGGGAGGCAGGATGGACAGCACCAGACACCACCTGCGGGGTCTTGGTCCATCACAGGCCCCGGAAGGGGCAGTGGCCTGCCTAGCCATACCTGTCGGGCCCCAGGAACATCGCAGCCCAGGGGAGATGCGGCTAGGCCTGCTTAGCCACTCCGGAGGTGATGTTCCCGGGGCCCCACTGGAGTGGCTAAGCAGGCCTAGCCGCTCCTCCCCAGGGCGATGATGTTCCCGGAGAGGGATGGGGTTGCTGAGACCCAGACAGGGCCTCTGGCCACAGATTCACAGCTTTTCGGAGACCGACTCTACCAGGCCGCCCGGTAGCCATGTGGCTGGGGAACAGGGTGCCCATTCAAGATGTGACACAGAGGAGGTGCAGGAGGAAATCCAGAGAATGGGATGTGGGGGTTCAAGACTCACTTCCTTTGGGCTTTGTCCTTCTTAGTCTTGGTTCTTTTCTTTCGGGCCTGGAGCCCAAGCACTGCAGGAGAGAGGGATGGATGAAGGCCGAATGTGGCAGAAGAGGCAGGAGGCCCGACTGTGGGGCTGCCTGAGGGGCGGCTCCAGTGCGAGTGCCACAGCTTTGGCAAAGCGGCCGGCCAGGATGCGGGTGTTCCAAGGGGCGCCTTGCAGTGCCTCGCCATCCTTCTATGAGGACACCCCACACAGGCGCTGCCTTCGCCAGCAGGCTCTGGGGGACATCTGCAAATGCTACTGCAACCTTTAGCATTCTGGACAAAGAACTGACCCTGTGCCCCTCTGGGTACCAGGCTTGCTAGGAGTGTGCTGTCACCAATGCCATAGATCAAAGGCAAAAACCTGGCGAAGGGGGATGCACCAGAAGGGGCTTGGGCTGGAGCAGGGGTCCGGTGGGCAGGGATCTGCCTCACCTGCAGAGAGAGAGGTTCTGCAGTGGCCCCAAGACAGAGGGCCAAGGACCCACAGCTCTGAGGCGGGGGTTGAGGGGCGGTGCCACCTCAGTGGAGGAGTGCTGCACTGCAGGGTACCCGACTGACTGACGTGATTCAGAGAAGCACCCAGTGCTAACCAGCGTGTCCCAGTGCCTTCACTGAGCTTTGATGACCAATTGAGATACTATATAAGGAAAATGAGGGAAGAAGTGAGAAAGAAAAGGTAAGGCGAACAACTCAAAAGAAAAACTGGAAGGAACCTGTAAACCCATTGTCACTTAAATAGGGAATATAGTCAATAGTGTTGTAATGATGGTATGATGCCAGGTGGGTACTGAAAATATTGGGGAACACATTGTAAAGTATATGATTGTTTAACCACTATTCTGTAACTAATATAAAACCTAAAACCAAAACAAAATAATATTGAATGTAAAGAAAGAAAAATTGGAGTGAAATTTGTATAAATTTCAAAGTTTAAATGAAGGCTGTAAAGGAAGGAGGGGGGAGAATAAAAATAGTGTTTTTCATTTTACCACTTTATTGTCTTTTCAGCACATGAAAAAGACAGTTGTCTTTATATGGTGCTTTTATACTTTTCTAAGTCATTATCTCATTTGATGTTCAGGGCAACTTAAAGACAAGATAATTATTCCCTCCACTATTCAAAGAAAGGAAATCTTGGTGTCTGGCCCCAATGATTCAATCGTCAAGCCCTTATTGTAAAGCAGGGTTAGTAAAATTTTCTGTGAAGGGTCATATCTATACTAATAAAAGCCTTGGGGGTGATCAGGCCAGCAGGGGAGGGTAGTTGGGGGCAATCAGGCAGGCAGAGGAGCAATTAGGTTTCAATCAGGCTGGCAAGAGAGCAATTAGGGGGCAATCAGGCAGGTAGGTGAGTGGTTAGGAGCCAGGGTTTCCAGATTGGAGAGGGTGCAGGCTGGGCTGAGGGACACCTTCCCCAGTGCATGAATTTTGTGCACCGGGCCTCTAGTATATATATATATATATATGGCTAAGCAACTGTCTGACCATCCAACCAGTAGCTATGATGTGCAATGACCATCAGGGGACAGACGCACAATGCAGGAGCTGCCGAGCTGCAGTGACTTGGCAGCGGTGGTTCTCGGGTGATGCACCCTGGAACCAGAGAGGAGAGAGACCGATTCTGGGGTGTGTCACCCAAGAACCACCATCTCACAATCTGGGACCCTCGGGGATGTTGGAGAGCCAGTTTCAGCCCAATCCCCGCAGGCAAGGCCGAGTCACTTGCAGATGCCCTTCGAGCTGCAACACCTTGCCCAGTCCCACCCTGCTGGCCACCTTCTAATTAATCTCCTTTCAATGTGCACTGAGGCACTAGTGTTGAATAAGAGTGGTGAAAGCAGACATCTCTGTCTTGTTCCTGATCTGAAGGGAAACACTTTTAGTTTTTGCCCATTGAGTATAATGTTGGCTGTGAGTTTGTCATACATGGACATTATTATGTTGAGGTATGTTCCATCTCTTCTCACTTTGCTAAGAGTTTTTATCATAAATGGGTGCTGGATTGTATCAAATGCTTTTTCTGCATCTATTAATATGATCATGTGATTTTTAGTCTTCATTTTGTTTATGTGATATATAAATTTATTGATGTGAGGGTATTGTAGCAACCTTGCATCCCCATAATAAATTCCACTTGATCATGGTTTATGATCTTTCTAATGTATTGCTGGATCTGTTTTGGTAAAATTTTGTTGAGGATTTTAGCATCTATGTTCATCCAGGATATTGGCTTATAATTTTTTTTCTTTGTAGTGTTTTTATCTGGTTTTGAGATTAGGATAATGCTGCCCTCATGAAATGAGCTTAGGAGTCACTCCTCCTTTTGGAATAGTTTGAGAAAAATAAGTTTTAGTTTTTTGAATGTTTGCTAAAATTTGTCTGTGAAGCCATCTGTTTCTGGGCGTGTTTGCTGAAAGCTTTTTGAACACTGCTTCTATTTCATTAGTTGTAATTGGTCTTTTTAGATTGTCTGATTATTTAATTCAGGAATTTATCAATTTCTTCCAGGTTGTCCAATTTGTTGACATATAGTTGTTATAATATTTTCTTATAATCCTTTCTATTTCCTTGGTGTCAATTGTTTCTTCTCTTCTTTCATTTCTGATTTCATTTGTTTGGGTCCTCTCTCTCTCTCTCTTTTTTTTTAATGAGTCTGGTTTAATGTTTGTCACTCTTGTTTATCTTTTCAAAGAACCAGCTCTTGGTTTCATTGATCATCTATATTTTGTTTTGTTGTCTTATTTTTTTAAATTTCTGTTATTTTTCTTGATCCTTTAGGTGTAAAGGTTGGTTGGTTGTTTGAGATTTTTCTTGTGTCTTGAGGTAGGACTGTAATGTTATGGATTTCCCTTTTAAAATTGCTTTTGCTGTGTCCCACAGATTTATTTTTTGTATATCATTTTCATTTATTTCAAGATGTGTTTGATTTCTTCTTTGTTCTCATTGTTAACATATTCATTGTATAGTAACATGTTATTAAGCCTCCATATCTTTGTGTGCGTTTTAGTTTTTTTGTGGGTTTTTTTGTGTGGTGTGTGTGTGTGTGAGATTGGTATCTGGTTTCCTACCAAATGGCTAAAGAAGATGTTTGTTCAATAGAGACATTTAAAAATACAGAATCCCAAGAAATTCTTTAGCTGTATTCACTAAACTTTAATGTGTTTAGTTATTATACAATGAAAATATTTTCCTACTTTTGGTGATTTTTAAAACATTTTTTAATCCTCACCCAAGATATGTTTTTATTTATTTTAGAGAAAGAGAAAGGGATGGGGGGAGAAAGAAACATATATGTCAGAGAGACACATTGATCTGTTGCCTCCTGTATTCATCCCTAAACCTGAATATGTGCCCTGACCAGGAATCGAACCTGTGACCTTTAGGGAAATGGGATGACACTCCAACCAACTGAGCCACCAGACCAGGGCTTTTTGTTATTTTTAAAAAATCCATGGTTTACTTACAAGTGTATTACTTAATTTCCAAATATTTGAATATTTGATTATTGAGTTCTAGTTTGATTCTGTTATTTTTAGGTTAGAATTTATATGATTTTAATTTTGAATTTGACTTATTTTATGACTAACCAGATGATTAATCTTAGGGAATCTTTCTTTTTATAATTTTTTTAAAATTAATTTTAAAGAAAGAGGGAGGAAAAGAGAGTTAGAAACATTGGTGAGAGAGAAACATGGCTGCCTCCTGCACAGTCCCTGCTGGGGATCAAGACTGCAACCTGGGAATGTGCCCTGACCAGGAATTGAAAGGTGACCTCTTGGTTCATAAGTCACCCACTGAACACACTGGTTGGGTGATCTTGGGGAAACTTTCAAATGTACATGGAAAGCTTAATTCTGCCCTTATGGTAGTATCCCAATAATGCCAATTAGATCAAGATGTTTGACAGTCATGTATAAATTATCTAAATTCTTGCTTATTTTTTTCTAGTGGACATTCCCCTGATTCACAGACTCTTATATCCAAATGTATGCTATACATGTTAACTTCAATGTCTAAAATATATTTCAGACTTAATAGGAACTCTGCCCAAACTGGCCCCCACCAAGACTCCACTATTTCACCATGTTCCACCACCATGTATCCCTTTCCTCATGTCAGCCACTAAGAATAATCCTTTTCTATCTTACAGCTTACTGCCAATCTACCCAAACACATTAAGTCTGACAAGTCATTAACATCTCTACTGATAAATCTGAAGTTGGACCTGATACCTTCTGCTGACTGCCCTCATTGCCCCACCCTTCCCTCATGGCTTCACATCCAGCTGTCAAAGAAGAGCCAGATGTTTTGTTAAGTCCTACTCATCTTCCTATTGCAACCAGAACACATTTAACTCCAGAGGGCCCTACATGAACTGGGCCCTGCATATTTCTCCAATTCACCTCAAACCACTCTTTCCCTCCTTCATCATTCTCTAGACATAGTGATTTTTGTTTTCCCCTTAATATGTGAACTTTGAGGGTTTGGTACTGCCTCATTTTACTACATGGAGCAGTTTTCCCCTAGATTATCCAAATTTGTTATGGTTGGGCTCTTCCCCCCTATGGAAATCTCAGCACAAATATGAACTCCTCAGAGGAGCCCAAATTCATGTACTAGTACTTCCCACAGTCACTTCCTCCATATTTTGCTATTTCATGTTTCTCATGACTCCTTTTTTATTACCTGGAACTTATTTATTTGTTTATTTACTTATTTATTTATTATTCATTCATTTCTTATTTCTCTAATTCCTGGAATGTAATATTGTAAGGGGAGGAATTGGGTAAATAGTGTTCAGTGTTCCTGCTGTATATAATCTCTCTTGTATAGTGCCTTCCAGATGTAATTGTGTTATATCTCCCCTAAACAGGAAAGAAGTACCCACACCATAAATGTTGATTAATTGATAACTTAATCTCTCTGAGTTTGGAAAGAATACCTAAGAATTTGCTTTAATTATCAGTGATAAATATTCACAGATTTCACTAGGTTATATGGTTTTCTTAGAGAAAGCCATGAAAGAAAACATTTCTATAAGTCATTCAATTTTTTTATAACCCTGACTTTTTTTGTTTAACCTAAATCCCTTCACTGTATTTTAAATGAGTTTTTCCTTTCTCTTCCTAGTATATGAAAAACAGCTGGATACCTCTCTTTGTGGCCTTTCTGTCATTCAAAGACCATCATGAAGCCAGACCTCTTTCTTCTTTCCAGGATAAATAATTGTGCCATTTTAATACTTCCTGAAGTTCTGAATGCCTACCTCTGAAATCCTTAGCAGGACTCTATGCAGCATTGTCTGTTAGAACTATCAGCCACATGGAAATGTTCTATATTTGTCCTGTTCAATACAATAACCATATGTGCAAAATAAGCACTTGAATGTGAGGAACTAGGGACTGGGCTTTTTAATTAATTGAAATATAAATATCCACCTGTGGTTAGTGGCTACTGATGTAGCACAAGTCTTAGAAGCTGTAACTATTCTATATACTCCTAGGCAGAAGCACATTTTATATGCTAGCCGATGACCCATATTAAGTATGAAACAGAATGTAACTTTTAAAGTGGGAAAAACTTCCAACAATACTTAAAGCAAATTTTGAATCTAAGGTCTTATAATTTGACATTAATTATAAAATTGATGTTAGAGCATTAATTTACCTATATCAAAATCTTTTCATTTATAGAAGAAGCTGACATAAGAATCTTGATTTATGGTATGGCAGATTTATTGTAAAAACTTTCATAATTCTCATATATGGCATTTTATATCATTGATGAGATTATATACATATAATTATTTGATTTTTTAAAAACTTTTTAAGGTAGGTGACATTTAGAATAGATTTTCCTCATGTACCATTTAATGATGCTATATTTATACTCTTAACACTAATGACACCCTTGTTTTCAGATTTCAAGGTGAAGGATGTGCATTAATTAGAGACAGCTGGAGGCATTTAAAAATCAGCCTCACATATCTGGGTCATGGTTACATCATGATATCCAGCATGCTTTCTAATTGAAATAACCATGTTCATTAAACAAGTAAGCAAGATTTATGACAAATTTAGCTATCAAGTACATTTTTATTTTGAGAAGAAAAATGTCTTTCTTAAGAAATGAATGTCTACTTTTGCAAGCATATTTAATTGAGCTCTGCTTAATGCCCAGGCTCCAAAACTCCCTTATACTCAGTAAATTCCAAATGAAATATAAAATAAATGTTTTTTATATTAAAATATTTAGTACGTAAATTTATATGCTCATATCACTTCTGCTAATACTTCAGCTATATTTAAGTTAGGTATTTAAAAAAAATAAAGGGCAGGAAAAGCCTTCCAGATATACTTGTGTTATATATCCCCTAAACAGGAAAGCAGAACACATGGTTCATAAAGTGAAGGGAATGGCGAATCATTGTATTTTTAGGATACATTACATATACCACCCCCAAAACCTTTTTTGTTTTTCTTTTTTTTCCTCTTTGCAGAATCTAGCTCTTTCGGATTCAATGTGGCAAAAAAAAAAAAAAAAAAAAAAAAAAAAAAAAAGTAACAGAAAAAAGAGTAAAGGAGGTAATGTTTCTATACCATTGAAATGTCATTTTGAATTCATCACCCATGCTCTGGAATATTAATGTGCTAGGGGGTGACACATTTTCTATCAATCTCTCTGTTAACCTCTCTCTCTCTTACTCTCTCTTTCACATACACATAAACACATATACACACGCATGCATATACACACATATACACACAAAATATAAATATCAGCTTAAAAAAAGTCAGTCTAATATGTTCTTCACCTTTAGATGGCACAGGAGAAAAGAACCTCAGTAAAATAAGCATGCACTGTTGTCTTTGTAGGGCAGCAGTCTTTATATAAACAAGATTCCCCCAGTACAGAAGGTTGTATTGTTTAAACAGCAAGATTTCTTTGGTGCTAGGACAACTGAAAATCATGACTTCAGTGCCCATAAAATGTGAAACATTTTTCACCTTCCTTCTTTAATGGTGCATGCAAATGCTAAACTTTATGTGTAATGATGAGTAGTAAGCATGAAAATGGCTATGTTCACTACTGTCAAAGGTGAAATTAAGCAAGTTATTACAAAGTTTTCCACATGAACATTTCAAATGCAATTAAATGAAATTGTTTATTTTAAGTAAATGGATGTTGTCTTAAGTGTGCCAAAGACATGCTGGAAGAAAGGGGTAACTAGTGAATATATTGTTGGTGAGGTAAAGAAATAATTACACACGCACATTACTCTTTCTGTACATGGATGATCATAACAGTCTTGTTTTTTAATTTATTTTATTGTTGAAAGTATTATATATGTCTCCCTTTTTCCTCATTGACCCCCTGCAACCTGCTCCCACTCCCCCAGGCCTTTACCACACTATTGTCTGTGTCCATGGGTTATGCATATATGCATATAAATTATTTGGTTAATCTTTTCCCACCCACCCCCACTTTTCCTCCGAGATTCTACAATCCTTTTCTTGGAAAACTAAAGAACATTGGAAAAGAGATAGAGAAAGATATAACTAAGTAGAAGAATATACCGTGTTCATTGATTGATAGAAATAACATCATTAAAATGGCCATACAAAGCAATATATAGATTCAATGCAATCCCTATTAAAATACCAACAATATATTTTACAGAACTAGAAGAAATACTTCAAAAATTTATATGGAACAACAACAACAACAACAACAAAAATATTCTGAATAGCCACAGCAATCTTGAGAAAGAACAAAGTTGGAGGGATCACAGTACCAGATATCAAGTTATACTAAAATGCCACTGTAATCAAAACAACCTGATACTGGCATATAGATCAATGAAACAGGACAGAGAACCCAGAAATCGACCCAAGCCATTACACTCAATTAATATTTGACAAAGGAAGCAAGAGCATACAATGGAGTAAAAACAATCTCTTTAATAAATGGTGCTGGGAAAATTGGACAGGTACATAAAAAAAGTAAAATGGACCACCAACTTACACCATACATAAGAATAAACAGAAAATGGATAAAAAACTTAAATGTAAGTCATGGATCTAGAAACATCCTAAAAGAAACCATAGGCAGCAAAATTTCAGATATTTTTCATAGCAATGTTTGCTGATACATCTAATAGGGTAAGGGAAACTAAGGATAAAATAAACAAATAGGACTACATCAAGATAAAAATCTTCTGCAAACTAAAGGAACCATAGAAAAAATTAAAACGGACCCCTCTGTATGGGAGAACAAATTTTCCAATGATACATCTGATAAGAGGTTAATTTCCAAAATATTTAAAGAACTCATACAACTTAACAAAAGGAAGACAAACAATCCAATTTAAAAAATGGGAAAAGGGAGAGGGAGAAAAATGGCGGTGGAATAGACAGACGTGTTCTGAGCCTTGTCCTGGAGCAGAAAGAAAGAACAGCTGAGGGTTGCACGAGGAGTGTTTGTTGGCAAGTTAAGGGACAGCTAAACTCCAGGAGAAGGTGGGGGACTGCTAGACGGGGTAACCCTGACCTGGCAGTCCCCAATGTGGCTGGATCCCCTCCCAGAGCTACGAGATCAGACGCGGAGACTGCACCATCTTGAAAGGGAAAGTGGAGCTTATTGGAAGCCTGAAAATTCACAACTGCGGCACCCACTGAACAGCTGCGAGCCCCAGAACACCGGTCCCCAATTGGCGCAAACACGCGGATTCAGAGGAGCTCTACACTCCACCACGAAAAGGTCAGATTTTGCCTGGGATAAGGAGAGAGAGAACTACATAACCAGACATCTGGAGAAGAGAGACCATGGGGAGACAAAGAAACAGCCCGCATATGAAAGAAAAGCAGGCATCACCAGAAAAAGAAGTAAACAAAATGAAGGCAAGCAACCTTTCAGAGAAAGAATTCAGAGAAATGGTCATAAGGTGGCTGAAAAGAATGGAAGACAAATTCGACAATTTGAGCAAGAACCAAGAGGAAATGAAGAACAAAGAAGAAATGGAAAATGACATCGCTGCTGTAAAGAACTCAATAGAAAGCATCAAGAGTAGACTAGAAGAAGCGGAGGACTGCATCAGTGAGCTAGAAGACAAGATGGGAAAAAATACCCAAGTAGAGCAGCTTCTAGAAAAAATAAATAAAAAGCAGAAGGAGAGCCTAAGGGAACTTTGAGACAACACGAAACAAAACAACATCCACATAATAGGGGATCCAGAAGGAGAGGAAACTGAGCAAGGAATAGAAAACCTGTTTGAAGAAATAATGACAGAAAACTTCCCTGATATAGGGAAGAAAAAACACACACAAATCCAAGAAGCTCACAGAGTCCCAAGCAAAATGAACCCCAAAAGGCCGACACCAAGGCACATTATAATTAAATTGGCAAACACCAACGACAAAGTAAGAATCTTAAAAGTGGCCAGAGAGAGACAGAAAGTTACCTACAAAGGAACCCCCATCAGACTAGCAACTGATTTCTCAACAGAAACTCATCAGGCCAGAAGGGAATGGAATGAAATATACAAAGTCATGCAAAGGAAGGGTCTGAATCCAAGAATACTGTACCCAGCAAGGCTATCAATCAAAATTAAAGGTGAAATCAGGAGCTTCACAGACAAAAAAGGACTAAGGAAATTTATTATCACCAAACTAGCAATGCAAGAAATGCTAAAGGGTCTGCTGTAAAAAAAAAAAAAAAAAAAAAAAGAAAAAAAAAGAAATAGGAAGCAAAGAAGGAACACAGGAGTAAAGAATAAAAATGGAGACAAATAAGAAACTATCAATAATAACTTTAAATGTAAATGGATTAAATGCCCCAATCAAAAGACATAGAGTAACAGATTGGATAAGAAAACAAGACCCATATATCTGCTGTCTACAAGAAACCCAACTCAGAAAAAAAGACGCACACAGACGGAGGGTGAAGGGATGGAAAAGGTTTTCCAGGCAAATGGTAATGAAAAAAAGCTGGGGTAGCAATACTTATATCTGACAAATTAGATTTCAAAGTGAAGGACATAACAAGAGATAAGGAAGGCCACTTCATAATACTAAAGGGAGCAATCCAACAAGAAGAAATAACTCTGGTAAACATATATGCACCCAATACAGGAGCACCCAAATACATAAAAAAACTCCTGAAGGATATCAAGGGAGAGATTGACAGCAATACAATCATAGTAGGAGACTTTAATACCCCACTATCACCATTGGACAAATCCTCTAAACAAAAAATCAGCAAACAAACATCAATCCTAAATGACTCACTAGACCAGAAGGAATTAATTGTCATCTTCAGAACATTTCACCCCAAAGCCACAGAATATACATTCTTCTCAAGTGCACATGGGTCATTTTCAAAGATAGACCATATGTTGGGACATAGGCAAAGTCTCTTCAAATTCAAGAAGATAGAAATCATATCAAGCATCTTCTCAGACCACAGTGGCATAAAACTGGAAATCAACTACAATAAAAACAATCCAAGGAAATCAAACACATGGAGACTAAACAGCATGCTATTAAACAATGACTGGGTTACCAGAGAGATCAAGGAAGAAATAAAAAACATCATGGCAACAAATGACAATGGAAACACCACAATCCAAAATCTATTGCACACAGCGAAAGCAGTCTTGAGAGGGAAGTTCATAGCTCTACAAGCATACTGCAAAAAACAAGAAACAATGGTAATAAATTATCTAACCCTACAACTCAAAGAGTTAGAAAAAGAGCTACAAGAAAAGCCCAGTGTAAGCAGAAGGAAGGAAATAATAAAGATCAGAGCAGAGATAAACGACATATAGACCAAAGAAACAGTAAAAAAGATCAACAAAACCAAGAGCTGGTTCTTTGAAAGGATAAACAATATTGATGAACCTCTAGCCAGGCTCACCAAAGAGCAAAGAGAGAGGACCCAAATAAACAAAATCAGAAATGAAAGATGTGAAATATCAACAGATCTTGCCGAAATACAAAGGATTGTTAAAAAATACTACGAACAACTCTATTCCAACAAACTGGACAACCTGGGGGAAATAGACATATTCCTAGAAAAATATAACCCAAAACTCAGTCAGGAAGAATCTAAACAGCTCAATATGCCAGTAACTATGGAAGAAATTGAAGCAGTCATCAAAAAGCTTCCAGCAAACAAAAGCCGGGGGCCAGACGGCTTCACAGGAGAGTTTTAACAAATATTCAAAGAACTAAAACCTAACCTCCTCAGACTATTCCAAAAAATTCAAGAGGAAGGAACATTTCCAACCTCCTTCTATGAAGCCAGCATCAACCTAATACCAAAACTGATAAAGACAACACAATGAAAGAGAATTACAGGCCAATATCCCTCATGAACATAGATGCCAAAATCCTCAACAAAATTCTAGCAAATTGGATCCAGCAGTACATCAGAAAGATCATACACCATGACCAAGTAGGATTTATCCCAGGAATGCAAGGATGGTACAATATCCGCAAATTGATAAATGTGATACATCACATAAACAAATTGAGAGATAAAAATCACATAGTCATATCAATTGATGCAGAAAAAGCATTTGACAAAATCCAACACCGTTTCTTGATAAAAACTCTCAACAAGGCGGGAATAGAAGGATCATACCTCAACATAATAAAAGCTATATATGATAAACCCACAGCTAACATCATACTCAATGGGCAAAAACTAAAACCATTTCCCCAAAGAACAGGAACAAGACAGGGATGCCCACTCTCACCACTCCTGTTTGGCATAGTACTGGAAGTATTAGCCATTGCAATTAGACAAGAAGAAGAAATAAAAGGCATCCAAATTGGAAAAGAAGAAGTAAAGCTGTCCTTATTTGCAGATGACATGATATTGTACATAAAAAACCCAAAAGACCCTATCAAAAAACTAACAGACTTAATAAATGAATTCGGCAATGTAGCAGGATACAAAATTAACACCAAGAAATCTATGGCATTTCTATACACCAACAGTGAACTTACAGAAAGAGAGACTAAAAAAGCAATCCCATATACCATCGCAAAAAAAAAAAAAAAAATTAAGATACCTAGGAATAAACTTAACCAAGGAGGTAAAAGACCTATACGCGGAAAACTACAGGACACTGGAAAAAGAGATAGAGGAAGATGTAAACAGATGGAAGAACATACCATGTTCATGGATTGGTAGAATCAACATCATCAAAATGTCCATACTACCCAAAGCAATCTATAGATTCAATGCACTCCCCATTAAAATACCAACAGCATATTTCACAAACCTAGAAAGAACTCTCCAAAAATTCATCTGGAATTAAAAAAGACCCCGAATAGCCACAGCAATCCTGAGAAAGAAGAATAAAGTAGGAGGGATCTCAAATCCAGATTTCAAGCTGTATTACAAAGCCACTGTTCTCAAAACAGCCTGGCCTGGTACTGACACAAGAACAGACATATAGATCAATGGAATAGAATGCAGAATCCAGATATTGACCAAAACCACTATGCACAATTAATATTTGACAAAGGAGGCATGAACATACAATGGAGTCAAGACAGTCTCTTCAATAAACGGTGTTGGGAAAATTGGACAGATACATGCAAAAAAATGAAACTAGATCACCAACTTACACCATACACAAAAATAAACTCAAAATGGATACAGGACTTAAACATAAGATGGGAAACCATAAAAATACTAGAGGAATCCACAGGCAGCAAAATCTCAGATATATGCCGAAAGAACTTCTTCACTGATACTGCCCCTAGGGCAATGGAAGCCAAAGAGAAAATAAACAAATGGGACTTCATCAAAATAAAAAGCTTTTTCACAGCAAAAGAAACCATCAACAAAACAACAAGAAACCCCACTGTATGGGATAACATATTTGCAAATGTTATCACTGATAAAGTTTTAATCTCAAACATCTACAGGCAGCTTATACAACTTAATAAAAGGAAGATAAATGATCCAATAAAAAAATGGGCAACGCACCTAAATAGAATCTTTTCGAAAGAAGACAGAAGGAAGGCCAAGAGACACATGAAAACATGCTCAAAGTCACTAATTATCGGAGAGATGCAAATCAAAACGACAGTGTTATACCATCTCACACCTGTCAGAATGGCTATCATCAACAAATCAACAAACGACCAGTGTTGGCGAGTAGGCGGAGAAAAAGGAACCCTCGTGCACTGCTGGTGGGAATGCAGACTGGTGCAGCCACTGTGGAAAACGGTATGGAGATTCCTCAAAAAACTGAAAATGAAACTCCCATTTGACCCAGTAATCCTACTCCTAGGAATATATCCTAAGAAACTAGAAACACCAATCAGAAAGGATATATGCATATGTTCATAGCAGCACAATTTACAATAGCTAAAATTTGGAAACAGCCTAGGTGCCCATCAGGAGATGACTGGATCAGAAAACTATGGTACATCTGCACAATGGAATACTATGCTGCCATAAAAAAGAAGGAATTTTTACCATTTGTAGCAACCTCGATGGAATTGGAGAACATTATGCTAAGTGAAATAAGCCAGTCAATGAAAGAAATGATCTCACTCATTTGGGGATAATGAAAAACATTATAAACTGATGAACAAAAAGATAGATACAGAGGCAGTAATGCATCAAACAGACTGTCAAATTACAGTGGGAAGGTTAGGGAGAGGTGGGGGAAATAAGAGCTATACCGAAGGACTTATATGCATGCATATAAGAGTAACCAACAGATGCAAATCATTGGGGGGTGAGGGCATGTATGGGAGTAGGGTGGGGGGGCGCAATGGTAAGATATGTACACATATAATACCTTAATAAAAAAAATTAAAAAACATAAAAAATGGGAAAAGGACCTACTATATAGATACTTCTCCAAAGAGGACATACAGATGGCCTAGAGACATATGAAAAAATGCTCGAAGTCACTAATCATCAGAGAGATGCAAATTAAAATGACAATGAGGTACCACCTCACACCTGTCAGAATGACTACCATCAACAAATCAACAAATGACAAGTGCAGGTGAGGATGTGGAGAAAAGGGAACCCTAATGCACTGTTGTTGGGAATATAGATTGGTGCAGCCACTGTGGAAAACAGTATGAAGTTTCCTCAAAAATATTAAAAATGGAATTGCAAGTGAACCCACTACTAGGAATATATCCTAAAAATTCTGATACACACCTTACTTTTTTAAAATCCGAAAATAGAGAATTCACAAATACCATCATCCTTTGCTTGTACTAATGCATGGCATGACATAGTCTTTGTTTTGCCTTGCTGCTCTATACTCATACCCAAACACACACACACAGCTATACACATATACAGAACAACATCTTCATCCATAAAATCTTTTCTTGATGTAGCTCTTAGGTGTTTTGACTCATAAAATTGTAATATGAATCTTACTTAATAAACAAATAAATGGTTTCAATCTTTCCTGAAGCTTGACTAGAAACTTCTCTTTAGAAACTTGAGAGAGAAGGTTTTCAGGTGTTTCACTATATCTGATACACTCAACAAAGCTTTATTGTTCTGAAATTTTGTTGTCTCCTAAATAAATGCATTTTCCTCCAGATGGTTTTAAAGCAGAAACTAAAAGACCTTTCTTTTTCCTTCTTTATTTGACAAATTTTATTCTACAATGTTTAGCTTCCATATTGTTAGTCCCAATTATATGTTTAAATTAGGAATCAATTTAGACCCCATAGTATAGTTACTTTTTATTGAGCAGAAGTAGTTGTTAAATGTTTCCATCTTAAGGGAAGAATTGAAAGAAGTCAAACATTAGCTAGTAAAGACCAGTGCACTATTTGAATCTGTTTCCTAAAATTTAGGTTGATTTTGTCTTTATTACTCTTGCCAAAGGTTTGCTGATATTGTTTTTTTAGCAAGCCAACTTTTGGCTTTGTTAAAACCCTCTATTGTACTTCTGCTTTCTATTTCATTGAGTTATATTCAAAATCTTATTATGTTTGTTTTTCTTTTACTTTATGTTTATTGTGATTTTTTTCTCATTTCTTAAGATAAATTCTTTATTAATTTTACGTTACCTCATTCCCTCCTTTTGCCACTTTTCATAAATTAAAATGAGAAAATACTAGCAAAATAGAAGCAAATGCAGTAGTTAAAATAAACTTGTTATATGAGTTTTGGAAGGAGAGAAGAGAAATATAAATAAACACAACAAGTAACTAAAAACAGACAAAAACATTTCAATGATTAGACATAGACTCATACAAATGTAGATGAATTTCTACAAATATACAATTAGGAAAAGACACCTTCAAACAAAACCAAATTTAACAGAACCTTGGATATTATTCCATAGTAATAAATACCAAAAGACAGCATGTAAAACATCTTTTGGCATTTGGGAATCTCTTTATCCATTTTATAATTAGAAAACAAGACTTTTAAATAGAATGTAATACAATGGAGAATGATAACAATGACTAGAATATATAGTGTGGAGAAATTGCAAAGATATTGCTATTTAGGTTGGAGAGAATTATACCTAAATTATGTAAGTAGTAGATCTGGAAAGGAAAAAACAAGTTTGGGAGTCACTGTATATCATGAAGCAGTGTCATATGGCATGATAGAGTTAGCATAAATATTAAATTATAAATTATTTAACTTAGCCTCAACATACCCATCTGTTAAATGGGACAATTACATCAAGCTCACAGGATTATAATGAGTTAAAATTGATATTTATGCATATCCACCTCCTCACCATTTAGTGAAAAAAAAAATGTGAAAGGAAGTGTTATAAACTTCCAAGTTATATTTTAATATCAGGAATTAGTTATTATTACTTTAATTGCTGAAACTAAATACAGAGGATTTGCCAACTTTTATCTGAAACTAAAAAAATAGTAACAAATATTATTTCACAATTCCATCTCTGGATGAGTGAAACAGTGATAATGTGTCAAAGAAAGACAGGACTTTTCACCTATTTGCCAAATAGGCTTTGCTTACTTTTGCATTCAAGTCTAAGTTCAAGGTAATACTAATAAAAATGTAGATATACGTAGATAGGTTATATTAGATGAGACAGACCATTCATTAAAATCTTGATGTTTAAAATTAAGAACACTTTGTGCTTAGAACAGTTCAGTAGAAATAGAAATGTTTAAGTCAAGCAAGAAACTATAAATTGAAATGAAAGACTTCAAAGATAAGTTGGATTTTCTATTTCACTGCCATAAAAATTGTAAAGTTGAGCATTACATAAAGAATGAATCTACCTCCCCTTGTATTACAGGTACAAGGTTTAGGTATACAGTAGACTTAGAGATAAATAAAACATGTTTTCTAGATGAACAAAATAAGATAGTTCCTCAGTAGTTTAACTCGGTAGTTGAAGTTCAATGTTTTTATTATTATTATTATCATTGTCATCATCATTATCATCGTCATCATCATCCTCATTATTATCATCATCATCATTGTTGTGTGTTTTGTTTTAAGAAGACAGTGCAAAGTGAGAACAGAAAATCAAGACCTAATATTAGACAAACTTAGTTGGGTGAGTCAGTAAAATAATATCAAGGAAAATAAAATGAAGCACTTGTAGAGGTTGGATTATAGCTAATACATTTTAGTAGACAAGATGAGGCAACAGAGTTGCAAGTGGGTGCTGAACAGAGCCAAAATAGGAGAAAAGTCAAGAAGAAAGAGAATATTAATTTTAAAAAAACTATTTAAATTTGGAACAAGGAAACTGTTGGCAACCTTTGAGAAAAGAGTTTTAGTGGAGCCGTAATGATGGAAGCCAGCTGGCAGAGGTTAAAGCAATAGGGGAGTGGAGAGAAAACAAAGGCATGAATCCTTGGAGAAAAGTGAATAATTTTTCAAGTTTGGGTTTTCAGGGCCTATCACAGTCCCTGGCATTTAGTGGGAATACCAAAAGCATCTGTTGAAATAAATTGAATTTGATTATGAGAGTTCAAGATCACAAAGTTGGTTAAAATTTAGAAATGCAGTAAAACATTAGGTAACACAGTGGGTAAGGGCCATGGTAAGAATCATTGTTGACACAGATTTGGGATCTTGAGCCAAGTGCTGATAGATCAGAGTATTACTACAAGAAGTCTCAGAGATTGAGGTTAAAGATAATGTAAGATAAGTTTCCAGCAAGAATCTGATCAACAGGTAGGGGTTCCTCAAAACATGTATTATGCTAGCCTTCTCCATTTAGTAAATTACCTATATGTTTTTCTTGTACTGGTGCAAATTCCTACACAGGAATAGACAAGACTTAAAGATTTTAAAAATAAGAACAGAAGGTGGTATACTTCTTGGGAAATTGGGTTCAAAGAGAAAACAAAACAAACAAAATTTGGATTTAGTTGGGGAAAAAAAATGTGCTGGGAAGAGGACTTATGAATGGTACTCAGACCCACAAAAAATGAGGAAGAAGTGAAATACAAAAGTAAAGTGAAGCACTCGATCTAGACAGAACTTTCTTCTTCCTAGAGCTAATGAAAGTGCAGGGATTGGTACAGAGAAAAAAACAGTCAAATTGACTATGTGAAAAAATGCTGAATTCAAGTCAGACAACTTATATCTGGAAGTAACATCTTGTGTCATCTAATGAAAGACAGGTCAAAGGAGAATGACAAAATTGAAGATGACAGAGAAAAGTTGTTCTTGTGGGAGATTCATAAAATAAACTTCAAAAGAACAATTAAAAGTTTTCCCTCCATTAAATTGATGAGATAGAAGTTATTTCATATCATGTATATGTACGGGACTAGAGCTGCAGTGTTTTGCAACTTTCTAGTTTTCAACAATGCAAGCATTTAAAATGAACCCAACTTGGGGATTGTTTTGAAAGACACCTTGTTATTATAAAATTATATGTGGATATTAAAACATTGTGTATAGTCATAAATATAACGATTGTAAAGTATATATAGTTTTAGTTAGTGTAGTCATTTCTAACACATTTTGTCTTTGTCTTTATGAGATTACCACTTTGGGTATTGATCTTTTTAAGCTCTTTAGACCAGTGGACACTATTTCACAAAGGTGCTATTGTACAAAGTAAGACTAAATAAGAAAGCAGCATACTTGTTTATTGTAAAATAAAATAAAAAATTACTAAACTAATCATCATATTGTTACCAGCTTCTTTTCCTAAATCATAAAAAAACACTTCTAAAATTTGTTTTAACATACATTTCAAAATTATATTTTCTTATTTTATTTAAAAGGAAATTGCTTACTTTTCCTATGCTTTTCTATAAAAAAAAAATGCTTTCTACTTACCATTATTTTAATGGCTTACTTTTAAAGAAATTGACTCACCTCATTTCTCCCAATGTAATTTCAGTAATAATTTACTAAATTTCAATGTAACTATTGCTGGGCTATATGCTTTGGGTCCTAAGAACATATACCATTAATGCCAAAATATGCCTACACTTTAGGTTCTTAAAATATTTGAGTTCAAGGCACTTTAAAAGCACCAAATAGCTTCATACATTAGCTATAAGCCAAAATATGGAGCCACTTGAAGCCACATACTTTGCTTATAGGAACATATAATGGTACAACCATTTTTGAGTAATGTTTTTTATATTTTCATATAAAATTAAGTATATAACCACCCTTCTGTCCAGAAATCCCACTGCAAAATATTTATTCTGGTGAAATGAAAACACCAACATACACATTGACTTGAATATTAGTGTCCATAGCACCTGTATTCATAACAGCCAGAATCTGGAAGCCATAATATCCATTGAGAGGGAAATATAGAGAAACTAGAGGCCCAGTGCACAGAATTCATTCACGGGGGTGTGTGTCCCTCAGCCCAGTCTTCACCGTCTCCAATCTGGGACCCCTCGAGGGATGTCCAACTGCCCGTTTAGGCCCGATCCAAGTAGGATCGGGCCTAAACGGGCAGTCGGACATCCCTCTCACAATCCAGGACTGCTGGCTCCCAACTGCTCGCCTGCCTGCCTTCCTGATTGCCCCAAACTGCTTCTGCCTGCCAGTCTGATCACCCCTAACCACTCCCCTGCCAGCCTGATTGATGTCTAACTGCTCCCCTGCCAGCCTGTTAGCCCCCAACTTCCCTCCTCTGCAGGCCTGGTCACCCCTAACTGCCTTCCCCTGCAGGCCTTGGTCCCCCCAACTGCCCTTCCCTGCAGGCTTGGTCACCCCCAACTTCCCTACTCTGCTGGCTTGGTCACCCCTAACTGCCCTCCCCTGAAGACTTGATCGCTCCCAACTGCCCTCCCCTGCTGGCGATCTTGTGGTGGCCAGCTTGTGTCCACATGGGAGCAGCCATCTTTGACCAATGGGGGCAGCAATCTTGTGTGTTGGAGTGATGGTCAATTTGCATATTACTCTTTTATTAGATAGGATAGAGGCCTGGTGCACGGGTGGGTCCAGCTGGTTTGCCCTGAAGGGTATCCTGGATCAGGGTGGGGGTTCCCTTGGGGCGTGGGACAGCCTGGGCAAGGGGCCTGTGGTGGTTTGAAGGCCGGCCATGCCCCCAGTGACCCAAGTGGAGGCCCTGGTATCTGGGGTTTATTTATATTCTATAATTGAAACTTTGTAGCCTTGAGCGGAGCCAAGCCTCCTGCTCGCTCCATGGCCACAGCCATTTTTGTTGGGATTTATTTATCTTCTATAATTGAAACTTTGTAGCCTTGAGTGGAGGCCTAGGCCAGCCAGGGTGTGTGGAAAGCTTGGCTTCCTCCATTGCTGGGGGCAACGCAAGCCTCCCGCTCTCTCCAGCTCTGTGGCTGCCACCATTTCTGTTTGGGTTTATGTATCTTCTATCATTGAAACTTTGTAGCCTTGAATGGAGGCCTAGGCCAGCCAGGGTGTGTGGAAAGCTTGGCTTCCTTCATTACCGGGGAAAGCCAAGCCTTCTGCTTGCTCCGTGGCTGCAGCCATCTTGTTTGGGTTAATTTGCATACTTGCTTCTGATTGGCTGGTGGGCGTGGCTTGTGGATGTAACAGAGTTGTGGTCAATTTGCATATTACTTTTTTATTAGATAGGATGAAGTAACTGAGTATTTTTCAACAATACAAAGTAATGAACTACTGAAATATGTAGCTACATGAATGAATCTTTTTTAAAAAGTTGAGAAAAAGAAGCCAAATACAAAATAATACATACTGTAAATTTTATTTATATAAAAGGGTTGCCACTGAGGAATCAGGTATTGACTGGAAAGGGCTCAGGAAAAGTTGCTGGTGTATTGAAATTCTATATCTTTTTTTTTTTCCTTAATCCTCACCTGAGGATATTTTTCCCATTGATTTTCTAAAGAGATTGGAAGGGAAGGCAAAGAAGGGGAGACAGAGAGAGAAGGACACATAGACCTGAGAGAGATATATCAATTGGTTGTTGCCTCCCACTGGTGCCCTGACTGGGGCCAGGGATTAAACCTGCAACCTAGGTACATGCCCTTGACTGGGAATAGAACATTCAACCCTTCTGTCCATGGGCCAACGGTCTAACCTCCTAGCAAACCTGCCAGGGTGAAAATGTTCTAAATCTTAATTGGGGTGTTGACTATGTTGCATTCATTGAATTTTACACTTAAAATCCATGCATTTTATTTTATGCAAATATCTCATACACACAGAAATAATTAACGTATGATAATATTATTAAAACTCCTCTGAAGGGCCAAGAGACTGAAGCTTCATTATTTACATTGGAATTTAACCCAGACAAAAGTAGCACATCATATTTGTGTTAGCCATGTTAAATTAAGTTATAAATGACCTCTTGCACTCATCTAAATTGTTCTTAAATATCCAGTACTTAAAGTTTTCATGTTGGTGTCTATCTGTATTAATGTTTATTAAGTTTTCACATGTAGTTTATTTATGAACTACAGACTTTCAAATATGAAATTGTTGCTATATGGTAATTCTCAATGAATCAATTTTTCTAAAAAAGACTGGCAAAATATTCCCAGTCATCAAACTGACAAAACTATAAGATAAGATATAGTTTTAGATCTTTATTTCAAAAAGAAATTATTATGAATTTTTTTCTTACAAAGAAGTTCAGCATCTATGAAGTGATGTGATAAGTTAG
The DNA here is from genome assembly GCF_963455305.1 of Plecotus auritus. Lineage (NCBI taxonomy): Eukaryota > Metazoa > Chordata > Mammalia > Chiroptera > Vespertilionidae > Plecotus > Plecotus auritus. Next base: position 138,549,997 of record NC_137772.1, on the reverse strand, counting down.
TCAAAAGGTCTCTGCTATTTGAAATTTTATTTTAAATTTTCAACTTGCGATTCCATTCCAAGTCCTTAATTATTTTTTCATTCATTGACATAAGGTCTCTCACAACAAATTCTTGCTTTATTACCTCTTAATAACTCTGAATAAGCCAAAATGGCACTATTTTGTTACCATGCTTCTCTAATATTTTAGTTTTAGGTATTTCATGGTTTAGCCTTCTTTTTTTAAGATTCAATAATATTTGTGCTTCAGTGAAAGGTGCAGGAAATCAACAGCACATTAAAATTATGTCTTAGACCTCATGGACTTGTCTAGTAGGAGAGACAGATATTAATAGCATAATAATACAATCCTATTTATATTGAATAATTAAAGAAAAGAAATATCAAAATTTTTCTCTTTAATCTCCTAAAAAGGTGATAAGGAAAACATACAAACTGTTAACTACAACATAAATAACACATATGATATGTAATATTTAAAATAATTTACATATGTAAATAGCTATAATATAAATATGATATACACTAATAAAAGAGAAACATGCAAATTGACCGTACCTCTGCTATGCCCATAAGCCACACCCACCAGCCAATCAGGAGTGAGTATGCAAATTAACCCAACCAAGATGGTGGCAGCCATGGAGCTGGAGTGAGCAGGAGGCTTGGGTTGCCCCCAGTGATGGAGGAAGCCAAGCTTCCCACCTGCCCTGGCCAGCCCTGGCCTCTGCTCAAGGCTACAAAGTTTCAATTATAGAAGATAAATAAATCCCAGATACTTGCTTCCAGCTGGCTCTGGCCTCCACTCAAGGAGGCACTGAAAAAAAAAAAAGAAAAATAGGAGGGGCTGGGACCTTGGGTCGCCGGGGGGTGATCAGGCCAGGATGGGATGGCAGGGGCTGTTGGGGGTAAGCAGGCCAGCAGGGGGGTCAGTTGGAGGTCATCTGGACAGCGAGGGGGCAGTTTGGAGTGAGCAGGCCAGCAGGGGGGCAGTTGGGGGTGAGCAGTCCAGTAGGCAGAGTGGTTAGGGGCAATCAAACAGGCAGGCAGGCAGGTGAGTGGCTGGAGCCAGCAGTCCCAGATTGTGAGAGGGATGTCTGACTGCTGGTTTAGGCCCGATCCCTGTAAACCGGCAGTAGGACATCCTTCAAGGGGTCCCAGATTGGAGAGGGTGCAGGCCAGGCTGAGGAACACCCCTCTCTCCCATGCACCAATTTCATGCACCAGGCCACTAGTAGTTATATATAAATGATATGATAGCTAAATTAATTTATATTAATATTTATTACATTTATAAGATAGATAATTGTATATTTAGCTATATGTATGCATTATATATGCAATATAATAAATAATGTCCTATATGTATGTATTACATGTTTATGTGAAATAAAATACATACATACAGTATATATACATACAATGTTCATTTAGTCTAAATTGTGACATTTATTAGGACATTTAGATTTACCTGCATATGAATGTTTCCTTGTGTAAAAACTCAGTTCTATCTTTTACCCAAATTGAAATATTTAATACCCAGACCTCAACAATAACCTGATTCTTAATCAAGATATTCCTATACAAGATCTCAAGGCATCACTTTGCGTTCCTTTTATCATTAGCCCACTAAATTGCTTGCCTTATTGTATATTTTAGAACCCACTGTTTCAGCACATGTTGCCTACCTTTAGAAGGTGCCCTGCATGTTTTCAAACACAGACATCAACACTATGTAAGCTGTCACTCTTGCATGCAGATTTATCAATAAATGTAAATGTTTGGCAGAACAGGTCCACCGGTTCCATATCACCTCATATTTCTAGAAGTGACTGATTTTATAATATTTCTAATACATACCTGCCCTTTATTCTTTTCAAATATAGACACTTTAGCCTGGTTGGTGTAGTTCAGTGTTAAGCATGGACCCATGAAGCAAGAAGTCACTGGTTCAATTCCCACTCATGGTACATGCCAGGGTTGCTGGCTTGACCCCGGAAGGGAGTGTGCAGGAGGCAGCGATCCATGTTTCTCTCTCATCAATGTTTCTGTCTCTATCCCTCTCCCTTCCTCTCTCTAAAATCGATACAGACATATTTAAAAAATAAAACTAGATATTTATATGAACACTTTAGTAATACTATTCTATTTTAATTGCTGACTTTATCTCTATTTTATTCTCTTTTCATTCTTAAAAATGTTGACCTTAGGAAATATTTGTTATCTTGAGAGTCACTTAAGTTGCCTGAACCCCAGATTCTTCAGCCTGTAAAATATGGTAGATATTTATTTACTTTGGAGGCATAGTGTCATAATGAAGTTAAGGAATGTGTATAGTAAGGCGCTTAGGATAATGGTCAGCATCCTGGCCATGGTAGATATCTGGTGTTTATATTTCAGTGTGCAGCTGCTTCTTGACTTCCAAATTTTGTCATTCCTTCTCTCTTTGCCATTCTGTGTTAACTCCCTAAAGAATTTCAGCTCTTCTTCATTATGTATTCTTTGTGTGACCTGACTTGTCTTTCGTCCTTTACTTTTGAAACCTTTAGTTTTTCTTTTCTGGGATATTGGCCTGAATAAATATTGCCACAACAAAATACCATCCTGAACCTGATTAATTTCTCCTTGGGCATAAATTAGTGTTTCCTTAGTTTATTGACGTAGCTCCTGGACTGCTTATCTCCTTAGGTTAGACTAAGGACCAAACAAGGTGAGGATTAGGAGTTCATTCCCTATTAGGCCAGTTGGGGCTGCACTGAAAACACATATCTTTCATGATCATAGATGTGCTCCTAACCCTGACCATTGTTGTATCAAATGTGTAGAAGGGACAGAGTAAGTAATGGGGGACTGTATTATACAACCCAGTCTCAACACTAAAGGTCTATCTCACTTATCACAGCATCATCCTGTTTAAAGACTTGAACACAGCTGAGCAGATGTCTTGGGTGTGATCCAGGAACAATTTTAATGTGTGTATGTGGGGGAGGGTAGAAAGAAAAAATGGAAACCCTAGACAAAGTGGCATCCAGCAGGGTCCCTGAATATACTGAATTAGATATACCTTTGATTACAAATTACTTTAAAAGACTAAGCTATTTTTGCCTTTTATGATTCCTCAGTTGATCCTTGTAAGAAGGTCAAGTGAACATCTATTAGAAATTTTTTACCTCAAGCCAATTTTATATTATAAAATGTTTATATATATATATATATACATATATATATATATATAAAGATTATTTATAATATTACTTATTATAAATAATATGTTTTATAACAGCATGCTTTTTGTTGCCATGTCATGATTGTGTGATTTAGAAGATGTTAAATAAGATTTTCAGTGAATTAAAGAATTTGAATTATAGCCATGAAAGGGAGATTTTGGCAAGCAGTTTAAGGGATTTCTGTCTTACCTCTCATTGCGATCTGAATTCTAAATAGGCAAATAAAAATTGAGTTCTCTGTCAGAACAAGCTGCACCAGGAAAATCAGAAGGCACCAACGTCAGCAGAACTCCGAGGCCCTGGGGTGCCCAATAAGGAAAACGTCACTAAGGGAATGGTGATTTTCACAGTGTCCTATTCTTAATTCCCTGTCTGAGAAAATGATGAGAATCTGTTTCTCAACGGGAGAAAACAAAGGTGTTCACAGATGAAGAGCATTTATATATTTGACAATTTACCCTCCGGGGACAGTTTGATCAAGAAACCAGTTGACGTCTTTGAAATACTAATGAGATTTTTTGTTTTTTACAGAGGAAAGTATTCTTTGTTCATAAGAATAAAGAAATAATTAATTTATCAAAGTATTTGCTCCAGATGCTTATCTATTTTTTTCACTGCATATCTGGTACACACTACTTTTAGCATCCAACAATTAAATCAGCCTTTTAGAATTGACCTGCCAAGTTTTCATTTGTTCATTGCATTGCAGATTGCATGAGCCAGCAATGTACTTAAATGATTAGGAGAGCTATGTATATAATATAACTATTATTGCAGACAAACAACAATAGATTTTCTTGCTTTTTTCATTAAATGAGAATAAAGACAGTCCATGTGATCCTTGATTTTGCTTTTCCTTGTCAAAGTTGAAGGAGTAAAATTGTTTCCTGTGCAAGTCATTAGGATCCATTTCTTTGCTCTCTTCTTCTTGGGAGAAGAGGTTTTCAAGATGGAGTATAACACTGTGCTTGCTGGAAGCAGGGACTATTCTATTTCATCGTTGCATTCTCTGTGCCTGGTACATAAAAAGGCTTTCAATGATGGTTGCTTGATAAATAAAAAGGAGGTATCCTTTTTCAGGTATCTTTGTTTGAAGTATTATTGTATTGAATTATATTATTCTCCTATTTCACTGTGGGTCTATTTTCTTTGCAGCCCTTCCTCCATAGAAGTATGAATGATGCCATCAATCATGTCTTCATTTTATAAACCATCCAAAATCTAACCCACGTTCTGAGCAAATGCTAAAGTTCATGGATTGTCTTTAAATAGAATCACAGAATATTAACCTTCAAGGAGATCCCAAAATGGCAGCCAGGAGGATGGCAGTGAAGGAGAGAATATGAGTGAGGGAGTGAAAGGGAAGTGTGTGTATGTGGTGTGTGTGTATGTGTCTGAGGGAGGGACATCTAGATCTCACAGGACCTTTGGGGGCTGGTGGACCAAGCCTACATAGCTGGGCAGCCTCTGCTACTGCTGAATTCTCTCCCAGACAGCGGGCTCTGCCACAGAGGTCATGTTATCTTGAAGGGGAGAGCTGCTGTGACTGGGAGCCCAACCTCACTTCCACCCAGGGTGCTTTCAGACACCACCTGGGAACCTATAGCCACTCCAGCCAGGGAGCTGCTGCCTTGGCTGCCGACCCATGAACATCAGATTCTAGCCTCCCCAGCTGAAGGCTACTGTGAGTTCTGGGGGGTGCTCCACTCCCACCAGCCAGATGCTTTAGCATCAGGCACTGCAACCACATGTCCAAACAGCTGCTGCCCGGGACCACACGGAGAGCCATCAGCCACTGCCCACAGCCAAGCCTGGAGCTAGCAGCTACCTGCGACAGCACACACAAGGGGAGCCAGCAGTTGCCAATGACCCCCTGGGAGCAGCTGGTGACCACACTGAGAGCTGCAGCCTGCAACCATGCAGGAAGCCAGCAGCCACCCTGCAAGCCCTGGGGAACAGCTGCGAGCCCGCAACAGCATGACCTGCCACCAGGTCCTCCACTGTAGCCACAGGTCCCATGCGATTCAATACCTAGATCTTTCAGTGAGAGCAAAAATGGGGAGACAGAAGAACAACCCCCAAAGGGAAAAGAGGAAGCAACAGAAAAGGAACTAAATGAAACAGAGGCAAGCAATATGTCAGAAAAGAAATTCAGACTAAGGGTCATACAGTTCATAAACTGTATGGATGAGAAAATCAACAATCTATGTAAGAATCAAGAAGAAATAGCGATATAGCTTCAATAAAAAACAATATGAAAGCTTTCAACAGTAGACTAGGAGAAGTGGAGGACTGAATTAGCAAATTAGAAGACAGGGAAGCAAAACACATCAAATCTGAACTGCAATTGGAGAAAAAAGTCAAAAGACAGGAGGAGAGCCTCAAGGAACTATGGGACAACATGAGACGAGGTAACATACATATAATAGGGGTGCCAAAAGGACAAAGAGAGGAGCAAGGGTTAGAAAACCTATTTGAAGAAATAATGTCAGAAAACTTCCCTGATTTGGGAAGAAAAAAAAAGTCACACAAGCACAGAGAGTCCCAAACAAGATAAAACCCCAAAGACCCACACCAAGACATGTTGTAATTACAATGGCAAATGTTAATGACAAAGAGAGAATCTTAATGGCTGTACGAGAGAGACAGAAATTTACGTACAGGGATCTCCTATTAGATTACCAAATGATTTTTCAACAGGAGAACAATAGGCCAGAAAGGAATGGAAGGAAGTATACAAAATAATGCAAAGCAAGGGACTGAATCCAAGAATACTCTATCCAGCAAGGCTATCATTCAAAATTGAAGGGGAAATCAGGAGCTTCACAGACAAAGGAAGGCTAAAGGATTTTATCACTACCAAGCCATAAATGCAAGAAATGCTAAAGGGACTGTTGTAAAAAGAAGAAAAAAAGCAGGGGTCAGGGGGAGAAGGAACACAGGCACAAAAAATAAAAATGGCTACAAATAAGTACCTATCCTATATAATAAAAGGGTAATATGCAAATAGACCGAACAGCAGAACAACCGAACAACCAATGAAAGCAAAATATGCTAATGATATGCTAAAGATGTTCAACCACTTGCTATGACGTACAATGACCACCAGGGGGCAGACAGTCAACTAGTCGACCAGTTGCTATGACGTGCACTGGCCACCAGGGTGCAGTTTCTCCACTGGTAGATTAGCTTGCTGCTGGGGTCTGGCCAATTGGGACTGAGTGAGATGGGCCGGATATGCCTTTGAGTCCTCCTGCAGTCCCTCCCCAGCCTGATGGAGCACTGGTGGGGTCCTTCAGCCTGGCCTGTGCCCTCTCACAATCCAGGAGCCCTCAAGGGATGTCAGAGAGCTGGTTTCAGCCTGATCCTGCAGGCCACTCCTGTTGGGAGGGCACCAGACACAGGGCTTATGGCTGGCAAGCACTGCTGTGGCAGCGCATGCCTCTCCCAATTGGGATTGATTGGGCTCGAGTCCAAGGCAGGCACAGTGGGGCCGGGATGAGCGGGATTAGCAAGTAGGAGCTGCTGGCAGTGTAGGAATGTGGGTTTCAGCCCGATCCCTGCAGTCCACCCAGAGGGACTCCACTCATTCATGAATTCGTGCACCAGGCATCTAGTCAAAAATAACTTTAAACATAAATGGACTAAATGCTACAATCAGAAGATATTGAGTGGCTGAATGGATAAGAAAACATGACCCCTATATTTGCTGTCTACAAGAGACCCACCTCAGAGCAAGAGACTCACACAGATTGAAAGTGAAGGGATGGGAAAATATCTTTCAGGCAAATGGAAATGGAAAAAAAAGCTGGGGTATCAATACTTATATCTGACAAAATAGACCACAGAGTGAAGGCCATAACAAGAGATAAGGAAGGCCACTTCATAATACTAAAGGGATCCATACAATAAGAGGATATAACTCTGGTAAACATATATGCACCCAGCGCAGGAGCACCCAAATACAAGATAAAGATATCAAGGGAGATATTGACAGCAATACGATCACAGTAGGGAACTTTAATACCTCACTGACATCACTGGATAAATCCTCTAGACAAAAAATCAGCAAGGAAAGAGCAATCCTAAATGAATCACTAGATCAGATGGAATTAATTGACATCTTCAGAACATTCCACCCCAAAGCTACAGAATATATATTCTTCTCAAGTGCACATGGGACATTTTCAAATATAGGCCACATATTGGGACACAGGCAAATACAAGAAGAATGAAATTATATCAAGCATCTTCTCAGCTCACAATGGCATAATATTAGAAATCAACTATAATAAAAACAATTTAAAAAATTGAAACAGAGGCTGAATAGCATGCTATTAAACAATGATTGTGTTACCAAAGAGATCAAAGAAGAAATTAAAAACATCCTGGAAATGCATGACAATGAAAACACAACAATCCAAAACCTGTGGGACACAGTGAAAGCAGTCCTGAGAGGGAAGTTTATAGCTCTACAGGCCTACCTCAAAAAACAAGAAAAAATGGTAGTAAATTATCTAACTCTACAGGTTAAAGAATTAGAAAGAGAGCATCAAGAAAGGCCCAGAGTGAGCAGAAGGAAGGAGAAAATAGAAATCAGAGCAGAAATAAATGACATAGAGACCAAAAAATAATAAAAAGATCAATGAAACCAAGAGCTGGTTCTTTGAAAGGATAAACAAGATTGCTGAACCTGTAGCCAGGCTCACCAATAAACAAAGAGAGAGGACCCAAATAAACAAAATCAGAAATAAAAATGGTGAAATAACAACAGACCCTACAGAAATACAAGGGATTGTAAAAAAAAATACTATGAACAACTCTATTCCAACAAACTAAACAACCTAGAGGAAATGGACATATTCCTAGAAAAATATGATCTTCCAAACTAAATCAAGAGAATAAAAAAATCTCAACAGGCCAATAACTAAGGAGGAAATTGAAGCAGTCATCAAAAAACTTCCAGTACACAAAAGCCTAGAGCCAGACAGCTTCACAGGGGACTTTTATCAAACATTCAAAGAAGAACTAAAACCTGTCCTTCTCAGACTATTCCCAAAAATTCAAGAGGAATGCACACTTTCTTCTATGAATTCAGCATTACCCTAATTCCAAAACTAGATAAAGACACTACAAAGAAAGAGAGTTACAGGCCAATATCCCTGATGAACATAGATGTGAAAATCCTAGCAAATCAGATTTAGCATTACATTAGAAAGATCATACACCATGACCAAGTAGGATGTATCCCAGGGATACAAGGCTGGTAAAATATCCGCAAATCAATAAATGTGATACATCACACAAACAAATTGAGAGACAAAAATCACATAATCATATCAATTGATGCAGAAAAAGCATTTGACAAAATCCAACACCCTTTCTTGATAAAAATCTCTCAGCAAAGTGGGAATAGAGGGATCAGACCTCAACATAATAAAAGCCCTATATGACAAACCTACAGCCAACATCATACTCCATGGGCAAAAACTAAAACCATTTCCTCTAAGACAGGAATGAGACAGGGATGCCCGCTTTCACCACTCTTGTTTGACACAGTACTGGAAGTGCTAGCCATAGTGATCAGACAAGAAGAAGAAATAAAAGGCATCTGAATTGGAAAAGAAGAAGTGAAATGTCATTATCTGCAGTTGACATCTTATTGTACTAGTACTTAGAGAACCCTAAAGACTCCATCAAAAAACTACTAGACTTAATAAATGCATTTGACAATGTAGCAGGATACAAAATTAACACCCAGAAATCTATGGCTTTTTTATACACCAAAAAAGAACTCACAGAAAGAGAAACTAAAAAAATAATCCCATTTACCATTGCAACACAAAAATTAAACTACCTAGGAATAAATTTAATCAAGGAGGTAAAGCATCTATATTCAGAAAATTACAGGATGCTGAAAAAAGAGATAGAGGAAGACATAAACAAATGGAAGAATATACCTTGTTCATGGATTGGTAGAATCAATATCATTAAAATGTCCATAGAAAACTATAGATTCAATGCAATCCCCATTAAAATACCAATGGCATACTTCAAAAATCTAGAACAAACTCTCCAAAAATTCATCTGGAATAAAAAAAGACCCCAAATAGCTGCTGCAATCTTGATAAAGAAGAACAAATTTGGAGGGAACACAATACCAGATATCAAGCTGTGTTACAAAGCCACTGTTCTCAAAACTGCCTGGTACTGGCACAAGAACAGACATATAGACCAATGGAACAGAACAGAGAACCCAGAAATCAACCCAAGCCATTATGTTCCATTAATATTTGACAAAGGAGGCAGGAGCATACAATGGAGTCAAGACAGTCTCTTCAAAAAAATGGTGTTCAGAAAATTGGACAGATACATCCAAAAAAATGAAACTCGACCACTAAGTTACACCATAATAAAAGGTGTAATGGAAAAAGGACTTACATGTAAGGCAGGAAACCATAAAATATTAGAAGCCATTGGCAGCAAAATAGCAGATATTTGTCGTAGCAATATCTTTACCAATACAGCTCCTAGGGCAATGGAAACTAAGGAGCAAATAAACAAATGGGACTACATCAAAATAAAAAGCTTCTGCACAGCAAAAGAAGCCATCAACAAAACAACAAGAAAGCCCACTTCATGGGAAAAGATATTTGCCAATGTTACCTCCGATAAGGGTTTAATCTCCAACATTTATAGGGAACTCATACAACTTAACAAAAGGAAGATAAACAATCCAATGAAAAAATGGGCAATGGACCTAAAGAGATACCTTTCCAAAGAGGACATACAGAAGGCCAAGAGACATATGAAAACATGCTCAAAGTCACTAATCATCCGAGAGATGCAAATAAAACAACAATGAGGTATTATCTCACACCTGTCAGATTGGCTATGATCAAAAAATCAACAAACGACAAGTGCTGGCGAGGATGCAGAGAAAAAAGGAACCCTTGTGCACTGCTGGTGGGAATGCAGACTGGTGCAGCCACTGTGGAGAACAGTATGGAGTTTCCTCAAAAAATTCAAAATGGAACTCCCATTTGACCCAGTGATCCCACTTCTAGGAATATATCCCAAGAAACTAGAAACACCAATCAGAAAGGATATATGCACCCCTATGTTCATCACAGCACAATTTACCATAGCTAAGATTTGTAAACAGCCTAAGTGCCCATCAGCAGATGAGTGGATTAGAAAACTGTGGTACATTTATGCAATGGAATACTATACTGCTGTAAAAAAGAAGTAATTCTTACCATTTGCAACAGCATGGATGGAACTGGAGAGCATTATGCTAAGTTAAATAAGCCAGTCAGAGAAAGATAAATATCACATGATCTCACTCATTTTTGGAATATGATGAACAACATAAACTGTTGAACAAAATAGAACCAGAGTCATAGAAGCATTGAACAGACTGTCCAATCTATGAGGGAAGACGGCGGGTGAGGGGGTAAGAGATCAACCAAAGGACTTGTATGCATGCATATGAGCATAACCAATGGACACAAAAAGGGGGGAAGGGAGGAGGGCATGTGCTGGGCATTGAGGGTGGCCAGGGAGAAGTCAATGGGGGAAAAAGGAGACTTATGTAATACATTAAGCAATAAAAAACTTAAATTAAAAAGAAAGATCATCCACACACACAAAAATAAAGAATATTAACCTTCCAGACACTTATCCTGAAAATAAACCATAACTCTCAAATGTCTAGTAGGTATGCAAAGATCAAAACTATACTTAGGAAAGGCAGATATATTAAATTTTATTTTTTGATCAAGACAATTAACTAAAAGAATTTTTCATTGTTTTGACTGTAATATCTAGAAAAGCTATAATATTTAAAAACAGAGAGAACATTAAAAAAGGAAATTCTGTCATTTGAGACACAATTATATACCTCAAAGACATAAAGCTAAGTGAAACAAACTAGATAAAGACAAATACCTTCCTGTATGATGTCACTTGTATGTGGAATAAAAAGAAAAAAAGTTGAACTCTTAGAAACAAAGTAGTATTGTGGTTGCCATGGGTTGGGGATGAGATAAGGGGAGACTGGAAAAGGTGTTGGTTTGCAAGCTCTGGATTTTGGGGGGAAATCTGAAACTAACCCCCATATGCTGAAGGCAAGGAGAGACCAAAAAAAAGAGGAAAACCACTACAGAGTGGTACTTGGCAATTTTAATTTGCACAGCAACTGATACATGAGGTTTGTGTTGGGCAACTGCATGATAAGATCTTTGCATTTGACCTCCTGAATCTTAAAATGTATGTAGATACTATGAGTGGGTTTATTCACATATATACCTTCAGATGGCTCAGTATCACTTTACTCTCCTATTGCTGCATCCTTGCAAATAGCTCCCACCTGGGGATGGTGGGCAGAATGTGCATTCCAAGGATAGGAGAGGAGGGGCTGAGAAGCATTAAAATGCTCTGGGTCCAGCTGAAGAGTTAACTGCTGATCATGTCCTCTTGGTGACTTCCTCCATTAAAGGGTACAAACTTTGTTATCCTATATCAGTGGTCAGCAAACTCATTAGTCAACAGAGCGGCAAACTGTGGCTTGCGAACTGCATGTGGCTCGTGAGCCACAGTTTGCTGACCACTGTCCTATATAATAAAGAGGTAATATGCAAATTGATCCTCATGCCCTCACAAGATGGCTTCCTACAACCAGGTCAGCAGGGAGGTTAGTGAGGGATGACCAAATGACTGAACAGCAAGCCTCGTGGGGTGATCAGGCTGGCAGAGGGGGCAGTTGGGGGTGATCAGGTCAGCGGGGGGGGGGGCAGTTGGGGGCAAAAGGCCAGTGGGGGGGGGCAGTAAGAGGCGACCAGGCTGGTGGGAGGGGGCAGTTAGGGGCAATCAGGCTGGCAGAGGGAGGCAGTTGGGGGTGACTAGGCTAGCAGAGGGAGCAGTAAGAGGCAACTAGGCCAGCAGAGGGGACAGTTAAGGGCGACCAGGCTGGTGGGGGGTGTGTAGTTGGGGGCAACCAGGCCGGCAGGGGGGGTAGTTGGGGACAATTAGGCTGGCAGCGGGGGGCTGTGAGGGATGATCAGGCCAGTGGGAGGGAGCAGTTAGGAGCAACTAGGCAGACAGGCAGGTGAGTGATTAGGAGCCAGCAGTCCAGGATTGTGAGAGGGATATCCGACTGATTGAGCCTAAATCAGCAGTTGGACATCCCCCAAGGGGTCCCAGATTGGAGTGGGTGGAGGCTGGGCTGAGGGGACCCCCCATGCATGAATTTTGTGCACTGGGCCTCTAGTAAGATGAATAAGTGAGGATCTAATATATAACATGACTGCAGTTGCTAACATAGTATTGTATAAATAAAATTTGCTAAATCTTCCAACCCCCCAAAAAAATCATACACAAAAAAGGGTAAATATGTGAGATGATGGATGTGTTAATTAACTCAATGGGGTACACTCTTTCATCATATTGTACATTTCAAATATCTTACGGTTTTACTTTTCAATTATGCCTCAACAAAGCTGAAAAAACAACAACAAACAAAACAATACCAGGATCTACTTGATATATCTCAAAACTGCACAAACAAATCAGAAGCACACAAACAAATCAATTACAAAGGAAAACAAATGTCCACTTGAGACATTTCAACTTTTACATAGTAATTCAATAGTCCTTACATATTAATATAAATTAAGAATCTGGATCCAACGGGTTGTATGAGAAACATCAGCTTTTCAGAATCATTCATCTAAAAACTCACTGCACTGAATGAATATCAAATTATGAGACTATAATGATCCTTTATTTCTAAAGTCTCCTTTAACTTCATGGTCTCACAGAGGAATGAAATTAAAATAAATGTGTAAAATCCTTTTTTCCAATGGAGAATGATTATTCAAATTGTTAGAGTGAGATGTTACTGAGGTTTGCTCCAAAGTAATTAAACACAGTCTCTGTTCCTATATAGAAATGCAATCCCTGTCATAGTAGTTTTATAATAATAACATCAGAACTAAAAAACAAATTATAATATATTAAATAAGAAATATTTAATTATATATATTTATCCTATATAATAAAGATGTAATATGCAAATTGACTGTCACTCCAACACACAAGATGGCCACCCCCATGTGGTCAAAGATGGCTGCCCCCTGTGGACACAAGATGGCCAGCAGGGGAGGGCATTTGGGAGGGACCAGGCCAGCAAGGGAGGGCAGTTAGGGGTGACAGAGCCTGCAAGGGAGGACAGTTGGGAGAGAAAAAGGCCTGCAGGGGAGGGCAGTTGGAGTGACCAGGCCGGTAGGGGAGGGCAGTTAGGGGCAATAAGGCCAGTAGGGGAGCAGTTAGGCGTCGATCAGGCTGGCAGCGGAGTTGTTAGGGGCAATCAGGCAGGCAGGCAGGTGAGCGGTTAGGAGCAAGCAGTCCTGGATTGTGAGAGGGATCCCAGATTGGAGAGGGTGCAGGCTGGGCTGAGGGACACCCCACCCTCTCCTCCATGCACGAATTTCGTGCACCAGGCCTCTAGTATATATATATGTGTGTGTGTGTGTGTGTGTGTGTGTGTGTGTGTGTGTGTGTGTGTATGTATATATATATATGTATATATATTATATATTTATTAGTTGGGGGACAGGATGAAAAAGGTAGAGGTATTAAGCAAAAACATAAATAAAAAAAAAAACCTCATAGACACAGATAACAAGATGGTGATTACCAGAGGAAAAGGGGTATAGGGGAGGTAGAAGCGGGTTAAGGAGTGTTAAATGATGACAGAAGAAGACTTGACTTTGGGTAGTGAACATGCAATACAATATACAGATAATCCTATCTAGTAAAGAGGGATATACAAATTGATCATCACACCGTCACAAAGATGGAGGTGCCCATAGCCACAAGATGGTGGCACCCAATCCCCTCAGCCCCGCCAGAGTCCCCCAGTCCTTTCAGCTCAGCTGGGGGGGTGGCAGGCACATGGTGCGGCCAGACCCACCCTCAGTCCCCTAGCTGCCCAGGGCCAGCCCAAGGCACAGGCAAGCCTCGGATGTCGGCTGTCCAGGCAAGCTGCAGATGGCAGCTGTCCAGTTGCCCAGGGCTGCCCAAGACTTGTGTTGCCGGCAGTGGCAGCAGCAGAAGTGTGATGGGAGTGTCACCTTCCCCTGATCGCCAGGTCGCCTCCCACCCCTGAGGGCTCTTGGACTGTGAGAGGGGACAGTCCAGGCTGAGGGACCCCCCTCCAGTGCATGAATTTTCATGCACTGGGCCTCTAGTATATTATAGAATTGTATACCTGAAACCTACAAAATTTTATTAACCAATGTCCCCCAAATAAATTCAACAAAAATTAAAAAAATAAATAAAAACAAATAATTATTACAAGTGATTTGCTTTATTTAACCTGCATAGTAATTGCATAAATTGTTCATATCTATATTTTCAGATGAGGAATTTGAGATGTTAAGTTAGTCACCAGAGTCTTGAATCAAGTCTATAAAATCCAAAGTCCTGCAATTAATCTGTGTGTCAATGTTTCTCCTACTTAAAAGTTGCAGATATATTCACATAGGCTATGGGAAGTCTATTTGAATATGCTTGTATGGCTTCTATTAATTCAACTTTTTCTAATGCAAGAAGCAACAATTGACTCACCTCTAACATGGTAAGAAAGATGAATTATTTTGCATTTACTATTTTCAAAAAATTTACTGATCAGTATATGCTGACCATACTCTCTTAGTCACCGGGGATAGAGGAGAAATTAAGCACACAAAAGTACCTGTGTCATGGAGTATGCATTTTGGCGGGAGGAAGACAGACAATCCTATCTAATAAAAGAGTAATATGCAAATTGACCATCACTCCAACATACAAGATGGCTGCCCCCATGTGGTCAAAGATGGTTGCCCCATGTGGACACAAGATGGCCACCACAAGATGGCCTGCAGGGGAGGGCAGTTGTGGGTGATCAGTCCAGCAGGGGAGGCCAGCTAGGGGTGACCAGGCCTGCAGGAGAGGGCAGTTGGGAGGGACCAGGCCTGCAAGGGAGGGCAGTTAGGGGTGATCGGGCATGCAGCAGAGTAGTTAGGTGTCTATCAGGCTGGCAGGAGATGGTCATCAGTCTGGCAGACAGAAGCGGTTAGGGGAAATCAGGCAGACAGGTGAGTGCTTGGGAGGCAGCAGTCCTGGATTGCGAGAAGGATGTCCTACTGCCCATTTAGGCATCCCTCAAGGGTGCAGATTAGAGAGGGTGCAGGTTGGGCTGAGGGGAACCCCCCCCCACCATGCACAAATTTCTTGCACCGGGCATCTAGTAAATAATGAATAAATAAAAATGCATAGAATGCAAAATGGTGATAAGCAATACTGAAAAAAATGAAGCAGACAAAAGGATAAAATGAGATCTATGAGGTTATAGGTTACAACTGAAAAGAAGGTGGTCAGTGAAGACCTCATAACAAATGTGATATTAAATCCAAGACCTGATAGAGTAATGAAATAGAACAGAAAATGCCTTGAGATTATTCCAAAAAAGAGCCATCTAGGTAGGGGCATTCTAAGTAGAGCTTGCACTTCAGGGTCCCTGCTGTATCCAAGGAATAGCAAGGAAATCAATGTGCTGGGCAAAATAAGCAAGGTGAAAGCAATAGAACAGAGGAAGAATGGAATCTGATTGGGTAGGGACCTGGAGCCCCCCATAATGATTTAGTTTATTCTGAGTATAATGGAAGTTGGGAATCTGAGCAGAGGATTAAAGTGATGTGGCATTTTAGGGGGAGAAAAATCACTGGTTGCATCATCAGAAGTAGATTTTAAAATGGTCCTGTCGTAGTGGCTCTGTTGGTTGAGCATTGCCTATATACCAAAACATTGCCAGTTGATTTCAGGGGTTAGGGCACATGCCCACATTTCAGGTTCCATCCCAGGTCAGGCTCTCTCTCTCTGTGTCTCTCTCTCTCTCTCTCTCTCTCTCTCTCTCCCCCCCCCCCCCTCTCTCCCCCCCTCTCTATAAGCATATCCTCAGGTGAGGATTAACAAGTAAACATAAGATAAAAAGGGTCCAAGATAGGAAGCAATGAATAAGTTAGGCAATTGCAACAATCCAACTATGAGAGACTGTTGTCCATGTATGATGGCATAAATATGGAAGAAAATTCTAGTTAAGGTGTATATTAGTTGATATAGATAAGAAGTTCAGATAGAACTGAGCCTTAGAGCTCTAATTTTAAAGATCAGGGAAATGAGTAGAAATCAAGGTGGGAATTTTTAAAGGAGCAGCAAGGGAGGTGGGAGGAAAAAACAGAAAAGTATAGTATACTAAAAGCCAAGTAACAAAATTATAGTATACTAAAAGTATATACTATAGTAACAAAAGTATAGTATATTTAAAGCCAAGAACAGTAACCAATAGTGTCAGATGCTGCTGCTTGCTAAATATGATCAGGACTAACAACTGACTATTGTATGTACAATTTGGGGGTAACTAGACAATACACGAAGCAATTTCAGTCCAGGAACAGCTTCCAAGCCTGATAGAAGACATTTATATAGTGTAACATTCATTTCTTAATTTATTTAATAACATAAAAATGTGATTTGTTATCACAAAAATATTTTGTGTGTTGTATTTTGATTTGCTTCAAGGAAGCATTTTTTATTAAGTAATAACTTTTACATTTTCCGGAGTTACATTTTGGGGCACACTATTAGGCTGATGGACCTGTCAAAATAGCAATTATTAGATATAAAAATTATCCATCATATAAAAGGAACATTAAAACTTTGACAATTTTATAGATTTGTTCATTTTTAATTTGAAAATCTACTGTGTTTAATAGCATCACTCTATCTGTAAATATAAAGACTTCATAATAGTATGTTTGACCATATTTATTTGAAATTACAATTTTTAAAAATTAAGTCAATATAATAAGGAGTATCTGAGAATTATTTTTTCTGGGAAGAGAACAGGACAGACTCTGCACCATACTATACTGACATGATCAAAGTTGAAAGGAGACAAAACTATTATTGATGCCAACTGTAAAATCTCACAGGTCATTATGAGTTATAAATCAATATAGCTTTTTAGAACATTGCCTGACACATAACAAATGTCATATGTTTCCAGCTATATTATTACTGGGAACTTTGGATAATAGTGTGTATTTTGGAAGACTATAAAAATTACTTTACATTTAATCATTTAATAGCATAATTCTAGCCCCTAAACATTTTACTAAACATTTACTTATTACATTTTATGTCATATTCACATATAAACAAAGTAAAATTATTAGATCCTGGAACTCAACTGTGGGGTATGAGATCCTGAACTCACTTTACAAAAATGGCATATGTGCCCTGGCCAGTATGGTTCAGTTGGTTGAGTGTCATCCTGTGCACTAAGTGGTGGCCAGTTCAATTCCTAGTCAGGGCACATACCAGGTTGTGGGCTCAATCCCCAGGATCGAGCATGCAGGAGGCAGCGATCAATATTTCTCTCTCCTCCCTTCCTCTCTATTTCTAAAATCAACTAAAACATATTTTAAAAAAATGATATATGTATTTTCTAATCTTGGGACTTTTGATATCTTAATTTTGATCTTAATTTATATCTATTTACTAGAGGCCCGGTGCATGAAATTCGTGCACGGAGGGTGTGTCCCTCAGCCCAGCCTGCACCCTTTCCAATCTGGGATCCCTTGAGGGATGTCACACTGCCCGTTTAGGCTCGATCCTACCGGTAGAATCCTTCTCACAATCCAGGACTGCTGGCTCCCACCTGCTTGCCTGCCTGCCTTCCTAACCACTCCCCTGCCAGCCTGATTGATGCCTAACTTCTCCCCTGACAGCCTGATTGCCCCTCACTGCCCTCCCCTGCAGGCCTGGTCACCCCTAACTGCCCTCCCCTGCAGGCCTGGTATCTCCCAACTGCCCTCCCCAGCTGGCCATGCTGTCAAGGCCATCTTGTGCCCACATGGAGGCAGCCATCTTGTGTGTTGGAGTGAAGGTCAATTTGCATATTACTCTTTTATTAGGTAGGATAGAGGCCTGGTGCACGGGTGGGGGCTGGCTGGTTTGCCCTGAAGGGTTGGGGGTTCCCTTGGGGCATGGGGCAGCCTGGGCGAGGGGCCTGTGATGGTTTGCAGGCTAGCCACACCCCCCGGTGACCCAAGCAGAGGCTCTGGTATCTGGGATTTATTTATCTTCTATAATTGAATCTTTATAGCCTTGAGCGGAGGCCAGGGCCGGTCAGGCCGAGTGGGAAGCTTGGCTTCCTCCATATCTGGGGGCAACTGAAGCCTCCTGCTTGCTCCAGCTCCATGGCCGCCACCATATTTGTTGGGTTAATTTGCATACTCGCTCCTGATTGGCTGGTGGGTGTGGCTTGTGGGCCTAGCGGAGGTACAGTCAATTTGCATGTTTCTTTTTTATTAGATAGGATGTTAATTAATTTTATGACTGTCTGTAGGGTGTACAGGTCCTCTGCCAGGAACTGGACCTTCATGGGCACTGGATATTGGACGGAGAAGATGTGAGAAGTCATAGGCATAGAAGATAGTCTATATTGTAGACCAAGTAGCCATTGCTAACAAGGAGCCATTAGACAAAACAGCTCTTCAAAGTAGCCTCACAAAGTAGTTGCAAACCTAGGAGCCACAAAAGCAGCTGTGCACTGGCTGGTCAGCAACACATCTTTACACCAACTTATACAAAAAAGGCTTCTTGCCAAACAGTGACATTAATACTTGGGTTACAGAAAGACACACCTGCGCAGTATTTAAAGTATAATTGCTGTGTCCTTGCTCAGATTGTCCTTGAACATCCACTCTGGACAGGGCCCCCATACTCCAATTGTCCTTGAACATCCAGCATATTTTGATTAGGGTTCCCACACTGTCTTAGTACTTTCTGCCTCATATTTCATGCCATCATATGAAGAAATTGTTTTTGTATCTTAAACTGAAAGAAGTTGACCTCTGTTAGCAAAAAATATATATTTTTATACATTTATATAACCTATTTATACATATATAGCAAACTTACATAGTACGTATTATAATTTATGCACATATATAATGTATGTATATGCATATACATTGTGTGTGTGGTGTGAGAGAACATGATTTGGAATATAACTATATTGTATGTTTACATTTATTTATAACCTATATTTATGTATTTATATGTAAAGTATGTAGCTTTTAGTAGTACATATAGTACATATAGAACATATAGTACAATCAATGATTTTTTAGAGAGAGAAGAAGGGAGAGGAATAGAGAGAAACATCTATCGGCTGCCTCCTGCATGGCCCCTACTTGGTACCTTCAACCTATTGGTGCATGGGGCAACATTCAACCAACTGAGCCATACCAGCCAGGGCTATAGTGCAATCTTTTTATGTAATTCCTTTGTGCAAATAAATGATAAATTTAGAAATTTTAATGTTTTTCAAAATAAATTTATTATTTATGATCACTTCAGTAAGATTCCATTAATGATATCTGATTTTTACCACAATCATATGTTTGATATGTTAGGTGTTTTTAATCTCATAATCTAAAGTATGGTTTCATTCCCAAGTCTGAGTATTAACATGGAATTCCATTTCTCTCGCCAACAACCAAACTTTTTTTTTCGTATTTGAGTATTTAAGGATATGTAACAGTTTGAGTTCTTTGAAACAATTTCAGCTTCAATTCTCTGTTTCTACATCTCTTTATTTCATGGACTCCTTGAGGCCAAATCTATGTGAAAGACTCCCAACTATTATTACTTTGTTGGAAGAAGCAAGGGGGAAAAGAATGTCTTAAATTAATTTTTAGAGCATACTTAGACCAGATTTTCTTTCTTTTCATATCCTCTTTGCTTTTTGGTGTTACTGAGATTCTTTAAGCAAGGCCTGGAGCTATAATTGCTAGTGATTCACTACCAAAAGGCTTTTGTTAAAGGGTTTCATTTTGGTTCAAGGAAAAGGAAACTATGAAACTGGTAATTCTCATTTGAAATGTTGGATCACTGAAAGAGTAACAAATGCAGATTTTAGACCATAAAAAAGTTTAGGTAACTTCTTATTTATTTGCATTAATAACTTCTTATTTAAAGAGTCTTCAGCCTCCAAGTTTTCATGCTTTCAGGTAAAAATGCATTTTATTTCCAATGCTTTCCTATTCAATCTTTGGATTTTTTTTCTGTACAAACTTGGTTTCATAAGAATTGAGTTATTTTAATTTATATTTTCTTCAAGTTAAATACATATTAAGCAATTCCAAATCCCCATTCTGTTTTTTCTACATTTCAATTTCAAAATGTATTTGTATTCAACACAATTGCATATAATTCTTTTGGATAGCTCATATTTAAAAAATTAAGCTAACACATATACTCACTCATATTTATAACCTGTTTTACATTCTGTTTCATTTGGTCTTGTTTTTTGAGCTGAGCTCTGTAAAAAGCACTGAGTAGTTCTTGTCTCACATGCTTTGTACACGTGTACTGCTTTATTCTTGTAAATGCAGCAGAAATGTGCAATGTTTTAGCCCTTTGGGCACTCATCAGGCACCGATCGTTTACAGAAATGAACTGAATAGCAAGAATTCAAACTGCCTTGAAGTCATTAGATAATTAGTTTTCCCTTGAGTTCCATGGCACTCTGAACAGGCTTTCTGAAGGGCCCGTTATGTTCTTCTTCCCCTGGTACTGACCAAGGAAAACAAAAATAGCAGCATCACTGAGTGCAATGTTGATTCTGAGAGGAGGCATTGTTTAAAAAAGAGAATGCTAGGAAACTGCTCTAAAGTACAAACATTTATCCAGGTGTAATAGACAATGCCCATTGTTTTGCCTCAAAATCCAGAGCTTTTAAAAAGCCCTTTCAGGGAATAAAATATCAAGAGAAATTGCTGAGATTATTTTTCTAAATGATAAGGGCATTGCCCAGCGGGTGCAGCTCAGTGGTTGAGCATCAACCTGTGAACCTATCACAGTTCGATTTCTGGTCAGGGTACATGCCCAGGTTGTGGGCTAGACACCCAATAGGGGGTGTGCAAGAAGCAGCCGATCAATGATTCTCTTTTATTATTGGTGTATCTATCTCTCTCCGTCTTTCTTCATCTCTGAAATCAATAAAAATATATTTTAAAAATTAATGATAAAGTTATGGATGCTATGTAATAAACTCATTTTTTCATGTGAAAAATGTTGAAGTTGTTGCTAAATGATGTTAATATTGGCTTTAGTAAACAAATAATACTGCATGTGAATAAAATCTTATTTATGATTTTTAACAGTAAAAGTCTATTGTCAATTTAAAAACTGGCAAAGCCCATGAAACCAGTCAAGACCAGAAAGAAGATCAAATCATTGAAAAAAAATTCATGAATATAAGATGGACATTTATCATTTATTGCAATATTCTCTGAATTATTGGCTATCAATTATGAAATGAACTTTTTAAAGGAAAAATAGATAAAGTAAATGTATTTATTTTCCTCTTTGAATATACTTGAGGAAGAACAGACCTACTAGTTACTATAATATTAAGCTTGTATTTGGAGTTTGGGAGCTTGACTAATAAAGCTGATATATAACAACGCAATTAAGTGGAATTTTCCTCCCTCATTTGTAAAACTGGTGGTCAAATACGTACATCAATACATTTTTTCCCCAAAGTAGTCTATTTAAAAGGAGTGGTACTCACACCAATGTCACTTTTAATACAGCTTCTTCTCAGTGTTATCCTTATGAGCAAGAAAAATGTCCTTCCACCACTCCAATCTTAGAAAACATACAGAAACAAACATGCATTTGTTGTCTCAGAAATGAGAATGTGCTGCCATTATCTGTTTCCTAGGGTAGAATAGTGACGGTGGGTGGTTGTTAAGAAGTATTGTCATTTACACAAATGCTATCGATCACAGAGACTCCCCCAGAAAAGCCCCTTTTACAGGCTCTATATGTCATTTCAATATTTTAAATTTCACAGTGCCTTAAAAGGCTTTATTCTAAATGAAGTCCATGACCATTCTGGATATTACGCTTAATCCCACCGATTCAGTCTTCAGTAGAGAATGAGAATGGGACCCAGCAGAAAAGTAGTCTCATAGATTTTAGTAAAAAAAAAAAAAAAAAAAAAAAAAAAGTTTTTGTTATTATTGTTGCATTTTTGTTGAGTAACCACTGTGGCAGTTCTCAAAAAATTCTAATTTGGGATCAAATTCTTAATTTTGACAATATTGAATTCAGTGATAGTTGAGTACATCCCATCCTTATCCTCAGATCTCTTCCTCAGGGTGAAAACTAGTTCCATTATCTTTTGCATTCTTTTTTTTTTTTTAAATATATTTTTATTGATTTTATACAGAGAGGAAGGGAGAGGGATAGAGAGATAGAAACATTGATGAGAGAGAAACATCGATCAGCTGCCTTCTGCACACTCCCTATTGGGTATGTGCCCGCAACCAAGGTACATGCCCTTGACTGGAATCGAACCTGGGACCCTTGAGTCTGCAGGCCGACGCTCTGTCCACTGAGCCAAACCAGTTAGGGCTATCTTTTGCATTCTTAAAAAATATATTTAAATGTCTGTTAATTTCAGCCAAGTAATAGTCTGCCCATTTCTTAATTGCCTAATTAACTGAGAGCTCCAACAAAAGCCTGTCCCTGAAATGGAAACTTGCAGTAACTAATTTGTTTATGAGTTTACTCACTTGCTGAGAGAGTGACAGGATGAGGTTTGGTTGATTGATCCCATTCTATCAGGTACTGGTAACTGATAAAGTAGCATTTTTGAGGTTTATTAGAATGAAATGAAAATTGAGAATAGTGAAGAATGGGGGCAAATGTGGATGTTACAGATCAAATAGTTGCTTACTTCCTTTTTTTCAATTGCTGCCTCTCAACCCCCTTCTCCTCCAAAAAAAATAAAAAAATAAATAACCAAAACTATGTGTCTAAAGTTAGGACACTGTCATAAATCTTGGACTGTAAGATACGTTTTTCTTATTTGACTTTGAGAAATTTTAAGGGTGCTTAAGAATCCTATTTCTAGTGTATTTAGGACGAGCAGAAACCCAGAGACAGGCAGCCTCCATCTCAACCCAAGTAACTCCAGTTCCCTCTTATAAATGAAATTGCAGCTGCTTTGCATGTTGTTTGGTTGATTTTGAAATTTAAAAAAAGAAAGAAGTTGGCTTCATGGCAAGAACCAATTGTCTAGAATATGTTTTTTAAAAAAAGATTTTATTGACTATTTTTATTGGAAGTTTAAATTAGTGGCACTCTTGGATTTAAAATCTAATTTGTGTTACTTTGTACACCTTTGATCTTTCTGCTGTATGACAGCCTCATCTTGCCATCTGAAAATAATTCATACAGAATCAGTTTGCAATGAATCATTGCATGATAAATGTAGCTTTTTTCCCCATTGTCTGGGATTTGACTGTTTCAAATCCCAGATAATGGAAAAGTTAGTAACTGTGTAAGTGTACTTTAGAAAGTTAGTCCGTTTGTGTTTTTAAAGTAACATTATTTTGAAAGTATGTTAATGTCATGTTCTATTTTTAAAAGAAATTACATAGAAATTAGCTGAATTGGAGAAAATCTTCAAACTGAATCACCAAACATTACCAGATGGACATACTAATATTAGATTCCCCCAAGGCAAAAATATAATCTAAAAACAATAAAAGTAAGAGAACTTTGTTTTCTAGTCACCCAATTTTTATTTTTAATATCTGCATATTCAGAAAATTTTTATCTATAAAAGAATTTCCCTGTCTATAACTGTAGAAAATTCATATTTTCCAAGTCAGGAATGGAGAAGAAAGAGACACTCAGCAGTATTTTTAAGCCTTCCGATTTATCAAAACATTCCAGAAACACCCAGACTTGCCGTCTAGCAGATGTCTTTACTACTTATAGAAGCTATCCTTATAGGAAACCTGGAAAATATTGAAGAGCATAAAGAAGAAAAGAAAAATTCACAAATTCCAGTACATGCCAATGTTTTGGTTTATTTTCTTTTTCCAAGTTATTTTACTAGTCACATGCATAGGCATAAATGTAACTTGATTATTTGAATTAAATACTTAATGAAGAGCTGCTTAGCAAACCTATTTACTTGAAAGTTCTTGTCAGTAGTATTACTATTTTGATTTGTTTCACAGCTCATAAAACATTAAGGATTTATTCCCCCCAAATACTTCTCAAAACAGAAATACTTTAAAGAAGGAGAGCAATCATGATTATACATGAACTAGAGCCCCAGTGCATGGGGGGGGGGGTGTCCCTAAGCCTAGCCTGCACCCTCTCCAATCTGGGACATCCCTCTCACAATCCAGGACTGCTGGCTCCCACCTGCTCACCTGCCTGCCTGCCTGATTGCCCCTAACTGCTTTTGCCTGCCAGCCTGATCACTCCCTAACCACTCCCCTGTCAGCCTGATCGAAGCCTAACTGCTCCCCTGATGGCCCGATTGCCCCTAACTGCCCTCCCCTGCTGGCCTGGTCACCCCTAACTGCCCTCCCTTGCCAACCTAATTGCCCCCAACGGCCCTCCCCTGCCAGCCTGGTCACCCCTAACTGCCCTTCCCTGCTGGCCTGATCGCCCCAAACTGCCCTCCCCTGCTGGCCATCTTGTGGTGGCCATCTTGTGTCCACATGGGGGTAGCCATCTTTAACCACATGGGGGCGGCTATCTTGTGTGTTGGAGTGATGGTCAATTTGCATATTACTGCTTTATTATATAGGATGTGGCAATGCCTGTAGTCTAGTGTCTTTTTGAACATGAGAAACAGGCTTAGCTTTAAAGATTTGCAAAGTGACAGAAAAGTGGTGCTTATATTTTATTTCCTTCAAGTTCAGGTTCATAGGTAAAATTAGCTCATGTCCTTTACAATTGTTGCCGCTGCTTTAATTGACCAATTTTTTTTTTTTTTTTTTTTTACTGAGTGATCATCAGAATGTTTGCCCCAATTATAAAGTATATCTTACCTTGTGGGGAGTTAGGGTAATGATTAAAATCTTATGAAACATTTGGGCATCACTTAGGGAGGAAGGAAAAAACACAGATTCAATGAATAAATCACACAAGGTTACAGAGCAAAGTTGAGTCTGGAACCTAAGTATTCCAACATCAAAATGGGTGCCCTTTTCACTTTTCTGTATTTATTTATTTTATTGGAAGGACCAGCATCTCCCAAGAGAAGGCACATCTACTTATGTACTAAGCCAAAAAAAAAAAAATTAACATAAAGTCAGTTCAAAGTATACATTCCTTGAGCTTGTGTATTTTACCAGAAAAATGAAACCAATATACTTTTCTGTCTTTACAATAGACTTCAAATATTTTTAGAGCCAAAGATATTTCAAATCATGTTACATGGGTATGGAAAAGAAAGCAACATTCCCTTATTTTTAGTTAATGTATATTACTAGCACAAATATTTTATAATCAGAAGTATCAGAGGAAATTTTTCAATTTGTCTCCTATGGAACAAACTTTGAAGAACACTTTGCAAGACAGAACATTTGCCTCAAAAAATTGCTCTGCACACAGGTGGTTATTCTGATTCATTTCTTATTTGCAGAATAAATCCTGTTTGACAGTTCTCTGTTCTCATGCTAAATTAGAAGTGTTTACTATTTCTATCCATTATTTACATGAAGTACAATTGAGCATTATTGTGTCTTTTGTTCTTCCCTTCAGGTATAGATTTCAACTGGAACTTAATTTTAAACTAAAGTAAGATTATATTTTTTGTATGATTTGAAAAAACCAAATTAAACATTACTTTTCTTCCCAATTGATATAATTTTGAAATAAATTACTCCCCCCCAAAAGGCTTGATTAAAAAGAAAAAAGTAAAAAAAAACAAAAACAAAAAAAACAACAAAAAAAACATGGGTGGTGGTGGGAGCTTGAGGAAACTCTCCCTTATTTCTAGCTTAGGGCTGTCCTGTTTCATATCCTTTCTGACACCTGGCTTCCCATCAATTAGATTTTTCAGGCTATCCAAGCTACCATCTGCTCTTCCACTAAATCATTCCTTTGTGCTTATAAGTAACCCAGAGTTATTCTTTAGCTCACTATAAAGAATACTAACAGAAACAAGGATTACATTATTTTATGAGTAAAATATTTAAGATAAACTATTAAATATTGACACCACAAAAACATTTTTCTAAAAATTATAACATAGGTAAGTATCTGTGTAAAACCATATCCATGATGCTAGAGTAAACTGCACTGCAATTTGAAGAAGCCAATAATTTTTTCTCATAAGAAATGATGTATCCCAAACACTTCTTTGCTTAAATGTAACTAAGTTTTGAGCTTAAAGTAAAAGGCCACATTTCCTTCCTCTTTACTATCCTATCTAATAAAAGAGTAATATGCAAATTAACCACCACTCTGCTACACCCACAAGCCATGCCCACCAGCCAATCAGGAGCGAGTATGCAAATTAACCCAACCAAGATGGCTGCGGCCACAGAGCAATCAGGGGGCTTGGGTTTCCCTGGCAATGGAGGAAGCTAAACTTTCCACACACCCTGGCCCGCCCAGGCCTCCACTCAAGGCTACAAAGTTTCAATTATAAAAGATAAATAAATCCCAAGAAAAATGGCAGCAGCCACGGAGCTGGAGAGAGCAGGAGGCTTGAGTTGCCCCCTGCGATGGAGGAAGCCAAGCTTCTGCAGTGCTGGCCTGCCTTGGCCTCTGCTCAAGGCTACAAAGTTTCAATTATAGAAGATAAATAAATCCCAGATACCAGGGCCTCCTCTAGGGTCACCGGGGCGGGGGTAAGGGGGGCGGCCTGAAAACCACCACAGGCTCCTGGCCTAGGCTGCCCCACTCCCCAAGGGAACCCCCACCCTGATCTGGGACACCTTTCAAGGCAAACCAGCCGGCCCCCACCCATGCACCAGGCCTCTATCTTATCTAATAAAAGAGTAATATGCAGATTGATCATCACTCCAACACACAAGATGGCTTCCCCCATGTGGTCAAAGACAGCTGCTCCCATGTGGGCACAAGATGGGCACCACAAGATGGCCAGCAAGGGAGGGCAGTTGGGAGGGACCAGGCCTGCAAGGGAGGGCAGTTGGGGGTGATCAAGCCTGCAGGGAAGGGCAGTTGGGGGGGACCAGGCCTGCAAGGGAGAGCAGTTAGGGGCAATCAGGCTGGCAGGGGAGCAGTTAGGCATCAATCAGGCTGTCAGGGGAGTGGTTAGGGGTGATCAGGCTGGCAGGCAGAAGTGGTTAGGGGCAATCAGGAAGGCAGGCAGGCGAGCAGTTGGGAGCCAGCAGTCCTGGATTGTGAGAGGGATGTCCGGCAGTTTGACATCCCTCAAGGTGTCCCAGATTGGAGAGGGTGCAGGCTGGGCTGAGTGACACACACCCTCCCCCTCCCACCCCATGCACAAATTTCATGCACCGGGCCTCTAGTGTCTTGATAAACAGATTGGAATGCGGAGGACAGGGGCTGCTGTTATTTACATACATGTTGGTTCTAGCAGGATTAGAATTCAGTGTTCATTGTCCCTTTTCTTAAAACAAAACAGAATACACACACACACACACAAAATTGGCTATAGTGGAAGGACATAAATACTTCAAGAATTTCTAAATTGGAAACCATTGTGATTCTGATTCCTTCTAGTCTTTTGGCTTTGATGTTTCCAGAGATGCTGCAAATACACTTTTCATTGAAAAGGAGAAGTATCCATGATCAGGACTTAAACTATTAAATATCAGCAGCATTGGCACATTTTTCAGTGATGGGAATAATAATAAAATAATTAAATTATTATTTTAGTTTCATGTTTTCCAGCAAAATCAACACTCCATGTAACTGTGGATTGAGACTGAAAAGAATGAAAATTATTTCAACTTAATATTAAGTGGTAAGGGAATTTTTTTTTTTTTTTACCTAGCCTTTCCTCAACTTTCATGCCTTGCCACACTGATACATTTTCCTCACTTCCCACCTTCACCTTCAACAATCACTCAAAATAATGAGGAAACTAACTTGTAGCATATGGAAGCAGTTCTCCCTCTGTTATCCTGAGGAGTGGAGAAAAGTAATGTATAAAATCTGCCAAGGGAAATATGTATTTCCAAATGTGACCGATTAGAAAAAGTTTCATTAAGATTTACAAAGTTTGGATCATTCATAGTTTTTTTGTTTTTTTGTGTTTTTTTTTTCCTAGAAGTCAGTGTTTTGATATCTGCTTGTCATTATGGAAGACAATTCATTAAAAATATAATATATTAACTCTCTTTGTTTTGCTAAAATATTGGAGTTTTCTTTGGCATAGATGTTCAGCTACTTAAGAAATAAGTTTGTGCCCTAGCTGGTTTTGCTCAGTGGATAGAGTCTTGGCCTGTGGATTGAAGGGTCCCGAGTTCAATTCTGGTCAAGGGCACATGCCCAAGTTGCATTGATTCTTTCTCATCTTTGATGTTTCCATTTTTATCTACCTCTCCTTTCTCTGAAATCAATAAAAATGTATTTTTAAAAAAGAAAGAAGTTTGTACTTAATATGCAAATTATAATAAACAATTTAACATATCACATGGGCTAATATGAGCACATAAAGTTATTCAGATCATCTTTCATAGTTTTAAATTAATAAAAAGGACTTTATACCTGTAAGAAGAGTTTTGAAATGTAATAGAGAATAGTTTATTACCCCTAATAATTTCTGTTTTCAAATATTTCCATTGCTTTTTCATACCAGTTTAAAAATTAGAGAAAATTTATATATACAGATGTTGTTAAAGATAACAATAATGGAAACTGAGCTGATATCTGTCTAATACATGATGCTGACAAAAGTTCCCAAAAAGAATACTAAAAGAATAGGAGACTTTCATCAAGTGAATAGTTTGCAAACAGAGGAAATGCAACCTCTGGTGGAAATGGAAAGTGCTCTTCAAATAGACAAAGGAGATCTGTCTTTTGTAGACACTTCCCACCCATATTTCCCATTTTTGGTCTGTTCTGTGTAATTGAGATTTTTTTTTTCATATCGTAGAGTTTTGGTTGGTCAGTACAAATTCAAATGGAGTTTCTAAATTGTGCAGTTCTGATTGGTCAGGGCAGGCCCTAGTTTGGTGATAGAGAAAAAAAAGAACTTTCTTGCAGTGGTTGAATCAGAGGGCATAAACGAGCAGGAGATAGATCAGGAGGTTAGAAGCTTAGTCTTTTTCTTCCCAGGGTATAAACGTGAAGAATATGTGAGAGGCACATGTTAGCAAATCACCACTCCAGTTTAAATTTAGGCCCATTTAACCACAGAGAATCTGTCTTGATAAATAAGTTTCTTGTTGGGTTCACAATGATAAATTACAAAACATTTTCACATGTATTTTAATTTCATCACAGAAATGTGCTATGCACTGTGCTAGGCACTGAGTTTCCAAAGATGATAGGACCTATTTCCTGCCTCTGAAAAAGTCAAGTTCTAGTGAGAGATGTACTAGTCCCAAGAGTCTCATCATCTCTGCCCACTTCTGGATGCTATACTGCAATCCTTTGAGATCATCCAAACCTTTGTATTCCCCATGTCTTTTTGCAAACAATTTTAAATATTTACAAGCCCTCTCACTTGAGTACAAAAGGTTTCCTCACACTTTTCAGAGAATCAGAGGCCATGGGAAGGGCAGCTCGTTATTCCATCCTCTCTTTCAATGTACATGTTTATGTCAATCCTCATTCTTCTCTTCAATCCACAAGTTAAATGTTAGAAGTCCCCCTATTTCTTCAGTGTTTCATTAGAGGTTTCTGTTGCTCTTCACTCAACCACCAGGCAAAAGGAGTTCTGATGTGGGCAAAAGCAGACTGGAGTCATGAGATACATCCATTTGGGCCATGGCCCTGGGATACAATTTTTTTAGGTGTAGTGTTAGGAAGGAAGTTAGATATGAGCAGCTGGTGTCCTGACAGGGGTCAGGCCAACACTGCCTTCAGACCGCCTCTCTGTGGGTGGCCTAGCAGCCAAGAGCCCACCAACAGGAGGTTCTTGGTGCAAACTCAGAGGAAAATGACTTGACCTCAATGGGAACTTACGAGGGTTTTCTGTATGCATTATGGGAAAGGGCATGCATGCACAGAAGAACTATAGTTATATAACCCTTTTCTGTCAATCATCGCTGATTGCAAATGAAAGTCTCCACCTAGAAAATCCCTCATTTAAACCATATAACCAAGGAGTTCGAGGCCCTTGTCTCTCTGTCACCGATTGTGGTTAC
This sequence comes from Plecotus auritus, assembly GCF_963455305.1. NCBI lineage: Eukaryota > Metazoa > Chordata > Mammalia > Chiroptera > Vespertilionidae > Plecotus > Plecotus auritus. The sequence continues at coordinate 138,519,532 of NC_137772.1, read as the reverse complement.
TGGCTGGGACCTTGATTCTTCTTGTTGATGAAGAAAAGATTGTAAGGTCAATGAAAATGAAAGTAAAGCAAAGTGGGGTTTATTGAAGATATACAAGGAGCAGGCGGGGGGGGGGGGGGAGAGAGAGAGAGAGAGAGAGAGAGAGAGAGAGAGAGAGAGAGAGAGAGAATGGCCAGGCTGCTTTAGCTCACTGGGAAATCAGAGAAAGGGGGGCTTTGGAGACAAGGTTCAGGGAGTAAGCACTGAATGCGCTGCCACTACCCATGCTCCCCTTGTTGCAAGTCTTATGGGGTCCCTTACACGTTGGGGGCGGGGGTTACATGCCAGTGGGGGAATGTTCCTTGGAGGGGGAATGTGCACTGGGTCCTTTGTCCTAAACATCTTTATCTCTTTTGCAGGTGGAAATTTTAGGGGAAGTTCTTAATAGAATATTCATCAGCTTTCCAGGTGTGCTCCTTCAGGGTTGTGGTCTCCACTGATTGGTTGGTCCCAGGGCAGGGTCATTATTCAATGTAGCTGGTCCTGAGGCAGACACAGGATCACCTGTCTGATTTTTCTGCTTTTCTGGGCCTGGAGCTGAAATACAACTGAGGCCTAGATGTTATCTGTAGGGAGAAAAATGTCAGGGGTTCAAACTGCATGATCAGTGATATTCTAGGGGAGGATAGGTGTGGGGGCCCCGACTAGAGTATGACGGATATTAAAGGCTCATTGGCCATACGCATGTGCAAAGACAATGACACAGCAGTTTTACTATATGCTCTGTGCAGACGCACCTTTACCTTATATAACACTGATGTCACTATTTGGCAAGAAGCCTCGAGGTAGTATACAATGTGCTGTTGACCAGCAGGTGGTTGGCTCCTATATTTGCTACTGTGTTAGCAAGGGACGGCTTTGTGTAGCTGCTGTGTTCACTGAAGACTACTGCATGTACAATGGCTACTTAGTCTACATAAAGTCTCTCTCATCTCTCTGCGGCTACCCATATCTTCTTCCAATGCCGGCATCCAAAGAAGTCAAGTCCCTGACAGAGGAACTTGGATCCAACCATAGGTTACCAGCTGGTTCCGATCCTGCCTGCTGGCAGTCTATTGGCTGCTGGGCCACCCATAGAGAGGCGGTCTTGGGGCATTGATGGTTCCACCCCTGTTCAGGACCCTAGGGCAGGCCTCACCACAGCTACTCATGTCTAACTTCCTACCTAACACCTCTGACTGGCCCACTTCTCACTGGGAATGTACCATCAATAAATCTTACTTTGCTTTACTTTCATTTACATTGACTTTAAAATCCTTTCTGTGTCGACCAGAAGAACCAAGGTTCCAGCTGGTAAACCCCAATCGGTAACATCTCTTTGGTGCCGTGACTTGGATTGCACAAACCACTTGCTTGCTCCCAGATTCCTAGGCATCTCCCACCCCAACCAGGTCTGTGGAGACACCTGGAACTTGGTAAGGTTTGAATTCCCATCCTCTGAGATTATGGTGAGATTACATGGTCTCATCCCTGCTAGACCCTTTGCATGATTGACTCTAGCTCTCGAGCACTGAGATCCCAGGCTCTGAAATTGACCCCAGGATGCTGAGCTTTCTAATTCCTAACATCCAGATGGGGAATCAACCTTCCATGCCAAATGAGAGTTCCCCGGCCTGTATTTTGGCTAACTGTGCCCAATTCGACCCCCAGCCCTTAAAAGGAAAAGACTAATTTTCTATTGTAATTCAATCTGGCCACAATATAAACTCCCCAATGGGGAGTTATGGCCTCCAAATAAAGCATTAGTCACAACATCATCCTTCAATTAGCTCTTTTCTACAAGAGACAGGGCAAATGGTCAGAAATTCCTTATGTCCAGAGATTTTTCTATTATGAAAACTGGAGGATCTCTTCTGGCAATTTAAATGGACTGCCTTGTTAAAAACCCTCTCTGCAACCCTGCACTAATGGCCCACAAAATCCCCCCAGTTGCACCCCCATTCCATAATCTAAACCTTCTCTCTATCCAGCCCTGCCTCTATATCTGGAAAAATAATAGCCCTTCACAGGAACCTTAAAGGCCAAAACCTCACCTATCTTCTCCTGCCAGGGTCTGCCCCCTGGTGGAGGCTCTGGGAGAATAAGGCCCACTGCTTGTCCCTAAACCCTTCTCACTTGCAGAATTAGAACAAATTAGGGCAGATCTATGGAGTTACTCTGATAACCCCAATCACTATGTTGACGCCTTCCAACATATATCTTTAGTCTATGAATTAACATGGAAGAGCATAATGGTAATCCTGGGACAAACTTTGTCAGATACTGAATTCTTCTGAAGTTAATAAATGACTACATCCCATTCCTTCACCTTCTATCGCTCCTCTACAATTTCCTTTGCTTTCTGAGCTTCCTTGTCTGGATTTGCCCTTCTCCTCCCTTCTTCCTTTCCCTTCTAACTCCTCCAGTACACACTACTGACTTAAGGGGAAATGAGAATAGGAATTCTAACAGCTCCCTTTGGAGAAAAGCTGGTCTCAGCCAGAGAGGAACCAGGAACTGTTCCTGATTATCTGCGGGACCTGATGGGTTTGCAAAGAAGTTTAACTGTTAGAAGATGTAATCCTGACTATTCCAACCTATTCCAATTAATATAGCTACTGGTTTCTGAGAGCAAGGCAACAGAATTGCTAAATGGGCTCTGCTAGGAAACTGTGGAGGAATCTGTTTCTATTATAGAAAGCCAGGTCACTTTAAAAAGAATTGTAGAAAACCAAAATGGGACTTAGAAAGGGAAAAGAAACCAGAAGCAAGCATAGAGATGCTCCAAGGGTATTTCCCTTTCACCTTAACAGTTTGGGAGAAGTTAAAATTGTCATAAAAAGAAAAATCACTAAGGGCCTTGTAGATATTGGGGCTACTTTATCTGTTCCTAACCACACCCAACTTAAGTTGCCTTCTCCTTCAGAGTGAAGCTTCTATATAAATGGTAGAAATATTTAACTTTATTTTATTTTAAATCTTTAATGTTGAATGTGCTACATATGTCCCATTTTCCCCCCATTGACCACTCCCAGCCCGCCCCCACCTTCTATCCCAGGCCTTCACCACTCTATTGTCTGTGTCCATGGGTTATGCTTATATGCATGCATACAAATTCATTGGTTGATCTCTTTCATCTCCCTCACCCACCCTCCCCTGCCTTCCCTCTGAGGTTTGACAGTCTGTTCGATGCTTCTATGTCTCTGGATCTATTTTTGTTCATCAGTTTATGTTGTTCATTAGATTCCACATATGTGTGAGATCATGTGATACTTAAAATGGAAAACTTTAGAGAAAAACAATGTCTAACTTTCAGTGAGAGCCTGTTCCCTTCCAGCTAGGAAATGTTATGGAATAATAGTACCTTGCAGCTAGGGCCTGTTTTGCTGTTCCCTAGGTAAATTGACAGAGGTTCCATATGTCTAAGCCTTTATGGCTCTCAGAGGAGACCCTAAGCTATGTGCTGTCTGTAAACTAGAAAAATTTATCCAAATAGAAAGAAACATTCTAAAAATGATGGATGAACTTGCCAGTCCTTTGCCAATATTTGGGTGACATACCAATTGTTGAGGTATTAAAAACTGTCCTTGATTTATGAAAGAGGTTTTCACAGGGCCAGAGGTGTGGTCCCAGAAATAATTGAGAGCCCACCAAATCCTTTTACCTTCCCCAGACCTTGCTTACTAATCTCAAGAGGCTTATAGATAGTGAAACCAAAGTTCCAGGAACTTTGAAATGCAAATACCTGGACTTCACCATGAACTCTTATCTGGGCCATTTTTTTGAAAAATAATAATCTCTGGGAGGTAAGTCTTACCAAAACAGATATCGATATTAAATACTGAATCATTAATTGCTAGACAAGTTTTAATTTCACTTGCTTTTGACTTTTTATTGCATAAAGTCTGTAAAGTGGATTTGAAACTGTTGTTGTAATGTCTTGGGCTTTGTTGAAGGTGTGCTTCTTAAAAGTAAAGAAATGTTTAAAATGTGTTCATAAATGTCTATCTAAGCAATGCTGGTTGTTAAGCTCTCCTGTTGCTTAATTCCTTAGAGATTGGAGACAGGTTTCTAAACAGGTCATATCTTTGAAGTGGATAAAGATTTATATAACTCTTAGAAATAGCAGGATTCATGGAAATACAGTCAAATTATCAGGACTGAATGAACTGAGAATAATAATTATTCTTATGACTTTGTTAAAAATAATGCTGATTTTTTTAAAATAAATTTTGTTTTCCAGATATAAGGCAACTTGTTTTCTTTTTCCCTAAAACAATTTGGTAAACTATACCCTCTAAAACAATATTGAGACATTTTATATTTTTCTCCCTATCTATCCCTCCAGAATTTAGCAACTCTCAGTAAGTGAATTTTTTTTCATTACAATATGCTTATTTGCATAAATCCAATAAGAATATGTTATCTTTATAATAATACACATAAAATTAGGTTGCAATTGTGGTTTTAGTAACCAAGTTTTTGACTGGAATGTCATGATCAAGAGAGACATACTAGGACCCTGGATGTCACCAGAAAAAATTAAGGAATTGGGGTTGACTTTGAAGCCTATAAATGCCTCTTGTAAAAATGGTCTGGTACCTTACTTATTCATATGGTTCATGGAAGTCTTTCCAGTAAGGAATGAAGGTTGCTTTTCTTGACGATGGCACTTCGTCAGTGTTACCCTTTGCTGGGCGCCCCGGGTTTTCCACCTTGGTGACCTTCTGTACCTGGCCCGTTGCTCTTGCTCTACTCATGTCTGTCTAACTGCCTACCACAGGAGGAACGGGATTTGCAGAAACCTTAAACTAAAAGAACATTTCCCCTATGCTCAGAGCATGTCTTTATTACTGAGAAATATCTTTATTGCTAGTGGTATTCTGATATTAACATGATAAGATTTGTCTTGGAAGTTAAAGGAGGCCTGATTGATAATTCTGTGCTCTAACAGGCATCCACTAATCCTAGAAAAAGTAAACCTTTCATATAGGGGGAGAACAGCATTTGCATTAGCATACAATCTTTTTTATTTTTTTATTTTTTTATTAAGGTATTATATGTGTACATATCTTACCATTGCCCCCCCCACCCCACTCCCATACATGCCTCACCCCCCAATGTTTTGCATCTGTTGGTTACTCTTATATATATGCATATAAGTCCTTCAGTTGATCTCTTATTTCCCCCACCTCTCCCTAACCTTACTGCTGTAATTTGACAGTCTGTTTGATGCTTTACTGCCTCTGTATCTATCTTTTTGTTCATCAGTTTATAATGTTTTTCATTATCCCCAAATGAGTGAGATCATGTGGTATTTTTCTTTCATTGACTGGCTTATTTCACTTAACATAATGTTCTCTAATTCCATCCAGGTGCCTACAAATGGTAGTAATTCCTTCTTTTTTATGGCAGCATAGTATTCCATTGTGTAGATGTACCATAGTTTTCTGATCCAGTCATCTGCTGACGGGCACTTAGGCTGTTTCCAAATCTTAGCTATGGTAAATTGTGCTGCTATGAACATAGGGGTGCATATATCCTTTCTGATTGGTGTTTCTAGTTTCTTAGGATATATTCCCAGGAGTGGGATTACTGGGTCAAATGAGAGTTCCATTTTCAGTTTTTTGAGGAAACTCCATACTGTTCTCCACAGTGGCTGCACCAGTCTGCATTCCCACCAGCAGTGCACGAGGGTTCCTTTGTCTCCGCATCCTCGCCAACACTTGTCGTTTGTTGATTTGTTGATGGTAGCCATTCTGACAGGTGTGAGATGGTATCGCATTGTCGTTTTGATTTGCATCTCTCGGATAATTAGTGACTTTGAGCATGTTTTCATGTGTCTCTTGGCCCTCCTTCTGTCTTCTTTCGAAAAGATTCAATTTAGGTCTGTTGCCCATTTTTTTATTGGATCATTTATCTTCCTTTTATTAAGTTGTATAAGCTGCCTGTAGATGTTGGAGATTAAACCTTTATCAGTGATAACATTTGCAAATATGTTCTCCCATACAGTGGGGTTTCTTGTTGTTTTGTTGATGGTTTCTTTTGCTGTGAAAAAGCTTTTTATTTTGATGTAGTCCCATTTGTTTATTTTCTGTTTGGCTTCCATTGCCCTAGGGGAAGTATCGCTGAAAAAGTTCTTTTGGCATATCTGAGATTTTGCTGCCTGTGGATTCCTCCAGTATTTTTATGGTTTCCCGTCTTATATTTAAGTCCTGTACCCATTTTGAGTTTATTTTTGTGTATGGTGTAAGTTGGTGGTCTAGTTTCATTTTTTTGCATGTATCTGTCCAATTTTCCCAACACCATTTATTAAAGAGACTGTCTTGACTCCATTGTATGCTCATGCCTCCTTTGTCAAATATTAAATGCGCATATTGGTTTGGGTCAATATCTGGATTCTCTATTCTGTTCCATTGATCTATATGTCTGTTCTTGTGCCAGTACCATGCTGTTTTGAGGACAGTGGCTTTGTAATACAGCTTGAAATCTGGTATTGAGATCCCTCCTACTTTATTCTTCTTTCTCAGGATTGCTGTGGCTATTCGGGGTCTTATTTTATTCCAGATGAATTTTTGGAGAGTTCTTTCTAGGTCTGTGAAATACGCCGTTGGTATTTTAATGGGGAGTGCATTGAATCTATAGATTGCTTTGGGTAGTATGGACATTTTGATGATGTTGATTCTACCAATCCATGAACATGGTATGTTCTTCCATCTGTTTACATCTTCCTCTATCTCTTTTTTCAGTGTCCTGTAGTTTTCCGCATATAGGTCTTTTACCTCCTTGGTTAGGTTTATTCCTAAGTATCTTAATGTTTTTGGTGCGATGGAAAATGGGATTGCTTTTTAGTCTCTCTTTCTGTAAGTTCACTGTTGGTGTATAGAAATGCCATAGATTTCTTGGTGTTAATTTTGTATCCTGCTACATTGCCGAATTCATTTATTAAGTCTGTTAGTTTTTTGATGGAGTCTTTCGGGTTTTTTATGTACAATATCATGTCATCTGCAAATAAGGACAGCTTTACTTCTTCTTTTCCAATTTGGATGCCTTTTATTTCTTCTTCTTGTCTAATTGCAGTGGCTAATACTTCCAGTACTATGTCAAACAGGAGTGGTGAGAGTGGGCATCCCTGTCTTGTTCCTGTTCTTAGGGGAAATGGTTTTAGTTTTTGCCCATTGAGTATGATGTTAGCTGTGGGTTTATCATATATAGCTTTTATTATGTTGAGGTATGATCCTTCTATTCCCACCTTGTTGAGAGTTTTTATCAAGAAAGGGTGTTGGATTTTGTCAAATGCTTTTTCTGCATCAATTGATATGACTATGTGATTTTTATCTCTCAATTTGTTTATGTGATGTATCACATTTATTGATTTGCGGATATTGAACCATCCTTGCATTCCTGGGATAAACCCTACTTGGTCATGGTGTATGATCTTTCTGATGTACTGCTGGATCCGATTTGCTAGAATTTTGTTGAGGATTTTGGCATCTACATTCATGAGGGATATTGGCCTGTAATTCTCCTTCATTGTGTTGTCTTTATCTGGTTTTGGTATTAGGGTGATGCCGGCTTCATAGAAGGAGCTTGGAAGTGTTCCTTCCTCTTGAATTTTTTGGAAAAGTCTGAGGAGGATAGGTTTTAGTTCTTCCTTGAATGTTTGGTAGAACTGTCATGTGAAGCCGTCTGGCCCCGGGCTTTTGTTTGCCGGAAGCTCTTTGATGACTGCTTCAATTTCTTCCATAGTTACTGGCATGTTGAGCTGTTTAGATTCTTCCTGATTGAGTTTTGGAAGGTTATATTTTTCTAGGAATATGTCCATTTCCTCCAGGTTGTCCAGTTTGTTGGAATAGAGTTGTTTGTAGTATTTTTTATCAATCCTTTGTATTTCGGCGGGATCTGTTGTTATTTCACCTCTTTCATTTCTGATCTTGTTTATTTGGGTCCTCTCTCTTTGCTTCTTGGTGAGCCTGGCTAGAGGTTCATCAATCTTGTTTATCCTTTCAAAGAACCAGCTCTTGGTTTTGTTGATCTTTTGTACTGTTTCTTTGGTCTCTATGTCGTTTATCTGTGCTCTGATCTTTATTATTTCCTTCCTTCTGCTTACACTGGGCTTTTCTTGTTGCTCTTTTTCTAACTCTTTGAGTTGTTGGGTTAGGTAATTTATTACCCCTGTTTCTTGTTTTTTGCAGTAGGCTTGTAGAGCTATGAACTTCCCTCTCAAGACTGCTTTCGCTGTGTTCCATAGATTTTGGATTGTAGTGTTTTCATTGTCATTTGTTGTCATGATGTTTTTTATTTCTTCTTTGATCTCTCTGGTAACCCAGTCATGGTTTAATAGCATGCTGTTTAGTCTCCATGTGTTTGATTTCTTTGGGTTGTTTTTATTGTAGTTGATTTCCAGTTTTATGCCACTGTGATCTGAGAAGAAGCTTGATATGATTTCTATCTTCTTGAATTTGAAGAGACTTTGCCTATGTCCCAACATATGGTCTATCTTTGAAAATGACCCATGTGCCCTTGAGAAGAATGTATATTCTGTGGCTTTGGGGTGAAATGTTCTGAAGATGTCAATTAATTCCATCTGGTCTAGTGAGTCATTTATGATTGATGTTTCTTTGCTGATGTTTTGTTTAGAGGATTTGTCCAATGGTGATAGTGGGGTATTAAAGTCTCCTACAATGATTGTATTGCTGTCAATCTCTCCCTTGATATCCTCCAGGAGTTTTTTTATGTATTTGGGTGCTCCTGTATTGGGTGCATATATGTTTACCAGAGTTATTTCTTCTTGTTGGATTGCTCCCTTTAGTATTATGAAATGGCCTTCCTTATCTCTTGTTATGTCCTTCAGTTTGAGATCTAATTTGTCAGAAATAAGTATTGCTACCCCAGCTTTTTTTCAGTTCCATTTGCCTGGAAAACCTTTTTCCATCCCTTCACTCTCAGTCTGTGTGCATCTTTTTTTCTGAGGTGGGTTTCTTGTAGACAGCAGATATATGGGTCGTGTTTTCTTATCCAATCTGTTACCCTATGTCTTTTGATTGGGGCATTTAATCCATTTACATTTAAAGTTATTATTGATAGGTACTTATTTGTCGCCATTCCTATTCTTTACCCCTGTGTTACTTCTTCACTTCCTGTTTCTTTCTTTCTTTTTCTTTTCTTTTTTTTTTTTTTTTTTACAGCAGACCCTTCAGCATTTCTTGCATTGCTGGTTTGGTGGTAATAAATTCCCTTAGTCCTTTTTTGTCTGTGAAGCTCCTGATTTCACCTTCAATTTTGATTGACAGCCTTGCTGGGTACAGTATTCTTGGATTCAGACCCTTCCTTTGCATGACTTTGTATATTTCATTCCATTCCCTTCTGGCCTGATGAGTTTCTGTTGAGAAATCAGTTGCTAGTCTGATGGGGGTTCCTTTGTAGGTAACTTTCTGTCTCTCTCTTGCCGCTTTTAAGATTCTTACTTTGTCGTTGGTGTTTGCCAATTTAATTATAATGTGCCTTGGCGTCGGTCTTTTGGGGTTCATTTTGCTTGGGACTCTGTGAGCTTCTTGGATTTGTGTGGGTTTTTTCTTCCCTATATCAGGGAAATTTTCTGTCATTATTTCTTCAAAGAGGTTTTCTATTCCTTGCTCAGCTTCCTTTCCTTCTGGAACCCCTATTATGCGGATGTTGTTTTGTTTCGTGTTGTCCCAAAGTTCCCTTAGACTCTCCTCCTGCCTTTTAATTTTTTTTTCTAGAAGTTGCTCTACTTGGGTATTTTTTTCCATCTTGTCTTCTAGCTCACTGATGCGGTCCTCTGCTTCTTCTAGTCTACTCTTGATGCTTTCTATTGAGTTCTTTACAGCAGCGATGTCATTTTTCATTTCTTCTTGGTTCTTCTTCATTTCCTCTTGGTTCTTGCTCATATTGTCGAATTTGTCTTCCATTCTTTTCAGCCACCTTATGACCATTTCTCTGAATTCTTTTTCTGGAAGGTTGCTTGCCTCCATTTCGTTTACTTCCTTTTCTGGTGATGCCTGCTTTTCTTTCATATGCGGGCTGCTTCTTTGTCTCCCCATGGTCTCTCTTCTCTGGGTGTCTGGTTATGTAGTTCTCTCTCTCCTGGGTTGATTTAAAGGCACAAACTACAGCACTACCAGGTACAACTCACAAGGCACTGAACAGGAATGTATTCACGATATTAATAACCTCCATTATAGGTGACCACCAGAGAAAGGCAAATTAGGTGATAGGAGAGAAAGAAGAAGAGGAAAAAAGAAAGAAAGAAAGAAAAAAAGAAAAAAGGAGTGTGAAAATGAAATTGGGAAAAGGGAAAGTAAAGAAAAAAAAAAGTAAGAGAGACAAGAAAGTGACTAAGAGAGAAAGGGGAACAGACTATATATATTGGGGATAAAACTCCAATAGAACAATCACTAATCCCAGCAAATGCCAGCAACAAGTGCCTGGGGATTATTACAAACTACAACACCAACTAATAGGGAGTGAGGCAAGGGAAAGCTAAAGCACAAAACAAACAAAAAAATAAACAAAAGAAGAATAAGCAGAACAATCTCACAAAAAAGCATAAAAATTGGATATAATCTACATTCAAGCAAACAACAACAAAAGGACAGAGAGAAGGACAAGTTTACGGATAGCTCAGACAGCGAAGGGAGAGGTGTATGTGGACTTGGAGCAGGGGATTGGAGATTAGATATGTAAGTAGGGTGAAATTTTAACAAGGGGTAAACATAAAGAATAGGGAAAATCTAAAGCAGTAAAAGGGTAAGATAAACAGGACACTGAAAAGGGGGAGGTTAGGAAGAGAGTGATGGCCTAAAGGTAGAGTTGAGATAGAGTAAAACGATGCTAAAGGAAAGATAAAAATAGAATGTAGATCCCTAATCCCAAAATGAAATGAAGAGAAAATAAAATGACACTTTAAAAAAAAAAAAAAAGATAAAATAGCAGTAGTAATAATACGGATTGAAAATAAAAATGTAATAATTAAAAAGGTAAAATCAAGTGATGAAAAAAGAAAAAAAAAGTTTCTTGATTAAAAGATGCAAAAAATGAAAATAAAAAAAATTAAAAAAATAAAAAAATTAAAGGTAAAAATAAGATGTGAAGTAGTGAAGGTCATTCACTTCCTCTGTTTTTCTGTTTGGCACGCCTGTTTCTCAGTCCAGACAGTATTGCAGTTCCCTGCGATCCACTGCTCTTCAGTGTTGTAAGCCAGTCCTGATTTTAAGCAGGCGGTGTGTCTTAATTTCTCGTATTCCTTTATTTTTGATTACACAAGAGTCAATTTGTGATTCAGCCCCTGGGTGGCAGTGTTTCTGGATTGACTTCCGGGTCTATCTATGGCCTCTCTAGGCAGTGTTAGAGCCTTCTTTCCCTGTGGCACTCACTACCGGTTTGTGGGAGTGGGCTGCCTCAGAGCTGACTCTCCGATGGTCACTCCCTGCTCCGATCCCCAGGTTCCAGAAAAACAACTTTCCCCTGCAGTCTCCCAGGGTGTCCCCAACTGGGTGATCCTATGTATTGGGCTTAGTAATCAGAAGCAAGAATTTCAAGAGGAAAAAGCCCAGTTGTGCAAACTCCGGGACTGCGCGTAAGCCCAGGCACCCAGGGAACGCAGGGGCTGCGCGTAAGTCTGGACTGCCTGAAATTCTTAGGGTGTCCCTGCACGTCAGATCAAAATGGGTTGCTTTTTAGAGTGCCCTTCTGTTAGCAGCTCTGAGGACCCCTTTCCACAATCACAGATCACGCCAGCCCCTACAGCCACGGATTTTTCTAGGCACAGACTTCCCTGGTCCTCCAGCTCCCGCAAAACGCGCGTTCCTCTCTCCCGCCGGGACCAGAGACCTCACCTTATCTCAGGTGAAATCTGACCTTTCCGTGGTGGAGTGTAGAGCTCCTCTGAACCCGTGTGTTTGTGCCAATTGGGGAGCGTTGTTCTGGGGCTCTCAGTCGTTCCTTGGGTGCTGCAGTTGTGGATTCTCAGGCTTCCGATAAGCTCCACTTTCCAGATCAAGATGGCACAGACTCCGCATCCAAGCCCGCAGCTCCGGGAGGGGACCCAGCCGCAGTTGGTGCTGCCAGGTCAGGGGAACCCTGTTTAGCAGTCCCCCACCTCCTTCTGGAATTCAGCTGTCTCCCAACCAGCCAACAAACACTCCTTGTGAGACCCTCAGCTGTTCTTTCTTTCTGCTCCGGGACAAGGCTCGGAACACGTCTGTCTATTCCGCCGCCATTATTCCCTCCTCCCTAGCATACAATCTTAACCAGGGATTGATTTGGAACCAAAATCTTAGTTAATAAATATATATGTATTTATTTCAAAAGTTCTCTAGCCCGGCTGGCATGGCTCAGTGGTTGAGCATTGACCTATGAACCAGGAGGTCAAAGTTTGATTCCTGGTCAGGCACATGCCCAGGTTGCAGGCTCAGTCTGCAGTGGGGGGCATGCAGGAGGCAGCTGAGCAGTGATTCTCTCTCATCATTGATGTTTCTATCTCTCTCTCCCTCTCCCTTCCTCTCTAAAATTAATAAAAACATATTAAAAAAAGTTCTCTATGCTTATATAGAATGAATTCTGTAATAATAATATAATAATAAAATAATTAACCCTAGTAAGTACTTGTTATGTGCCAGTTACAACAAACTTATGAGATAAGAATAGTCATTTCCTTTACTTTATATGTAAATAAATTGAGATACCAATTGGTTAAATGATATTTGAACACAAGATGCCTAATTTCAAAATTCACACCTTTGACCATTATAATACAATGCCTTCCTCAACAATTCTGGATTCAGAATGTAGCCTTGATTAGCAATAAACCTTCTCTGTAAAATAAGATCAATTTATAATTGATTAATCAATTATAAAAATCCCTTTTCTTTCACTCCAATTTCCTTTATTGACATAACAAACATCCAAACCTTTAGAGAAAGAATTTTTATGAGTTTATTTGAGCCAAACAGGTGACAATTACTGGAAAGCAAAATTTGAATGGATTGAGAAAATGCTCTGAAAAAATGTCAGTTTTACCACCTATTTTATACATCAGAATCATTAGGGAGGACATAAAGGAGCTACTTGAAATCTATTTATGATAGATTAGGGAGGCGGGAGAAAGCAAATTGGGGAAATCTCTTCCATTGAATAAAAAGTGAAACAAATAGACACATACTTGTTTTACATTGGTGGGTATAAGATAGCTAACAGCATTTATAGCACATAGAGATGGTATGTGGGCAACAGGATAACAATGAGGGGTTCTGGTGAGAAATTGTGCCCTAAGGGGTCTGGAAAAAGAGGGTTACTATGACACTCCAAAAATATGTTATCATAGATGCAAAAAGACAATAAACAGGCTCAGTTAAAGATTGACCTTTGTTAAGGAAAATACATACATAAGACATGACTACCTTCCGTGATTTGCTTTTAGTTAGGAAATTTTATGTTCAGACCATCCTATGTGGTTACTTTAAGTCTCTGAGTTTGTATGGCCACCATGCAGGCCTCCCTTGAGCTTGTCACTTTTAGTATGTGGCCCCTTTTTCATCCACACTTTTCAAACTTCTTTGTATTATTTTGAAACAAACCCTCTGGAACACTGACACACATTATCTGTCTGTGCTCTTTCTCAGTATCTCTTCACTATTCAACCCATTAAATCTTGAATTTGCTTCAATCACAATGCCAAAATACTATGTTAAGGTTAAGAGTTCCTTTTATTTTTCTACTGTGGGAATCTTTCTCATTTTATTCATCTACCAATATCACTGAGACATTTAGCTCTGTTGGCTGCACCCAGTTTCCCTCTCTTCCTTAAAATTCTCTTTTCATTAATTTTAACACTATTTTTTTTATTCTGAAACATTTCTCTTCAGAATCCTTTGATGATGTCTCATCTTTAGTCTAGCTGCTAATGCCTTCTACTTTTCAGTTCAAATGGCCTTTTTGAATCATTACATCTTCTTTCATGACTTGAACCAAGTTGATGCTTGCAAATATTCAGTTTCTTTCTCTTGAGCAACCAAGTTATATTTATAACTGTCATGTCAGTGTTTAAACCTGTATATCCCATAAGTGCCTTGAAAATGAACACGTCCAAATTACATTATTAACTTCCCTACCATATCCACTCCACTTATATGCTAGGCCTTAGTTAATGATGCTGAAAACTACAAAATTTTTAAAACCAGAATCTGGAACTCCTCCTCCTTATTCCTCTGCACACCCATCTTATCACATACTGTCAATTCTATTTAGAAGTATTTCTAAGGACCGGCCTTCTTTTGTCACTATCACCATTTTACCAGCAAAACCACCACTCCCTCCATGGAAGATATTACTTCCAAGTCAGTAAATTACTCTTAACTGTTCTCCTTTTCTCCTGTCCACTGCAGCCTCAACACCGTTGCCATCTGTGGACTTCGATGCTGCCAGAATAATCATTTGCAAAAACTAATTTAACTGTCACTTTTTTCTATAATTATCCATATTGCCTACATGATAAAATGCAAGATCTTTATCAACTATTAATGCTAAGATCACTTTTCATGCTTAATATTTCTCATAGCTTAGAGAAAATATTAGCATTTGAGTTCAGTGATGCTAATATTCCAGAAAAGACACACACAACTTATTTTCCCATTTGATCTAAACCTGAAAGAAAGAGTAGACTACAAAACATCTCCATAGCCTACCAAAATTTGGACAACCTAAGGAAGTCTGTAGACTATTCCACTTACACCTCTGTACAGGAGGAAATTTTCATTCTACCCTCTTAATTTCTGTGACTGGCATAAAAATTAAATTGACATGAGACATATTCATAGAGAAAAATATACATATTTAATTTAATTTTTTAATGTGTTCCCAGGACTTTTCATTGGGAAAATGAAGACCCAGAGAAAACATTAGGCTTAAATATTTTTATACCTTTTTACACAAAGAGAGATAAATTGCTGGGATGTGACCAGACAAAAGAGCCTGAGTGAGAGGCAGTGAACTGTGGACAGTGACTAGGAAATAAACAGAAGGAGGCAACTAATGGACAATAAAGATTATTTTAGTAAATTTGAGCAGGTCCACTCCAGCTTCGACCCCTGGGGATAAGTATCTTCTTTTCTTCCTGATACAAGGAGGACACCTTTCTTATGGGAAATTACCATTAGATAAAAAGGAGGAAATCAGAGAGCTAGCCCTTTCTGCATCTGCTCTTTCTCAAGTGTGTTCAGCTCAAAGCAATCAACATGCCAAAGAGATACATTTTGGGTGGCATGATCTAAATCTTCCCACCTCCATCATTCAGGAATTCTTATACCTTGCTGCCAAACCTCCCTGTTAATTCCTGTCAGATTGGGTTGGAATTTTTGTAAAACTGCAGTTAGGCATGAAAATCCTTCTTGATGGAGAGCACATGCATTTATCATTCCAATAACCCCAGAGCTATTTCCTATGGCTCTTAGACTTAGCCTGGCTGTCAATTATATTCTAAAAGCATAAAATTAAGTATCCTGAACCATTCAGGGGTCTACTATTGATGACTATTACTGGTTTACCCAACTTAGACACTTTGTAGCAATCTTGACTAAGATCCACAACCTCAGTGTGAAGAATCATCTACCAGACCTTGCACCCCCAGACTCCAACCTGAGTCTTGACAGTTCACTTCTATTCTCTTACCCCAAATCAGACTTCTAATCAAACCAATCTGCCACAACTCATGTCTAATTACCTTTGTTACAAAATATTTCTCTTGGGCAGAGTTATTGGACTCCTCTTTTCCTTCAATATTCTGTTATTATGTCTATTATGGCACTTATGATTTTCTATTTTAATTAGTGGCTTACATATCTGTCTCCCAGCCTAGATAGAATTTGAGAGGCTGAAAAATAAACTCTGTATCTTGTATAGCTCCTCATCTCCAGCATATTGGATAATGCCTGGAATATAAAAGATAGTATTTGTATAGTAGGAAAAATATTAAATTATTGAATGCATAAATAAATAAAAATGACCTTGTACAGTATGTTTATGCTTGTTCCATTTTGGAACTGAGCACATCTTCTGTTAATAGATGTTTACAGTGCTTAAAGCTGTTTCACAGCACTTGATATTCATAACCTCACTTTTAGGCAGACAGAGCTGATATCATTTGTCTCATTTTAGAGATGAGGGCATTGGTTTTTCAGAGCAAAAGAGACTAACCTGAGATGAAATAAAACTAGACCAGAACCCAGATTTCCTGACTTCATGAATCACATAATTTAAAGTGACTTTATAGTTTGTATTATCTATCAAATATGGACAAAGGTAAATTAAGTTGTGTACTATGAGGTAAAGAGAACTATTCATCTTGAATTCACAAGAGAGAAAAAAAAGAAATGCAAAATAATATGACTCAATTTGTAAATATAATAGTGATTTTTTAAAAGGATAAATTTTAAACTTTTTGGAATACTCTATTATCTGTGGGCAATGTGCCTTCAGAAAATCTTTTAAGCTTCCATATTTGCTTAATCCTCTACAAATTACCTGTTGCTTTAAAAGAACTACTTCTAAAGTGGAATAGAAGTACATTAAATCTATGAGATTATGTTCATATCTCAGATTACATTAAGCCTTATCCTGTTTGTCTCTCATGATCCACATAATTGAAAATCCTTGCTCAGGAGAAAATTTGAACCCACACAATTTAAACACCTGCTCCAGAGAACTTTTGAAAGACATAAGTCAGGATAAATTGGTGGTAAATAAGAGCTTTGAGTGCAAAGACTGAGCTGCTGGGGAAAGGGCGGATTTCAGAATAGGAAGATGAGAGAGCTGTTGCTCTTGTTTGTTTTTATGTTTTGTTTTTTAAAATATATTTTTATTTATTTCAGAGAGGAAGGGAGAGGGAGAGAGATAGAAACATCAATGATGAGAGAGACTCACTGATTGGCTGCCCCCTGCACACCACCTACTAGGAATCAAGCCCACAACCAGGGCATGTGCCCCAACCAGGAATTGAACTGTGACCTCCTAGTTCATAGGTCAATGCTCCATCACTGAGCCACACTGGCCAGGCTATTTGTTTTTTAATTTAGCCTCAAAATTTTAGTAGAATGAAATATCCTAGATAAACAAATTGCATTGAAAGTTGTATTCCAAAGACAATGTAAAGGCTTTTTGGAATATTAGTAATCTATATCATCTACCCTTCTAGCTGCATCATAAGACATAAGTGAAGAATACTAACAAGTAAACTTCAATATCTCAAAGGTCATCTGAGGAGTTATAAAGTAATACATTTCTTTATGGTATTCTAAAAATTCCCACTTAATTAATTGTATAATCTGTGGTATGCTGTACTGTTCATTTTGAGACAATCCATCAATTAAGGCACCAACCTGTGTACCCAGAAATGCCTAGCTCTCACGATTTGCTCAGAAAGCCCTTTTATAGTGCCAGAGTAAAGTACTCTTTCCTATAAATAAGCCTGTGTACCTTTTGGAAACTTACCTGTCCTATATCCCATCTCTTGTGACATAACTAAACATATTTCTCTGTCCAAATGGCAAACAATTCTTACCACTAGAAGATCAAAATATGAAATGGATCAAAATTAGTTTTAATTCATATTTCTGCTAGAGATAAAAAGTCTTCATTAAAGGAGATTTCTTTATTTTTCAGCTTTTTAAAATACAAACAATAAAATTCTCCCATTTAGAGGTACAGTTTTATGAGTTTTGGTAATTATATACATTTGTGAAACCTCTACCACAGTCAACATTATAGAACAGTTTTCTCTCTCCAGCATTCCTTATCTCTCCAGCATTGCCTTTGCTGTCTGTCCTCAATCATTGGCCTTGGACACCACCAATGTGTTTTCTACCATTTCAGTTTTGTCTTTTCTAGTATTTCATATAAATGAAATAAAATAGTATATGTTCTCTTGTATTTAACTTATTTATGACAATGCTTTGGGGATTTATGCATGATGTTGAATGTATTAATATTTTTCTCTTTTTCAGTACTGTTGCATTAATGAGTCAAAGATGAACCCTGTATATTGGCCCCTGAGTTGTTTGTTTCTGGGTAGCACACTGAAATCCATTGGCTCAAAAGCAGGATGGCACCACACTCAAATTTTTACATATCCAATTGTTTTAAAAATAGCCAAATAATCAGGTTTTTAGCCATTTAAGATCTGCCTGCCTTGATTACTGTGCAAAACTACCCCCAGCATCTGCTGGCCATTAATAAGACAGAGACTTATCTTACCTAATAATAGACAAACATGTAAATTGACCGTACCTCCCCTAAGCCCATAGCCAATCAGATTGAGTATGCAAATTAACCCAACAAAGATGACGGTTAATTTGCATACATAGGCGCCCAGGGCCTGGGTCCTGGGAACATCATGGCACCTAGGTTACTCTGAGGTAGGCCCCGCGTGGGCCCTGAGCAGCCTGGGAAGGGCCTGATCCAGGGGGCTCCTGGGCAGGGCCAAGCCTGTGATCAGAGCCGAGGGGGCAGGGGAGGAGCTAGAGATTGGAGGGAGCTGGGGGTCCCCTGCCCAGGCCTAAAACTTCGGCCAGAGGCTTTAGGCCTGGGCAGGGCCCAGCTGGCGATTGGTGTGAACTACAGAGGAAACACCTTTTCTGACTGCTCATTGGCTAAGCTTCCTGTATGCCACTGGTAATATTCTTAGTAACTTGGGTAATAAGAATCCAAAAAGGTGATCTAGGGTTTTTCCACCACACTTCTGGAGAAAAAAACAAAGGTCCACTGCTGGAGGGCTAAGAAATGTCATATCCTGCCCTAGCTGGTTTGGCTCAGTGGATAATGCCTCGGCCTGCCGACCGCAGGGTCTGGGTTCAATTCTGATCAAAGGCATGTACCTAGGTTATAGGCTCCTCCCTGGCCGGGGCCCAGGTTAGGGCTCATGCAGGAGGCAACCAATCAAAATGTTCCTCTCACTTTGATGTTTCTCTCTGTCTTTCCCTTTCTCTTTCACATTCTCTAAAAATCAATGGAAACATATCCTCAGGTGAGGATAATAAAAAAAAAAAGAAAGAAATGTCATATCCTATGAAAGACACATCTTGAAAATGCCTAAAGAAAGTTGTCATTTTTTCATGGTGAAGGGACTGGAGTCTGTGTTGATGAAAACACATTGGTGGCTGTGGTGACTGGCAGTGGCTGCAGCAGCGGGGTGATGGGGCTGGTGCCTTCCCCTGATCAGCCTGGTTGCCTCCCACAAAGGGAGGCCAGACTGCGGCTTAGGCCTGCTCCCTGCTAAGCCATCAGTAGGACATCCCCTGAGGGTTCTCAGACTCTGAGAGAGGGCAGGTTGGGCTGAGGGACTCCCCCACCCGCAGTGCACGAATTTCGTGCACTGGGCCCCTAGTGGTTCGATATAAGAACCCAACCTCTATTGCCATCCAGAGGTCATTGGTCATTGATCCAGACTCCCCATTGTGTTATTGAGCAACATCACTAGACCTGTAAGTATGTCCTCTGATCCTGGTCTCCTGACAGTTCCCTTTCCTCCTCCCCTTCTGGGTGGTAGGCCCCTCTTTGCATACCTCAGGACAGTATCATGTGGAAGAACCTTCCTTCTCATCGACTAAAAGCCACCCGTTAAAACTTGTTGTGTGTTACTCTCTCCTGTGGTTATTTTTTTCTCTTGATCAATCCCCAAATCCCTCAAATCCCCTACAATTACAAAGTAATATTCTATGGTATAGATATTTGCACATTTTATTTACTAATAAGTTGATGGACATTTATTTGCAACTTCAGCTATTATTCACAATCCTGTTATTAACATTTACATACAAGTCTTGGTGTGGGCATATGTTTTCATTTCAAGTGGGCAAACAATGAGAGTGTGCCTAAGTCATATGGAAAGTATATGTTTAACTTTAAAAGAAACTACCATATTGTTTCCCAAGTGTCTGAATGCTTTGTATTTCACCAAAAATGCAAGAATTTTCAGTACTCTACATAATCTCCAGCACATGCCATTATAAGGTGTCTTGTTTTTACTTTAAGGAGCAATTCTTGTGGGTAGAAAGGGGGATCTCATCATGGTTTCAATTTGCATTTCTCTGATAACTAATGATGTGGGTATCTTTTCATAAGTTTATTGGAGATTCAGATATATATATATATATATATATATCTTATAAAGTGCCTGTTGCAATAATTTTCTCTTTTGAAATGGGCTGTTTGTTTAATTATTGATTTATGAGTTTTTTTAAATATTCTGTATGCAAACCATCTGTCAAATATGTATTTTCCATTACTTATTTTCTCATAATATCTGGCATGAATTTTAATTTTCTTAACTGTATTTTTTGAAGAGCATAAGTTTTAAATTTTAATGAAATCCATCTTATCAAATGTTTTACATTTTATGTTATTTATGTCCTGCTTAAGACATTTGTGCTTCATTCAATAGCACAATTATTTCCTACCATATTCTCTTTTGGAAATGTAATAGTTGTGAGTTTTATATTAAGAATATAATCTATTTCAAGTTAATTTTTTAAATCTCTTTATTTTTATTGTTTAAAGTATTACAAATAATAGTATATATGTCTCCCTTTTCCACCACTGACCTCCCCCCTGCCTCCCCTACCCTCCTCAAGTTAATTTTTTATGTGTGGTAGTAAATAGAGTATATGTTCATTATTTTCTACAGAGATATCCAATTGTTTGAGCCCCATTTTTTGAAAAGACAATCTTTTCTTTAATGAATTATCTTTGCACATTTGTCAAAAATTAATTGACCACTTAAGTATGGTCTATCATTGTAATTTTTTTTTACTTGACCTTCACAATCCATTCTCTACAGTGTTGTTATACTGATCCAAATAAAATACAAAATTATCACGTGAAGAGTTTTTAGAACATGCCACCCTATAATATACCTTTTTGGCATTTTGATTATTTTGAACCGAAGGTACTTGAGAAATAGCAGCTGCAGGAGGGCTGTCTGACCTGACCTCTCTCTTTTTACCTAAAATAGAGTCTTAAAGTTTCTCATGGGAAATTTTATGACCTTGTTGCTGTACCTTCCCAAGAAAGAAAGAATATTCTTATCATCAGAGACTGGGAGTTAATGCCAGAATGGCCCTATGTAAGCAAACTTGTTAAAATAATTCATCATTTATTATTACCTTTCTCCTTATATATTTTTTCTAGTCACTGTTCCACAATTTACTTCCCCTAATGCAAGCCCCTTTGTCTTATTACATCCCCACAATTTATTTTTCTTAAAAAAAAAGGCAAATAAGTTTTTGGACCTACCATCTTCTTTGGGTCTCCATTTTCCTCTTGAAGACTCCCATAACAATATTAAATAAAATGTGTATATTTTTCTCCTATTGATCTATCTTATGTCAGTTTAATTCTTAGACCAGCCACAGAAACTAGGAAGGTAGAAAGAAGACTTGCCTTCCCTACACACACCGTTTTCGTACTTACAGCCCTTCAGTGATTCCTTATTCCCCACAGAATAAGTCCAAGATACAGTCACATTATCTAGAATACCTTTCACAGTTTTGATAGAGGAGGCTCTATCACACAGAAAAGGATATGATTTGCAAAGATGCAGAAAGTTGAAAATAAAGTATGGTATTGAAGAGGTCTCCAATTTCTTGTATATTACTATGAGGTCT
Organism: Plecotus auritus; assembly: GCF_963455305.1. Taxonomy (NCBI): domain Eukaryota; kingdom Metazoa; phylum Chordata; class Mammalia; order Chiroptera; family Vespertilionidae; genus Plecotus; species Plecotus auritus. Next base: position 138,497,840 of record NC_137772.1, on the reverse strand, counting down.
GATGCATATTTATCCAATTAATAAAATTCTCTATCTTTATTATTTACCAGTATACTAGTAATTCATTTTTTTTTCTTTTTCCAGTGTCCTCTGATTATTCCTTTTTGTATAGCTTTATCTTAGTGCCATGCTTTCATTCAGTCCAATGTCATTTTCTGGCAGGCACCCTCAACATCACTTGGTAGCTTGTTAGAAACACAAATTTCAGGTTGCACTCGAGACCCACTGAATCAGAACCTTTGAGGGTGAGGCCAAGAATCGGTGGTTTACCAAGCCCCTATTTATTTTTATGCATGTTCACTGTTTTGTAAGAACTTCTATTTCTTTAGCATCTTTCTATGATTTTTAAGATTTCTTACATATGGTCAGCCATTTTTACATCTCTTAAAATAAATAAAACATTGATTTCAAAATGTATATTCAGAGGTTCTTATACATAATTACTAATTTCTTGTCATTCTTTAGTATTACCTTTGCTAAATTAACAGGTAGGGTTATCTGGCACTGGATTCTGAATTATTAATTTACTAGAGTTAGAAAACCATACTTTGTGAATTCTTGGGATTACATAGAGGAAGAAGAAAATGATGAGATGTATTATAAAATACATATCAAATTCTAACACACCCTTCTTTATTTTTGAAAATTTGAACATTAAAGCGCATTTTCTCCTTTAAAATGTTAATGTTGTAATTTACATTAGTACATTTTTCTAATGTTAAATTATTTCTTGATGAACTCTTCTTGACTATAATGTGTTGCTACACTTTAAAAAATTATTCTATTGAGTTTTATTAGTTTAATTTATATAAAATGTGGGATTGGTATATTTATGTGATTCAAAGACAAAAATATATTTAAAATATAAACTGACAGCCCTGACTGGTGTGGCTCAGTTGGTTGGGCACCATCCTGTACATCGAAAAGTTGCCAGTTCAATTCCCAGTCAGGCACATGCCCAGGTTGTAAACTCAATCCCCAGTAGGGGGCATGTGGGAGACAGCTGATTGATATTTCACTTTCACATCAAAGTGTGTTTTTTTTTCTCTTTCTCTCTCCTTCACCTTCCTTCTCTCAATAATAAAAAAAAAAAGTCTTTTAAAATATATTTGTATGTATAAACTGAGAAACCTCACTGCCAGCTCTGTCCCTCTACCTCATTCCATATTTATTACTTTCTCATTCATTCTTTAAGTTTTTATGTAAATAAAAGCAAATGTACTTATACTTATCACATTATTTTATGAAATGTGACTTAAAATATGCATGATTATGTACTTTTTTCTCTCTTTACAAAAATACCCTCAAAAATATGTCTCTTTATTCCAATGGCTGTTTTTGACTGCTTTACTTTGCAAGATAATAGATAATTTATTTTACCAGATCCTTATTGCTGGATACTTAAGTTGTTTTAATCATTTATTATTCTGAAGAATGTCACACTTAACAATTTTGTGCATATATATATATATATATATATATGCACATATACTTAGATAATTGTTTTAAGATTACATAGGTGAGATTTCTGGGTCAAAGGGTAAATGACACTATAATTTCCTTAGATATTTCTGGATATTTACCGCCTTCCAAAGACCATTTTATTTTGTGTGTGATGGTATCACAGATATGGTAATTTTTAAAATTGGGTTAATTTTTTATTGGATATATGAAAAATAATATTTTAGAATAAAGGGTGTTCCACTTAATATAAGTAAATTTGATATATTTTCATAACTTAGTCCAATGAACTATCTATTTATATTCTATGCCTAGTTTTCCAATGAGACTAGCCCAGGTCTTTGGCTTGAACCTGTCATTAGAGAAAGTTTGAGGAAGATGACATTTTGAAGGTGAGGGAAGTCCAAATTAAGAGTTTGATTTTTGACATGTCAAATTTGAATTATCTGTGAGACATTCAAAGTAGATGTAAATTAGGCAGTTGTGTGTTCCAGTTTGGGAGAGAATTGGGTGTTCTCTCAAGGGAGAGAAGTGGGTTGCTAATATAAGTTGGGTAGTCATTAGCATATAGATAGTAATTAGAGTTCTGAGAATAAAAGAAATTACCTAGGGAAAAAGAAAGGTAAGAGAAAAGGGAAAAAAATACTAGGACTATTTCCTAAGAGAAGCAGAGCAGAGCTTCATTGACTCCTTCAGGCACTGGATTAGCCATACTGAGCCTAGACCAGCAGGATCCCCTGGACCTGTGACCTCTGAGGAAGAAACCATCTTAAAGAGTCCATCAATGGGATTTAGACCAGAGTGTGGTTTGAGGGCCCCTTCTACAGTCTGTAGCACTAAAGAACATGGTGAAATCACATACAACTTGTTAAATCTTCAAAAGCTAAATGCAGTTAAAGAAATGCTTGACCAACCAGATATCTATCTTGACAGTTTTCTGCAGTTTGTAACATGACTCATTTTGGGCAAGATGTCCTAGAATAGTTCATGGTCCAGGTGCCCAAAAGCAGGTTCACTCATTACAACATAATTAGTAATATTTCTCTCTCTCTCTCTCTCTCTCTCTCTCTCTCTCTCTCTCCATATCCTATATAATAAAATCCTAATATGCTAAGTGTCTGGCCGTCTGTTCAATCAATCAATCAAAGTGTAATATGCTAATGAATGCTAAGGCGGCTCAACTGCTCACTATGATGTGTACTGACCACCAGGGGGCAGACGCTACAACAGATAGGTTAGCTTGCTGATGGGGTCTGGCCTAACTGGACTGAACGAGACAGGCCAGACATGCCCTGGAGCCCTCCTATGGTCCCTCCCTGCTGGCCAACCTCCCATGTCCCTCCCCGGCCCCAATCATGCACCAATGGGGTTCCTTAGCCTGGCCTGAACCCTCTTGCAATCTGGGACTCCTCAAAGGATGTCGAAGAGTCAGTTTTGGCCCAATCCTGCAGGCCAGGCCAAGGACCCCACTGGTGCATGAATTTGTGCACTGGGCCTCTAGTATATGTATGTTCTACATAGTCTATATATTCAAAATATACCTATATGTCTATATATCTATCTCTATCTATTATCTCTATATTAATCTAATATATAGATATAGATAGATTATTAGATAAATATAGATAGATGATAGATAGATAGATGATAGATAGATAGATAGATAGATATTAAATTATATATATGCAGGGGTGGACAAAAAGTAGCTTTTGTCCTGTGCACCAGAAGGCTCCCGGTCAAGCGCAGGTGCCCAGGTTGCAGGCTCAATCCCCAGTCAGGAGCATGCAGAAGGCAACTGATCGATGTGTTCTCACATTGATGTTTGTCTCTCTCTCTTCCTCTCCCTTCCTATCTCTCTAAAATAATCAATAAATTATAAAATGTAGGTTTATAGTGTGAGTACACAAAACACAAAGTTTATTCTTATATTGTTCTATATTTATTAATTATTATATTATTGTATTATTGTATTATTATTATTAACCTTCTTTTGCCCATACCTGCATATCTATCTATTTTATGTAGTTATGCAAGCCCTTAACAAACTGGCACTAGCACAGATAACAGTTATAAACTGAAAAAAAGATAATCAAAAATAAATACTGGAAGGCTTTGGATAGTACACAAAACCAGTCAAATTCTAGAGGAGAGTTGAAGCTTGGAAGAAAACAACACAGGGAATACAAGGTGTTACTTTTCTGAGCTATTTTCCCCCTAATTTTACCCTTAGGGAAGGAAGTCATGGTGCCTCAGATGTGGTTGTAGGGGAGGAACAAACAATTCTCTATTCCTAAGGTTCTTTTGGCTGTTCTAATAATCAGGTATAAGACAGATTGGCAAGAGGAAATAACCAAATTTAATACACACATTTGTGTGTGAACCCTGCATATATGAGAGAGTCACAGAACCCCACACACAGGGGAGGTTCAGAGATAGATAGGGGGATTGGGATATATAATACATCCTGAGCTAGGGTAGAGGTCACAAACCTTGAAGGCTTCAAAGGCTCATTGCAGGGTGATAAGAACAGATGTCTAGTAAGTAAAAATTTACCCTGCCATGTATGTGGTTCACAAAAAGATTATTACTGATAATTTTTTATTATAGGCAAGGCCCCTAATTCAAGTTCTTCTAGGTAGTTAAAGGAAGGGGAAGAAGCTTCTCTTGAGCCTAAAGCAAAAATTGCCTTTAGATTAAAATACTATATAATAAAAGGCTAATATGCAAATAGACCGAACGGTGGAACAACTGAACAACCGGTTGCTATGATGTGTGTTGACCTCCAGGGGCATGTGCAGAACATGGCAGTCATTGGCAGCAGGTGGCAGAGTGTGGGACATGGCAGGCGGGGGCAGCATCAGGATGGTGAAACAGGTGAGCAGGAGTGCCAGACCAAGGTAGGGCACTGGTTGCTGTCATTGGGGTGAGCCTCTGGTGGTTACTGAAAATTCTTTGCTCCCACTGCCAGTGCTGAAGCCACCGCTCACACCCACTGCTGGTGCTGGAGCTGCCGTTCGCACTTGCTGTCAGCACTTGGCACTGGTCCTGATCGCTCAGTGATGTCATCAAGTGGCAGCTGCTGCCCCAATCACCCCTCAGGAGCAGGGGAAGGTGGAGAAGCCCTCAGGGGCGATCGGGATAGCAGCTGCCGCTCACACCAGCTGATGGCACCAGCCCCGCTTGCACCCACTGCTGGCACCGGCCCCGATTGCTCTGTGACATCAGCTGGTGTGAGCAATGGCAGCAAGAGCAGGGCTACCAGCAGACAGGGGACCGGGGGCAGTGATGGGAGAGGCTGGGAGGAGGCTCAGGGATGGCTGAGACACACCCCTGTGCCCACTGCAGCCTCGAGCCCACAGTGCCTTTCAAGGTGCACGAATTTGTGCACTGGACCCCTAGTAATCTACATAAGAGACACATCTTGGGGTGGCTTGTTCTGAACCCCCATATGGTTAAAACTGATAAGCCAGTCTTTCCACTTTGAAAAAGAAAAGGATTTAGGACAACCACATCTATTGGAAAGTGAGAGGAAAACAAATATACAAAGAGGAGGTGCCCCAATTTTGGGGTATAAATTCTTACCAGCATTTTGGCTAAATCCTGAACCACATAAACTTGAGGCAGATTGAGCAAAGCTGTGGGCTAGGGATAGGAAGGACTGCACTGTGATTTAAGCTGCCACCCAAAGGTCAAAATTTATAGTTTGAATCCAATCAAATTAAATTTCCTGCTTTAAAAAAAAACAACATTCTTCAGAGCAATATAACAGGATCCAGAATATCCCCAACATGGCATTCAAAATGTTTAGCATTCAATACAAAATTACTTGATAGATGAACAACCAGAAAAATGTATCCCATTCTCAAAATATAAGATAATTCATAGAGACAACCCCAAGCTGATACAGATGTTGAAATTATCAGATAAGGACCTTAAAATATCTATATCCTATCTAATAAAGAGGGAATATGCTAATTGACTGCCACACCCTCAAATATGGCGGCGCCCACAGCCAATAAAGAGGGAATATGCTAATTGACTGCCATGCCCTCAGAGATGGCAGAGCCCACAGCCACAAGATGGCAGTGCCCAGTTCCCTCAGCCCTCCTGGGGTGGTAGGCATGTGGCAGGGGCAGGCCCAGCCACTCCGCATGCCTGCCTCCGGAGTCCCCCAGTTTCCTCAGCCCCCTAGTCACCCAGGGCTGCCTGAGGCTCAGGTAACCAGGGAAGGCCAAGGCTTGTGCTGCCAGCAGTGGCAGCAGCAGAGGTGTGATGGGGGCATTGTCTTCCCCTGATTGCCAGGTCGTCTCCCGCCCCTGAGGGCTCCTGGACTGTGAGAGGGGGCAGGCCGGGCTGAGGGACCCCCCTCCAGCACATGAATTTTCATGCACCAGGCCTCTAGTATATATATATATATATATAAAAGCCTAAGCGACCATTAGGACTGAACAACCGGAATGACTGGAATGACCAGTCGACCAGTCGCTATGACCTGCACTGACGACCAGGGTGCAGACGCTCAATGCAGGAGCTGCCTCTTGGTGGTCAGTGCACTCCCACAGCCAACCTTCTGTGGCTGGCCAATCTCTGCAGCCCTTCCCCCCAGTTGGAACCTCCTTGTGGCCTCCCATCCCCAGCTGGCTAGCCAGCCCTGATCAGCCCTGATCTGCCCCCATTGCCAGCCAGGCTGAGGGACCCCACCCATATATGAATTCGTGCACCAGGCCTTTAGTCAGTATAACTATGCTCAATTAGATTGAAAAATATACTCATAATGAATTAAAAGAAATAGTCTCACCTGAGAACTAGACAATATAATAAAAGTATCAAGTAGAAATTTTAGAATAAAAATTACAATATCAATCAAATTTATAACAAAACACATTTTAAACTGTTTCACAGGGAAAAATTAACAAGAAAATGAAAAAAAATCACAAAACCAAGTAATAATATGAATTACATAACTACTTTAAAATCTGAATTTTATTCTGACACCAAAGGCTTTGCATCTAGCATATCAAAGAATATAATTCATTAAATAGAGCAATGCAATAAAGTTAATATTATATATATTCAGGAAATGAGCTTGAATCAAGTTAAAGATATATGCCAAAGTTTTAGCAACCATTTTCATTATGTGTTGAAGTTGAATGTGATTTTTCTTTTTTTCTTTTTAGTTATCTATATTTTTCTCTTTTTCTAATTGAAAGAAACCAGACTATGTCACCCCAAAATATGCTTCTTTGGCATAAAGATTACTTTGAGCTGAAGGCAATTAAGAAACAGCAAACTCAGAAAAAGTTCTCCCTTTCATACCTAAAGGTAGAGTATAAATTCTCCTTTAACTGGAGTCAGATACTCTTCAGCCCAAAAATGGGACCACATGAATCTGCAAACAAACCTTACTCCATTAGTTTCCTCCTATCTGCTTACCTTCCTACAGTTTGTGGCTCTTGGAAGCTTAAAACTGCATTCCTCCATCCTGTTGTCCTAAATAATAAAAGACCAATATGTAAATTGACCAAACAGTGGAATGACCAGTTGCTATGACACACACTGACTACCAGGGGACAGATGCTCAATATAGGAGCTGCCCCCTGGTGCTCAGTGTGCTCCCACAGGGGGAGCACCACTCAGCCAGAAGCTGGGTTCACAGCTGGCAAGTGCAACAGCAGTGGTGGGAGTCTCTCCTGCCACCGCAGCAGCACTAAGGATGTCCAACTGCTGGCTTAGGGGGAGCGGGCCTGATCTGTCATTTGGACATCCCCAGAGGGCTCGCAGACTGTGAGAGGGTGCAGGCCGGGTTGAGGGACCCCCTCTCCCCAAGTGCACAAATTTTGTGCACTGGGCCTCTAGTATCATTATAAAAGTCTTGTCCTTTGTTGAAGATACTGTACAAACTGGGATTCTAAGCTGCCATTTGAGTTACTTTGGGTTTAGGTTTCTCCCGCATGATGTGCACTACACACATTAATACATGGTTTTCTTTTTTCTTTTTTTTTTTTTAAGCTGTCTGTGTTTTTTTTTTTGTGTGTGTGTGTTTTTAAAATATATTTTATTGATTTTTTACAGAGAAGAAAGGAGAGGGATAGAGAGTTAGAAACATTGATCAGCTGCCTTCTGCACACCTCCTACTGTGCATGTGCCCAAAACCAAGGTACATGCCCTTGACCGGAATCGAACCTGGGACCTTTCAGTCTGCAGGCCGACACTCTATCCACTGAGCCAAACCAGTTAGGGTGGTTTTCTTTTTGTTAATGTATTTTTGTATGAGAGTCTCAACAGAAAACCTAAGATGGATTGAGATAAAGTTTTGCTTCCTCTCTGTAGTAATAAAAAAATATTACACATACAAAGTTGTTATTTTATTTGTTTAAGCTAGCTGAAAGAATTGCAAGTGATGTCCACTCTGTAAATTTGCTCATTTTTGAAATTAAAAATTATATAAACAGTTTCAAAGTTGATAAATTAGATTTTATTGACATAATTGGTATGTCATCATTTTAGGTTTGCTATTGTAATTTTTAAAATAGTGTTTTTTGTTAAATAAAGTTCTTATTCTTAACTTGATTCAGTAGAAAGAGCTTGCTATTTTTATTTTGTTTTCCATTATTGACTATGACTTTGGATCCATTTGTCTTTAAGTGCAAAAAAAAATTCTTACAGAATTACCTAAAGTGCAGTTTTAATTAATTCGATTGCATCAGCCACCTCTTGACCAAATCACCTTACTCTACTGGGAGGTGCTATTACAGAAATATAAATAATTTTCCAAATTAAGAAGATCATAAAGTGATTTGCTGGGGGCAAAGCAAAGAGCATGCTGGGGTTTGAAGGGTAGGAAGAGCCTGACCCTAAGTGCTTACAAAACATAACAGGGGTCAAAATGTACTCCCTTATGCCTGACTGCTGTTCTTTCTTAAAACTAACTTTTCTAAGCCTTAGGCATCTCATTATAATGCTTACAGTACATACAGTTCTCTAATTGTCTATCTTTTGATATATCTCATCATCACACTTCATTTACATATCTAACCATATCCCCATAAATTATGTACATCTCATCATGTTCTAGTTCAGCTTGACCTTAACACCTCTGTACTTTATTTGACTTACGTCGTCCTGTTAATAGTTCTTTTACACCTGTGTCATTTATTAAAATAAATTATAAAATGAGCATTTCTATAAAATGAATTTTCATTCTACAGGTTTGCCTTTTCAAATTTAAAAATGAAGAGCCTGTTTGTTTTCACCTAAGTATTTGTCTATAATTTGTGTAAACTGCCACCATGTGATGTTTCACCAGGTAGTATGCCAGTAAGTTTAGCTGAGCCATACTATGATGCTTTTGATAAAATGTATTGATTTCCCACTTAGTGAAGTGAATATGAAAGATCTATGCTGATGTTAGTCCATTAAATAGCTAAGTATTAAAATATGTGCATAAACCACAAGATGGCTTACAGTTGTTGAAGAGTGGGTAATGTATAAATACTTAAATGTATAATTGCAGGGCTATGGAGGCCATGCACTAACAAAGGCATTTTATATATTACAAGAGGCCCAGTGCATGAAATTCATGCACTGGTAGGGTCCATAGTGGCTGCCGGGGCCTCCCGCCCTTCCCCTGGCCAGCTCCATCCCCTGGTCGAACTCCCGGCTGAACTCCTGGTTGAGGGGACAATTTGTATACTACACTTTTATTATATAGGATATTATCCTATAAAATCCAGCATACTGTATTTACAACCAACTTTTCAAAATGCCACACACATCCCTTCTTTTGCTACAAAATTAAAACACACAGACTTTAAATTTAATTAAAAGGGATAAATTATGAGATTTAAAAGGGATATAAAATTATTTATGTTATTTTATTTCTTTTTGAAAAATATGTCTCTACTGATTTTAGAGAGAGAGTAAGGAATAGAAAGATAGAAACATCAATGAGAGAGAAACATCAATTAGCTGCCACCAGAATGCTTCCGACTGGGAATTGAGCCCATAACCCCGGCATGTGCCCTGACTGGGAAATGAACCAGGGACCTCTTGGTTCATGGGTCAATGCTCAACCACTGAGCTACTCCAGCAGAACATCCTTTTATTTTAATAATGTGACTTTACAGTTTAAAATATATCAATTATATCAATAGGTAGTCACTTTATTTCACATTAAAACTCAATTATTAACATTGTATAAGGATTCCCTAAGGCTTTCTTTGAGAGATTATGAATGTCTCCTTTGAGGAAATTGTTCATATAACTCAGACTTAGGAGTAGTTAATGATTGCATTCATATATTATCTCCTGAATGGAAGTTTCATTCAAATGTACTTACTAGATCTCTCATTAATCCCTGATCTGGTGAGGTACTATTGCTGTAGCCCCATCTTTAGCCCAGCCCAGGAAACATGTATTGTGTGTACAGAAAGTCAATAGGAGAAATTTCTACTTAACCAAGGTATCAGCACAATCCTGATGATCCTATTTAGATAGCCCATTTAGATGTGAAAACCCCCAAAATCTCTGAATATTTAAGGATATTTGTCTGTCTGATTTAAAAGTAAAAACTCCAAGAATCTCTAAATATCTTTGAATATCCAAAGATTCTGGGGTTTTCACAACCAAATTTACCACTGTACACCCACAGATCAATGACTAGAGGGATGTTTTAGCTAATTATCAGAATACATGAATGACTATGAACTCTCACAGCTTAGTTATACAGACTATACTTGATAGGATATTTGTTCATGTGTACCTCTTTTTTTTTTATGCCTTCCATAGTCAATACAACTTTTTTATCTACTTGATCAGGGATGAATTTAAAGTAAAAAGAAAAAAACAAAAACAAAAACAAACTGAAACCCGGCATCCAGATGCCTCATTTCTCAACCACTGGGATTATTCATTATTTTCCCAAACCATTAACCCTCAGTCAGTCTCTCAGAAGTCAGAACAAGTTATGTCAATGGAAACTGACTTCACCCTCCATTCATAAAACCAGTGTTCCATCTTCATGACCTTAAATGAGGTGATTGAGGGCAACCATAAAGTGCTTTGGATTCATACTGATAGTCAGTGCTGGTGCTTTCTTCACTGGGAAAGGACTAAGCCTGGTGAAGTTTCCCATTTCATAACATGCCTATGCTCATGAAGATCTCAGGTCTAGGAGGTTAAAGAACTTTGGTGTTATCCATATCTTTTCTAGCTCTTCAAACTTAATTGACAAGCCCAAACATCAAGGTTCATGGAATTGTTAAGAACAATTGAAGTTCTTAGATATTCTGAAGGTGTCCTATTTGTTTGATTTAGTCAATATTGTGGCTTTGCACTCCAGGTTCTTATATCTGTATAAAGCACTTTGTATTTTCTTACAATTTCACTGGGATTTTTGTTGTTGTTGTTCATGAATATTATGTGTTCATTCTCTGCCCAGCTTGACTCTTGATATCATGCACTCTCTTGCTGCCAACAGCACCTGTACTTGTAGGTAGAACATACCTTCTGCACTGGCTTCGTTTATAGTACTAGGCTGACCTCACTCACCTTATTTCCAAACTCTCACCAGGGAACAGAAAAATGAAATAATTATGGCTGAGCTGTTGAAGCCATTTGGCGATCAGTAGGTAGTTTCAACTATGTGCTAACTTCTTTCTTGGATTATAGAGAAACCTAAATATCATAGTTTGAACACATTTTGGTATTGCTGGAAAAAGAAATGTCACCTTAAGAATCTTTTTTTTTCTCTTAGTTGCTATTTTCTATCCAATATGTTTCTCCACTCCCTCCACTAACTGCCTTTCTCTATTGCTATCCTTTGCAAGCATACAGCATTTTCTCCATGAACTAAGAGACTCAGCCTTTCTCAGAGGCCTTCACGACTGAACCAGTTCTCAGGGTGCCCATTATCTTTCCTCTGGTCAAATTGTTAGTTTGCTGAGTCATATCAGTTTATGGTCAAGTTACATATTTATAAAGCCAAACATGATCATGATTTATAACATGTTTAGGTTTTTAAGTTCTAGACAATATCAATAAAGTCTGTAAAATATTAGGAAAACATGTACTTATAGAACAAACACTGTTATTATTCAAATGTAAAATATATTTTATTGTATTTATTTATCATTTTTAAAATTTTATTTATTTTTAGAGAGAGAGAGGATGGGTGAGAGAGAGAGAAAGATCAATGTGAGAGAAACGTTGAGCCCTAAACCAGGGCATGTGCCCTGACCAGGAATCAAACCAGCAACCTTTCAACTTTTAGGTGCATGGGATGACACCCTACCAAGTGAGAGCCAGACAGGTCATGGAAAATGTAAAATATATTTTTTGAAAAAAAAATCTGCATAAGACAATATTTTATTTTAGGTATAATAAGAAAATTTTAAATATGCTAGAGAAATATCATATTAACATTAAACTAACAATAAAAGAGTAAAACAGCATTGTATTATACTAAAAATATTTTATAAATAGAGAAAACTATTCAAATTACCACAAAATAGAGGTCTTTTTTCATATATATTAAATTCAATGTTGCTAATATACAATGTTTCTAAATATCTTATCATATTTTCCACTGGTAGACAAATTCTTATAACTTGCTAGAGGCCTGGTGCAGGAATTCATGCACTGGTGGGGTCCAGTCGGCAGCCCCGATGGGGCCAATAAGGGGCAGGGCCAGCCAGGGCAAGGGGCCACAGTTGTTCCGGTTGTTCCAGTCATTCTGCCATTCAATCGCTGGGCTTTTATTATATAGGATTAGTCAGCTCAGACAGCCATAACAAAATATCATAAATTTGTGTGGCTTAAACAACAGAAATGTATTTTTCTCACAGTTATGGAGGCTGGAATTTGGGGCCAGGGTACCAGCATAGCATTGTCCCATATACCAAAAAGTGGTGGAATGAGTGCCAGTCAGGGCATATGCCCAGGTTGCAGATTCATTACCCAGTCCAGTGAGTGCAGGAAACAATGGAACAATGTTTCTCTCTCTCTCCCTTCTTCTCTCTGAGATCAATTAAAATGAATGATAAATAAATAATGTTCTCTAAGTATGGTTTTAACAGGAAAGACATTAGTGATCTACGAATTGAAAAACTCGTTATAACACATATATATAGCATGACCCTATTAAAAAATATTTATTGATTTCAGAGGAAGGGAGAGGGAGAGATAGATAGAAACATCAATGATGAGAATCATTAATCAGCTGCGTCCTGCACCCCCCTATTGAGGATCAAGCCCAAAACCTGACCGGGAATCATATCATGACCTCCTGGTTCATAGATCAATGCTCAACCACTGAGCCCCACCAGCCGGGCCCCATTTTTATCAATACTAGGCACATTGAAACCGGTTTGGCTCAGTGGATAGAGCGTCGGCCTGCGGACTGAAGGGTCCTGGGTTCGATTCCGGTCAAGGGCATGTACCTTGGTTGCGGGCACATCCCCAGTGGGAGGTGTGCAGGAGGCAGCTGATGGATGTTTCTCTCTCATCAATGTTTCTAGCTCTCTATCCCTCTCCCTTCCTCTCTGTAAAAAACCAATAAAATATATTTAAAAAAAATACTAGGCACATGAGGTACATTGGCAAGATCTCACTCTTAGACAAATGTCTGAAATTGTCCAGACTCCTTTAAGGCTAGGTTTCTGGATATGAATTTGTTTCTGCCGATTGGATGCACTTGCACAATATGTCAAAGGCAGAAGTGGGGCAGAGGCATCTTTCCCGCAGTTTGGGCTGTTCGCTGCTGGTGATCATGTTTGCAGAGCTGTGGAGGTTTTCTGCAGCGGAATCCAGGCTGTGCACAGGCAGTTGTGGCAGTGGCAGTGTCCAGTGACCTGTTTTGTGGGAGCTGAAAGGCACTTATGTGGGCAGCAGTTTCCTGATCCCCAGGTCACAGCTGTGCCAGAGTGTCCTAGAATTCAGTTGTGGCTGAGGGGGCAGTTCCTCCCGCTGGCCAGGGAGTCTTTCCTGGGGGCCCAGCCTAATACCCACTCCTTCAGCTTTCCGATGATTTCCCGAGCACCAATTCACTGTGCTAAATTCTTTCCTGCCTAAAATAGCAAAGATCTAAAAACATTTGGATCCTCTACTTTCAACGAAAACAATGCTGCACAGGGTCAGGTATGAGAAGTGGGTGAGGTGTTGCGGAAGGCTCTTTCTTTGAGTCTCAGCTTCCTCTTCTGTAGAACTGAGACCAAAGAGTATCTGTTCATAGTTTCTGAAGACTGTGGCAGCTGTGTTTCCCGAAGATGGCCACAACATTTCCTATCCCTCCTGTGGCCTTGCCACTTTCTGCCATGTCCTCTCTCTTGAAGCAGGCTGACCTCTAATGTGCTGGTACTCAGTACACTGGTTTCCCACAGAATTCCAAGGCCAAGGCCAAAAAGGCATAGGGATGCAGCCCCGCCCACTATGCCAGGGTTTCCAGCTCTCGCCCCGCCCATGCCGCTCACTGGGGGCTCTGGCTGGTGAGGGGCCTTGCCCTCCTGGCTTGCTTCCCCTCCAGTGGGTGGCCCAGTGCCTCGCTGCACACCATGGCCCATTGTCGTGTTTGGAAAACCTGAATGTGGGGCAAGGAGGATGCCCACTTCCCCTCCTGGCCCTGCTGAACATATAATTTGGTTAAGACTTATATTGAGAAAGAAATTGCAGTTATAATTCAATACCCTATTGATGGTCTAAACAAAATTATTTTACTTATAGCTTACATATACTTTATTACTAATATTTATGCTAAAAGAATAAGTAACATCTTCTTTGATTTATAAATTCTACTTAGTATATACATTACTACTTTAGGCATTCTTTATCCCAATTTCTTAAATATTATAAAAATGGTGCTTTAATGTATCTCCATATTACCAGTAACCTTTAATAGTAGAAAAGAAGACAACAGTGGGCCTTAAAATATATTTTACCTAAGGCTAGACTAATTTAAAGTATAAAATCCATTCTTATTTTTTATAATTTCTCACAAGTAAACTTGAGAATAAAACAACTGTTAACAAGGATATATTTGTTTATACAACAGAGGAGGGAAAAAATCTGCTGAGATATTTTGTTTATTTTTCAATGTGTAAAGTGCCACTGTCATGGTATTTGATGGACTTGAAGCAAGTAATCTTTTTAAAGGGCACATTTTAATGCTTTCTAAACATAAAAATAAATTTTGGAAGGAATTACCTTTTTTACAAATAACATATATATACATCTATATAACATCTATATAAGATATAGAGTAACTTACCGAAATAACATCTATATAAGATATAGAGTAACTTACCAAAATATTCAAATTTATTCTTTTTAGATAGAAATGGATAATTTTCTAAGCTTCACTGATGAGAAGTGATTAATCCTAGCAATCATAATACATGTATTTGCGTAATGTAATGAAAGATAAATTTTGCCATCACTCTCTTCCTGCCCCTGAAAGAATGCCTGGTCTGCTTAGAGCAATATTTCAAAACTAATTAGTCTCCTTTTTTACAAGATACATATGCATTTATTCTGAATAAAAGCTTCAAATGAGATTTTTAAAGGAATTACTTAGAATTCTTCTTGTACTTTCTATACCCTGGCAACCTTGATGACATGCACAAATTAATCTCCAGCCATAATGGAGAATAAGGATGATGCCAATATTATTATTTTTTACTACATTTAACATTAAATTTAATATTGTATTCTCAGTGTATAACCCTGTATCTTTTCATATTGTCTAAATTGAACTTCAATATATAGTAATTAAAATCGATCATTATGAGCTTAAGCTTTTATTCATACCAATGTACATAGATTGATAATTAATACAAAATGTTAGTTCAGGTGATTTCTCAGTTCCTGAAAAGGCTAGTCATTAAATAAATTGCATTATGCTATGTAGGGATCATATTCATGAGCCTGAAAAAATTAACTGCTCTAGTGAAATTTGGTGGATATGGTGTAGTCCCTTAGTTATGAAGAAAAAAAAAAATGGTAAAGGATGCTTTGAAGCTAGTAGAAATTATTAGTGTTGAGAATACATTTGTTAAAAATAGACAACGTTCCATCTCTTTTTGAGTGTAAAGTTAAATTTATACAAAGACACTTTAAATTCATGGATCTTTAAGTTAGGATTAAACATATTGTTTGGCTGGAAACAATTTAGCAATTGAGATAGTACTTTAATCACAAAAGTCACTGATCTAGGGAAATATGTATATTCCACATACATGCTATAATAGATACTAAATATATAGCAAATGGAAATGAGAGAGAGAGAGAGAGAGAGAGAGAGAGAGAGAGAGAGAGAGAGGGAAGATTCACTCAACTAAATTAAAGTAGCCAGTGTCCATTAGGTTTGGATGATCAGAATTCAGTCTTGCATAAACAAAACACACATTCTACTTTTTCTTTCTTCTTTTTAAAAAATATACTTAGTAATTTTAAAATTCTTAATTTAAATTTTTCTGTGTAGAGTTTAATTAATAGTAATTAACATTTACCATTGTATATAATGCTTCAAAAAGCACTAAATAAGTTCCATCTTTCACTACTCCTTCATAATATCTAAAGTGCCCTGGCGATTGTATAGTATTCTGATTCTCTTCATCTTATTTTTACATATTTAGTGATTCTACTGGTTGACTTATTTTGTTACTTTTTATTTATTTATTTTATTTTTAAAATCTTTATTGTTGAAAGTATTACATATTTTTTATTTTGATGATACTTTTAAATTCAAAGAAAAGTTACAAAATTATTACAAGGATTAGATTTGCCAATTCTTTATGTTTTGCCTCAATTATATCTATTAATCAATCTATATCTATATGTACATTATCTATCTATATAAGCATATATATCATTAACATATATACTCATCCTTAAATTATTTAGAAAAAGTTATATTTCTTGCAATAAATATACTTCATATATTTATATTTGCAAATATCTTTTAATTAGACTGACATAAAAAAGATTCAAACTACCAGTAGCGACAATGAAATAGGGGATATTCCAAGATGGGTGTGGAATAGATGGAAGCTGTACTCACCTCTTCCCAGTGCTAAACCAGATTTACAGCTAAATTGGTACAATAAACCTGAATAGCCAACTGAAAGGCAGCTGAACAGGAGTATTATAGCAAAGGATTTACAGAAGAAGCCATATAGAGACTGATAAGAAGAGCAGAGATGCCAAGAGGGCTGCCCCCTGTACCCACGTGAGAAGCGTGAGAAGCTAGAGGGATATCTCAGCTACAAGTCTTCTCTGAGGAGCATGGGGTCTCCACGCCACACTGGGATCCCCAACCCATGGTACCAGAGCCAGGAAGAGGAGCTTGCATAGCATCTAGAAATGAAAACCAGTGAAGACTTTGCCTGGAAGAAGAGGAAGTCTGATAGAAACCCAGGTGCTCTCTTAAAGGGCCAATGCACACTTGCTCTCAGACATTCACTGGGACTCTAGTAGAGGGTAGGAGACTCAGGGCATACAGGACATAAAGAGATCTGGGTGGTGTGGCCCCAAGGAGAGATCTGGAGGGTCAACCACTGAGGTCCCTGCCCTGAGTCCTTATTTTACACCTCCCACAGGCACCATCTTGCCAGGGTTGAGCACTCCCATTGTTACAGCACCAGCCTACTAGCCTGGGGAGCGCTCTAAAACCATACCCTCAGCTACTGGTGACACCCCCCCCGCCCCCACCAAGCTCTAGTCCTGCAGAAAGGTCTATTTGCTGCACCCAGCATGAACTTTGATGTACTGTTTTTCTGGAGAGGCTCGAGGAAGACATTCAGAGTCATTGAGCTCTGTGGATTTGAAATGGGGACCGGACTTGCCACCCTCCTGCAGGCTCATGGGGCACCCCCCTCCAACAGAAGACTGTTTTGATCTGTCCTCCTAAATCCCAGTGGCCCTGCCCTGCTGAGCTCAATTCCCCTGAAGGAAGGGAGTTCTGCTCAGAACTGGGACCTTCAGAGCAAGTCTCCCTCAGAGGCTCTTGTCCAGAACTCATAAGGACACTGGGTTGTGCATTGGTCCCGCCCTGCTGAACTCAGCCCCCCAGAAGGTAAGAGGGCTGTGCATAGCTGGGACCTTTGGAGTGCTTCTCACTGGGAGCCTCTTGTCAGGGGCTCAGATGGGTGGTGAATTGTCGGGCAGTGATGCTGGTGGACCATCCTTTTCCCTACCCTAAGAGCACAATCAGCATCACTCCTCCCAACAGGAGACTCACTTGACCTGTGTGACTTTCGGTGGCCCTCCTCTGCTGAGCTTGCTCTTGCAAAGGGGCCAGATGGCTGCACCCAACCTGAGCCTTCAGTGAGCATCTGTGGGGCATCTAGGGTCAGAGAGTGAGGCAGACAGATTGGTATGTCTCTAGGGTAGGGACCACTTTTCCCTCATTGAGTGCCCAATCACATTGCCCCCAAGCAGGAGACTCACTAGCCCAGGACTCCCGACTCTGGTCACCCTACAATATTTTATCCAACTCAAACCTTATAAAAGACACTGTGATTTATGGCCAGCCTGGTCCCACTCTACAGTGTGTCTAGAGAAGGCTCTGGAGAAAGACCAACTAACCTCAGGGGGTGGCAGAGTAGCTGACAGGTGAAGGCCTTGGACCTTTTATTGGTCAAACCCAGCTCAGAGCTAGAGAAAGCTGACCTTTGTATACAGCTTGGCCCTTCCCACACACAGCCAGGTCCAGTAGACCCAGCCACAAACAGTGAATGGCGAGGTAAGACTGATAGCTGTCAGAGAGAAGGGAGTTTGGGAGTCTGGGTGAAAAAAAGTGAAGGGATTAAGAAAAAAACAAACCCATAGACAGACAATAGTATAGTGATTGCCAGAGGTAAAGGGGTGGAGGGTGGGGGGAGCTAGAAAAGGGTAAATGGTGGAAAAATTCAGTCAAGGAAGAAACTTGACTTTGGATGGTGAACACACAATACAATATACAGATAATGTATTATAGAATTCTACACCTGAAACCTATGTAACTTTATTAGCCAATGTCACCCCAATAAATTCAATAATATTTTTAAATTATTTTATTGATTTCAGACAGGAAGGGAGAGGGAGAGAGATATAGAAATATCAATAATTAGAGAGAATCATTGATTGGCTGCCTGCTGCACACCCCTAATGAAGATCAAGCCTACAACTCAGGCATGTGTCCTTGACTGGAATTGAACCCAGGACCCTTGAGTCTGCAGGCCAACACTCTATCCACTGAGCCAAACCAGCTAGGGCTCAGTAATTTTTTTAAAGGCATTGATACTTCATTAAAAAAATAAAGCTAAGGAAATTCTTAGATGGTATAAAAATATATATAGTTTATGCAAACCAAAATTTTGCCATTTTCTTCAAATATGAAATATATAGAATGTTCATACTTTAACACTGTAAATCTGTGTGACACCAGTGTTTTTCATTACTGCGTGTGCTCCTCTTTACCTGCTATCTGTGTACAACCTATTGGGAGAATCTTATTCTGACACTGTGATTTAATAGTCAAGATTCAATTCAACAAAGATGGTGAGATTCTGACTACCTGAAAGCAGTTTTGCTGATGAGAAAAAGAGAGCCTTGTATACCTTCTCGGGATTTATGGGCTATCTTACACATAGTAGGGATAGGTGGCTGGAGCAGAAAAGAAAAATCTCTACTGTCCTTTTGTTATTCTCTACTAGGTACAAGTGGAAATTCTTTCTTTTAATGGTTTTTAGGGTTATTCTAATTATTAACCGGGTTTGAGAACTATACACACTCTGCAAAGGACCCATTGCTCTTCCCATGTTGCCAATCTTATAATATATTCACTTATTTATTTTTACTCAAAGCAAAACAAAATTATATAAACAAACATATGTTAATGTGACATTATGTGAAAATATGCTCATAGTTCTCTGGATTCTAAATACAGACAATCCAGCATGAATATTCATGGCACAGTTAACTGAATTGCATATTCTTATTTGCACTGAAAATTGAAGACGATAAATGAAACAGCCTTGCATACCAATTCTTTTGACTATATGCTTTCAACATCTTACTACTTTCCAGCCCTATTTTTCTCCATGTATATTCCCATTTGCATGAGTGAAAATCAGCTACAATATTATAAATACATGTTAAAGATATAATCCATTATTCCACACCATAAGTGAGGAAGACAACAGATCACAAATCAAAAAATGCATCAGTGGATATGAGTACATCTGGGAAATGCACAAAATAAATGTAATTTTCCCAAAACTAAGGTTAGTCAAATGCTTTAATTTTTGGTGCATAATAAAGATGAAGGCCAAGTTTTCAAAGACTAACCAAAAAATATCTTTGCCACTAAGCAGACTAACAGCTAAGTAAAAACTATTTAGTCTTGATATTTTATATGTAATACCAAAGTAGTTGAAACTCAAATGTTATTTTAATAATCTCCATTATAATTCAAGGACTTCAACCTTAAAATTATCTTTTTGAGTCAGAGAAAAATATCTGATTAAACATAATCACCATTAAATAAACTCTTAAATAATTTCCCGCCAATAGTTTGTTATATTAAATTTAAGATTATTCTAATTTATTTTATAGAGGAGTTTTCAAATTGATTACATATCACATTTATTCTTTGAGATTCTAATTGTATATCTTTGAGAATCTTGAACCAAGTCAAATCCTACCTCAACTCATTTAATATGCATTATAACAATAGAAAGGAAGGCCAGATTAACAAATGACAATCTACTGCTGCCACCTATGACAAGTATCAGAGCAAATGTTTTAAACTGTCTTCAAGAATCCTGTAATTAACACTTTACTAGATAGAGCAACATGAATGAAAATAGGCCATACAGTCTTTGAAAGTCATTATAATGTTATATTTTTTAATATCACAACCCACATGATTTCTGAATTTTACGATATCACATTTTTCTTTTAAAATAATTGCTAAGTATTTTTCTAAAATGAAGTAAAGGTAAGTCCAAATGGAAATTCTGTAAAATAAATTAGAGTTTTAAATATGGAACTTTTTAATAATGTCTTTGGAACTGATAATAATGTCTTGGCTCAGGGTTAGGACTAAAATAAGAATCTGTTCTTTCAGCTATGATTTTTGTTTTATTTAGATGTATACAATTTTTACTCAAATAATAAATTAAAATTGCTTGATTTTTCTAATGTTTTCCAGCTTAAAGACTACTAACATTTTCAGTTATGGAAAACACATTAGAGTTTTCTGTTTTTCATCATCAAATTACTTTTGTAATGGAAAATCTTGAAATGCAAAAGCAAAAACAAAATAAAACATCACCAGAGAGATACTATTAAATAGGTAATAATGTAATTTAGACAAGAGTTTGACTCAGGTATAAAGTCTTAAGGATGATGATTATTTCTAGACTATTTTTCCTTATACATTTTATAATCTGGGGTCATATTCAGACATAACTGAATACTTAACTTTGTTATCATTGATGCAAATATTTTAACCATTAGGAAAAAGTTAGCTATAAAATTTTAAAAATTAAGAACAAGAAAAACAATTTTTTTTTTCCCTTTGCTGAACATGTACTTGGAGCCCTCCAAATTCCTAGTTATTCAACCAATTTCAGCAACTAGTGACAGTAGTGACACAGCAGATGATTTTCATTACTGGCTCTTGGGTACAGACCTATAAGATCCTGGATGAAACTTCCTTTTCACCTGTCCAACATTCTGTAACATTCTTACATGTACCCATTACTCTCTATTTGCTCTCCTGCCTTTCTTCCCAGGGCAAGTTATCACCTAGTATGTCCCTGTTCTACACATTTCTTATTTTAAAATTATTCCTCCTCTCTACTTCTCTTTAAAATGAAAATGCTAGTTTTCTAAATAATCCATTCTGTCTTTGGTGGTAATATTATACTTGATCCAAGTATTTTCTATCATTAGATCTCACTGATTCTAAAATGCACTTTTTTTCCATTTACTGGTTTCTGAATTTATGTCTTACTAGAGGCCCAGTATACGAAATTCATGCATGGGGGTGAGGGGGTCCCCTCAGCCCAGCCTGCGCACTCTCCAATCCGGGACCCCTCGGGGGATGTCGGATATCCCTCTCACAATTCAGGACCACTGGCTCCTAACTGCTCACCTGCCTGCCTGCCTGATCGCCCCTAACTGCCCCCACCCCCCGCCGGCCTGGTCTCCCCCAACTGCCCCCACTGTGGGCCTGGTCACCACACACAGCCTGCTGCTCTGTTGTTTGGTTGCCCCTCACTAACCCCCCTGCCAGCCTGGTCACCCCACACAGCCTGTTCAGTCGTCCATTCGGTTGCAATGGTCGCTTAGGCTTTTATATATATATATAGATAGTTAGCTTGTATAATTGATTTGGTAATGTTTTGTTTTGTTTTGTTTTGCTTCTCTAAATGATGTTACTGTATCAATTGTGTTTTTTCCAGTGATGTTAGGAAATAGAGGCAATATAGTATTTGTTCATAGATTTGTGCCTCTAGGAGCATGTTTCCCTAACCATTACATGTATAACACTGGTAGTATATGAGTGATTCCAGGTGAGACATTAATAAATGCCCCACTTTATATTAATAGTTGTGTATTTATTTTAATGTATGATAGGAAAAATAAAATATATACTTGAAATCCATGACTTGACAGACATTATTGCTTAGGATTAAACTAAGTCAAGGAAAATGAAGTGATTTAAATTGGATTCAAAGAAAAATCCAAAGTAAATAAAACTATGGATACCACAGATGGAAAAGGAAAGTCCTTTGTCTCATAAGAACAATGAATGTGTCTTATTGTTCTTTGGGCTTCATAATTAGCGCATGCTTATTGCATTTCTTCAAATACTATTTTGTCTCATTGGAGGAAGATGATATGATTTTAAAAATTTACCCTAAAGGATGAAATGTTCAATTTATGAAAATAGTTCTTCAGAAACAGATGTATTTTAAAAGGGGAGCTTATGATTCTCAGTGGTTTTTATAAGTGAACTAGAGGCCTGGTGCAAGAAATTCGTGCATGGGTGGGGTCCGTTGGCCTGGCCGGCCATCGGAGCCTATTGGGCCATCTCACCCAGTCTCGACTGGGGCTGGGGTGGCCGGGGCCTGCTGGCTGCCAGACAGGGGGAGGGACTGGAGAGAGACTGCAGGAGGTTTGACGGTATGGGGGAGGGACCGGGGAAGGTTAGCTGGTCGTGGGAGGTTGGCTATGGGAGTGCACTGGCCACCAGGGGAAGCTCCTGAATTGATCACCTGCCCCCTGGTGGTCAGTGCCTGTCATAGCGACTGGTTGACTGGTTGTTCTGGTCGTTCAGTTGTAACAGTCGTTTAGGCTTTTATATAGATAAAATAGATTTATGATCTATAAGTATGTGGAAGGTGTTAACTATTTCCACCACTAACAGCTTTACCCTTACATACCTTTGCACATCTGAAGACACAGTCATTCACATGACACCTCTGTAGAATGCCTGCTCACCCTATTAAAGACCCAAGGATTAGACTAAATCGCAAGTTTCCAAATAGTTACATTTCCTAAATACCTTTTCAATGACATTGTATACAAAATGAAATGTAGGTTTAATACTTGGGTTGTTTGTTAGGGTTATGGGTCTGTACTTCCTTCTTTACCTTGGCATTTGCCCTTCCTCATTCTGTACATAGGGTTGAATGCCAAGCATTGAACACTAAGATGTTATAGATTGACAATTTTACCTATCCCTTTGGAAAGGTTGACAAGAGACATATTATTATATTATATTATATTATATTATATTATATTATATTATATTATATTATATTATATTTATTATATTATAGGCCTGGTGCACGAAATTCATGCACTGGGGGTAAGGGAGGGTCCCTCAGCCCAGCCTGTGCCTTCTTGCAGTCTAGGATCCCTCTCACAGTCCAGGACCCCTCGCTCCTTACCATCTACGTGCTTGCTGCTCCCCACCACTTGGCTCGCTGCTCCTTAGTGCTGTCGCAGAGGCTCCTGCCACTGCTGCTGCACTCACCAGCTGTGAGCCCAGCTTCTGGCTGAGCGGCACTTCCCCTGTGGGAGCTCACTGACCACCAGGGGGCAGCTCCTGCATTGAGCATCTACCCCCTGGTGGTCAGTTCATAGTTACCAGTCATTCCACTATTCAGTTGATAACCATATTAGGGTTTTATTATATAGTATAGGATATTGAATGTGAACTGTAAATGAAAAATAAAATTTAAAAAAGAACCAAATAAAATTTTAGATCTGAAAATCTTTTAATATATATATTTTTAATTCTCACCTTAGGATGTTTTTAAAATTGATTTTTAGAGAGAGAAACATCCATGTGACAGAGAAATACTGACAGGCTACCTCTGCACCTGCTGACCCACTGGGATCTAACCTAAACCTAATTATGTGCCCTAACCTAGAATCCAACAGATAATCCTTTGGTGTACAGGTTGAGACTCCAACCAATTGAGCCACCTGGCCAGGGAAGATCTGAAAAAAATTTTTGAGTGTACCTCTAGGCCCTGTTCGGTGTGGATCGGTAGTTATAGTGTTCTCCCACGCACCAAAGGGTCATGGGTTCGATTCCAGGTGAGGGCACATACACAGGTTGTGGGTTCCATCCCTGTCAGATTGCTTGAGCAACTGATCAATGTTTCTCTTTCCTTTCCCTCTCCCTCTCTCTCTAGAATCAGTGAAAAAAAACATATCCTTAGAGGAGGACTTAAAAAGAAAAAAATGCTGGTTTGGTTCAGTGGATAGTGCTTCTGCAGGTGGACTGAAGGGTACTGGGTTGGATTCTGATCAAGGGCACATATCTGGGTTGCAGGTTCAATCCGGGACCCTGGTAGGGGATTCAGCAAGATGCAACCAATTGATGTCTCTCACATTAGTTTCTGTCTTTCTCCCTCCCTTCCACTCTCTCTAAAAAAAATCAATGCAAAAATGTCCTCAGGTGAGGATTAACCAAAACAAACAAACAAACGAACAAACAAACACCCATCCCCAGTGTGATTATTGAAGGATCGTATGAAGTATTTTTTGAATGAACTGGAGGGATGGGACTTCACTTTCTGTTTTAGCAACTCTGCAAGTCAGAGGGTTTATTTTTTATTTTAATTTTTATTGATTGATTATTTTAGAGAGAGGAAGGGAGAGAGGGAAACACCAGTGTGTTGTTCCACTTATTATGCTCTCTTTGGTTGCTTCTTGTCTGTGCCCTGACCAGGGATCCAACCCGCAACCTTGCTGTATCAGGAGGAGGTTCTAACCCACTGCGCTGCGGGCTGCCTGTCAGGGCCCCTCAACAAAACCCCTCTGCGTGCCCTGGCTCCTGCTGTGGGCTGGGGCTCCTCTGCCACAGCAAGGGTTTGGGTTCCATTCTGTCGGGTTACCTACTTAGGTTTCAGGTTTGATCCCCGGTCCGGGCTGACTGCTGCTCAGGAAGTGACTGAGGACCGTTGAGGTCCATGTGCTCTAGTCATTTGGCGGGGAGCTGGGGTTCCATTACTGACATGGCCGACTCTGATCCCCACTACCCCTGCTCCTCCATCAAGGGCAACTTCAACTATGGCAGCTGCATGGCCTCCGCCAGCGTACACAACCACATGGGTAGGTCAACCTTTCCATGGATCGCCCAGCCAAGCTGCTGTGCAGTCACCCTGGGAGGCAGATTTCCTGGTTCCCAGGGAGAGCACCCTCCGCTCTGGACTCCCAGGGAGAGTGGGGTCCCGGAGGGAAATCACTTTGCTCTGCCTACCTTCAGGGCTCCCAAGCTAGAGTGCCTGTCCTGTGCAGGGCTCAGAGGGGAGAGCTATCCCAGGGAGGCCTCCTAGCTGGGTGCTGAGAAAACAAAAATGGAGCCCTTCCTCCTTGAACCCTATCATCTTCAGTGTAGAAAGGGACAGATGAAAACCTCTGCAGCCTTACTGGGGCATGTTGCATGCACA
The DNA here is from genome assembly GCF_963455305.1 of Plecotus auritus. Taxonomy (NCBI): domain Eukaryota; kingdom Metazoa; phylum Chordata; class Mammalia; order Chiroptera; family Vespertilionidae; genus Plecotus; species Plecotus auritus. The sequence goes on along the minus strand of NC_137772.1, from coordinate 138,472,428 downwards.
GCCTGCTGAGTGTTCGTTACATTACGGCATCCCAGACAATTTGCATATTCCTCTATTATTAGTATACTAGGGGCCCGGTGCATGAAATTCGCGCACTGGGGAGGGGTCCCTCAGCCCAGCCTGTCCCCCCTCATATACTAGAAGCCCTCAGGGGATGTCCTACTGATGGCTTAGGCCTGCTTCCCATGGGACCTAAGCCGCAGTCTGGCCTCCGTTTGCAGGAGGCAGCCGGGCTGATCAGGGGAGGGCACCAGCCCCATCACCCCACTGCTGCATCCACTGCCAGTCACCTCAGCTACCAAGGTATTTTCATCAACACATACTCCAGTCCCTTCACCATGAAAAAATGACAACTTTGTTTAAGCATTTTCAAGATGTGTCTTTCATAGGATATGACATTTCTTTCTTTATTTTTCTTTTTATCCTCACCTGAGGATATGTTTCCATTGATTTTTTTTCCCTTCCCTCCAATCCCAGGCTTGGCCTCTTCCCAAGCCTAAAGATGCCACCCCAAGCTTTAGGCTTGGGAAGGGGATCCCCACTAGCCTGCAGGCTCGGCTCCTTCCCAAGCCTAAAGCCTCTGCCCGATGGCTGGCTGGAAGTGACCTGGGTGCTGAGGAGGTTCCTGGGACCCAGGTATGTATGCAAATTAACCGCCATCTTGTTGGGTTAATTTGCATACTCACTCTGATTGGCTGTGGGCATAGCGGAGGTATGGTCAATTTACATGCTTCTCTATTATTAGGTAAGATATTATATTATATTATATTATATTATATTATATTATATTATATTATATTATATTATATTATTATATTATATTATAATATTATATTAATTTTCCAATTCTAGAAATACTCCTTATGTATCTGCAGATTTTCAAGAATAAAGAGACCCAAGCCTAAGAGCTGGGTGTGGAGAAGACTTTTATATGACATCTGTGTGGTGAGAAATTAATCAATACAGTGAAATAAGCACTAAACTCAAAGTCAAGTGTGCTGTGCTCATTTATGTCATCATTGTGGTTTTTTTAAAATATATTTTTATTGATTTCAGAGAGGAAGGGAAAGGGAGAGATAGAAACAACATAAATGATGAGAGAGCATCATGGATTGGTTGCCTCCAGCATGCCCCCCACTGGGGACCAAGCCCGCAACCTGGGCATGTGCCCTGACTGGGAATCAAACTGTGACCTCTTGGTTCATAGGTTGACTCTCAACCACAGAGCCATGCTGGCCATGCCGTGCCATTATTGTTTTATTCTAACTTGTTCATCCTCTCTTTGTACCTCAGTTCTTCTTTACTGTAAAATAGGGACTTGATATAATTTCCAAGTCTCATTCTTTCTTGAAAGTTTCATTTTTTTTTTATTCTATCATGGTTAGCATAGATTATAGAAGGGATAAGAAGAGAATATACAATAGATGAGTTTAGTTGTCATCACCCACCTTCATGAATGTCTATTAGGTAAAAATCAACCTTCTGTGTGTCATCACAACAAATGCTTCACTGTTAATTCCTTTGGGTACCTCTCTCACTTCTTCCAAAATTATTTATTTCTTCTTATAAACATAGCTATATTATGAATAATAGTAACCAGGCTGGTGGCCTCCATAGGTTATCTTTGATTAGCTTGAATGTTTACATGAAATTAAATAGAATTCTTACAACAAATTAAATATTAACCATAAAGAATACAAGTTATACAGTATAAGCATGAGTGTGTGTGTGAGTGTATAGTGTATGTAGTGTGTGTGTTTACTACAAAGTTGTTACAATTTACAGAAAATAAGGCTATGTGACTGGTCTTCCCCTTTAGATGAATCCTCTAAAGTAAACTTTCAAGTAAAACTTGCAAATGAATCTAGATTATAGCCAACCTCCTCCACCCCATCCCCAATGACAAATACAGTACAAGACAGCTGCTAAATTTAACATGCCTTTACTGGAACACGGGTGCCTCCTGCACAAAGCAGGCTATGTGCTGCCAACCCACAGGATGTACTCAATTTCTGAATTGCTGCACAGCAGCCCTGCTGATCCTTAATCCTCCTGGATATAGCATTGACACGTGGCCAAGACTTTCAGAGGATTCATTTTTAAAGGGAAAAAAGGAACAGGAGGAAAGAAAAAGCTCAAAGCAACATGTTAAGACACATCCTGTGAGGCAAACATTTTGAGATGGGGAAAAAATGACTCAATAAATACATTTAAAATTCGTCAGTCCTCAAGACACACATGGTTTGTGTTCTTAAAGTTCATTTGTGCACCAATTGTTAGGAATATTTTCTCCATAGAAACAATGCTTAATGTTTTACTTGTCAGTTGTGTTCTCGGGTTAGGCCATACAATCCTATTTAAGCACGAATGTCCCTAACATATTTAGTATACAAATGATATTGAATCCATCACTTATATCAGTATGTCTGTTGACAAGGTAATCAGATATGCATCATGTCTGCTGTCAGTCTGATCCATTCATTGATTCTTGCACTCAGTCATTCATTGAGAACCTAATATGTTACAGGTGGGGATAATGTGACTAACAAGATAGGCCTCATTCCTGCCTTCATGGAACTTATTAAAATCATGTTTGGTAATGCTTAGATGCTAGCAACATGTTTAGCAGATGCTGACTAAAAAGAAGGCAAATGGATTATCCAATATACAGTGTTCATAAGTATGATTCAGTCATGATACCCATTTATGAATAGGAAAATGGAGGGGTCAAGTCAATAAGTTAAGTAAAATATCAGAAATAGTTATGAGCAACACAAATCTTAGTGGCTAGGATTCCAGCTAGTGTCTATGGGGTTGGGTAAAATTGTCAAGAGGTGTATATGTTAGAGCATCATCAATGGGAAAGGTATTTATCTGTATGGTATCTATCTGTCTCTAAATTAGGAATATAAACTTCCATATTTATATAACTTCTTGTGCCTGTTTTGGAGGGTTAAAAGACTGGGGCCCTGAAACTCATTTTTTGTCTCTGTATCTTGGATCTGTTGAATTTGTGTGAAGCACAGTCACTAGCTAGAATAATGCTTATTTTTTCTTTAGATGCAACTTGATTTCTTCATCTATTTTTTTCCAGCATCTGTATCTCTTCTCACTTAAGATCATATAGCAGGGACCATCATCCCTGGAACCCATTTGCTTTTTACCAGAAGTTGCCAACATCCTGAAGCAGACAGAATTTGTTTCAAGGACTCCTCTAAGACCTCCATCTGAGTTCCTGTTGATGGGCTTTGAACCCAGTAAATAACTAAGCACTCTGCACTTGACCTACTTTCTCTGCATGCTTTTCAAGGTTCCTACCTATGATTGAGATCTCTTCCAGCTCCACCTTTCTACTCCCACTATGCAAGTGACCTTTTAACATATTCTAGCAACTCTTTCAAAACAGAAACATGTTCACCACATACAAACGCAGTACAATGTATGTAGACATTTGCTAAACCATAAACTTGTTTGCACAAAAAGTTCAAAAGAACTTTGGAATGTAGGTGCATGGAAAGCCTGGGCTTCTGCTAATGTGACCTCCTAAGGTGAATCCCAGGAAGTTCTGCCTCCCTATCATTCACCATGAAGTACAGCAGACACTACTTCTATTTTCTTCCTATGTTATTGTTGTTGTTGTCTCCTTCTCTGGCTTGTTGCTGGTGCCACAAACAATCTTGGCCCTTTCTTCTTATTCTGTAATCCCAGAAATGACCTTTTTTAAAGGAGCTTTCCCCCCACATACAATAAAATATAAATAAATGAGAAGTTAAAGGTTCCTACCTGTTGTCTTTTTCTCATTTCTTTACTTAAATTGTGTAGCCTAAAGTAAAGGTGCAGATGGAAGGTAATAATGGCATCAATATTTACAAAGAACAAATAGACATGAAGTTTCTTCATTAAGAGGAAATACAGACTTGCGGGATATGCCAGAAATATGGTTCAGGAAATGAGTGTGCTAGATCGAAAGACACTTGTTTTGGCTTATTTAATATATTTTCATTCTCCATCAACAAATTAAAGTTAATACACATTAACTTTATTACATATATGTAATAAAAACCAATCTACATGATACTTTGGTATTTGAGAGTGACTTCCACATCTATTATTTTATTTTTATTCTTGCAGCACCTCTGAGGAGTGTTTAAGTTGGTTACTATGAACCTCATTTAACAGATGAGAAAATCAGAAGCTTACTTACTTATTCACGATCACATAGCTAACTAATAGGACTAAGACAAAACCCAGACTTTCTGATATCAAGTCAGTGTAATTTTTATAACCTCATGCATAATTTTATGCCATGTGGCAGTTTTATACTAGTACTAGAGGCCCGGTGCACGAAATTCTGGAGGGGGGTTCTTCAGCCCTTCCTGCCCCTCTCATAGTCCAGGAACCCTCAGGACTTGTCCTACTGATGGCTTAGGCCCATTCCCCGTGGGGAGCAGGCCTATGTCACAGTCTGGCCTCCCTCTGCGGGAGGCAACCAGGCTGATCAGGGGAAGGTGCCACCCCCATCACCCTGCTGCTGCTGCCACTGCTGGCTGCCGCAGCCACCAAGATAATTTCATCAACATGGACTCCAGTCCCTTCACCATGAAAAAATGACAACTTTCTTTAGGCATTTTCAAGATGTCTCTTTCATAGAATATGACATTTCTTTCTTTCTTTTTTAATCTTCACTGAGGATATTTTTCCATTGAGTTTTAGAGAGCATGGAAGAGAGAGGGAAAAACAGAGAGAAACATCAATGTGAGAGGGACACTTTAATTGGTTGTCTCCTGCATGAGTCCTGACCTGGGCCCTGGACAGGGAGGACCCTGTAACCTAGGTACATGCCCTTGATCAGAATCAAACCTGGATCCTGTGGTCGGCAGGCTGAGGCTCTATCCACTGAGCCAAAGTGGTTAGGGCAGGATATGACATTTCTTAGCCCCTCCAGCAGTGGACCCTCATTTTTTTTCCCCAGGAGTGAGGTGGAAAAACCCTAGATCACCTTCTTGGATACTTATTACCCAAGTTACCAAGAACACTGCAAGTGGCATACAGGGAGCTTAGCCAATGAGCGGTCAGAGGCGGAACTGGTGGCCCACCGCGGCGGTTTGGGAAGGCCCCCCTGTATGTGTCTACTCTGGACCTGCTCCATCCATGGCTTTCCTCACTGTGCACACAGTCCCCTCCCACCCATCTGAGCACGCAGCCTTCTCCTGAGCTGGTCGTGACTGAACGACCAGAATGACAAGGACAACCAGTCGCTATGATGTGCACTGATCACCAGGGGGCAGACGCTCAATGCAGGAGCTGCCCCCTGGTGGTCAGTGTGCTCCCACAGCCAATCTCCCCTGGGCAGCCAGACAATCTCCCGTGGTCCCTCCCTCCCCACTGGCCAACCTCCTGTCTTTCCTCCCACTGGCCAGCAGGCCCCAGGCTGGGGTGGGTAACTGGGGGTGAGTGGTAGCAGATGTGGGCCCTTTCCCAGCAGGAGGGAAGTGCCAGCTCCCTTCTTGGGGCCTGTAGCCAACCTCCTATGCCCTGTCTCTGCGCCTGGCTGGCAGGCCCCAATCGGTCCACTGCCTGTCCACCACAGTGGTGGCACAGCAGCAAGGGAAGGAGGAGGGGGCAAGGTGGGAAACTGCGTGGTTGTGGAGCGCCAATGATGGTGGTGTCAGCATCCAGCGTCCGTTTCTTCTGTGCCTGGCCTGGCAATCATTGCCTCCTCTCCCTATCCCACCAGAGCCTTTGGGCCCCATACTGGGACAGGGAACCGGGAGTGGGTGGCAGTGGACGTGGCCCCTTTCCCAGGGGAGCCAAGGGCCAGCTTCCTCGTTGGGACCAGCAGCCAACCTCCCATGCCTCATCCTTTACCCTAGCCGGCAGGCCCCAATTGGCTTACCATCTGCCTGCCACAGTGATGGCAGGGCAGTGAGGAAAGGAGGAGTGGGGGAGGCAGGTTAGGGTGCCGACAATGGCGGTGGCGGTGTCTGGTGTTCGTTTCTCCTGTGCCCGGCCCGGCAACCATCATCTCCTCTCTGGACCAGCCCTGATTGGCCTGGCCCCAGTCAGCCCTGATCACAGGCCAAGAATTAGTGCACTGAGCCTCTAGTATTATAATAATATAATAAGACATCTCATTAATAGCTCTTCCTTGGTAAAATGATTTCAGTTATCTTTAAGAATTTAACACTCATTTAAGTAAAGCTATAGAAGGACAGCAATTATGATTCATCTAAACCAGCATGGAAATCCTGCTGCTCAGTTTTCCAGACTCCCTTGAAGCTAAAGTGACCATGAAACACACACAGTCCTGGCTAGTGAAATTAAGGAATTCTGGAAACAGTTTGCTGGGTTTTCTCCATGTACTTAGAGAAATCAAGCCCAACTTGTTTGTGCAGGAAGGAGGTGGTTAGTTGCAGTAAAGATATCACAGGCATCAGGTGAAAGGAGGGTAGAATAGTGCTTGTGGATCTGGCAACTTGAAGTGCGAACAAGAGCAGTGTTGGTAAGGTGAAAAAAAAAAAACAGTTTCCTACTGAAATCTCATTTGAAGTGTAATCATGGAAGTTGTTTTTTTTTTTTTTCTTTCTGTAGAGCCATTTACTGATGTCTGTCAAATGTAAAAGACATATACCCTTTAGAGCTAGCAATTCTACTTCTAGGAATCTATTCTTGGCAGCATGGAAATCATGAAAATTAGAAATGACAAATTTCTGTCAGTAATGGAAGTGTTCATCTATGCCACAGGATGCAGCAGGTTCTCAAATAAAGTCATTTTGTTTTAATGTTGATGAGATGCCCTAGGAAATTAACTCTTCTTTTAAAAAATATATTTTTATTGATTTCAGAGAGGAATGGAGAGGGGAAAGAGAGATAGAAATATCAATGATGAGAGAGAATCATTGATCAGCTGTCTCCTCCACGCCCCCTACTGTGGATCAAGTCCACAACCCAGGCATGTGCCCTTGACCAGAATCGAACCTGGAACCCTTCAGTCCGCAGGCTGACACTCTATCCACTGAGCCAAACCAGCTGAGGTTTGATAACATGAATTTTAAGTAAATTCAGTCTGAATAGTTGTGTTATCTATTCTAGCACTGTTTAAATGCAATGAGGAGAAGACATAGGACTGGGTTACTCCAAAGTCTGGAGATAAGGAGGCAGGTAAGGGAACTGAGGATCATTTGAGGGGGGAAAAAAAAGTGATTTAAACAAGTAACCTTGGGTTTCCTCATTTGTGTAATGGGAATGATAATAGACCGTATTTCAGAAGGTTGCGGTGAAGTCAATGTAAAGCAGGTAAAACACTTTGAACAGCCTGGCACTCAGAAAGTACTCAATAAACAATAAGCATTGCCACTATCACATTATCACAGATTATAAAGTCTCTACTGAACAATGAAGAAAGTAAAGAAACATAGCAACTGATTATAAGTTTTGGTGAGAACAGAAAATAATTATCTGAGGACTCTGAGCAAATAAGGCAGAGCTGAAACTTTGAATGAATGGAGGGTTTGATGAGAAATGAGTGGTTAAAGCAGTGAGTCAGGGAGTGGTGAAATAACCTAATGCCATATGCCTCAGACGAGCAAGGCACTTGCAGAAGGAAGAGGTGGTCATGTTTGGAAAACCTGAATGTGGGGCAAGGAGGATGCCCATTTCCCCTCCTGGCCCTAAGGAACAGGATCTGAGACGGAAAAGAAAAACAACTTTGATTCTATTTGAAGAGAAGCAGTTTCCTCAAGAGACAGTTCAGTTTCAATAAAAACATAGATGTGAAGGGAACAAACAGAGAAAAGACTAAGATATTAAAGAAGTTCACTGATTACGAATTTAGAGTTCAAAAGGACATATAGTAGGGTTTTAAGAGAAGGACTTTCTTGCTCTTTCTGAGACTGTGAGTTCAGATCAGAAGTACATTGGGGTATGGGGTAAAATGGACTAAGACAGCGAGGATCTCTCTCTTTTTTTGTTATTTTAAAAATATATATTTTTATCAGTTTTAGAGAGGAAAGGAGAAGGAAAGAGATAAAAACATCAATGATGAGAGAGAATCATTGATTGGCTGCCTCCTGGATGCCCCCACCCCCACCGGGGATAGCCGCAACTCAGGCATTTTACTGGGAATCAAAGTGTGACCTCCTGGTTCATAGGTTGATGTTCAACCACTAAGCCATGCCAGCCTGGCAGATGATCTCTTGTAGGGGCCATTACATATGGGAATGTGACAGAGGCATTTAGTTTTGATGTCTAGACAGGGTTAAACATTTAGACCTGACAGAGAAATACTCATGAGTTTGGGGGCTGCTCATTGGGGTAAGAGTAATTGTCGATTCAATGATGCACTACTTTGTGCTATGTATGTTTTGCCTATTATATTATTTTTTAAGTTCTGTATTTATGTCTGGTTTTCTCCATAAATAGATTCATGTTTTCTGAGGGAGATGATTCTTTCTTTTAAGGTTATCATACTTGGTTAACCAAATTACAGTATTTTACAAAGAGAAGATGCTCAATATTGTTCATTGATTGTTTTTTTACAATTGCTTGAGCCATAAGAGATTACATTATTGATTTTAAATTTATAGTTAGCTGTGTATATACCAATTTAGGATAGGAGCCTAATATTCTCTGTTCTTAATCTTGATGTGATAATATTTTATGTTCAGGAAGGAATATGGGATAGAAGAAAATCCCTACATCAGATAACACATTTAACTTGAAATAAAATATAAAGTGTATTGTAGTATATGCCATGTATAGTTGTCTTTTTTCTTGCTTCTTTTGAATATTTATACAGTCCAAAGAAATTGGAAATTTTGAGTGAAACCAATATTACTTGGAAATTATTTTCTTCTCTGCCAAATGGTTTCTATCAGACTTTTGAGCAACTAAGGTACTGCAAGCAATTTTGTATGAATTTTTTTGCCACCAGATTCTTCACAAATACAATACACTCTTGGAGCTGAAAAGAAATGAGAAGGAAGGAGCATGTGGCAAGATGGAAAAAGCATTTGTTTCATCACAGGAATTGAACTTGATACCCAAATCAGAAATAACCAAATTATAATCATGACTCTTTTCCTAATGTCCCAAGTAACTTTTTGTTCCAGCTTTAGCCCCTGAATTACTTCTAACTCAAACTTTTGGAACAAGGAACATAAACATTCAATGAATATAGCACAATAAATAGGCAAAATAAATGAAAGTCTTAATATAAATATTCCTAGAATGATTTAACTATTAAATGTCAGAGTGCCCTGTTCCATGAGACAAATATTAATAAGGGCCTTTTAAAAACAGATTTGATCATTTTATAAACTTTATCAGAAAATCTGGAGTATTTTTAACATCTGTAATTTTGTTCTGTTTTCTTTAATATTAAAATAGTATAATTAAAAGTCTTATGATTAACTTATCCTTTTCCTCTCTCTCAAAACAACTTAAACTATAACCTCCAATAATCATCCTTACCTTCAATTTTTAATAACACTCTGTTATTGATTGTTTATAAAGTTTACTAAAATATGACACATAGCCTTATCCTTCATGACTATCAAATGTATTATTTGATGGAGTAGCTATGTTTCTATTTCTGGAGTACAAGAAAAAAGTGTTAATATCAACACCAGACACTTTATCTTAAAAGAATAACAAAAATTGTCTACAAATAATTGAATTATTGTTTTTTAAAAAGTTGTCTTTACCCAGGACTGGCAAAATCATTATCTTTCAGTCAAATTATAGTGAACTTTACCACAGACCTTATTTCATAAGTACAGTAGTTTAGAAAATAAACTGTATAACTACTAGTAACTTCAACCCTTTTAAGCCTTATTACATCATTACACATTAAGATTAGCCATAAGCCAAATAGTTAATCTTATGTGTCTTATACATACATAAGCCAAATGTTTTTCTAGAAATAATACTTTCCCATGCTGTCAATTTTACTGCCCCTTAGTACTCAAAATCTATATTAAAAACCTTAGTGCACAAATGGCTACAAACCAGCTGTGATTCTGTGAGCTTGATTTGAAAGTATCCCAATGAAGTGCCATGAGCATTTGACTCTTCTTACTTTGCTTAGTGAATATTGACATGGATTTTTAAACTGTTAAATAGCTTTGGAAAAACTGAGGTTCTTTATTTTTCAAAAGCAAAATGCTTTTTCCTCACTTTAATAGACACTCATACAATTCAAAAGCAAGCAAAGCCATCAATCAAGATGAGCATTCAGAAGCAAAGGGGTTATTATAAAATTGTTATTTATTAAATACTAGAGGCTCAGTGCAGGAAATCATGGGGGTAGGGTCCTTAGGGCCTAGCCTCCTGCAATCAGGGCATTTTTTGCTGGTTCGCCAGTCCCCAAGCCAAATGCTGCCTCTGCCCCAGGGCTGTCAGGCCATTGGGATCACCAGCTCATCTCTGGCTGCTCGGAAGCTCAGGCCTGCAGGAAAACAGGCGCCAGCTACTTCACCTCCATGCGCATGTGCTGGGCAGGCCGCTGATGGACCGCACTGCCCTCTCAGGGCCGCTCACGTGGGCACCGCCACTGCTGCTGCCACTGCTGCTGGGGCTTGAGGCACTGATGGAAGCTGCAGGGCGCGCCCGTGATCTACCTGCCCTGGCGTGAGTGGCCCCGAGCAAGCAGCGTATTCCATCAGCGGCAGGCCAGGCACATGCACATGGAGGTGAAGTCACCAGCGCCTGCTTTCCCACAGGCCTGAGCCCCGGAGCAGCCGAGCAGCCGGGGTGAGCTGGTGATCCCAACAGCCTGACAGCCAGCCCAGTCCTCCCGCCACCCACCCCAATTCCCCTGTTCCCCATCGCTGATCCATTGGATCCTGCAGGCCGGGGCAGGGACCAAGAGGTCAGCCATTCAGCCCGCTCACCAGTCCCTAGTCCCGCCCTGCCCCGCTTGCAGGCTGGTGGGGAGGGACCGAGAGGTGCTCAATGCACCTTATGGTGACCAGTCGTTTGGTCATCAAGGTCATTATGGACACTGGCTTTTTATATATACTGTATAGATAATTTATTATATTTTAGAATGACTTTCTGAAAGCACTGCTAATATATGCACAAGATTAAATGTGAACCATCTTTGGGATATTGAAAAAAAATGAATGTTACCTGACTTTCTTTCAATATATATGTACATGCAGAATAATTTGCTTGACCGCCATTTTTTCCCTCTTTACAATGAGAAGTGCATAGATAAAAGAGTTGTAGTAACTTTTCTAAAGCCACACAGCTGGTAAGTAGCAGAGCTAGATCACCAGTTAAGTCCTCCTGGCTCCTGATGCCCCTGCTTCTTTGTCACTATGCTGAGCATCCCTCTATATAATCTAAAAATGAGTCACACTGTCAGAACACGAAGCCCTGTGATAAACAGAGAACCTAGTGAACCAAATTGTGAAGATTAGCATTTTGTTGCCTGATGTTAGAGAGTGAGGCTATTGACACATTTTTGTGTGTTACAATATGTTTCTTCTTCAGGCCTGTCAGCAAGAGTGTTATCTTCTGAAGTCAGCAGTTCAAGCCCTGCACAGAGCCAGTGAAAGAAAACCTGCCCAGTATAAACACGCCTGCTTCACAGACTCTCTGTTTGACAGTATTTACTTAAAAGTGACCTCTGCCAGAAATATAGCAGGCCTCGCTCAATGATAGGAAACTCAACATTTAACAGGGTTGTTCCACTCATCTCAAAGAACTTAAAACAGTGGCCCTGGTCTGACACAGACTGTTCAGCTGTTCCCAATAAATCAAATTCCTCACTCATGTAAATTGTCTTGATTGTCTATGTATTTATTTATCTTTCTTATCGTGTCTATACATGAGAACTAACACTTTCAACAACAACAATAAAGATAAAAATAAATTAAAAAATAAATTAAAAAATACACACACACATATATATATGTGTATATATATATATATATATATATATACATACATATATATATATATATATATATATATATATATATATATTTCAGAGAGGAAAGAAGAGGGAGAGAGAGATAGAAACACCAATGATGAGAGAGAATCATCTATCGGATGCCTCCTACATGCCCTCCCACTGGGGATTGAGCCCAAAACCCAGGCATGTGCCCTGATCAGGAATCTTACAGTGACCTCCTGGTTCATAGGTTGGCACTCAACCACTGAGCCACAACACTGAGCCACACTAGCCAGGCTGGACACTTCTTATTTTTAATAGAATTCAAAATATGTCCTTTATATATTGTTACAACACACTAGTTCAGTTCTCAGTGGAAAAGCTAGTATAACCATTTCATCATATATCACTATTTTGAGGAGGAGTTTGATTAGGCCTGACTAGGTAGGTTGATACCAAAGGACATTGGTTGGGAATACATGTCCAGTTAATGTGGTCTGGTCTGTAGGGTAGAGATGGCTTTAGTGAAATCCTGCTACCTTGCTGGAGACAGGTGGGAGCTTGGGTTCAGCTGAGTGCTTTTTTTCTTTTTATGTGGTCTGAGAATCTCAGACTTCCCACAGGGAAGTCCAAGTTGCAAGAGGAAATGCTCCAAGAGATTCAGGTAGAAAGATGAAAGCCTTACCTAACTATTTTTCAACACTTCTTACAATTGTAATTAAATGGCTATTAATTCACTCCTTAATTTCTATTATCCTGCTATACTGCAAGGACCACAGAATTAGGATCATATTTAATTTTATTCCATTGTGTCCCAAGTACTTATCACAATGTCTATCACACAATGATAATAAATATCTGATGAATTAAAGAAAGAATGAATGAATTCAATATAAATGTTTTAACAATAGAAGTAGAAAACTATGGCACCAGCTATTGATTGTTCTTTGAACAGGGTCATTTTGAGATAATATGAACCAGTTGTTAATTTTTTTGTGATAGAAATATTAGTTTATTAAGAACCTGTTATATGTCAGTTATTTTACAAAAGACATCTCATTTATTCATAATAATAAACCTGATTATAGATATTACCTACATTTTATAAATAAGAAAACTATGACTCAGAAGGTTAAAGTGACTTGTCTAAAATCATAGAGCTATTCAAAATAACAAATCCTAGAGTTCTAACTGGATATGAGATTATGGGTGTATATTAGAGGTGGTTTTTAACATTATACACTCCAAGTCAAGTGTACATGCTACAGGCATTATTTTCTAAACCCACAACAGTCCTCTGCAACAAGGACCCAAATCACTTATTCTGGAAGCTTTTTAGTATCCTTGGCTATTGGAAAAGTAGTAGATAGTCTCTATGGGGCAGTTAAAAGAGGCTTTAAAAAGTCTCAAGATATAATGAGGTATCCATGTGGTGGACATTCCCCAAGGCAACTTTCAGTAGAAAACCACATCCAGAGAGAAGACATGAAGAGCCCAATAGCCCAAATGATTTATCCTTAATATAATTCAAAATCTGGCTTATTACACATTGTTGAATAACACACTAGTCCCTTAGTTGGTAACAAATCATCTGCAGACACTGGCTTATCTCCTCCAAGTTTGCTAGCACAGCCAACCACAGTGTCAAGCAATCATTGATGTTAATTCTGCTACTCTGCCTCTCATCCCCTGCTCTGACCTTCTCTTAAGATCATGCCTCACCCCTGCTGCCCATTCCAATCCCCAGCTCCCTAGCCCAGGTCAACATCTCCCACATTAAGGAGTAAGTACATCCTGCTTCTCATCTTCCTCCAGTGGCAATATTATGGTGTAAAATTGATGTTCTTCTTTCATCTAGCCATCCCTTTTGATTCTCAAAAGCCTATTTTAGATGTGAAAAAATATTGAATGTTTCTTCATGTTTTCATTCCTATTATAATTCTTCTTCTCTGCCAGGCTATGTGGATATTTCTGTCTGAATAAAGAAAAGGTTTTATACAATACAATAAGAAAAAGCAAAGCATTATCATTCCAAGATACTGTCTGGTTCTATGTATACCACCCTTGGCACAGTCTGACCAATAGAAGCTCTGAATGTTATTTTATCCCCTGACTGACATCTGCTAAGCAATATTTTGTAAAAATCACCTTAAATTGCTACACTTTGAGTTAATCAAACCACACATCAATTTCACCTTTTATTTTGAATAAAATAACCCTAACCCCTTTTACTCCTTACTACCCTCCAACCCCCTTCTTTCTCCTAACCATCACACTGTTATCTGTGCCTATGAGTTCTCCTTGTTTGTTTTTCTTATTTATTTGTTGCTCTCAGTTTTATTTCCCACATATGAGTAAAATAATATGGTTCTTGAATTTTTTCTGACTTATTTCACTTAGCATGATATTCTTCAGATTTTTCCATATAATCGCAAATAACATTTCATTTTTTTCTTAGGACTGATTAGTATTCCATTGTATATTATGTACCATATCTTCTTTATCCAATCATCTATTGAAGGACATTTCAGTTGTTACCCATAAGACCCAGCAACTTCTCTTCTGGGTATATACCTGAAAATTTTGAAAACATTTGTTTGCAAAGATATATGCACCTCTATGTTTATTGCAGCACTGTTCGTGATGGTCAAAACATAGAAGCAACTAGAATTTTTTAAGCAAAGGAATGCTATGATTGGACTTATCTTTAAATACAAATCATTTGGGACATTAGGAAAGACTGGATTAAAGGGGAATAGGAGTGAAATCTGAGTGATGAAGCAGAGACTATTGCTTTGGTCCATATAATAAATGATGGCTGTTCGGAAGAGGATGGTTGGGTAAAATTTCAGATGGACTAGGATCTGTTTCTCCTCCAAACTCCCATAAAATTCTGTTTATACTCCTGCCTTGCACTACAATAATCCTGTATGCCAATTTTAGACTCCTGATAGCAGGGACAAAACCAAGCCTCTGATTTTCCCCTGGTTTCTGGACACTTGAAAGCAGGTAGTCAGCGATAACTTCACTTAATCAAAGTAGACGAAATTATAATATTCTCCTTGTGCACCTATACTTTTAAATTAATATGGACATAACACATTTGGATAACAAATTTAGAGCAAAATACTTATTATCTTTTAAGCCTTAGATTGTATAAGATGTTTTTAAAATTTTGGCTTGATTTTTCTTTCCTCTTAAAATATTGCCAAGTGTGAAGTTTAAATCTACTTTTGAGCTTAACCAGGACAAATAAAGCTTGGAGCAATTTTTAAGAGGAGGGAAAAATATATTTTTTTGCTGTCTCATAACTCAAAAATAACTGAGCCAATTTAATTTACTCTTCCTAAAGAAGGGGTCTGGGGGAGGAATGATAGAGACAGATGTGGAACAAATGAAAAAGAACATCTCTCATAAGACTAAGGCTGTAAAGTTTCAAATCTAAACAAATTTCTTTGAATGTTGTAAACAAGTAAGCATAGAAGTTGAAATTAAAATTTCTTTCACTGTTTGAAGGAAATTTTCTGCAATTTGACATCAAAGGTCCTAAACTGAGATAAATATTTTTGGAATTTTAAAGGAAGAATATTTCAGGAAAACCTGCTTGAGAAAAACATGAATATATCTAATATATCCTAGGCAAGATAAGATTATGAGAACATACTGTGGAAAAAGAAATATGAGAAAAGCAGAGGTTAAGTTTAATTATATATATTTATGCTCATATTTTTTATCTTCTGATTATAACTTTTCATTATATTTCACATCCCCCTTCCAATATACCTATTGTATACAGTAAGGTAATTTTGTCCTCTAGGATCCTCAATAAACATAAGAAAATAAGTCTTACAGTGTCCTCCAAACAATGGCATCAGATAGAAATTAATGATGCAAAGAAAATAGGAAAATGTTTAAATTTTTTGAAAGTAAACAAAACATTTCTAAATAGTGCATGAGTCAAAGAGGAAGTGTCAAGGGGAAAAAACATGTGAATTTACAAAATGGGTCATGAAATTAAGTAATATAAAATGTAAACCTACAAAAATTTGTAAATAACTTCTTTGCAATCTAGGACAAGGCAAACAGTTATTAAAGCTGACACCACAAACATGATTCCTAAGAGAATAATTTATAAAATTGGACCTTATCACAATTTAAAACTTTTGCTTTGTGAAACATTTGTTAAGAGTGTGAAAAGATGAGCTAGAGTTGGAGAAAATACTTGCAGACCATATATATGGCAAAAGACTAGTATATAAAAATACAAAGAGCTCTCAAAACTCAACAGTGAAAAAACATTCAATTAGGAAATAGGCAAAGATATGAAAAGACAATCCATCAAATAATATACACAAATGGCAAATTAGCACATAAAAAGATTTTCAACATCATTAACCATCAGGAAAATGCAAATTAAAACCACCATGAGATACTACCACACACATATCAGAATGATTAAACAAACAACAACAACAACACTAAATGCTGGTGAAGATGCCAAAAAAACCTGAGTTACATATTTCTGGTGGAAATATAAAGGCTGCTGTGGAAAGCAGTTTGGTAATTTTATTCCAGACACTTATCCTAGATAAATTAGAATTTATATTCATACGGAAACCTGCCTACAAATGTTTACAGCAGATTTATTTGTAATAGCCCTGAAATAGAAACAATGCAGATATCTTTCAATGGACAAATGGTTAAACTTCAGTGTCTCTATAACACAGAATACTACTAAGCAACAAAAGGGAACGACTATTGATAGTCAGCTACCTAAATCAATCTTCCCAAAATTATTCTGAGTGGAAAAAAACAATCCAAAAAGATTACATCTTATATAATAAAATCCCAATATGCAAATCGACCTAACGGCGGAATGACCGGTCCTATGATGCACACTGACCACCAGGGGGCAGACGCTCAATGCAGGAGCTGCCCCCTGGTGGTCAGTGTGCTCCCACAGGGGGAGTGCCACTCAGCCAAAAGCCGAGCTCATGGCTGGCAAGCACAGCTGTGGTGGGAGGAGCCTCTCCCGCTTCCACGACAGCACTAAGGACCCCTTGGTGGACATGGTCCCCCCAAGGGGTCCCAGACTGCAAGAGGGCTCAGGCTGGGCTGAGGGGACCCCCCCCCCCCCCGCCAGTGCATGAATGATGTGCACCAGGCCTCTAGTATTGTATAATTTTATTGATATATCATCCTTGAAATAACAAAATTACAGAAATGAACATTAGATTAGTGATCTATAGGGATTAAAGAAGGAGTGGATGTGAGAAGCAAATGGATGTGGCTATAAATGTGTTACATGAAGGATCCTGATAAAATGTTCTGCATCTTGCATCTTCACTTCATCAATATCAATAACCTGGTTGTAATAGTGCAATATATATATATTGATTTCAGAGAGGAAGGGAGAGGGAGAGAGAGATAGAAACATCAATGTGAAAGAGAATCATTGATCAGGTGCCTCCTGCACGCCCCACACTGGGAATCAAGCCCACAATCTGGGTATGTGCCCTTGACCGGAATCAAAACTGGGACCCTTCAGTCCACAGGCCGATGTTCTATCCACTGAGCCAAACGGGCCAGGGCATGCACTATGTTTTTCAAGACGTTATCACTGGAGGACACTGAGCAAAGAGTATGTAGGATCTCTCTGTGTTATTTCTTATAACTGCATGTCAATGTACGGTTATCTCAAAATAAAAAAAAAAGTTCAATTTAAAAAAACTATAAATATAGTTATTATTTTAATTTTAAAATAAGGCAGTTGAGACAGAATGAGTTTAATGAATTTGCTCATTGCTAGAGGATTATTACATGGCAGAACTGAGATTTGAACCACCTGGGTTCTGAGAACAGAATCCTTAATTTTTTTCTGGCTGTATATGTGGCCCACAGTTACTACTGGGCTTTTAATTATCCAAATTACATTTTTCAAAAGAATCTCATAACATTCTAAGATAACCAAAATTGAACAAGTCCTAACCATTTTTATCCATATTTCAGCACAAATTATTTTACACATCACATTAAAGGCCAATATTCAAACTCTCATAAATAATAATCATTATCATACATTAAAATACATATACAAAATTAATTTTTATGAACTAAATTTAAGTGGCCATTTTGATTCAAATTGTGTGCTTATAAAAGCTACTTGCATATTTATAAGAGCTATTAAATGGAGAAAATACAGCAACCACATGTGTTCATTGTAAGAAGGAAATGACAAACGTTACATAAAACACCTGGCAGCTCCTGGCTCAATGCACGTGCTTAGGCAGTGGTAGAAGCAGGGAGTATTGGAATCATGACTGTTATTGAACAAGAAGAGTTTTGTTAATGGAGGAGGAAAACTGTTTTCAGTAGGAAATCTTGTGACTCGTGCTTTATAAATTGTGACAGGTTCTCTATATTCAGTACATCATTAACTCCAGAAAATGACATAGACACATCTCAAGTTTACAGATAAGGAATGAGCATTTGCCCCAAATTAACAAGACATTAAGTGAGTTAAAGCATGCATAAAGGGTGCCCAGGAGCTCCTGACACACAGTAACTGTTCAGTGTCAGCTCTTATTAACATCGCTCATGCTACTCAGTAGTGAAGAAAAGATTAGAACATGTTCTGTCAGACACAGAGCACATTCTACACCATAGATCATTATAAATAAACAGTGCTTTGCATTTTGTACTGCTAAGAATAGTAAATATCTATGCACAAGTGGAAGTGCCTGAGTAAATGCCCTTTAAAAAGCTTCTTTAGTAAGTAGGGTGAAGAAAGACAGCAGAAAAGACATGCTGGCTGCTTAGCAGAGAGCAGCCCTGACATACTGCAGTATTACTGGGGTTAACATCACCAGCCTATGATAGATAAATGGCCTGTTCTTTATCTGGGAAGGTGAATTTCTAGGTGACTTGAAAATAGGCATCCTTCAAGGAGACTGGGGGCAAAATAAAGTTGATAGCATTTATATAAAATTTACCATCACTAAACAAATTCTAATTAATTTCACTAAGTTAAGGGCCACACCATAAATGGTCATGGAGACTTAGAGATTAATAATAAACTGTCTTCTCTCTTGAGAAGCTCATGGGTGCAGAGGAGAAACCATCATAGAAACAAATAACCTTATGCAATGTGGCAATTATATTGAAACTAGAGGGCCGGTGCATGAAATTCATGTACGTGGGTGTTGGGGGGGGTGTCCCTCAGCCCAGCCTGAACCCTCTCCAATCTGGGACATCCCTCACAATCCAGGACTGCTGGCTCCCAACTGCTCACCTGCCTGCCTTCCTGATTGCCCCTAACCGCTTCTGCCTGCCAGCCTGATCACCCCCTAACCACTCCCCTGCCAGCCTGATTGATGCCTAACTGCTCCCCTGCCAGCCTGTTTGCCTCTAACTACCCTCCCCTGCAGGCCTGGTCACCCCTAACTGCCCTCCCCTGCAGGCCTGGGTCCCCCCTAACTGCCCTTCCCTGCAGGCTCGGTCGACCCCAACTTCCCTCCTCTGCTGGCCCGGTCACCCCTAACTGCCCTCTCCTGCAGGCTTGATCGACCCCAACTGCCCTCCCTTGCAGACCTGGTTCCCCACAACTGCCCTCCCCTGTTGGCCATCTTGTGGCGGCCATCTGGTGTCCACATGGGGGCAGTCTTTCACCACATGGGGGCAGCCATCTTGTGTGTTGGAGTGACAGTCAATTTGCATATTATTCTTTTATTAGATAGGATTAGATAGGATAGAGGTCTGGTGCACGGGTGGGGGCCAGCTGGTTTGCCCTGAAGGGTGTCCCGGATCAGGATGGGGGTTTCCTTGGGGCATGGGGTGGCCTGGGCAAGGGGCCTGTGGTGGTTTGCAGGCTGGCCATGCCTCCTGGCGACCCACATGGAGGCCCTGGTATCTGGGATTTATTTATCTTCTATAATTGAAACTTTGTAGCCTTCAGCGGAGCCAAGCCTCCTGCTCACTCCGTGGCCGCAGCCATTTTTGTTGGGATTTATTTATCTTCTATAATTGAAATGTTGTAGCCTTAAGCAGAGTCCTAAGCAGGCCAGGGCAGGCAGAAAGCTTGGCTTCCTCCATTGCGGGGGAAACCCAAGCCTCCTGCTCTCTCTGTGGCCGCAGCCATCTTGGTTGGGTTAATTTGCATACTCGCTCCTGATTGGCTGGTGGGCATGGCTTGTGGGTGTAGCAGAGGTATGGTTAATTTGCATACTACTCTTTTATTAGATAGGATAGGTATAAGGATGGTGGGGTAATATGTAACTGATTCTTCCAGAAATCAAAGAATAACTATAAAGAAAAATATATATAGCAAAAGGACCTTCTTTATTTATTCTTTTATTCACTTTAAGCATGCTTTCAAGTCAGGCCATCAGACTGTCAGGTAATGATTATTTTACATTACCCAGCTGTTCAGTTAAAAATCAAACCAAGAAAATTGGATACAATCTGGAAAGTAATCTGTATCTTTTGTCTCATGCTTATCTCTGACATACTTATTACACTGATGAATAATATTCCCTAATATTAAAAACACTGATTTGACTGGCAAAATTTACATTAGAAAATGATCCAACATTCATCTCATCTCTATATATTATTAATATGAATTATTCCATGAAAGCAAAAATTCCATTTTCTTATGTTTTTCAAAGTAGACCATTATTACCTAGAATTAGCATAGTAACAAATGCATAAGAACATTTGCTACTGATTGTTTTAAGTAGACATTTTTCTTATGTTTATGTTCATCCCTGTAAAGTTTAAGTTCTGCCCATGCCACAAGAACTTCATTACAAGGCATTTTCATCCCATGGAAATGTCTCTACTCCTCGCAATGAAAAGAATATGATACCTTTCTCCAATCACTGTTACACTGAGCAGGTTTTTACATTTTTCCTGCTCAACTTTACACATCAAGTGCCATTATAACAACTATTGTAAAATAATTTAAATAACTATCTGGAAAAATTATAGGGTTGGGATGGAATAGTCTTCCAATGCAATAACGTTATCTCTATGGAAGAAAAGATTCTAATTTGGACCTGATACAGTGCATTAGAAAATGAGCATTACGTTTATGAAATTGTAAAACAATAAACAAAATGGAAAGGCAAAAATTAATAAAATATTTTTAAATAACAAACCAGTTAACACTGTAAAAGAAGAATTTGCAAAGTAAACACAAATGTGTATTCTGTTCCCCTTCCATCACCACTTACAAGTTAATGTGAGCGCCACTGGCCCTCTAGTGGTGATGTGTTACGGTTACAGATTCTTAACACTCAGGATAAAAAGCTGTCTTCTTTTGGACTACCAAAGTGAAACATGTTCCTGTAAATGCCAAATTCTAGGGATATATTTTTAAATCTCCGTGTGGGATGTAAGTTGAAAAATTTTCCTCAGCTAGTGTGGGGTTTCTTCTTGTACCCCTCAATAAAAGATATGTCAAGTGAGCTGACAAATCTGGGTATCACATTATACAGCATAATAACACAGTACTTTTGCCACATAAAATTTTCCAAAAGGTTGCAGATGAGTCAGAGCAAAAAGTTCTGCAAGAGCCACCACATATCTCTCTATTGCACCTTAATTCTTTCAGCAAACCTCCTCTTATGGACCTCTGGCATTTTCTTCAAAAGTTCATTCAATTGTTTTCATGTTTCTAAAATGTACAGAAATGACTAAGGTTTCAGGCTGAAAGGCAAGTGCAGTCACCTTCCGCATTACCTTTTTCCTACCAAAGCTTCCTGATTTTTCTGAACAGAATCGCTCTTGAAAAAGCCCTCACAACATTAAATGTATTACAAAGAATACATTTTACTCCGTCTAGAGGACATCATTTGGTTTTTGGTCAAAACAAGGAGTGTTTCATAAGGAGGAGGTTGCCACACTCTCTTGGTGCTAATGAAAGGCTCAATGCACTCATCTTTTCTTTCTTTTCCATGACTAAGTTGTTTTTATTTATTTATTTTTAATTTATCTTTATTGTTGAAAGTATTACAGATGTCCCTTTTTTTCTCCTATTGACCCCCTCCTCCAAACTCCAGCCCCTCCCCAGGCCTTCATCACATTAGAGTGTGTGCATGGGTTACGTGTATATGCAAATAAGTTTTTGGGTTAATCTCCCCTTCCCCTTGTTCCTCTGAGAATCATTGGTCTGTTGCATGCTTCCTTGTCCCTCGATCTATTTTGTCAGTTTACTTTGTTTTTTAGATTCCACATATAAGTGAGATAATGTGACATTTGTCTTTTTTTTTAACTGGCTTATTTCACTTAGCATAATACTCTCCAGGACCATCCATGTTGTCTCATAGGCTAAGAGATCCTTCTTTTTTACAGCTGTGTAATATTCCATTGTGTAAATGTACCACAGCTTTTTTATCCACTCATCTACTGATGGGCACTTGGGCTGTTTCCAGAGTTTACCTATTGTAAATTGTGCTGCTATGAATATAGGGTGCATACTTTCTTTCTGATTGGTGCTTGGGTTTCTTAGGATATATTCCTAGAAATCGAATCACTGGGTCAAATGGCAGATCCACATTTAATTATTTGATGAAACTCCATTCTGTTTTCTAGAGTGGCTGCACCAGTCTGCATTTTCACCATCAGTGTACTAGAGTTCCCTTTTCTCCACATCCTGGCCAGTGCTTGTCATTTGTTGATTTGTTGATGGTAGCCATTCTGACAGGTGTGATATCTCATTGTCGTTTAAGTTTGCATTTACTTAATGATCAGTGACTTATGCATTTTTACATATGTTTCTTGGCCATTTGTATGTTCTCTTTGGAGAAGTGTCTATTTACGTTGTCTGGCCATTTTTTAATTAGATTATTTGTCTTTCTTTTGTTGGGTTGTACAAGTACTTTATATATTTTGGAAATTAAATCCTTATTAGATGTATCACTGGCAAATATGTTCTCCCATATAGTGAGTTTCCTTTTAATTTTGATGCTGATTTATTTTGCTGTGCAGAAGCATTTTAATTTGATATAGTCCCATTTGTTTATTTTTTTTCATTCATTTTTTCTTGCACTAGGCGTTGTAACAGTGAAAATTCTGCTGCATGAGATGTCTGATATTTTGCTGCCTATGTTTCCTTCTAGAATTTTATGGTTTCACATCTTACATTTAAGTCTTTCATCCATGTTGAGTGTATTGTTGTGTATGGTGTAAGTTGGTGGTCTAGTTTTATTTCTGTCATGTACCTGTCCAATTATCCCAACACCATTTATTGAAAAGATTGTCTTTAATACATTGTATGGTCTTGCCTCCTTGGTCACGTATTAATTGAGCATAACGGCTTGGGTCGATTTCTTGGTTCTCTGTTCTGTTCCATTGATTGTTATGCCTGTTCTTGTGGCAGTACCAGGTTGTTTTAATTACAGTGGCTTTGTAGTATAGCTTGATATCTGGTATTGTGATCGATCCAGGTTTGTTCTTCTTTCTCGACTATTCAGTTATTTAGAGTCTTTTTCAGTTCCATATAAATTTATGGAGTATTTGTTCTAGATCTGTGAAATATGCCATTGGTACTTTAATAGGGATTGCATTGAACCTATAGATTGCTTTGGTAGTATGGACATTTTAATGATGTTAATTCTACCAATTCATGAACACAGCACATTCTCACTTGCTTATACCTTCTATCTGTTTTTTCAATGATCTGTAGTTTTCTGAGTATAGGTC